>NC_080557.1:27500-1232500 GCF_030253575.1 Rhododendron vialii | reverse complement strand
GACTTCGTGGTAAGAATGCTTGTGTCCACGGTGGACCAGATTTCAGTATGTTCTGGATTGAGGAAGAAGAGTTACAAAGAGGAGACCAGGGTTAACAGCATTATATTCTGTTATAGGGTTTAGAAATAGCTGTAATACCCCACAGTACTCCTAGAGTCTGTCGGTTTTGAGTGCAATACTAATCAGGTTTCACAAACCTAACAAACCACTCGTGAGTTTCTCGTAAGTTCACAAATGCCACTCACGTTATCTGTTTTTGTGTATAAAGCTTCCATTAGTGAATCATGTCCCGAGTTACATCGTTCTTCTTTGATCCTTCTTTTTAGTTCAGGGTATTCATGTTATTTGCTGTTGCAACTATGTTATTTCAGCGAAGACGCCAGATTGAAGCAATCAATGGAGCATGGGCCATGATCGGTTTAACAGCAGGCTTGGTCATCGAAGGTCAGACCGGAAATAGTATTCTGTCTCAGGTACCGCCGTTTTTATGCTCACCTGCCTTTGATTATGTGATCACAATATCAGCTTGGTGATTGCCTACCTTTTTAATCCATTGCCTGATTGTTGTCCTTACAGTTGGTTGGATACTGGGAAGCCATTGTCCATTTTTTTGTCAGATAGATACTATCTTTTTGGGCATTGACTAGATTGGAAGAAGAAACTTCATACCTGAATCATTCTTCAAAATTGAACATCTTTAATGTACACTTCACGCGGTTCGGTCTCCGTACCATGTGATTCTAAATTTGGATGTATTTCTGTTGCTATTTGTTGTAAATTCTTTCCAGACAGATTGGAAAAAGAGTGCTCTTCATGGTATGTGAGAAAATTTTGTTTTTTCCCCCCACCTCTTTTGCTCCCTCCTATGGGTTAGAATTGCCATGATTGGACTTTTAAAATTGTATCAAACCGAACCCGGATTCCTCTGGTTTAGACCGGTCCGGCCCATGGCAATCCAAGCCCATTAACCGCAACTCACAACGTAGATATGGAACAGAAATAAATCAATACCGAGATTTTTGTTTCTGAGTTTTTCGTCTAATTCTTTACATGAGATACATTGAAATTTGATGAACGATGGCTATTTCCCCTGAAAGGAGACGAGACACTTTTTGTCTAAAACTAAAGAGTACTACTATTTGCACCGATGGTTTCCGTAGGGAAACCGTACCGACGGCCACCGGACGGCCGATCCGAGCTGTCCAAAAATTTAAAAAAAAAAACCGAGGGGGCGTACGCGGGAATCAATGGCATCCGATGTGTGTAGGGTGCTTGATCTGAACACTCTTTTTTCGCATCGGATGCCATTAATTCTCGCGTATGCCCCCTCGGTTTTTTTTTTTTAAATTTTTTGGACGACTCGGATCGGCCGTCCGGTGGCCGTCGGTACGGTTTCCGTAGCTTCCCTACGGAAACCGTCGGTGCAAATAGCTTTTTCGAAAACTAAAACAGGATGCTTTGAAATAGTATTCTTCAGAGATTCCTTCTAACCCCCTTGTACTTAACTTTCCAAATGACTGTCCTTGATTTTTCATAGTTGATTTGTTAGTCATACCTAATACTCAAAAGACAAAACATTCAGATACCAACCCTACGTGTGTGTTTGTTGGGTTTGAAAAGTATAAGTTTTAAGGACAGGGTCAAAGGTTTAAGGTTAGCCATTCAGATAGAAGAGACCCTTCTAGAAAAATGACCAGATAAGGGGGGCATGTTTTAGTAGTGGTAGTATACTAGTATACGCTTTTATTTTTGAAGTTGAAAATGGAGGTGGCAGTCCTCTCTCTCTCTCTCTCTCTCTCTCTCTCTCTCTCATCAAACAAAACAGTCTTCAACAATTGCCAACCCTGGCACAAATGGATTTTGGTCTACCAGTCCAAACTCCACGAGTTGTCCTTGGATATTGTACTTGTCAAAGAGAAAGAAAAGTGAAAAAATACTACTGAAGATATTATTTATCCATTCTTTTTTTTGCAATTGCGAAAATATTGTTTTTGACGAACACTTATTTACTATTCTTTTCACTTTATTTTCTTTCATTATGTTCTTTCGGGACGATGTAGAGATCCAAATATATGGTAGATGAATTGAAAGTTGGTTTTCAAGCATAACAAGATCTACTAGACCTTGGAGGTTTGGATACATACAGCCCACTTGATTTTGAGACTATGTTTGGATCTCGAATTCATAAAAAGAAAAAATTCTCATAACTTAATTTTTTTCTCTTTTTCTTTTTCTTTTTCCCTATCTCCACAAACTCTTTCATAAATAGTTAATTCTGAATTAAGAAAAAATTAAAGTAATGGAAGGTCTTTGCCGGCAAAGGGAGGGCAAGAACAATTCAATGCTGAATTCCCCACAAACGTGGCAAGTCCCATTTCCTAAATTTATTTGAACAATGTCTGTGGACTTTGCTATGGGATGCCTCTATGAAGTCTCCTTTTAAACAGCGGTGCTACCCTCGCCGCAGCGTTCAATCTCACCGTCCCTCTCGACAATCGATTATTCGAATTTTAAAAAAACTTTTCCAGGAAAGAGTGAGTTTTTTTTTAAATTCGAACCATCCGATACACTTTTAAACAGTGAAATTGAGAGCTGTATAGGAAGCGGTAAAATAACGCGGTGGGTAGACTTTCTGCCTTTTAAAATGAGGTAGAACAATAAAAGTCACGGTAGAATAATTGGTGCTACATAAGGATTAGCTTCCTTTCCCACCTAATAAAGAAAACACTATGGAAAATCTTTTGTATTACTAATCGAAATCGTTCTTCTTTTATCATTTTGACTTTTTACTATCCTTGTAAAAAATTAGGTCGATTGGATATCTTTAAGTATTAGATATAACAAAAAAAATTAAAAAAATAAAGACTTCTTATATAGTCCATAATTCTGTCAAAATTATTCTGAACCAAAAATTTGGTAATCTGACCAATCACTTATTAGTATCCAATTGAACTTCTTTTTGGCACATACACTTAAAGCAGGAGTAAGTTCTAAGAAGAAATCATTCTTATCGTCGAAGCAGAACTCAGAGAGTAAGGTTAATGTTCACTTGGTATTTTTTATTAGGTTCTTGTCATTTGGTTGGCATCTCGCCTTCCTGTTTTTTGTTTTGGGTGGCGCCTGCAGTTGTGCCCTGGTTCGTTTAATCTTTGTTTTCCTTCTTTAATAATTAAATAAAGGTTTCCACTTATGGAGTCTGAAAAAATAAAACAAAAGTAATTTACATTCCTGAAAAATTGAAACATACATGTATTTACATTTACGTGTTGTTTTTATTTTCTGTTCTGAAAACCTTTTTCTATCATTTTTTTCTGATATTAACAGTGTCGTTATTTTATTTATTAATAAATGTCATTTTATGATTCTTTGAAGACAATGACAAACACATCAATATGTCCTCGTCGAATTAGGCAACCAAACTCGATTACTTTTCCATTTCGACAGTTTGAAAACTACTAATTTCTCAAATTTCACGTGGTTAATTCTCACCTAAATTATTTCCAGATTTCACTCGTTTTTTTTTTTGCAAAAATCATGTTCGAGATCACCCAAGTATATAGTAGGTCGTAATTAAAAGCATGTTCCGAAAGGACAACATGACAGAAACCTAAAATCGTGGTTCGAATCTTGGCTTTATGTTTTTGTTCCCGATCGATCTAGTTAAGACTAATTATTTGGTTTGAAAAAAATTTACCCAATCAACCCGATCGTCATTGCAAAGGTCATATTAATCCGACGTTTCGGTAAAGAGGGAAAACATATTCTTTGACAGAAAGATTAAGTCATATAAAGGTAGCCTTCGAAATTAATTAGGTTGAACAAATCAACCGGATAACAATTTATACTATTAAGAAAGACTAGTCGATATCCCTATCTAGCTAGGTACATGGATATGTTATTCCTTGACAGGTTATCAAATCAATAAATAAAGTAAATAAGAAAAGTTTGGATAAACTTGATGTTACCTCGGTTATATGTACTAGAGAACTTATATACATGTGCAATCAATAAATTAATTAAAGAGGTTGTTGGTGAATGAATGGACCGGATTCATCACATTTTAATTAATTTGGTTGGTTTGTTTCTTATCATATATTTATTGGTGTATTTATACTTCCTAAATGACCCGATTGGTCCTCGCCATCTTTTCTCAAAAATAAAGAATTTATTCAGATATTCTCGAACCAACACTTTATTTATTTTTATCTCGACCCTTCGTTACAAAGTCCGCCAAAAATCTCAACTATTTAGCACTCACCTTGTAAGTAAATGCAAAAGGTGAAACGATCGGACTTAGGTATCACTCTATTCATATTATCTGTGACAAGTTGCCCAAATCTCATCTATTCTGCGCCACCCGGCCACCTTATAGGATAAACTACGTCTTACGCAATCTGAGTTATATTAACTAATTTGCAAGTAGACGTGACGAATGACGTGATAATCTAAGAACATGAGATAATTACTCCTTCCAAAAAATGAAAATTTTCAAATACTAAAAAAAAAAAAACCATTATCTCTTTCAAAGTGCTTGTTCCTAGCTACCTCTATCCTATCTTTGAAAAGATTATGGTAGGCTCCATATGCCTTTGTACTAGATAGAAGATGGCCACAAGGCCTTTTCCAATAAAATGTGAACTTACTATATCCAACCACATGCGTCCATGTGTCCCAATCACACTACAACACGTCAACGTCCATACCATGGAAAGTGTGGTTGGTAACATTGTAGACTTCTTTTTAATTTAGGTCTCCAAATTAACTAAAGATGTACCCATTTGGGGGAATCCAGGAATATGCTGTAAGGCGCTACCTGTAGTGCACGCTGTAAAAAAGATCCAGACCATCTTTTGCGACAATCAATGATTGGGATCCGTCGAAGTATTTTTACTGGTCAAAGTAAACTCTTGCCAGTAAAAGTTAACATATCTGAACCATTAATTCCTAAGATGGACGATCCGAATCTGTCCTACAGGGTGCACCGTAGAAAAGCACTCGGCAACATCCCGGATCAATCTTTGGAATATAGTCTTTGAGTGTGGGCAAGTTACAAGAACTTTAAGAAAGTCAGATTGGACTTGGCCACCATTCCAAAACCATAAACTACGGAGTAAAATTGAGATGGGACTCAAAAGGAGGCAATTGAATTGGGTAGGGCTCCACCAATCTTTATCCCAAGGGCCAATGGCCAACCCTATGAAATTGCCATGTGGGATATAATATTCAACAGATCGATTTCTTTCTCAGAGAAAACTAAGAATTTGTTTCACTTCTTATTAATTACCATGCGTCACGGTTTTGTATTCCTCCGTAAAAATTGACAATCTTTGTTTTGAAATTAGACTGTATATTTTATATTAATTAAATCTGTGTAAAATTCTGTTCAGAGATAGATCAACTTACTCGTACATATAAAAATGAAGCTATTTCAACGAGAGATTGGATTCAAATTTGAAATTCATCGCAATTGATGTATGTTTTAGTCCTGCTATTTTTATCGTGTAGCTTTGAAAAGTTATAACGTGAGTTCGAAGAAACATTGACAAAAATCTTATTTTCGTGAATCGAAGTATCGAGAAATTAATACACAATTGTACATCTTCCTAAACGATATTTACTAGGTTGAAAATCTTTTCACGTACAATTGAGAATACCCTATGAGGTTGTGCTTGTCCCATATGGCTGTATTTGTCCAATTTTTTGTTGAATTCCCCTCCCCTATCTCGTTAATAAAATGTTACTTTTGCCTATAAAAAAAAAATTTTATCATCCAAAACAAACAAAAATATAATAATAAACTTATTCCAAGAGCAGCATCATTCTTTTTTTCTTTTTTTTCCTTTTAGTACTTTTATTCTTCTCTGAGTCTATCTGCTAGACGCGTGCTAAAAAGAAACAAAGGATAACCATCAACTTCAATTTGAATACTTAATTTTTATGAATTGAAAATTTGACAAGTTTACCCTTGAGGGGAGCAATGTTTTCTTGTCCTCTTCAATAAGAAATTAATTTTCAAAATACTATTGTGGATTTGAATTTTAGAGGGCTGTCAACCACTGTCCTTTCCGCCAAACCATTTGGAAATTCCGTGGAAGTAACTCCTCCAATTAGTCCAAGTCTTTGTTCCGTATCTTTATCTAAGAGAGATAAGAAACTTCCTCTTAATTGTGGTGTATATATAGATATACCTAAAAGAAAATGCAAATAATTACAGTCGCAAGGACGGTGAATATTGTGTAAAAAATGTATTGATATTCGTAAGCGCATTGATATTTGTAAATGTGTATTGGTATTCAACTATTTGTGAGAAGTGAATTGAAAATTTTAAGTTATTTAATATTATTTACATTATCGAGCATAAAAGTTGATTAGTATAGATATCTTGTCTTTTGTGCTGAAATGGAAGATAAATAAATAAGTAATCCTTTTTTTTGTGGGACGTCAAGTACATATATCTTTACAGACTAACCAATTCCTAAATATTGAAAATTCTGTAATAAAAAACCCATCTATATTTGGGAGTGTTTAGGAGCTTACAAATAAATGTCAAAAGTAAGCTAGCATTGTGGAAACAAAAAACTAGCAAGGACAAGCATCTACTTTAGGCATTTGTTTGTAGGCTCCTAAATACCCCCAGAAGTACGTAGATGGGTTTTTATTATTTTCAATATTTCGGAATTGGTTAGTCAGTAAAGATACATGTACTTGATGTCCAAAAAACAAGGGTAGTATGCCTTTGCCTAAAACCATTTAGAAAGTTGGAACTATATTTTGGAGAGAGAGAGGGAGAGAAATTTGATTGGGCTAATCCTTGTTTCTTTGAATATTCCTAATATGAATAATTTTTCCAAGGGGTGATAGCCCCTTTGAATTATATTTGTATCCATACCTTGAGTTGTAATCCAATCAAAAAAACTAATTTGATTGGGCTGGAAAAGGACCTTATTTTGGCTGCCCTACCACAATGGTCCAACTTTGGCAAATTTAATTTAAAAAAAAAAAAACTTCACACTTCATGACAAAAGGTTGGCATCCATGCTTAAAGCCAGAGTGTTTGTTGGGGCATTGTATTCTGGTTACTTTTCAAAGCAAAGATCTCAACAAATCTTTTCAACTATTTTTTTAGAGAAAACTACAATTTTTCGTTTGTTGGATTTTTATAATATTAAAACAAGGACTGACATCGATCCATTTTGGGGGTTTCTTATGTTAGAATCAAAGCCATGTTCAAAAAACGAAAAAGGGGTTGCAACGAAAGGTTATCCCCGGTTTTGGTCATGACACGAATGGAGTCAAGGGAGATAAAGTAGTCGCGGCCGCCACCCCTACGATTCATTAAAACTTAAAGTTAAAACTATCTCATTCTTTTAGCGTTTTACTATCGATTGCCAAACTAGATAGTCTTGCCACCTCTAGACTTTTAATACGAGAAATCTTGGGTAAATCTTCCCCTAAATAGGAGTTTTTTGTTTACTTGTATGCTTGCTGGCATAACCATTCGGTAGGGCCCTTCACTGCCGTTCTCAATTCTTGTTTTGCATTCGCACTTTCAATTTTCGCAATTGCAAATTTAATTGGGATACTTTGTAAAGGCACTTTAACGCTTACGCACACATAAACTAGCATTATGTGACTTAGTTTATCTGTACCCTTATTAGTTGCGATTAATAGATTTTGACCTTGTGCCTATTTGAATTTTCATAATTCAGATATATACTTGTACTCTCATATTACTTATATTAAGTAAAATACAAAAATTAGGTAATTATCACTCTTCTTAGGACTGCCGAATTTAATCTCGGCCAAGTCTAGGAGGGTCTCGGTAGGGCCCTTCGCTGCCGTTCTTAATTCTTGTTTTGCGTTCGCACTCTCAATTTTCGCAATTGCAAATTTAATTGGGATACTTTGTAAAAGCACTTTTACGCTTACGCACACGTAAACTAGCATTATGTGACTTAGTTTATCTATACCCTTATTAGTTGCGATTAATAGATTTTGACCTTGTGCCTATTTGAATTTTCAAAATTCAGATATATACTTGTATTCTCATATTATTTATATTAAGTAAAATACAAAAGTTAGGTAATTATCACTATTCTTAGGACTACCGAATTTAATCTCGGCCAAGCCTAGGAGGGTCGGATCCGGTCAAGTCCCTCGACCAGTTTCGTCCATTTTTTTCATCCGGACCGTCTAAAAGTGTTTTGGACAGTTCAGATTTGTTCGAATAATTTTTTTTCAACTGATGGCGATTATTTGTTATCTTTGGCAACTTTTTTTGCCCAATTAGACTCTGCATGTGCTGGTTAACCTTTTCTTATATAATCATCCAATCATTAATGAGTACTATAAAGATGAATTACTAGGCATAGCTATAAATAAAAAAAAAGCGCGCTCACATTTCAACCTTCATAATTTTTGCAGTTTTAGGCCATGCAACTGTTAATTTAACCCCTAACACAAGCTTACAAGGGTCCCCACACCTACCTAATTTCAATACTTTGGTAGTTTAATTTTAGGTTCTAGATCCTAGATAAGCCTTTTCCTCTAATGTTTGATAGGAAGATAGGCAGCTCTACATAATTGTCATGAATATTGCCCATCAGCCCCCAAAGGTGGAAATCTTCTCTTGGTTGGCACTCCAAGATAGATTGGTACTCCTTCATACAAACCTGATCCTTGAAGGCCAATCGGTTCTGTGCCCTATCTATTTATTACACTTAGAAACGCCATGTTAGAGCTATTTACCTGGTGATTAGACATGGGCTTTAGAAATCTGGAGAAGTATTTGTGGGAAACAACTTTCCTACCTACTCTTTGGTTCTTATGGCTGGTAAGGAATGACGTCGTCTTCAACAATGCTTCATGGAGAGTGGAGGATGTTGGGGAGTTGATAAAAACCAAAGTAGCAATGTGGATTAAGGTGAAGTTCAATATAACGGTGCACACGGTGGAGAAGTTTAAGAGTTTTCTGGACGGAATGAGGAAGGTGAGGGTTTAGCGGGGTTGTGAGGAGTGGTGATGTCCAACTCTCTGTTGGATGGCCTTTTGTTTTCTTGTTTGCTTTTCTGTTTACCTGTATCTTCTAAGCGTTATCGCTTAGTGGGTTTCCCTCGATGTACCCCTTTCGAGTTTATAAAATATTCGTTTTGCCGAGCAAAAAAAAATATTGCTCATCTCCTTATATAGTTGTTTGTAGGGTACTCTGATGCACGTACCTATGTTGAGACCAAAACAAATATATGTCACGTACTATGAGCGCCAAAGACGGTGCATGTATTAACCATCCATTTCTGCCATGAATGGTTGGTGAGATTTATTGAAAAACTCTTTCGTGGAAGAATTAACTCTTACCATGAAGAGTTTTGAATAAACCCTAATCATTGATTAAACTAGTGGACAGTTCCGATCTGAACTGTCTCGTTTAGTCCAAACCATTAGACTGATCAAGAGGATCTGGACCCATTAATCATCTAGTCATCCATTAACGGGTAAGAAAGATGAAGTACTAGACATAGACATAAATGCTCACATTCTACCCCTCCATTAATGGGTAAGAAAGATGAATTAAACTCGATTTATATATAACAAATTAAAAGAAACACACAGTACAATAAAAATGAATGCTACCGGTCTGAAAGTTCAAAAAACAATAAACAAAACAAAATACACCAAACAAAATAAAACAAAAAAGAAAAAATTGTCTGGATCCAAAACGCCGGAGTCGGATCCGCTGATCACACTTGTGAAAGGGAGTTAGAGTGGCTAAGTACGGAGTGGCCACGTGACTCTTTAAACCTAACGTAGTGTCCACATCTTCCTACCTTCATTAATAAGTTTTATCGGTTTTAGAGTCTAGATGATACTCCTAACTGTTTCAACTGGCCTAACTGCTGTTGACATCATGGGATAAGTTTTTTTAATTAAAAAGTGGACCTCTATTAACTGAACTCAACGGCCATGTGCATGGTAGGGTGGAAAAATCATTCTATGATCTTGATAAACCGTATCGTGGTGCTCTAATACCACTTCCGCCACACGTTCTTTTGGAGTTTAAGGCACCACCTCTCCACCACATGTTCTTATGGAATCCAAACCCCACAAGAACGTCATGTGATGGAGAGAGGTGTCGACGCACAATGAATAATTACGCTGTAGGGTGAGCTATACTCCCCCCGTGTTATTTTTATTGTCCATTTTTGAATTGCGTGCTATTTTTTAATTGCTTATATCGGCAAAAGATATAAAAGAAACAAACAGAATAATGGACAGTGAAAACGAGACGGAGGGAGTATATACTTATATTGCTCGGTCCCACTTTGTTTATCTGTAATATTGAATTCTCCCTCCATCTCCATTTGTTTGTCCTCATTCCATTTTAATCGGATAAAACATTAATTATATTTTCTAAGTGATAATACTTCTGATATGCAACATAGATCTTGTTTCATAGAAGTCAATTAAATTTTATTTGGAAAATTTTAATTTCAAAATTATCTAAAACATTATAGATTATAAGATATAATCAACTGAAAAATACTGGGTCAAAATCCCAAAAAGTACTAAAAAATTGGTACGCGGGAGTATTTTGGTGGGGAAAAAACTACTATAGATTTTCCTTCTCCCTCCTAAGGTTTTATGTTTGAAGCCCCTCGTATACTATTAACTCCTTTGGAACAAGCTTATTCCAAGTATTTACTCCAGCTTCAAGTGGGGCCCAGTTAGTGGACGATGGGTTTATAGTCCTCCAGGATTAGTTGAGGTGTGCGTAAGGAATTGGAGATGATGGTATGCAGTGGTGTGCGCAGCATCGTGCTGCGCACCTCCGAGCCGTCGGATCGTGCATCCAACGCTCAGATCTATCTCAGCAATAAACGGCTCTCGATTGTTGGTTGCCGATATGAGATCTGAGTTGTCGGATGCACGATTCAACGGCTCGGAGGTGAGCAGTACGGTCCAACATAACACCAATCTGAAGTCTGTGCGTAAGCTAGTTCGGACACGTGGTTATAAAATACTAATTAAAAAGTAGCCGGTGAGATTGTCATTTCACCATCCAAACTGTATACCCATACAAGAAAAAAGAAAACTATATCCCCATGAGTTTATTATCTTCTTTATCTTCTTCAATCCAAAGTACGTATCTTTATTTATTTGTCTTTTGTTTGTATGTTCTTTTTTTCTAATTGCAGATCAATTTATTAGTGGGGGCCGATCCTTATCCGTTCCTGTAACTCATGAGTCAGCCTAACTTGATCAGCCAAAACAAACAACGGAAAAATTATGCAGTGTCCTCTGCTTCGCCTCTCACAAAAATTGAAGTACTAGGCATAGCTATAAAAGCTCACATTCCAATTTCCAACGTTCATACTTCTTCCGTCCAGATTTAATAGTTCTTTTTGAAAATTCATGTCATTTTTTAATCAATTATATCTTGTAATTTATAATATTTTATATAATTCTGAAAACATTTTCTTATAGATATCTTGTAATTTATAATGTTTTATGTAATTTTGAAAACATTGTTTAATAGAACTAATTGAAATCTATCAAACAAGATCCATATTGGATATAAAATTTATTACTAATTAAAAGATATAACTCATTTTTTATCCGGTTAGAATTAAACTAAAGACTATTAAATCCGGACAGAGAGGGTAATTTTTACAGTTTTAGACCATGGGTTAGAAGGGTCCCCACCTACCTAATTTCAATAAGTATTTTGGCAGTTTAATTTATAGGTTCTAGACCGTAGATAACCCTTTTCCTCTATGCTTGATAGGCAGCTTTACATAATTGTCATGAAATATTGCTCAACTATATAATATTTCATATTGCTCACCTCTGTAGATAACATGATCTGTTGCAGTCATGTCGATACCAAAACTAAGATCTGTTGTGTATTATGAGGGATAAAAAATGTGTTTAGCCCCACAAAACAATTATATATATAGACTTGAATGCTAGCGCAGAACGAGGAAATCTAAGAATTTACGTACCCAATAAAAAATATTGCTTGGTGATGATCATCCAATGTTATGAAAAATCAATTATCAGTACGATATGATGGATCTTTCCACGAACATTCTTACCTTTTGGCACTTTTTAAGCAAACGGAAATAAAGAGGTTCATAGTGTTAGTATGTCATCAATGAGAATAACTTCTTTGCAGAGCATCCCGTAAAGAAGATTTACGCCGTTAAATTGCGCATGTTCAACAGTGTTTTGAATGGTTCGAATTGAAAATCAATTTTGACCTTTATCGGTCAAAATTGAAAAAACATTTCAGCTATTGATTGTGCGAATAAACAGGTGAAATTGCGCAAAACTGTGAATAAGTTTCTCTCGTCGTTGATATTACCCAGCAAAAAGTTCAAAGATTATGAAACCCCTTACAGTACTGCTACCTTAGAAAGAGTCTGTTGTGCATTTTGCTGCCCTAGCTAGCTTAGACAACTCATAAATTATTAACGAATGACGACTCCGTGAGATTATTTAAGATAAAATTCTGACACAATCGTCGAGGAAGGAAAAAGAACGACTCAATTTATGTTTTCAGTAACACAGGATAAAGAAATGTAGGATATTGCACTCATTATTACAACCAAAGACAGACCTTGTAAAGATTATTAACGAATAACGACTCCGTGAGATTATTCAGAACAAAATTCTGACCCAATCGTCGATGAAGGAAAAAGAATGGCTCAATTTATGTTTTCAGTAACACGGGATAAATAAATATAGAATACTGCACTCCTTATTACAACCAAAGACAGACCCTGTAAAGATTATTAACGAATGACTGACTCCATGCGATTATTCAGGACAAAATTCGGACACAATCGTTGAGGAAGGAAAAAGAACGACTCAATTAATTTATAGCAATTTTCGGGTCCAATTAGACTATTAGCTTGTTTGTTTTAATTTTTAATTAACACTGTATTCTACAATGGGTAAGAAAGATGAAGTACTAGACATAGATATAAATGCTCATATTCTACCTTCATAATATTTGCAGTTTTAGGCCATGTGACTCTTTAAACCTAACTTTTAGGATTACTAGCAGTCTAGCATCCACATCTTCCTATCTTCATTAAGTTTTGTAGCTTTTGGTTTTAGACTGTAGATGCTACAGTAATTAACGGTTTCAACCGACCTAACGGCTGTTGACATCATGGCCATGGGATAATTAGATTTTTAATTAAAGAGTCAACAGCCATATTGTGGTAGGAAGGATTATCCGATCCTTCTGGGGCACTGCCATGTGATCCTCCAACACCTTTTTCGTCACATGTTCTTTTGGAGTTTGGAGCACAACTGAATAATTACCTGGTAAGGTGAGCGATACATATATTGCTCAGTCCCACTTTGTTTATTTGCGAATATTTTGGATAGGAAATAACTATAGATTTTTCTAGCTTCTCCTTCTTAATGTTTCAGGTTCGATCAAAACCTATCAGGATGTTATCAACTCCTTTGAGGTCATTCCTAACAGAGCATTTACTTCGGCTTTAGGTTGAGCCCCACTAGTGGATGGTGAATTTATGGTCCCCCAAAATTAGTCGATGTACGCGTAAACTAACTCGGACACATGATTATTAAAAGAAAAATAAGTGGGCTGAGATTGTCATTTCACCAACCATACTATATACCCATGCAAGAAAAAAGAAAAACTATTCTTTTCCCCCAAGAGTTTATTACTCCCTCCGTTCCATAATATTTGTCCGGTCCGCAAAACGAGAACTATAAAATAATGTATTTCTTTCAAGAAAAAATTCAAATTTTTTTCATAAGTTAAAAGAACTCGTCAAGATCTAGTAAATTGTTGAATTTTTTTCCAACTTTTCTTACAAAAATTATATTATTTTTACTTTTCCGTTTTGCGGACCGGACAAATATTATGGGACGGAGGGAGTATCTAATCCTAGGACAATTTGTTGGTGGGCCCCGCTTCTTATCCATTCCTAACTAATGAGCCAGCCCAACCTGATCGGCCATACTTTACTCCCTCACCAGAAAAATTATTCAGTGTTTTGCTGATCACCTCTCACGACAAGAGTGTGAGTTCATATAATGTGTGGGCCTGATTGATTGGCAGGATTGAGGTGAGGGGAGGAGGTTATGGATTAGAACAAAACTAATGGTAATGTCATTGGTAGACAAAACAAGGTGCCTAGGATTAATGGAATTGGGACTAATTAGAGTCAATAATCTCCCAAAAAGTGATAAGATAGTTCAAAAGTTGGTTTACTTCCCGGATTAGTAGTCCCAAGGGAGGTGGAGATCGATACAATAGTTTCTCACTTACCACTTCAATCAAACGGTCGATATTAATACTCAAAATTTATCACAATTCTTTATCTCATTCGCAGGGTACATGAAACTATTGAAATACTAGTTTTTTGGTGTATCTCTCCTATCCCGTTTGGAGAGTACGTTTGCGAAAATGAACCGCAGAAACGCTTGCGGGAGAGCAGTACAAGCATAAGCGTTGCATCTGATCTTTATTTGGATACCCCAAGCACACCCTAAAGAGCACTTGATATCTTCTCCCCAAAATGAGTCAGCTCAACGAGATCTGTGAAACTAGATACCGGAAGCAACTAATAAACATTTTTTTTTTCTAACCAAACAGAAACTTACTATATATTATATGCGTAAAGGTATAATGGAGTACTTATCTACATGTACATACTTATCTCTCTCACAATATTATCCACTTTAGTGAGGTCCCACACCTAAGCGCATATATACCCAACTTCCCACACATTTAAGGCAAGAAATTAGGCCGCCCATTCTCCCGTTTAGTAGGTCCCCTCCAGCCCTATGTATGAGGTCTAAATTTGATTCTTAAGGATGGGAAGTCAGTTTTTATAGTAATTTAATAAATACCAACAAACTAACATCCGATTGTTTGAAAAAAAAAAAACCTTTGTTGGCCTTTTTCGGGGGATTTTTTTGCATGATTTTTCCAATTTTTTTTTTAATCTTTATCGGATTCAGGTCAAATTTCTTCGTCATATTTTTTGTCAAACTGAGAGAAATCAAGAATAAGACTGTCTTTTTTTTCTCTTTTTCGTCGTTTATATGAATTTTTATCAATTTTGATTTATATTTTATATTTTTCCGATATTTCTTGTCGAGCCAAACAAGATAATGTAAAGATCATACTCCAATCTAATACGTACAAATTAGGACAAAATAACTAAAAAAGACTAGTGTTAATATACCTAAAAAATTAGGGCAAATGGCCTTAAAACTCAGCCAATAACTGGGTACTCCAGGTCAAGGAGTACAATGTGATACTCCTTGCAAATGACGACTGTCACCAAACAATGGGAATAACTCATTATCTCGTAATTATTCAATAAAAATAAATAATAATATTTCTATCATAAAATTTATCGCGACGTAAATGACATAAAATGCGACTAGGACATATGGCATATGGTTCTGCAGGAGCGTTTGTTTAATGTGCGCTCGTCCCGTCTATCTCTCTCTCTCAACTTTATCAATAAAGTGTGCTAGGTGGGCCCCATTATCCTTCTGCCAGCGTACAACACAATTGGGGTCCCACCAAACCTTTGTGATAACGATAACCATCGAAACACAAGACGAACAAAGGAAATCAAAAGCGAAAAGCCTCACGAACAACAACAAAAAAACACTCAGAACGGCAAGTTGCACACTCCCCTCTCGCCCCGTACACCAATGCGGGACTGCCGCGTCATCATGCGGCGTCAATTCAGTTGACGTGTCAGTCGATGAGCCGCGAGTTCTTGATTGGTGGGATTGGATGCGAAAGTACCGTATCCGTCCAAACCAGTGGTCGGGTCAATTTTTTTTGTCCCGTTACTTTTCGGCTCTTCCAAAGCCACCCGGGCACGCCACGTTTCCGTTGTAATAACAACACGTGGCCGATAACGCCAGTTTTTCTACGCCTCTCTCTTTCTCTCTCTGGAAATTCCCCCGGCACAAATTTGTATTTCACACACTGTGTCTCATTCCTTAAGTCAAACATTGTGTTTTATTCTCTATGCCTTCTATGGTTTTTGCTAGTTGTCGACGCCTCTAAGTTTTTTTTGTTAGCCTTTATCTTTCGGCAATAGCATAATTTTTTTGTGTATTTTGTGTTTTGCGAGTCGGTACTCTATGTTCTGTGTTTCTTAAGCCCTTGTTTGGCCTTCGCTTATCGCTAACGTGTCTTAATTATTATAACGACGATAACACATTGTACTTTTCTTACTATCAATATAGTTCATTGATCTTTCAAAAAAAAAGGAAAGGAGTTTAGTTATTTTAGGGCATTCCATCAGGATTTGGCGTCCTGTGCAGTTTAAGAATTTTTTTAAGGGTTGAGATTTGTTAAAATATGACAATGTGAGTAGACTTTTGTTACAGTCATTTGTTTGACATATTTGGAATATTTATTTTTGGGATGTGTTGCCGGCGAGCTATTGCTTTCTTCAGTTCGGTTTAGATTACAGAGAAACTAGGTCCAGCCTACTATACGGTCACATTTTTGTCTTCTTGTTTGAATTGCACAGAGAGAGAGAGAGAGAGAGAGAGAGAGAGAGAGAGAGACCATAGTTTTTTTTTTTTCCTTTTTTAATATTTTTTGCGACTTTGGCACGACAGTCTCTTTTTGGGTTTTGAAGGAGTTGGTTATTGTGTGAGTTAGCCTTGAAGGGTTTGACTTCCTGTCGTTTAAGAATATTTTTAACTGTTTTGGATTAGTTAAAATATGATACCAGATAGGAGTAGACTTTTATCAAGGTCATTTAACAGATGTCGATCATTTATTGTTAAGATGCGTGGCCAACAAGCTATTGCTTCCTTCCGTTCGATTTAGATTGCAGAGGAACAAGATCCTGTCATTTATAATTTTATATACGTGTCCCTCACTTTTTTTATCGACTCGTTTGAGAAGAAGTAATGAAGTCGGATTTTGGTGCCTCATACGTTTATGGATTTCACGTAACCATGCGACGATTTTCAAAGCACCCAAATAAGTTTGCAATGTGACACTGACACTATCTCCAATGCCTTTGGCAACTTCTTCCTTATCATATTTAACTGTTAAAAGAACAGTTAATTAACATTACCTTAGAAAGATATATCCTAAGGAGAGGGATAGAGAGGAGTGAGAAATGGAGGGGAAGAGAAAGGAAAAAGAGGTGGTGGTAGTTTTTAATACATTTAAACAACACCATTGCTTGTGGAGGTTGTAATTGGTGGAGCCATGAAAATCGAAGAATTGAAGACAAATTAAGGATCTGTCCTTTTTCCCTTTTTTGTTCCACCCCTCTGTGTGGAAGTTTTTTTCTTTTTTTGTAATGCAGGGTGTTCCGGACCAGCTTGCATTTGCGTACCTCGGACTAATCCCTACAGTCCCTCACACAGCCGTTTCGAACGCTTACGCGTGAAAGTAAGATGACCCTAAGAGTTGTAGACAAGATTGAATCGAAATCAAACTTGAGACTTTAGCGGCTTGTTTGGAAGTTTTTCTTTGTTGTCTAGCTTTATGGAAATTCCTCCATTCGTGGAGGAGGTTTGTAGCCCCACCAATAATTGTTATGACTTTTTCGGTTTTTCATTCGTGAAAGTCTTTCTTCTACACTTTTGAAAGTCTTATATTATGCACCGATGTACTGAGAAATTGATTTTCGCACTTTACTTTTTATTAATAGCACTCCATTTTTAACGTGAAGTTACTAGTAACTTCATGAACAAAGTGAAGCGCGAATATCAAAATCTATGTGCAGTATTGGCTGATATTTACTATATCGTTTTATGCTCTCTCAGCAATTGTTTGCTAAGTCCCAAAAGCCCTCTCGATGTACCCTTAAATCGAGTTCTAATATATTTCTCTTTTGCTAGTCAAGAAAAACCACTGGCTCACCAGAGAATAATGTGTTTGGGAGCCAATTACTTGTTATATTATAGATTCTAAATTGTAGATTGTAGATTTTTGAATTAAAATGAGAATTTATGAAAAATTATTTGGATAGTAATCTGCTAATAAATTTTGCAAAAAAAAGAAGAAAAAATTGTATTGAGAATCCAAAAAGGTTCTCCGGATGTAATTTTTAAACTTTCCATTCACTAATTCATTTTTGAAAATGCATTTTTTGGAGAACAAGAAAATGCAATATGGAATAAAGGCACGACCAAAACACCCCTTAATTTTTATGGAAGCAAAATTATCGTTTTATGCTCTCTTAGCAATCTCGTATAGGACATCGTACGTAGCTGGTACATAGTTAATGAATAAATAAATGGTCCGTGATGGAGGATATGAATTTCCTAACTTATTGATCAATCAATTGAAATATTGGCATGTTTTTTCTTTCCCACAAATAGATTCTCCACTCAATGGGACTGGTGGGTGAGGTTTCACTTCCATTTTGTAGTTGGCTAAATTAGTTTTTTGCAGATGGGAAGTTGGTAAATGAGTCTATTAAAAGATGAGTGAAAAGCCTGCAAAAATAGGACCACCATGTTCATAAAAGATGAACCATCAGGAAATTGTTCAAGCTTAGGTCCTTGGGTCAACCTCTTATCAGGTATATTGTGGAGAATGGCAGAAATGTTGAGTGATTTCATGTACTCCACCTTCTTTTAATTTGATTTTAGAATTTTTAATAGCTTTGGCTCAATTTTTTACATTTTTCAAATTTAAAAAGTAAAAAATAATGACAAAACAAAGAAAATAAATCAAAGACCAAAGGTAATTAAAATGTGCTCAGTTTTTAGTTTAGTTTTTTTTTCTTTTTATAAAGCTGATATATAATTATTTACATTTTTGATTTCTCTCATTAAAAAAAATGATGATCCAAATATTAAAAATATTTGAAGAAAAAGAAAAGTATGCAAATAATTGAGTACTATATTAAAAATATACCCAGTGTTATCCAAAATCCATCCAATTTTGACTTGGAAATTCAACTTAAAATTTGGAAACATAGGAATGTTTCCTCGATCCTTCCTAAATTTTTTGTTCTTCCATTACTTTTCTGGTCTTCGTTAAAAACAAATAACAAAGAGGAAAAATCCAATGGTTTGGCCAAACGTACATGAGATACCCAAGCAAGTTCTTAACTTCTAATTTAGAGGTCGCAGTGTCAAATCACGTAAAGGAAAACTTTTAAACTTTAGAACCACATGAGTTTATCGAATTATTAACTCAAAATATTAGTTGAAATGCACGTGAGGTGATAGTGTGTAAAAAAAAACTTCATATATAGATTTTCTTGGAATGATCTTCTAAAAGATTATGGGAATAAAATCTAACTTTATCTTCTCGTATACAATTGATCAATGTTTCTTTTTTTGGTTCCGCCATAAGAAAGAAAGTAATTTCGTGTGAATTCTCTAATTTCTACGTGTAGGGCGTGTCTTTCACCGGGGACGGATATTAGTCGAGTAGTCGAGATGCACATGAGTTGACCCGGATACCTGACCTTTGTAAAAAAAAAAAAAAAAAACTTTATCCAGAGAGAGAGAGAGGGAGTCACAGGGAGGAGCGTTGGGGGTGGGAAGTTGATCCATATATCTATACACGTGCCAGCTGTCTTCTATCTACTTTTCCACGACCGAGTCCAGGCTGTCCAGCCTACAACCTTAATCCTCCAAACAGCTGTAACCACAGTTATCCATCACGTGTTTTTTTATCATATTATTATTACTCCCTCCGTCCCAAATTGTTTGTCCGGTCCGCAAAACGATAACTCAAAAATAATGCAATTTTTTAAAGAAAAAATTTAAACCTTTTTCACAAATTAATAGAAGTCATTGATATCTAGTAAGTTGTTAAAAAACTTTTGAATTTTTCTTGCAAAAATCGTATTATTTTTAAGACTCCGTTTTGCGGACCGGACAAACATTTTGGGACGGAGGGAGTATTATTATTATTGATATACAGGAAAAGATTTTGTATTTCCCAAAACCTTCTTAATTACCATTAAAGTGGCCAAATGACTGATTTCCCCCTATGGTAACTCCCCAAATCGGATCTTAGGCGTGATTAATTAGTGGAGTAATTACTATTTCATTACCAGTAACAGCTCCCTCCTGTCTATATTGGTAATTTCCTTTCCTAGGAGCATTTTAAAGAAAGAAGAGAACCCCAACCGGCTGTACCCGGTTCCATACTCTGAAACCTAGTATTTTTAACTGGACCCATCCATTATCATGTTATTACATAGATGGATAATTGCACTTTACCCCCGTAAAATTATGTCTGTTTCTCACTTAGTTTATTGATGGTTTTTTTTTCCCTATTAATTGGTATGCATCTGAGAGGTTTCAAGTTGTTGTCATTTTGCACCAAATTCCAAGATGTGCGTAGCCTTTTGGGTTCCCTATTAACTATATCAGTTCTTACTTGGGTTGTTAGCGTATCTGTTTCTCACTTAGGTTATATATGTTTTTTTCCTTTTAATTATGCATTTTGTGTTTTAAGTTGTTGCCATTTTGCACCGAGTTCCATGATGTATGTAGCATTTTGGGCCATAAAAAGTGGAGACTTGTGGCAATTGTTTTATGAATGAGAAGTCAACATTGAAGATAGAAATAATAGGATCCTGAAAGGCATTCATTCGTTTACAATAGGGGAAGATCTCAACTTGAAGCACAACATAGTAATGATAGTATTATTAATATTTATAGAAAAGAATACAAGATACTCTATGCCGAATGTTTAAAAATGAATAGTTAAAGATAATGAGATTTGTTGTGTAGGATTGGAAAACTTAACACCGACAATGTGTTAAGCGATTGCAAAACTATAGCTCCGGTTCTACAAAGGCCTCTGCAAGTTGCTCTTCGAGATCATAAATCATCATAGCCTAAAACATGGTCTAATTGATCTAGACGTTAGTTTGAATTAGCGTACATCGACAACAATCTACTCCCTCAACATGAAACTTGTGCAATTTATCCACAAAAGCACTTTACTTTTTTTATGTGAAAAAAAATTGCATGGTTTTTCTTAGGCGAACACTTGAAAAGAGACGGATAGAGTAATACTTCACTGTCGCAACTCGGAGAGGAAAAAATACAAGTACATTAAGTGGCCAAGCGAAAATAAGTTAAACTTTGAGTATACATGGTAGTAATTATCCATCAAACATCGACCTATATGTCTAGGCAGAGAGAAAGAGAGTGAAGGGTCGGTTACAGTTGGTAGCGAAAATCCCAAAACACAATATTCTGATGACCATATATATGAGTTTCACATTTTGTATGTCACGTGACGTGTTACTAATGTATCAATAAAATATGTCTCATTTATCATGTGGTAAAATGCATTTTCCTAATGCAATTGTGATACGTCAAATGATATTCAAAATATGGTACTCAGATATGATAACCATGGCATTGCTCGTCTCAAAAAGCCACCCTCATTGATGATCATCATGAATCCAATACCATGGTCTCGAAAGTCCATCCTAGCCGTCCGCACCCACCCCCAATTACGTACTCCCACATTTCCATAATAAGTCGGTCTCCTCTCTCTCTCTCTCTCTACTCTCTCTCTCTCCTCCTCCGTTCTTATCCTCACCACCTTCCTTCCTTGTACCAAAAACCCAGTTTCCTTATTCATATATATTAAACTCGCACCCCTTCAAAAAGCCCATCGAAAATCTCTTTCATTTAAACCTTCATGCTTCCATATCTCCTCCCCCCCATGAGAAAATACATTCTCATTATTATATGTAATACCCACCGGTGAATCCCATTCACCCCACCCAATTTCCCATTTCCCCTGTTTCTCTCTCCAATTCCCCTGTTCTTTGTTGTCTTGCTAGATTTCTCTGGTTTTCTTTTTAGGTTTCTTTGTTTCTCATTATGCTGTCTAGATCTTGTTTCAACCTACTGAACCTCGACGACTACCTCCGGCCCGATCGTACCCGGATTCCCAGAGTCATGACCGTACCTGGCATAATATCCGACTTCGCAAGTAATGACTTCAACAACGGCGAAAAAACGGATTCCCAGTCCGACGTCGTCTCATCGGCGAGCCAAGAACGGAGGATCATCGTGTCCAACCAGCTCCCGGTGAAGGCCCACCGCGACGCCGCCGTCGGTTCGCGGTGGTGCTTCGATTGGGACAAGGACGAGCTCGCCCTCCAGCTCAAGGACGGGTTCCCGAACGAAGTCGAAGTCATCTACATCGGCTGCTTGAAGGCCGATATCGATCCGTCCGAGCAAGACGACGTTTCCACCTTGCTGTTCGAAAAGTTCCGGTGCGTCCCGACGTTCTTACCCCCGGAGGTTCAGAACAATTACTACCACGGGTTCTGTAAGCACTACTTGTGGCCCTTGTTCCACTACATGCTGCCGTTAACCCCGGGTCACCGGTTCGACCGGGTTTTATGGCAGGCCTACGTATCCGCGAATAAAATATTCGCAGATACGATCATGGAAGTAATAAACCCAGACGAGGATTATGTCTGGATACACGATTATCACTTAATGGTGCTCCCCACTTTCTTAAGAAAAAGGTTTAACAGGATTAAGCTAGGGTTTTTCCTTCACAGCCCGTTCCCGTCGTCTGAAATATATCGAACATTGCCCGTTCGCGACGAGATTCTTCGAGGTTTCCTGAATTGTGATCTAATTGGGTTCCACACGTTTGATTACGCTAGGCATTTCTTGTCCTGTTGTAGTAGAATGCTGGGTTTGGATTACCAATCGAAAAGGGGGTATATTGGGTTGGAATACTATGGTAGGACGGTTAGTATCAAGATTTTACCTGTTGGGATTCATATGGGTTTGCTTGAATCCGTTATGTCGGTTTCCAGCACTGCTAAGAAGGTTGAGGAGTTGAGGGAGAAGTTTGAGGGGAAAATTGTGATGTTGGGTGTGGATGATATGGATATGTTTAAAGGTATCAGCTTGAAGTTTTTGGCAATGGGGAATTTGTTGGAGGATCATGTTGAGTTGAGGGGGAAGGTGGTTTTGGTCCAGATAATGAACCCGGCTCGGAGCCGGGGCAAGGATATCCAGGAGGTTCAGGATGAGATCGATAGCGTTGCGAACGAGGTTAATTTGAAGTATGGTGGACCAGGTTATGAACCGATTGTGTTTGTTCACGGGCCAGTTTCGACCAAAGATAAGGTTGCGTACTATGCTATTTCGGAGTGTGTTGTGGTGAATGCTGTGAGGGATGGGATGAATTTGGTGCCTTATACGTATACAGTTTGTAGACAAGGGAGCCCTGATTTAGACAAGGCCTTGGGGATTGAAGGATCTGATGTGCCAAGGAAGAGTGTGATCATTGTGTCCGAATTCATCGGGTGCTCACCATCTCTCAGTGGGGCGATCCGGGTCAATCCGTGGAACATCGATGCTGTCTCCTGCGCGATGAATTCAGCAATCACAATGCCAGAATCGGAGAAACAATTGCGCCATGAAAAGCACTATAAGTATATCAGTTCTCATGATGTGGCTTATTGGGCTAAGAGTTTTGATCAGGACCTGGAAAGGGCTTGTAGGGAGCATTACCGGAAGAGGTGTTGGGGGATCGGGTTTGGTTTGGGGTTCAGGGTTGTGGCTCTGGGTCCTAATTTCAGAAAGCTTGCGGTGGAACACATTGTCTCTGCGTACAATAAGACGAAGAGCAGCCGGCTAATTTTGTTGGACTACGATGGTACTATGATGCCTCAGGGCTCCGTGGACAAGTCGCCAAGCGAGGAGGTTATTAAGGTCTTGAATGGGCTTTGCAACGATCCGCAGAATGTTGTTTTCATTGTGAGTGGCAGAGGAAAGGATAGTCTCAGCAAGTGGTTTTCTCCCTGTGAGAAACTTGGTCTTTCTGCCGAACATGGGTTCTTCACACGGTAACGTTTTTTCCCCTATGAATGAAGCAGAATGACTTGTGTACATGAATTATACTGGAGAAACTTGGATTCAAGTTCTGGACAAAGTCGCTTGACTCGCTTTTGATATCATTTTCTATTTTCGTATGTGATTTTGGACAAAGGTTCTGTTTCTGTTTGACTGTTTGTGTTGCTTACTCGTGATTTTACACTTCTCATAGGTTTTGGCTTGCAATTTTTGTAGTTGGTGTTGCAAACTGAGTTAAATTCGTCGTTTGATTCAAAAAGCACATCCAAATGAAACTTGGTATTAGAAGTTTGCTTTCGGTCTCATCGTATGCAATCGCGTGTGATTTTTTATGGAAGTTTTTGTAATTCTGCTCCAAAGTCCTGTTTGTGTTGCATTACCCATGATTCAATTACTTGTTTGAACTCATTTTATGAGGCCTTCTGATTTGGTTGGTTTTCGGTTTCATTGTAGGTGGAGGAGGGATTCGGCATGGGAGTCCTGCATGTTGGCAATGGATTTCGACTGGAAGAAGATTGCGCTACCGGTGATGGAGCACTATACGGAGGCTACAGATGGGTCATTTATAGAGCAGAAGGAAAGCGCTCTCGTTTGGCACCATCAAGAAGCCGACCCAGACTTTGGAATGTGGCAGGCTAAAGAGCTTCTCGATCACCTCGAGAGCGTTCTTGCTAATGACCCTGTCGTTGTTAAAAGAGGCCAGCACATTGTTGAAGTCAAACCACAGGTAAGAAGCCTATTAACTAATTCTTCATACTAGTTTTTTTCTCGACTCTGAAACATGAAATGCTAGCATATTAGGAGACATTACGTCAAGAACTCGATTGGCCGGCGAGGTATATTCTTTTCCCCCCTTATCCATTGGGGAGCATGCGGATATGATTTTTTTTTTTGTAGTGAATGTTCAAGATGTGTCTGTAAATTCACAAATGGCATTTGGATAAGGATTACTCTGGTTGTCTGTTGAATGACTAAGATTGTTTTTAAGATTTCAAAATGGATGGGACAAATGTAATTTATTGAGAAACAATTGGATGCTAATGATCGTTGACTTCCACCTTCTTAATACATAAAAGTACCCTTGTAAGGAACTGGGGACCATGTCGTGCTGCACTACAGAGTTGTAGTGCACAATCCAAGCCGTCCAAAAGTGGTCCCCTTTGTGAGGATATGTCATATGTGTCTCGCTTGTTAAGGTTAGATGTTCACCTGGCAAGCACGTTTGTAATTCAGTTTAGCACGAAAGGATGAATGAAAGTCCCTAAGTATCAAGTATGCACGAATAGATCTCAAAAACACCATTAAAGTCCCCAAGTATCAAGTATGCACGAATAGATCTCAAAAACACCATTTTTTCCGAAGTAGAAGGAATTTTTTTTCAAGAATTAGGAATGTTCCCTATATTACAGTCTTTGAAATGGTAATTAGATGACTCTGAGAATCAAACACAATCGTGCGCCCGAGCTAATTAACAAGGAATTCGACAAGGTATTGTTTGGTTAATAGTTTCTTGCTAAATGGTTGTAGTGTGTTTCTAGAGGTCATATGACAATGGTATCTGTTGGTGTGGCTTTTATTGATCTATAGTCGCTGAGAGATCTATTTGGTGGATTGCAGGGTGTAAGCAAAGGAGTAGTGGTGGAAAGTCTCATAGAAACCATGCGGGCAAGAGGAAAGTTGCCGGATTTCGTTTTATGCGTAGGCGATGACCGATCGGACGAGGACATGTTTGAGACGATTGCGAGATCTGTTTCCAACCCCTCGTTGCCCGCCACAGCAGAAGTTTTCGCGTGCACTGTCGGTCAGAAACCGAGCATGGCAAAATACTATCTCGAGGACACTTCCGAAGTAATCAAGATGCTTCAAGGTCTAGCAACGCGCAGCATCTGGACAGCTTAATAATAAGTCTGCTCTATCTCAGGTCTCCTTTGAAAGTTCCATCTGAGAATTGCTCATAAGGGGTAGGTACAGCTTAGGTATCTGTTGAATGGGCACAGGAAGTAGTAGCCTAGAGATAACCTTTGTACAGAAAAATACTAGTTTCTACATTTTACAGATCAAATCTGAAAATCAAAAGTTGAAAATTTACAGGATTAGTTGATCCAAGTTTCTTCCACATTGAATTTGGGTTGTTAATTGATTTGTTTCTTGTTCTTTTGTCCACAGAATACCATGGCATGCCTCACGTATCTCTTTGTAAAAGTTCCATAGCTTCAACAACTTTTTTTTTTCCGGGGTAATATGGGGTGTCCCGTGCCAGTTTGCGCACATGGACAGCCCCTCTCACAGCCCTTTAACGCGCTTGCTCGTAGGGTGAGGTGGCCCCAAGAAATATTGGTAGGAAGAGACATTATGAGAGAGCAAACTCTTAAATTTCAGGCATAGATCACTTAGTCAACCCTTGGGGTTAGGAGCAACCATTTTGTTCCCTACCTTTGTGCTCTTGCTGCCATTCTGTTTGCTCTCAGTAGCTATCCTAAACTTAACAGTTTGTCTAGTATATGTCGTAGATTATTTTCCAGTCAAGGGTATTCGAGATTTCGCTCTAAACAATTTTTTCCTTGGAAGCACGAATATGGATATGAGACGGACACGAGACGTGGAGAGAGAATTTCTAAAAGATTAGGACACATATAGGCAGAAGCATTATTTTTCATATGGATATGAGACACGGACACAAGATGTGGAGAGAATTTCTAAAAGATTAGGACATAGATACAGGCAAAAGCATTTTTTCTTTCGTATAGATACGAGACACGGACATGAGAAGTGGAGTGATAATTTCTATAAGATTAGGACACAGATATAGACAAAAAAGTATCATCTTTCGTAATACCATAATGTATTAATTTATGTAGTTTACAAATTCATATAAAAATTCAAGATGTAATTTCTTTGTAATTAGGATTTAGAAAGAAATCAAATATATCAGTAACATTATCAGCATACGAATCGAAGGTCATTATCGAAGTATTCTAGAGGGAAATTATGACTTTGGGTCAACTTTTAAATTTATATTTTAATCTCCTAATGTCCCTCAAAGTGTCCCAATAGTTCCAACGGTTCCTATCCACAGCAATTCGACTAAACAAAACATAATACTAAAATCAAATAACAAGTCTTAACTAAACAAAATAGTAGTATAAATACAAGAATCCAACATGTATCCAAGTGTCTCTGACGTGTGTCTTGATAGTTTTGTCTCATATCTTCATATACAAATACGTGAGATCCGTAAATGTATTTATAGATCTTTTAAGTTATTTGTGTAAGACCCGTAAATGTATCCTTAGATTTTTTAAGTCAAGGGTGTTCAAGATTTTGCTCTAACCAATTTAATGTATCCATAGATCTTTTATGTTATTTGTGTAAGACCCGTAAATGTATCCTTTGATTTTTTTAAGTCAAGGGCATTCGAGATTTTGCTCTAACCAATTTTTTAGGTACATAAATGGTTGGACCGCCATCCTATATCGAAATTTTTTGGTTCTAGTTTACCATGTAACCATGCGATTGACAAAAACTCTTATCCTCTAGAACACACTTTCAACTGAGAGGAAAAAAAAAGGGTTCCTACTATATAAATAAATAAATAAAAACTTTTTTTTAATATTTCGAAGTACAAAAAAAAAAAACATTTTTCGGATACGCATTTTCTTTGGCATAAGAGAAGAGAAGTTCGATACTTGGACATGTACATGTACTCTGTACTTTTGCCCTGGTCGAAACAAAAATGAGAAGTGGATATGTAGATCAATAAAAATAATACTAACATTCACTCATTAGTCCCGCTCTTATTCACATAATCATTTAAAATGATCTTTGCTTTTTTTTTTATTGGCAATAAAATTTATTAGAAATTCGACGAAGAGTACATCGAGTGAAATGGTCTTTGCCCTTGCTCTCGTTTCTCATTTTACGCTCATGTTCTCGATTCTTGCACTCATGAACTCTAGTTGTTTAAGAACATTTTTACGATATTATGTGACTTAGGCCATCCACAGTGGTATAATCAAAAAATGATAACCAAAAGTTGACACATCAGCTTTTGATTATTCACTTAAGAGGTTGCTAAGCTTAACAATGTTAAGCTTCACTATGGTCACTTTTAGTCCATAATCAAAATATGGGGTCCACTACAATTTCATTCTCTCTCTCTTCCCCCCCCCCCCCCCCGTTTTCCGTCATTCACTTCCCTCCATTTACGTTTTTTATGAGTTAAAATATATCGATTCTCTCTCTTAATTTTGAAAAAAAAAATCGGTGACTTCCTTCCATCCTATTATGATTTTTTTCTTTTTTTCTTTTTTCGGGTGTGGATAGTAGAAACAGGAAAGAAGAGTGAAACACCTTAATCCGGCGACGATGGATTGAATTGTAGATGATTGAGAGATATGAGTTTCACTTTTGGAAGAAAAGAAAGAGAAATAGTTTGTTAGCGAAGTGAAAAAGATATAGAGTAGCGAAAAAGGTTGGCTACATAAAAATTTTATTCTTCAATTTTATTTTTTTAACCAAAAAAAAAAAAAAAGAGTGGGCGAAGAAGGAAAGAAGAAAATACTAGTTGAAACACATGTGTATACAAATTTTGGAACTAGTTAACTTATGTGGTGTAGGACCCACAAATTTTGATTATTGAAAAAGATTGTTAGTTTTGGTTATCTAAAGCCCAAAATTTAATTATTTCTAAGGATGTTGCTAAGTTTGATTATACCATTGTGAGTAATCTTTTGCACCAACATTGTTAACTTTAAAAACAATTGGCATTTGATTATACCACTGTGGATGGCCTTAGGTCCCGCCTGTTAAAATTCGAACCAATAGCCTCCGAAATGGAAGATCCAAATGGAACAACTAAAGTTGGTCACGATTACTGAACTTGTGTTGTCTCATAATTAGTATCCTACAAAGTACAAACAGTTACTACTCGTTTCTTTTTTTGGTACTTACAAAACAGTTAATAGCTTCTAGTACACAAGAAGAGGATAAAATCTTTAGTGCGGGGTGGGTATCACGTGGCCTACTCTGCGCATCCGGATTGTCTATTTTGAATTTGGATGGCTCAGATTTGGAGAGAGTAAAAGGAGAGAGAAAGAGTGGTGGGTGAGAGGAGAGAAAGAGTTTCAATCTGGGCCGTATAATATACTTTTGGACGACCCGAATGGGCTGCTCGGGCACCACGTACCCACCCGGCATTGAAAAATTTCTCGTGAGGATGAACTTTTTTCTTTACCGATTGGGAAGTTGTGTTTAAAGCAAAAAGTTATCAGAACAAGAGGTAGCACTTGCCTTGCTTTCTAATCCAATGGCATGCATGAGATTGAACGAGCTTTCGGGGCCGGTTAATTCCTGAAAAAAAAAGGTTGTCTTTGCATTCTAATTTCTTCACCTAAGCCTGTGGAGTGAGGATAGTTGGCTAAATTTATGTGAATGTTGATTCGAAAATCCACGAATCGATACTGGATCTTGAATTCTTGATGTGGATTTTTCGAGGATATATTCAATTCCAAAAAAACAAAAAAAAAAACTCTGGATATTCAAATTGATTTGTATCCAAAAGTAGCTGAAAGGTACTGTATAGGATAATTGGAACTGGGGATAGTTCCCTGGTTCTGTAACCGGCGATGAGGCTTCTTCAGTGTTGGCGGCGGTTTTTGGTGCTTAGGCCTGCTTGGGCTGCTTTTAGGATTTGGGTTTAGCCCATTTTGGGTTGTGTTGGTCTTTTGCTAACACTTGGGTCTCGGATAGCTTTAGCTTTAGATTGAGTCCATCATTGAACTGTTAACCTGCCTGCCAAAGTCAACTTTTCCAAAAACTTTAAATACATGTATTTTCTCATAAAATAGAGATTTGTTTGGCTCTTCTGAACATGTACTCAATTAACTATGCAATTGACTTTTCCGTTTGACCAAAAAAAAATTAACTATGCAATTGTCTTTTTGGTTGGATATTATGGGGCAGTTATGCTCAAGAGAACTGATGGGATCTCTTGAGAAAATCCTGATTAAGTATACAAAGAGCAAAACCATGAAGGGAATGAGAATTTTTTGGGTTTGGGGAATATAGCATATGCGAAGTCTTTAAGTGTAGTTTGTGGTGCAAGAGTACACTTGGTCATGTGCGCACTATGTGGGCAGCATATGCTATAACTATTTTTAGGTGTTCTGTCGATTGGTAGTCAAAGTATATGAAGGGAATTTTAGTATTAGTTATACATGCATGTAGTTAGATACATTAAGCACATCTCTGTAGAATCTTATCTGGTATTATTCAGGCATGTCTTTTTACGAGTCTTTCAGTTATTTTTTGGTGAAAGGTCCTTGTTGTCAATGTTAGATATGCTACCTACACGTGGAGGGATGTTCCCAGACAAGTCGTACATAACTTTGGATCATGAATGAGATTTAGTAGAGAGTGATTTTGCCTCTAATAGTCCCTGGCTTACTGAGGAGAATTTCTCTTGTGAAATTTCCAAAGGTGGCGAGTTCGCTCTGCATCTCTTTGATGGATTTCCAATGAGTAGCGACCTTATCCTTTTCCATTTGAGTCTTATTTTGTTTCCTTTTCCTCCTCCAAAACTCTTGCATGAGCTCGATAATTCACTTGAATAGATTTTAATGTGCCTGCTAGCTACCAATGAAAGAGTCCATGAGTGATCTCAAAATATGAGAGAAGTAGTCCCAACGGGTCCAGCAGCTCTTTGTGCTGAGAGGTTATGGGTTCTAGAATATGGAGAGGAGTCTGATAATTAATACCCGCCAAGGACATTTTCAGTATTAACAAATATTCTCAGTATATCTTTAACAAATATTAATTATCAAAACATGTCCTGGGCTGTCATTTTCCCAAATTCGGCTCAGAATATGTTTTCATAATTAATACCTGCCGAGGACATGCTGAGAACATTTCTTAATGCTGAAAATTGTAATTTTTTGGATTCGAAGATTAATAAATAAAAAATTTGCCGAGAAAAAAAAAAACTGGGAAGCCGTTCCCAAATTACTACTCCTTATTAGTCCACATCGAAGTTGTGGATTTTGTACCCAAGAAAAAAAGAATATCGAAAAAAAAAAAAAGTTGTGGATTTTAAGGATCAGGGCCGGACCCTGTAACACTTGAAAACCTTGGGCTTTTATCCTGAGCCCATTCCACTAGGCTGTTGAACACAAGTCCATATATTTTAGGCTCATTCCATAGAACAAAGGCTAGCCTCGTTTTGTACAACTCTTTTTGTTTGTGTGTGTGTGTGTGTGTGTGTGTGTGTGTGTGTGTGGGGGGGGGGGCGGGGGACTTATGCTGTTACTTTTTTTTTTTGGGTCAAATGGAAATTCGAAAATGTTGTTACTAGAGAGAGGATATTTGGTACTATGTGATAGTAAAATACTATATAGGATAATGGAGGGTTAACGTGGCGGCTTTAGGAATTTTTCGAATAGTGTTCAAAAATTGAACTATACTACCTCGAGAAATCACAAAATATATATAAAAAAAATTTATATATTAATATCTACAACACAACCCAAAAATAGCAAAATATACGAGCTATTACAATCGTGCTCGACGATTTTTTGGGCTGGTGTTCATTTATATGTGCGCTAAATAATGGTTTGTGGACTCATTTTTTGGATGGGTGTTCATTTACGTGTGGGTTGGATGTTCAAAGGGAGGCAAATCCAAAAAATTTACATGTATTATAGCGGGAAAAAAAAAAAAAAACTTGGGTGTTCATGTGACCATTCATAAAAGCATGTAGAGCCGCCAGTGGTGGGTTAGCAAGTCGATACTGCTTAATCAGTTCAAACCTAAAACCTCCTCACATGGTGTAATTCATTCACTGCGTATGTCTGTAAACAATTTAAATCTAAATCAATTTCTATTTTCAGTACCCTTTGTATCATATGAAACACCCATTTTGCATCTCTAGTGGGGTGTGGTTAGAGGTGTTTTGGCTAACAAATTTTCTAACTCAACTAACAATACTCATTTTGGTGTTTCTAGTGGATCATCTAAATGTGTTGTTTAACTCAAAAAATAATACTTGTTCAGATAACCGTGGCAACACAGTTAAATAGAGAGAGGGAGAAGAGACAACACAAAAGAGAGAAATGTCCGCGAAGAATTACTCATGTCCGTAAAGAATTACCTAACCACAAAAAATTATTCTTGACCGCAAAAAATTACACTTGGCCACGAAAAATTACTCCTGGCTGCGCAAAGAATTACTTTGACCGAATAGAATTACTCTTGGCCGCGAGTAATGATGTGGCCGCATAGAATTAATCTTGGCCGCAAAGAATTACTCTTGGCCGCGTAGATTTACTCTTGGCCGCAAGTAATAACACCATTACACACGGCCAAGAGTAATTATATGCATCCAAGAGTAATTCTAAGCGGCCAAGAGTAATTCTACGCGGCCACACCATTACTCGCGGCCAAGAGTAATTCTATGCAGCTAAGAGTAATTATATGCGGCCAAGAGTAATTCTATGCGGCTAAGAGTAATTTTCTTGTTGCCAAGAGTAATTCTATGTGGCCAAGAGTAATTCTACACGGCCAGGAGTAATTCTTCCCAGCCAAAAGTAATTCGTCACCGCAAAGAATTAACTCTTGGCTGCGAAGTTTTAATTTGAAAATGTGATTAAGTTAGTTTTTTACAAGAATCCATACAAAATATTTTAAGAATTACTTGCGATTTGAATTATTTTTATGGGACCTAACATAGACCCCACAAAAATCATGTCCATTTGTTCGGCATCAATTACCATCCAGGGGAGGAAATGGTCAACTTATTTACTTAGCTTCGTAACGCATCTTCAAGATGCGCTGTACTTTTTTTATTTATAAAACACATTTTCAGAATGCATTATTTGCTTGCTTGGATTTTGTTGCCATAAAAGCTTTGTAAAAAGCATTTCATACATGCATGGTAGATATCACGCATTTTAATAATACGTGATGAACTATTTTTATAAAACGTTTTAAAAGATGGACATTTCTTTAGGGCTGCAAACGATCCGAGCCGCTCGCGAGCGGCTCGGAGCTCGGCTCGATAACGGCTCGGCTCGGCTCGGTTCAAGACAAAAACGAGCCGAGCTCGAGCTCGAGTCCTGAGCTCGTTTCATAAACGAGCCGAGCTCGAGCTAGTCGAAACTCGGCTCGAATTGGCTCGCGAGCTCGATTATATAATATATTTATATATATATATATATTTTTACATATTTATATTTATTTATATATATATTTATATATATTTGTTTCATAAACGAGCCGAACGAGCCGAGCTCGAGCTCCGAAAATACCTATCGAGCCGAGCTCGAGCTCGAGTTCTGCAGCTCGTCACGAGCTCGAGCCGAGCTCGAGCTCATTGTTTTTTAGGCGAGCCGAGCCCGAACATGCCGAAACTCGGCTCGGCTCGGCTCGATTGCACCCCTACATTTCTTTAATGTGTTTTGAAAACATAGACAGATCTACCAAAAACTTGAGATTCCGGTCTATTGATAATTCAACTAGAGTCTAGGAGAAAGTGAATTACAATTTATAACCCTTTTGGTTGGAGGGGTTGGGGGTGTGTGTGTGGTGGTGGTCGTCAATATGCTATTTCCCGATTTAGTTCTTAAAATTTGATTATTCTCAACTGGCCCCAATTCTAAACATCTATCTAACTTGGGTTGACAAAAATTGTCGCTTTTTCTTCAACCTGGCTACTTATACCTTTCAACAATAACAAACAATTTAGAATCAGCACGAGTGCTCATGCCTAGAGCACGCTAATACAGTAATACTCCGTATCGCACATCCATGTCTAAACTCACGTTTCGATGTCTCTATCCTTCTCTTCTTTTTTCCTTAACTTTTTATCTACCCATTCTTTACCATTAACTTGCCAAATTTTTTTATTGCGCTAATAGGCTAAGAAGATGGAGGCCATTACGTAGAATCGTGGTTTAGCTGAGTTTTTACATGCGACTTTGGCAACACAGCTCATAAAAGGAGAGAGAATAACTTAAGGACTAGATTATTAGTACTCATTTTTTATCCTACTTAAGGACTTGATTGATAAAAAAAAAAATTCTTTGACAGCCAAAATTAGCAAACTAAATAATGTGGTGAAGCAAACTGGATTTTAAGGATCAGGGCCGGACCCTATAACACTTGGAGAACCTTGGGCTTTTATCCTGAGCCCATTCCACTAGGTCTCAACTTTATTTTAAGCTCACTCCATAGAACAAAGGTTAGATAGGATATTTGGCATGTGATAGTAAAATAATACTATAGGATATTGGTAGGTTAGCAAGTGGATACTGCTTTTAATCAGTTCGAACCTAAAACCTCACATGTTATAATTCATTCACAACATATGTCTATAAACACCCGTCTTGACTCTTGATGTCCCTATCCTTCTTTCTTTTTTCCTTAACCTTTTATTTATCCGTTCTTTACCATTAACTTGCCATTTTTTTTTTATGGCACTACTAGATTGAGAAGATGGAGCCATTACGTAAAATCGTGGTTAAGCTAAGTTTTATAGAAAAGATGCGACTTGGGCAACACAGCCCAAAAATGGAGAGAGAACAATAACTTGAGTACTAAATTATTAATTTTTTATCCCAACTTAAGGACTAGATTTTGATTATAAAAAAAAAAACCTTCTTTGACTGCCAAAATTGGCAAATGAAGTAATGTGGTGAAGCAAACTGTAGTTTGTCATAAAAAAAATCCAACAATGGAAATTCCGAAACTTTAATTGGTGGCAAGTGAAATGGAGTGTAGTTGGTGACTTCTTTATACTCTTATGCACATGAGTAAGGTTTGATTTTGGCCCGTAAGCACCCATCTTCCTCCCTAAGTTCCATAGGATTGAGTGGAGTACAATTGGTGTCTCCTTTTATACTTTTATGCACATAGACATGCTTGAATTTTAGTAAACATTCATCCCCTTCTCAAGTGCCATACAATAGAGTAGATTAAAATTTAACGAATGCCACGGAAAAAAAAATCTTTAATTGGTGAGGTTTCAGAGCAGTCCCCATATACCTCATAAAGTTCTTTTCGGTCCAATTTGCACGACTCCCACTTAGGAGTATAAAAAACCCAGCTGTTCATTCATTCATTTGGGTCCTCTGGTCAACAAATTTTTGACCAATTGGAGTCTTTTATTTTGCATTATATTAATTCTGACAAAATAAAAAATATTAATTCTGTGATTAAAAATAATAATTACAGTTCATTTGCGTGTGGTTAATGCAAAGAAACACTTGAAAACAGAAAAAAATATTACCAAAAATGAGACTTTATGGACTTCTCACGACAATTCCACTGATCAATGGTTGTTACTTGTAAGAGAAACTTTATGGGTTTATATATTACCCTGCACCCAGATCGAAACCCATCTGATTATTTCCGCAAACCCATAATCAGACACTCGCGTGAGAAGAATCAAAGACAAAGGAATGTTGCGAAAATACTTTCTGGGTACTCATCTTTAGGGTTTTCCGGGTTAGATCAGGTACCGTTCCCACCACTTGGAGATGGAAGATAAAGACTGAAACTTTAGAGACGGAGAGGACTCTCTCAGTTCAATTGGATCAGTGGTGGGCACTGAAGCATATGGAGCTGAAGAAAGAGAAGCAAGTGAGGTGTGTTGTGGTTTTTACTTTTCTTGATTGTGTCTTCTGTGTTTTTTTTACCACTTCATTTTCTGTTAGGTTGTTGAGAATAAGAAATACTACGTGTTTTGGGTTATGATACGGAATGATCTGGGTTTAGTAAATCTGGGCGACCAGCTAGTTTTGGACAGAGCTCAATGGGAAAATAAGGACTCATGTAGCTGGTTCCAATGACACCATGCTCGGTTCGGTTTGGTTTTGGGTGTTAAGAAAATCCCATTATCAGTGAGGGTCTGAGAAAGGTTGTATTCTGTTGTGTTATCCCAAATTTGGAGACAAAACAGCTGGAATTCTCTTTTCTTTTTTGGGTGACATCTATAGAAGATACGTTTGGTTGTGAAAGAGCAGATTGGATTACAGAATTATCTGGGGCTAACAAATAATCTGGCTTAGCAAACTATGAACATCCCTGTAGTTTTTTTGGCATACAGAGAATGTCTGGGTTAGTTATTTTTGGCTCTGACGTTAGATTTGATAAATGTTCAATTTCTTGGAAACTAGCTTAATCTCAAATTTCAGATTGTGTTCTTTTATTTTATTTTAGGTTTTCTGGGCTTCTTAGTTGGTTTTCAGTAACCAAAAAGGTGGGTTTGGAATTGCCTTTTGATGTGCATATGTAAAATTGCAGGTTTCATTCTGATGGAAAAGAACAAAAGAACTTTCTTTGGGGAAGAATTAACCCCTCAAACCTGGACATCTCATCCTCTGGATACAAGGTTTCATCCTCAACATTGAAAACTGAAGATGGGTTTTTGGGTAGAAATAAATTCAGTGAAACGTTTAGATTTGGAAAGTCTAAGGTGTTTCCGGAGGAGTCTCAGCCGTGGCGCAAGCGAATTCTTGATCCGGGTAGTGAGATAGTGCTTCAATGGAACCGGATTTTCATATTCTCCTGTTTGGTTGCACTTTTTGTCGATCCACTTTATTTTTACCTGCCTAGTATAACAGGGAAAGGGATTTCCAAGTGTGTGAAGAGTGATTTGAATCTGAGAATTGTTGTGACCTGTTTCCGTACTGTAGCAGATTTCTTCTATCTGTTGCATGTGGTTATTAAGTTTAGGACAGCGTTTGTTGCACCAAGCTCCCGGGTGTTTGGTAGGGGTGAACTTGTCATGGATCCCAAGAAGATTGCCCAGAGATACATAAGATCTGACTTTTTCATTGATCTGATCGCGACTCTTCCTCTTCCTCAGGTTCGTTATCTTCATTGCGACATTTGTTTAACTCAGCAAACTTGTGTATATTGCCAATGTACTGCAAATAATATAAATCGGACTTGTTGCATTTCTTGACTGGTAGCTTGAATCATATATTGTGAAAAAAACAGAACTTTGGTTTAGGTCTCCAAAGAACTGTACATGTGGTCCTCATTCTCATACAGAACGGTGCCCTGGACTTAACAAGTAGGAGATTGAGTCCATCATTGAACTGTTAACCTGCCTGCCAAAGTCAACTTTCCCAAAAACTTTAAATACATGTATTTTCTCATAAAATAGAGATTTGTTTGGCTCTTCTGAACATGTACTCAATTAACTATGCAATTGACTTTTCCGTTTGACCAAAAAAAAATTAACTATGCAATTGTCTTTTTGGTTGGATATTATGGGGCAGTTATGCTCAAGAGAACTGATGGGATCTCTTGAGAAAATCCTGATTAAGTATACAAAGAGCAAAACCATGAAGGGAATGAGAATTTTTTGGGTTTGGGGAATATAGCATATGCGAAGTCTTTAAGTGTAGTTTGTGGTGCAAGAGTACACTTGGTCATGTGCGCACTATGTGGGCAGCATATGCTATAACTATTTTTAGGTGTTCTGTCGATTGGTAGTCAAAGTATATGAAGGGAATTTTAGTATTAGTTATACATGCATGTAGTTAGATACATTAAGCACATCTCTGTAGAATCTTATCTGGTATTATTCAGGCATGTCTTTTTACGAGTCTTTCAGTTATTTTTTGGTGAAAGGTCCTTGTTGTCAATGTTAGATATGCTACCTACACGTGGAGGGATGTTCCCAGACAAGTCGTACATAACTTTGGATCATGAATGAGATTTAGTAGAGAGTGATTTTGCCTCTAATAGTCCCTGGCTTACTGAGGAGAATTTCTCTTGTGAAATTTCCAAAGGTGGCGAGTTCGCTCTGCATCTCTTTGATGGATTTCCAATGAGTAGCGACCTTATCCTTTTCCATTTGAGTCTTATTTTGTTTCCTTTTCCTCCTCCAAAACTCTTGCATGAGCTCGATAATTCACTTGAATAGATTTTAATGTGCCTGCTAGCTACCAATGAAAGAGTCCATGAGTGATATCTCAAAATATGAGAGAAGTAGTCCCAACGGGTCCAGCAGCTCTTTGTGCTGAGAGGTTATGGGTTCTAGAATATGGAGAGGAGTCTGATAATCATTTGTGATTTGGTTGGGTTAGGAACTTAGGGTAGAGTAGGTTCTCCGCTCTCCTATGTATGACCAAAAAAATTGTGTGAGTTTTGACAAAACTAGCTTCCAATTGCACGTTAAATCTCTCTGCCTAGGCCCATCCATGGCCCTGGGCTGTAAGAGCCCTGATTTTTTGAGTCCCTTTTTTCCCTCTGATTTTCCAAAAAAAAACATGATGGGCCTCCAGATGGGTAGAATTTTCACAGACCCAGCCAGGCCCTGGGCTGACTCGAGCAAGACCATGTGGTCTACAACATGGATGTTAATGGAAAAAATTATATATGGTTCCAGAGAGAACAAAATTTGATGTACTTGGTTTTTTTTGGATGCTTTCTAGGTATTTTAGTGTCCTTTTCTTTAATCCATCTTTTATCATTTCCATATACCTATTGTATTGCTACTTTGCTAGGATTCCTTCTGGTGTTTGGGCTTCATTTCTATTCTATTTGTGTTGTTTTTCTGGCGATTAGTAGATGGTAGAGGTCTTAGCTAACCCTACAGGTAATACCTGGTTGACTAACCATTCTTAGTTAATTTACTCTTTTTCGTTACTTAGTTCGCTATGTCACTATTGATTTTACTTCTATTTCAATTTTATGTTAGTTTTTATATGTTCACTAGACAGTTTAAAAGTTCGCAAGTGTAGAAAACAGAAGTATTTTAATTGGAAACCTTTTGTGCAGATTGTCATCTGGTTCATCATACCGGCTACAAGACGTCCACAAGCTGATCATAATAACAACGCCTTGGCACTGATTGTTTTGATCCAATATGTTCCCAGGCTATATCTGATTTTCCCATTAAGTTCTCAAATAATTAAAGCAACTGGATTGGTCACCAAAACTGCCTGGGCAGGCGCTGCATATAATCTGCTATTGTATATGCTGGCTAGCCATGTATGTAAATACTTAATCAATAATTTCCTTGGACAAAACCATTTGCATGACTTTTTTGTTAGTAGCACGTCCTTTTTTTCTTGTTTTTCTTAGTAATTTGGAGTGAGGTAATTGTTTTTGATGGATGATTCAACTTCATTCTCCTAGGTTTTGGGGGCAGCGTGGTACTTGTTATCACTTGACCGGTATACATCGTGCTGGAAATCTATTTGCAGAAATGAAACTGGATCATGCGTACTTAACTTTTTGGATTGTGATACTGATGATGATCATCGCGGAACGTGGCCAATTACTACTGCAGTGTTTAATAGTTGTGACCCTGCAAATAATATCACATTCAATTATGGTATATTTGAAAATGCAGTGACAAAAAATGTTGTCTCCTCGAGTTTTCTTGAGAAATACTTTTACTGTCTATGGTGGGGCCTACAGAACTTAAGGTATGTGGATATTAAATTTACATGGGCCTCGTTTTTTGCATCTCTTGATAAAATGCTCTCGTTATCGAAGTTAATGATTGTCGTGTTTTAACAAGTGGTGATGTCAAATGCATTTATAACTATAAAACTGGTTATAGAGGTGCTTTTAGCTTGTGGAGTTCAGACATAAACTTGTTCAACGTTATTCAACTTAATAATGCGTTGTTAATACATAAACTTTTTCCTTTGTTTTCTCAGTTCATACGGACAGAATTTGTCAACAAGCACATTCATCGGGGAGACAATGTTTGCCATCTTGATTGCCATCTTGGGTCTTGTTTTATTTGCGCACCTTATTGGGAACATGCAGGTAGTTGGATCCTTCACAATTTCTTCTAATTACACTGTAGTTAACATCCCACCCCCTTTATAAAGGCTCAATGAGAACATCCTACTCTGTGTCTGACCATAATGTTAAGATTTTCGGTTTAATATTTTCTGCAATATAATCTTGTTCCAGGAGCTTCTTTTTCTTCCCAAATCTGTTTTCACTTTGATGGAGGGAAAAAAAAAATTCATGTTTCACTGTTTCTGTTTCGTTTTAAGAAATGTACCAAACGCCTATTAAATATATGACAAAATTGAATTAAGAAATGCTTGCCAAGTGAATATTTGATGATAAGTATCAGACACATCATCCTTGGTTTTCTATTTGTGTTCATTGTTTCCTTTTCCTTTTATACATGTAAATGTAATATGCTCCACTCTCTCTTTTTATTTCTATGTAGACATATCTGCAATCTATAACTATGAGGCTTGAGGAATGGAGACTTAAGCGAAGAGACACTGAGGAGTGGATGAGGCATCGCCAACTCCCTGAAGATTTGAGGCAACGTGTTCGGCGCTTTGTTCAGTATAAGTGGCTTGCAACTCGAGGAGTAGACGAAGAAACTATTCTACGCGGCTTACCTGCTGATCTTCGTCGTGATATCCAATGCCACCTCTGCTTGGACCTTGTTCGACGTGTATGTTTCCGCTTACTTTTAGTTTGTAGAGCTAACTCACTCTTGTCAAATCCTTGCATATTTGTTCCAAATGGTGAATTTGGACGATTCTTTTGTTATGTTGACAAAAATGGAGTTATGGCCGTAGATAATTGAGAAGTGATCATATGCAACTTCCTTTGTGTATTGGAAACGATTGTTCATTGATCTGGGCACAAATTGGTGATGTTGACCCTCAAAATCCCCATCTAAATAGGAAGCGAGAATTTATAGACTATTGGCTTATTGAATTTAAGCGGTATTTGATTTATAGATTTGGCCTTCTTTGTCTTAGCATTACCCTAGTTCCTTAATCCAAATAGGCATAGGAGAAGCTGAGCTAGCTAACCTAAGTCCGTAGCTAAAGATCTGTAGGGATTTTATGCAGGGAAAGGAAGGGTGAAGGAAAGTATATGATGATTTTAAATGACTTGGATAAAATTCTTAATGAAACTCAGTACCAATAATCTGGAGGATTTATTTGGCTTTTCTGTCAATTTCCTCTTGGTAAAATCTTTTCATGAATCCTTGATCTACACACAACCTTAGTATTTCTAGGTCTCCCTTGCATGAGTTGCATTTATCAAAGGATGACATTTGAATTGCATGCACAGGGACAAGCCAAAGATATCATATTGCTTACTAGTATTTCTTCCCAACTATTCATCTTGCTTTTATATTCCAATGTCAATGGTGTTCACAAGATGTCTTAAAAGAATGAGGAGTGATGTGCATAATTCATGGTAAATTTTAACAATAAAATGGTTTACTTGGTCAATTGCCAAGTGAAAATGTCATACGTGTACCGCATACCCTTGTATGAGCGTCCAAGTGTCCAACACTGGTACTTTATCCCTTAGAATATAGTTCATATTCTGGAAGTAGCATAATCATGAAGTGATCTTTAAACAAGACTTTACATCTCACACATAAATATCCTTCGACCAACATGAAGTTATGGAAATTATTTCACTTCCACAATAACCTAACCTTTTTGGGATATTGGCAGGTCCCATTCTTCTCACAAATGGATGATCAACTACTCGACGCAATATGTGAGCGTCTAGTCTCCTCCTTAAGCACCGAAGGCACCTACATCGTACGAGAGGGCGACCCCGTGACCGAAATGCTATTCATTATCAGGGGAAAACTTGAGAGTTCTACAACAAACGGAGGCAGAACTGGATTCTTCAATTCTATCGTGCTAAGACCGGGAGATTTTTGTGGGGAGGAACTACTCGCTTGGGCTTTGCTTCCTAAATCCACCACAAACTTACCTTCTTCAACTAGGACTGTTCGCGCGCTTGTTGAAGTGGAAGCATTTGCTTTGAGAGCTGAGGATTTGAAATTCGTAGCGAATCAATTTAGACGCCTCCATAGTAAAAAGCTGCAACATACTTTCCGATTCTATTCCCACCACTGGAGGACGTGGGCTGCCTGCTTTATACAGGCGGCTTGGCGGCGGTACAAGAGGAGGAGGTTGACTAAAAGTCTGACAGCTGTCGAGTCATTCGCAGAAAGTGAAACCAGACAAGAAGAGGAACAGGATGGTAGCCCGGTAAGTTCTAGCCCTTCTCAGGCAAAAATGAACCTGGGGGTAACTATATTGGCTTCAAGATTCGCTGCAAACACTAGGAGAGGTGCTCAGAAGACTAAAGATCTGGGCATGCCCACATTGCGGAAACCAGAAGAGCCCGACTTCTCTGCTGAGGCAGATGATTAGTTGCCTGTATCTATTTGAATACGCTAAGAGGTTCCAAACAGGGCCTTAAATGCTCGTCTTAACAGCAAGAATATTCATCTTCGTCCGTTGTACCGTCCTGTAGTATATTAGATACTGTCAATGGGAGAAAGCTTATATTAAGAGAAGGGTGAGGGGGAAAACTAAGTGATGGAGATTGTGGAAGAGGAAACAACCGAGATGGATGGTTCATTTCGGAGTGTAATCGCAACTAGGGTTTGTGTATTGAGTTTATTTTACTATCCCAGTTCATCAACTTCCTCACTTACTGTAGTTGAGGTCTTCTCCATGGTGTATTACTCTGTATTTCCTATTGAATGGTGGTGTTGTACTCTCTTCTTTTGTTGGGATAATTCCTAGTTTGGTTATACTTCGTATATTTGAGAATATATGTATAAGCTTAAATCATGTGGGGTAGCTTACTCAGAGCCTCATGCAATTTGTGGAGTTGTCTCTTCTTTTTAATTTTTATTTGTTTTTTTATTTTATGATGAGCACTTGGAGTTGTCTTAGATGGATTGTATTTTGATGCACTGCTGGTGAAAACAAAAGGCTTTAAATTGTATCATGAGGTGTGGTCTATGAATTTGTAAACTGATCAAATCTTGCAGGATTATGGTTGGATCTGTCTCCTACCTATGCTATTTGTGTTCTTCTACTTTCAGCTCTTTCAATCACACAGTGGCTGGAGTCTGGAATCTCTGTGATCATGCTCACAGGAAGTTGCCATAACCAGTTGCCCCCTCCACCCTTTTACCGAGCAAAAAAAACCAAAAAGCGCAGCGGTAGTGCTCAACTTTAAATCTGTTTTACAATGCATTTTGTCCTGGTGCTTCCTATGCTGTATAGGGTGCTTTCAAAAATCCCATGACATCCATTTCTCTTGGTGACAAGAAACTCATACGATATAGACAGCAAAGGACTATTGTGCAACACCGGGAATAAGCTTTTTGATAAACTAACCAAGCATCAGAGAAATTTTTTACCTATTTTGAGATGTAGCGATTGTACAATATGCAAAAGTTAGAACCAAACTGTGCACCAAAAATGTCACATACAAGTGCTATTTTCTCATATACATGGCAAATGACTAAACAATACATGATCCGAATCAAAACTAACATCAACTTTCCCATTTCCCCTGCGGATTTTCATCCTTCCCACCTTCTAATCTGGATTTTTCAAAACTTGTCGATCTCATAAAACTCTATGTTCTTGTACTTCTGGGAGATTATTTCTGCCTGAACTTTTCGTGCTGTGTCAGTGGCACAACCAACAAGAATGAGGACCGATGTGCCCGCAAATCCCCGAAATGCAGTGAGGTGTGTAGTTTGTTCAATCACGGCAGGACCAGCAGCTAGAATTGCCAAAAACGCGGATCCAAGAACGGATATCCGACTAAGGACCTGAAAACTTAACCGCAAAAAGATCATGTCCGTCCAAATAACTTTCAAGCCAAATAAATAGGACATTCTGTATCGAAATGCCAAATATGCAAATATGCTACTCTTAATCAGCGCGGATGTTAAGCAGAAAAGACTTGAAGCTGCTTCTACACTTGAACCCTAACAGGATATAGCGATGAGCTACGTTACATGGGCTCGGGAACGGATGTCGGGTGCACGTATGTGTCTAGTGTCAGATTCATTTAATTTCCATCTCAAGGATATGGGGACAGAACAAAAGCAACAAATGATGCTTATAAGGTGCTTTACAGCAGTTCTTGAATGAGACAGGAGTTCAGTATAGTTCATGGTATATTCCAATTACAACATATGCTTGCTAGGTGAATGTCCAACTAAATATGCTTGGTAAATATGCTTGCTAGGGTCAAGTGTCTGGCATGGGTATTTCTTTACTTTTGGAAGATTCCATGTAAAACTAACCCCACTCTTCAAGTTATGGAGATTGAAGATGAGCAAACAATGACCAAATGCCTCCATCAAAATAGAATGATGCATTCATGTCAAGCAGTTCTTGTTAGAAAAACAGATGTTGGAAAACATGCTACTGAAGTTCAGATGCTGGGCACACGAATAGTTCTTCCAACAAGAGTAATTTAAAAGCTCATCACGAAGAGACTGAACTCCAGCGAAGCTGATGCACCTTCCAAGGGTATTGTGGTGTATCCAGGGACGGATGTACATGGAGCACGTGCCCCCACTCGAACGCGTGCCCCCACTTGTAATTAAAATATTTTATAAAAATATTTATGTATAAATTAGCATAATTATGAAAGTTTGCTAATTTATAAACATACAAACTTGTATATATCCCAAAAATACACATATAGAATTAGTTTTATGCCTAAATTTCATCATATGATGCATTTATACTTGTTACTTTACGAGCTGTTTGTCTATTTGGAGCTATTCTTTCTTGATTCTCTTTATTTTTAACCGTCTATGAGAAATATTTTAAAATAAAGGCATTAACAAAACTAGCTCGATCATTCTAAAATTTGTTGATGTTTATTTAAAACATACTTTAAAAATTTTGTCTGAGATTTTGTGCTCATTTTTACCTAATTTAACTTAAAGTACGCTTCATAAACTTTTGTAATTAGTAATGCATGCTTTAATTTTGAACGATTTTACTATGGTTGACTAAAAAAATAAACTTTCGTCATTATAATTATAATTAATTAACAGGTGCCCCCACTAGGGGTACATTCCTTGATGCGTCTATGGGTGTATCAGATTCGTTTTCCATAGAAGCAAATAATACATGGCTAAATCAGAATGAAAGTAGCTAAATAACAGCTGGAACAAAAATTTCAAAGATAGGTCACATATTCAAGGAGGTGGGACAATACCGTTTTAATAAATGCAGCGGTACTTTTACCCGGTCGGACAAGTGGGATAGATGCACCTTGGCGCTTCAACTGTTCACTCACGTCATCAGGATCCAATTGTAGGAACGTGTAGTAGTAGTTGAAGAAGGCTATCAGTAGAATGTTGGTCGGGAGATAGAAGGAACCTACGCGGAATTCTTGTGGTCAGATTTAGAATATTTCAAATGTTACCCTACGTCAAAAGGGAAAGGTTTCTGCCAACTGCCATCGTAGCGAACAAATGCTGTCTTCTACTCCTTTTTTACTACTTGTGAACATTTCATCTTCTGCATTTGCTCTTGGAGAGCTACAAAAATTTCCACACAAGGGAAAAGAGAGGCATGGCTGAATAGAAAATACTACATCAAAACTTGTATTTCTTGGCTTTCTTAAAGTGATACATCACTGAGTCTCTCAAATTCAGCACTCTGGCACTTTAAAGGCTGGCACAACTAAAAACGAGCAAAACACATTAAATGGCATGCAGCAATTGACAATTTGTTATTGCATCCAGAGCACATTAAACGAGTCACAGAGGCATAGGTTGTGTTCGGAACTTGCCAAAACGGAAAGAAATGTGAGAAGAAAAAGGAATTCGCACGTTTGATTTTACATAGAAAAGGGAAGAACATAATATGGAATGATGAGTAACAAAGAAAATCAGGAAATAAATAACGAAGGAAAATAGGCGGAAACTAACTTTCCACTATATTTTCTTATAGATTGCTTTCTTTCCCTTTCCTACTAAGAACCAAAAAAAGGACGGGGAAATAGTTAGCTTCCGTAATAGGTGGTGGTGGTGATGTAGTGGTGGTGGTGGAGTGGTGGTGGGAGTGATGGTGGTGGTGGTGGTAGTAGTGGTGATGGTGATGGTGGTGAAGTGGTGGTGGTGGTGGAGTGGTGGTGGCGGTGGCGGTGGGAGTGGTTGTGGTGGTGGTATGGTGATTAAATGCAAGTACACAAGAATTCAGTCAAAATTAAGTAGCTCAAAGCTACTTAATTTTTTTCAACTTTTTAGCCTACATTTTAAGTAGCACTTAATTTGTTGAGCAATGTATAATGTCATTATCAAACCTACTGAATCACTTACTACTTAATTGATTCATTTAAGTGCTGAATTTAGGTTATCAAACAAGACCTTAACAGGCCACCATACGGAGAAGACAATTCAGATCAAGCCTCAAGTGTACAGCATTAATTTTACAGGTCATGAGTGCAAATTTTACAGGTCAGTTCAAAAGCAGCAATGTCAAGTCAACGAACTTTATATTACTCATGGCTCCGTCAATCAGAAAGCAACCAACAAAGTGACCCGAAAAAGGAATAGTTGAGACGTTTAACTTATGCACTTCGCTTATTCCAACTTATACCAATGAAATCACTACGGTGATTGCTCTTACCCCCTGGGCCTAAAGCCACTGCAGCATTTTTCAAAGCAGCTAAACCAGTGAAGCGAGCTAAAGTTCCCGGAAGAGCTAGAGAGGATGTAGAAAAGATAATTGGCATCACTCCTGTGCTGTTCACCTGCTCCATTGGGAATTTCAAATAAAATTCCATACATAATATACAAAATTCCAAAACACTGTGGAACTCTGAAAACTACTGGAACATAAAGTGGAACTTGAATACAAACCTTGAAAGGCAAGTAAGCAGATTTTTCAAGGCCTCCAGATCTGCTAGTGTATCTTGATGCATAATTAATTGGGATTTTCCTCTCTGCCTCCTGAAACCCTTTGTTGATACTATTGTCAACATTTCTATGCTTCCGCTATATGAATTAAACATCAACAGAAAAAAAAAAAAGGCTCTTACCTGAACATACACAATACTAAGCACCAACAGGAAAAAGGACACTGTGATGGCGATGAGTCCAACATAGTTACCATCCTGAAATGCTTCTGCAACTGTTCTACCAAAAGATGCCGGCAAGTAGGATATGATGCTCGTAAAGATCAAAAGAGAAGTACCGTTTCCAAGTTTTAAGTCAGTAATCCGTTCACCAATGTATGTTGTGAGCACTGAACCAAGTGTTAATAGAGTAACAGAAGATAGGGCCCACTCCGTAGTGAAGTCATTGACGTATGGGCGAAGGAAGAGTACTTGACCAATTGCCTGCAGTGGGCAAATTAAGATTAACAGCATTGCTAAAGATATATGAAGGGGAACCCTTTGTTGGCTCTACCAGACACATTTGAGCTGACTCAGTTAAATTCAGGTGAAACTACAGAGAGAGCAAACGAAATCCATGGCTTACTTCCATACAACTTTAAAAGGCTAAAATTAAGCCGAATTCAAAGCCCCTCACAGTTACACTTTGATCCAGAATTAAGAACTTATCCCCAAAAAGCTTTACCACCGACCACTCTACTCTTTGATTTGAATGACTACGGAGTTCCAAGCGGTAAAAGAAGAAGTTCATTACTCCTGCAATAGGCGCTTTCTATCCTAAGTTGGTCTCAACCTTTTCCAGTGAAAACCAACCATATAACTGGGGCCCAGCCAAAGTACGGATAATTAACTTTTCCTAAAGGAAAATTCTAAAATCAGCCCATTGGGCTGACGATAGTAAGTGTGTAAATGTGTATTAAAGGATGTAAAAAGTGCACAGAAATACGTGTTTTTCTTGTCTTTTAGTGTGTTTATGGTCAGCCCAGTGGGCTGACAATAGCAAGACCGTTTCCTAAATACTAGTACTCACGAAGAAGTTGGCCCTGTTAATACTCACTCCGTCCCTTTTTAAGTGTCCACAAATTTTTGCAATTTCTTTGTTCCAAATTAAAGATCTCAATTAGTTCTTTAATTGGTACGAAAATTCTTTAAATACTATGCACAGAAACACTTTTTTTATTAGTATGAAAATTGGACGACTATTTGTAATGGACACTTAAAAAGGAAAACGGTGTACTTTTCATCCATTCTTGCCCTTTTCTCTGAGACTGAGCTACATTAATCCCTTATCCAATGTTGGCCCCACTTCAATAGTGATATACGAGACATATTAAGAAGTTAAAATGCCATCTAAGCATCTCTCCCATAAATCTGGTAAAGCAGCTCATAGAAACCAATGTTCCTTACCTGTACAATGGCAAAACCAACTGAAGCATATTGAGTATACTGAAGAATCTTCTTTCTTCCAGCCTGACCCTCTTTTTTCTGAAGTTCTTGCAACTTGGGATAGATCTGGGTGAGAAGCTGAAACACAATCTGCGCATTAATAAAGGGAACAATACCTAGGGAGCATATTCCAAGGCGACCAATGCCTCCTCCAGAGAACGTATCTAAAGTGCTCAATATACTGTTCTGATCTAGATTTCCAACAAAAGCTTCGCGATTTACTCCACCAAGAGGTATATATATTCCAAGTCTGGATAGAGCTAAGTATCCCAAAAGCTGGAGAAATTTCCCGGGCAATGGGCCTTTGAAGAAGTCCCCGAAATCAATGGAACTATCCTCAATTGCAGCTGCCAAAGTACAAGTATCCTAGTCAAAGACTAAAAGTTATAGTTATGAATTCTAAAGTGACGAGAATCACTGCGAAGAGAATAACAAAGGTAAAGAACAACCTGCTACTCCTCTAGTTGAAGAAGGTTTGTCCTTCCTTGTACTTGATGTACTCTCGAAATTTGGAGAAAGCAAGCCTAGGAAACTTTCCCAAGGAGAAACATTTAGATCCGTTGAACTATCCAAATTGATACCCAATGGGTCAAAAGTTGAACCCTCAGAACTGAGAAGAAATTACAATCATTAAGGATAATGGCAGGTGTGAGAAGCAATGAAATCTCTCGAAATTTGCATGTGTAAAACTCTTGTCAGGAAGAAGTCAAATGGAAAAGTTAACAAGCACGCAGTGATGGGGATACTTGATTTCCTGGACAGTTGTCAAAACAAGTCAATAATGTTGGAATGCATTTGAACATTTTCGAAATGGAAATTAATTTTTCTATAATTCCTAAATTACAGGATTCTCCTCACAAAAATGGCAGTGGTAAGGAGGGCGGAGGTAAGTGCTATTCTAGTTTGACCGCCTCTACGACCAAAAATTCTTTGGGCTACTCTTGCCGCAAGTAAAAGCTTGTGCGAAATAGCCGTGGAAGGAGGCTCTGATTTATGGTGCGGCCATGCAACTTAGAGTTGCGATTGTTTGATCAGTTCTGTTTACCCAGTACCAAAAAAAAAAAGGGAAAAATATGTTTCTTCATTACAAAAAGGGAAAGAAATCTTGCTTATGCTGAGGTGAAAGAAACAAAATACACCTTGGCCTAAGATGTAGCAACATCAGAAATTTCAAATTGGAAATGCTAGAACAATCTCTATGCATATTGAACAGCAAAAATCAGCATCATTCCGATAAAAAGACAATCAATTGCTCTCCTACTTGCAACTAAGTTGAGCAAGATGATATATTTATCAAAAAAAATTACCAAAGATAACTGATTACTCATTACAGTACCCAGATAAGTATTTCCAGATCCTCAGCCACATATATTAGTCAGTTCATAATGGTTGAAAACAAATACCCAAATCAAGAACAAACTTAGAAGATGAGAGAGAGAGAGAGAGTCATGGATTTTAAATAGAGAAACTGAAAATGGGTAATTCGTAATTCAAACAAGAAATTTCAAATTCGAAATGCTGGAACAATCTCTATGCATATCGAACCTTAGTCACATAATCTTTCAAAAGGTTGTGCGCTCCCACTCTCAATCCTCACTCTGCATCCTCACTCTGCGTTAAAGACATTTTTACGCTCGCGCCCCCCCTCGCAAATTATGTGACTTATCAAACAACAAAAATCAGCGTCACTTCCATAAGACTATCAATTGCTCACCTACTTACAATTAATTTGAGCAAGATGACATATTTATCAAGAAATTACCAAAGATGAACTGATTACAGGACCCAGATAAGTGTTTCCAGATCCTCAGCCACATATATTAGTCAGTCCAAGAAGGTTGGGGAAAAAAAAAAAAACCAAATCAAATAACAAATTTGGAAGATGAAATTGGGAGACAATCATGGATTTCAAATAGAGAAACTGAAAATGGGTAATTCGTAATTCAAACCTGTTGGAGGAAAGGCCAAGGTTCCATAGTGGGCCAGTGGCAAGTTTCTTGCAGACAGAATGGCTGGCCCTGATGCAACTTGAAGAATTTCTTGGCCTCAGGAAATAACAAGATTTCGAGGAGAGAGGACGTGGAGAGAGGTTGAAGCAAAGAGGCCTAGAAGAAGAAGTAGTAGTAGAACAGCAAAACTCTCTGACCGTTATCACCATTATCTTCCCCCCTCTCTTCTCTCTCTCTCTCTCTTTCTCTCTCTCTCTCGCTCGAATATGGGTAGAGCGCAAATGACGGACTGTAGATGGCAACTGGCCCAAGCTATAAAAATTTGTGCCCATGTTGCGGCCAAAGCCCAAATATTAGCAGCAAGGCCCTGACTTTTGTATGAAGCCGAAGCCTATACATATTGGGCTATCAATTGTTTCCTTTCCCGTGTAATGAGACCATATTTGAGCTTCCTTTCCAAAACTTTGGGTTTGGGGAAAATGCTAGATTGGCTGGCCCAAAATAGAATGGCTTGGGATAAAATGCAAATGGCTTAATATTTTCTTATATACATATATATTTTATATATTTCTTTTCGGTTTATGTCAAAAGTTGATAGTTTTCATTCATCTCAATTAAAGAAATGAAACATTTTAAAAACGAAAATACATCAAAGAGCTGGCCTTTTTGAGTTATTATATTTCTTTTCTGTACTTTTTTAAAGAGTGGTCCAAGAATTATTTTTTCAATTCATCTCGCCATATAAATAAAATGTAAGCAAAGTTAGCAAAATATAGTACAATTAAAAATAAAAAAACCCGATAAGTTAAGAACGTCCAAACTCAAGCTTAAAACCAGTCTAAACAAAGATCCAAATGAAACATAATTGAACATTGTGAAGTTTAGTTGGCAATGGGGTCAAAATTAGGTTGGATTGCATTAAGGGGAGACATGTCATGTCATCCCAAACAAAGAATTTATGGGGATCACAGACTCAAAATAGCAAAAAAGAGACTTTTGAGTTCTTTTTGTGATCAATATTCCAAATACTATATAGCAAGTGAGTCAGGCCAATTTTGGATCAAATTCATGCACCTATCTAGTCCAAGTTGATCACAAAAGTTAATACTAATAATGAATGTATGCTACGTCAACTTAAGCTTTTGGGTCCAATTCTTGTAGTCTAGTTCACACAATTTCTTTTCTTTTCTTTTCTTTTTTTTTTTTTTTTTGTCATTCGTTAATCATAATCTATACACTATCCTAGGAGACTTGGGAGAGAGAGATAGGACTTACGGGGATCGAAATCTACCTATGTGCATGGAAGTATATAAGAGAGGCCAACTGCACTCCACTTCACTTGCGTTCACGTAATTTCATTATTCCTCGAAATATCGAAAAGTTATTCAATGCCCCTGGGGCACCGCCACGTAATGCCTCACTTTAAATCTCACACTTTTGTAAGACCCGGGACTAAGTATGAGAACCCCATAACAATGAGCAATGGGAAAAGGCTTGGGGAACCGCCACGTGATGCACCAAAGGCACTGCATAATCTCTCCGAAATATCGCTGGCCAAGTCATTTGCAACAAGTGGCAATGCAAACAAGTTGACAAGTCACTTCCAGGTATACCGTTGCTTGTCAACTCAAAACGGGTTTCATCTCGAGTCTTGATTTGCACCATTCATCTGCACCTTTCACTTGGTAGAGCCCAACGGACATCAACAAATCAAGGATCAAATACATTCTCAATCACGTTTACCGCCAAATGCATCTCAAAATAAAAACTGTACTTGTATGTTCGATGGATTTGATATTTCGCAAATATGTTTTACTCGTCCATATATACCCAAGTAAATCTAGCCGATGCACAGAAATGTTTTGGACCTTTTTATGTGTGTGTTTTTTTTTTTTCCCGAATGGGTGATTAATTTATGACCATACAAAATGTTGGAAACTTTCTAGATTATGGTGGATGGATTTGGAGGAAATTCGGAGGATCTTCAAAGGCAACCGAAAGGCCTCTTATGATTCAACAAATCTGGACATTACGTTAATTACTTTGCGGCTATTGAAGACCCCATGATGGCATGAATTATGGCAGAATTTATTTTGGGAGTTTCTTATATTGATTCCTCCATACAACTCAGTCTTGATGTGTATAAGTAATGTATTCCCGTTTTTTGGATTGATCAACACTCAAATTCCGAGTTCCATACCATTCGTGTGAGAGAGAGTGGCAGATGCCGAATCGCCAAGGATACTCATGACAATGTTCCGTGAGTAGTGGTCCGAGACGAATAAATCCTAGGAGACAAGACACCGGTTCAACCTCAACAATCTTCGCTAGACAGTGAATCTATTTTAAGGATATTGTGTGTAACACAGGTTTCGATTCGCATTTCTGTATCGGTTTTCTATCGTACGTAATTTCGTTTACGGTTTATATACGTTTCTTACATGTAATATGTATCTTTCAGTTTGTACAAAATGAAATTGTTCCCTGTATTTGCCGATTACTTTGTAAATTTTCCCGACACAAAATACTCATATGATTTGTGTTTTTCTCCTCTTTCATGTTCATGCTGAATTTTTTTTTGGATACAACGGTTATTTGTAAGACGCTCTCATATGAGATAATTCTATGTATGTGTAGTTTCCACCCCATATGAGAGAGCGTTACAAATAATCGTTGTATTGAAAATTTTCTCATCTACTTGCTCCTTAATTAATTGGATTAGCTAGCATGCGGTGGATAATGGACTGCACTAATTCTATGGTCCCGAAAATATCTCCGAAAGTGAAATTAATTATTGAGATTTACTTTGTCATATGAAACCAAACATCAAAGTGAATCTGAACCATTAATTTCTCTTTTTCCAGAAAACTTTTCTGGCAACCCTTGCATTGCTGGACTGGATAATGGATATCTTTGGGACTAGTGCATTACTGCCCTTTTATTTCCTGTCTCCTTTCCTACAAGCCCAACCCAACACCATGAAAATTTTCTGTTCTTTTATGATGATGAAACCGCAATCGGATTTGGTGGAGATCTCTGCCTGTATATTATATGTAATGTGTGATTAAAATAAAGTATATTTCCACCTTTACAAAAGAATAAAATTGGACAATTTGTACGAACACCACTAGTTTTATTAGAGTACCTTACGATAAAGCGAGAGAAGTACCGATAATAGGAATTGGATCTCCTGATCTAGTTTGATAACAGTGATAGATTGATAGAATTTATAAGGAGATGGAATTATAATTGAAATTGGTAATGAGAAATGATTGGTAATGAGTATATTTGTTTGGAATGAAATAGATGATGAAATTATTAATATCATATTTGTTTCACATTAGATAGGATAGGATTGGATTGATAACAATCTCAAAAAAATTAAGTGCTCCAATTTTCAATCCGTTTGAACCGGTATGAAGATCTTATTTTTCGGATCATATTATTCTAAAAAATCATAGTTAATTTTTGTCTTTAGGGCTCTCATAATCAAGTTTATGCTCTAGAGGAGTCCGAAATAAAGAGGAGTGACAGAGGAGCAAGGACGGAGGGGAGGGGATTGGATTACCGATACCATCTCCACGAGGGTATTAGCAACACCCCTTATAGTCCGGCCTTCTCATCCCATGGGGTTCACAATCCGGAGGCATTTGTGTTACCAAACAAAGAATTAATAATCCAAAGGGACTATTAGTCCAATCCCATTGCGGAATCAAGTTATCAAACGGGGCCTAAGTCCACAAGAGCATTCTCAATGGATTGAGGATGCTATTCCTCCGGATGATGTGAAGGATCTCCTTGCGACTGATTTGGCCGGAGTTTCCTACGAGAGACCTTAGTTTGTTTTGTTCCCTTTTATTTTTTGTTTCTATTTCAGCAAAGAAAATGGATGCCTTAAGTATGAGACAATAGACATCGATCATAAATATGAAAGCTTAGCAAAGGTTTATGTACTCCATCATATTTTCAAACGCCAACCCTTGATCCAAGAATGAAATTAAAGTAGGAAAAATAAACATTTACCGATTAATACGCCTAGAAATATGCAAAACTTATTCCTCTCAATATAATGTAAGAGACCAAAATAAAATTTGACTTTAAATTTTCAGACACAATATTGGATATGTCTAGAGTATCTTATAATTATGACTTTAATATTGACATGACCCAAATCAATCTACCACCCTAATAGGTCAAAAGGACACTTTAATTAAGCTTTCAATATTAATGCCAACTAAAATAATTATAGAGCTGCCCAAATTGCTTGCTCCACCTACATTATTGAATGGAGGAGGTGAGACCTTGAGAGAAAAGTTGATTGAATTATTTATTTCAATAAAATTCAAATTGTGGGAGGGAACAGGTGAGCATGGCGTAAAAAAGCCTGCAAATCCCAAAAAAGATGAGCAAGGAAAAAGGGCATGTTGTGGTTTGTCATCTACTACACTATGACTTTTTTTAAATAAAGCTCTTACGTTCCATTATATGTATTTTTTTAATTAAATATCTCTAGACATAATATTTTATATCACTATTAGTGGTCTCCAATATAAAGCATCCAAGAAATATAAAATGGGGTAATCATTATGATATCAAGGAGATACAGATCCCACATCCTCACATTTTTAAAGATAAATTTATAAACAGCCCAATGAACTGTCATTGAGGTTCAAAAAGTGCATTCAAAAATGTGCAAAATATATAAAAATATGTAAAAGTATATTGAAAAAGTGTCTTTTAATTTTTTTAGTATGGCTATTAATAGAAAGACCCTTTTTTTTTTTAAATTAACTTTCTATTGGAAAACTTAGAAAGAAGAAAACAATCATATGACATCCTCTACTTTTTGAAGGTGATAAAGTTGATAAATACAATATTCCTTGGAGGACAATCCTCTTCTTTTCAAGAGGTTTAGGTAACTAAGTGGGCCCTCAATTACAGAGTAAACTTTACAGAAAAGTGAAGAAAAATTGTGGGACTTTGAATCTTCTGCATTTCAGACCAAAACAAAAGCAAGCGTAACCGAATTAGGTTAAAAGGCTTCTGGATCATTACTGGATGCATGTTTTGATCTCTTTTTTCTAACAAAAAAAGATTTTATTAATCTTCGAATGAATAACACAAAGATTAAAGGGATCAAGGATGAACCAGCACCAAGCAAGCAGGCCATCCAAGACCCGGAAGGGAAAAGAGCCAAGTTGGCAAGAACCCAACTTGAAACGAAAGACCTAAACCTGAAACCTAAACGATACAAAGCATATTTTGATCTCTATGTATGAGAGTGTTAGGTGGTAGGGAATTTTGATAGTAAAGAGAGGATTGAGATTGAGATTTGTAGTGATTAAGAGAGTACGTAGTAGTAAAATTAATGGTGATTGTCATGATCATGTATAATTTGCTTTGATTAATTAGTTGAGTAGTCGATAAGGAATATATGGTCCAATTGAAAGGAATGGTCATCTTTGCTTGGTTTGTAGTTTTCAGGAAAGAAAGGCATTCATGCAAAGCATGGAATTTTCACAAGAAAAGGTGAGTTTTAGACATCTTTTTCCAACCGTTGGGGAAATAATTGAGAAGTGGAATTGAGGGGTTGAATTAAAAAAGACCTAGCGTTTCGAAGACAAATAAGAACAGAAATATATCTCGATCGATGTATAATTTCAATCACTTGATGCGTACTACTCTTGCAAATACGTTTGTGTCGAAAGCATATTCTAAAAGACCGATATAAGGAACAAGGATCGATGGAGCTAACGAGGAACAAGTGGCGGCGGTCGCCACCGTAACATTTTTAAAAAATGCTACTCCGTATTAGTATTATACTACTATAATACTTAGAAAATTTCTGATTTTGTCCCTATATGTAGGGTAGCGTGGTAGTCCGAGTCACGTCACCGGACCGTCCAAATTCACAGCTAGCCCACTTTACTGAGCCGCCCAAATTGGTTGGTCTCACCCCTTCCAGAAAGTTGATTCAAAAAGCCCTTCTAGAAATGTACATTTTGAATGGCCAACCCGACACTTTAACATGGTTTTGGTTTTTTCTTTTGACTTCTTTTTTTAATTTTTTATTGCATATTCCTCTTCCCTTTTCCCCCTCAAAGACAGGCACTAATGGGTTAGATTACTCAATTTGTTTCGAGTTGCAAACAAACAAAAAAAAAAATCCAAAGTGCTATTAGACACGATAGGATTAACAAAATATTTCCTGCTAATACTCTTGTACGTCGACGAAATCTGATACTTTAGCGACGAAATCGTTGCTTCACCTAACGTCATTTTTGTTGTAGTGTTTCTTTTTAACTCTCCCGTGTTCCAACCTACGTATGTATAGCGGCATATTTTGGAAGAAAAGTATCCAAAAAGAAAATACTACTGTTCGTACAATTAAAATAAAGATATGTATGGTGAAGTATTTTAGTAGTGCTTAATAATCCGAAAGTAAATAATTGTTGAATTATTGCAGATTTTTTTTTTTTTGACAAGTTGAATTATTGCAGATGCACCGAAGAAATAAATTACGGGTCAAAGAATGCCTATTTTTCAAAAGTATCAGCACATATCCGTATTGGGGAATGGTGGTGCGCGCAGCACCATGCGTAGCACCTTCGAACCGTCGGATCATGCATTCCACAGCTCGGATCTCATCTCAGCAATGAACGACTCTCGATTGTTGATTGTCGAGATAAGATTCGAGCTATCAGATGCATGATCCGTTGGTTCGAAAGTGTACAACATGGTGTAATGAACCTCTCTGCACAACACCAACCTAGAGTCGCACGTATCCATCTATTGGAGTTTCATTAATGGGACGGTAGGAACCTACTATTATGAGTCCAAAAAAGCATGCTGGTGGACATAAATGATTGCTTTTTAACTTAAATGAGTACCCCATGGATGACTTGTGTACGTTCAAAGCAAAAGTTGAAAATAATGTCTAGGTCAATTATTGCTTTTTAACTTAAATGTTTTTTTTCTTTTATAACCGGATCATGTCTAGGTTAGTTAGCGCGATTGATTTTGGGGTCCGAAGATAATGGCCGTGCGCATAAATCCTCCAGTTGTCTTAAAGTTTGGGATATTTGACCTCCATGAAATGCGACTGGTCAATCTTGTCTAGGACAAACAGTTATTGTTTTTTCATGCTTACTTAATCAAATCCCTCGAGGTTAAGTTGAAAAGTGTTTTTACAAGAATGAAAACGTGTACCGAAAAATTATTTGATATATATATATATATACATAACAATTGTGAGTCCATGCAAGATGCACACCTATTACAATGATAAACCTGATAAAAAAAATTAAAAAGTTGTGGAATAAAATTTGTAGCATACCTTTAACGATACCTCTGTCACCAATATTTTTTTTTTCTCACATCCACTAAAAGTTGAATAAAGAAAAAAATCTAGATCCTCTTTAGTAATAATCTCCATATAATACAAAATACTCTAGTTAATGGAGTAGAAGTTTTCTCTAAAATACACATATTTGTAAATAGTTTCAAAAGCAGTTCGAGATAATCCATAGAGATTTGGCCAAATGGACATAAGAAAGTAAATACTCCCTCCGTTCCAAAATGAATGACAATTTTTGAAACTCGTGTCATTTTTGGCTGCTTATATCTTTTAATGTATAATATTTTTTATGAGTTTGAAAACTTTGTGTAATAGAACTAATTGAGAACTATCAAATAAGATCCATATTGCATATTTTTTGAAATCCATATTGAAAGATATAAAGAATTGAAATTGGCACGAATATCAAAAATTGACATCCAATTTGGAACGAATGAAATAGTAAATATTTATTTTTCATGAGATCGTAAGTTCGAATCTCATAGTATCCAAACATTCAAGTCCCAAAATTAGCAACGATGAGCATACGGTAATTTCAAGGTTCCGAAATCAGGCCAAACATTACAAATTGACTCGGGCATCCAGTAATTAATTAAAATACTTCGGGGCTCTTTGGCAATAAAAAATGCAAAAAGGCTTGAATTGTAAAGTAAAACTTAACTAATCTGAAGAATCTAATCTGAAGAATGGATAGAGATTGGTTGGGGAAGTGGGAGTTTTTGTCTTGATTGCAAAAAGGTGGATTTGACGTAGGCAAAGGACAAAGCAAGTATAAAGGTGTAAAGGTGTTTGTTTGTTTGTGGGGTTAGTTGGGAGTGGGAAAACGCCACCTTCTCTCTCTCTCTCTCTCTCTCTCTCCCCTCAACCTTTTTCTGGATCAGGACAAAAGGAAGTGGAGCTTTACTTGTGATCTAAGCATAGTTTTTATAATTGTATTTACATTTAGCTCCGTATTTTGTCGCTCTTTTTTTTTTAATCTTACTCTCCTGTAAGTGTATTTTTAGTGTAAAAATACATTTGCAGGAGAATGACGTTAACAAAAAGAAGGAATGACAAAATCATTTCTCTTACATTTACTCATACTTGGCCATATATATACATTGGAATTTAAGGCCTTAAAGTGACCGCGTGTGTGAGCGCAAGCGAATTATATCATATGGCATTACGAAAAATGATCTTATCTTAAGGTGGTGTTCCACTCTCTCCGAAAATGAAGTTTTAGAAAATGAAGGTAATTTCAAGCTCAAAAATCACGTGTTTACGTAAATAATTTTCCTATCAATATGGATCTTGTTTGACAAATCTTATTGAGATTTTTTAAACGATGCAAAAAAAATTAAAAAAATATTTTTTATTTTCATTATATTTGAGCTTGAAATTACCTTTTTTTTGAAAAAGAATGTTTAAAAAAAAAAGTGGAACGGGTCTAAGCCACGTATGCGTTTGTGAGCACGTCTGCATAGTGTGAAACTTAAAACGCAAGCTCGGAAATCGTCTTTGAAACTTATTAAGTACCCCCGTGTGTGACTGCGAGCGTGAGCGCATGCGGATTACTATATAGTATATATTACAAAAAAAACATGCATGGTCTTATCCTAAGCCACGTATGTGTTTGAGCGTGAACGCAAGCTTGAAATCGATACCCTTTTAAAAGCAAATTGCAAACAACTTACAGAATGAAAATTGAGAAAACAAAAGAATCCCATTAAAAGATTATGCAGGTCCTATCCCCATCTTAATACAGTATAATAGTAAATGGTGAAATTTCCGAAGGATCGAGAAAAAACAGATAACTAAATAAATGGGAACAAATATGGATGGTGGAAGGATCAACAGGGACCACGAAGGCCAAGTGGGTTCTTGCCACGATTGCAACACATTTGTCATGTTGTTCAGATTCAATTAAGACACGGAAATTAAAGATGAAAAATGCCCATTTTGTCATTCAAAATGTCCGTAAGTTAATTCTGGATTCCTGAAGTTAGCGAAGCTGAGCAAACCCTCAAATGGTCTCAAGGTTTGGACGGTTTGGTTTCGCTGTGGAATTCAAACGTGGGACCTCGTGGAAGACAGACACATATTTTTGCTTTCTCTAGCCTACTTGGCCAATCCCGTCAGAGTTTTGGGAAGATTCAATTGCATGCATTTAGATATATCTATATTCTACCTATGCATGTATGTATATTTTATGAGATGTTGAAGTTAGTTGGTTATTTAGTGGCCCTTGAAGAGAGCCAATGGTAGAATAGATAATAAATGAGGTCGGCTGTTTGTTTGTTTGACTGTGGGTGTGGTGTTGTGGAGAGAGAGAGAGAGAGAGAGAGAGAGAGAGAGAGAGAGCCACATCACCCACAATATTTCATTTCACGTGGGTCGTTGCCTAATTCTCTAATACTTTATTCGTCTTCATCTACGCGTGATATTTAATAGGAAGGCGTGAATAGGTAGGTTTTTCCAAAAAAAAATGAGGTGAGAGAATGACTTGTCTCGTAAAATAAAAAATAAATTTTTAAGAAATAAAAATTTTAACGGAACAGGATAGAAATTGGGCAATGGTATGGACCAAATTGGAAAGCCTGAAAGTGTAAGAGCTAAAATAGAAACAGGGCAATAGTTTTGTGATGCAAGTTGCAATTCAACCTTTGATTATAAGGGCAGAAAGTTTCAAGTATTGCGGCAGCAAAGCAGGAATGCGGTTGAGATTACACCGCACAGGATGCGGCCCCCATTCTCCGGATTTTATGTCCATCCACGAGTGGATGGTGCTGGAGGAAGATGGAGGATTCACATCAGCAACTAGAGCTCAACGTTCTTTCGTCCCACCACAGTCACTACTGCTAGACGCCACCACTGCTTCTGCAGAAGAACCCATGGACTCGTCGCCAAGACTGATCGGATTTGAGAGCCAAAGACCCTAGCTCTGAAAACTAGATTTGCGTCACCAAAGGTCCAAAAATGACGGGGCGGTGGGAAAACATCTCTCGTGAGGACGAGAGTCTCGACCACCACACAATTAACCATAGCCGGGGGAGAGGACTAGAGTTATTTCTTGACCATGTGATGTTTGTTCAATTCACCAAAGCTTCACCAGCATTCATAGCACTCCTATGAAACTTAATTTCTTTCCAATTAAAAGAGGTTTTGCTAGAAAAATAATCCGAGCTCAACCTCAACTTGATTTAATTTCTTGATCTAACTGTCAGACAAGGTCAATTTACGCGCATTTTCATTAATCCCATTTTTGTTTGACTGACTCATTTTTGGTCCAATGAAACATAGTCTTTCCACTCCGAAAATAGAGAATTTAGGAGAAAAACTCAAGCGGTGACACTTACAAAGACTTCGCCCGTAATAGGGGTTGAACTCTGACTAAATTTTCATGCCATCATTCAAAAGTTAGGTAGGACTTTCTTAGTTCTATACTTCCCTAACTTCGCGGGTTGACCTCATAGTCATGCTTGAGACTTAAGGGTTAAGGGTCAATTCATATAAAGCTTCCGTTTGAAACTTACTATACTTAGATGCTATCCGCTCTTGAAGGGCTGGTTAATATAAAGTTTAGGATGGTCCAAAAAATAAGTCAAAATGAGTGTAAACTGTCCTAGACAACCCGAAATGTAAAAGAAGGTTCTATACTTCTATTAAAGGGCCAAAGTCAAATTAGACTTCTACTTCCACAAAATTCTCCTTCAGTGGTGTACCAAAAGTCTGGTCAAAAAACAACGTCAACTTGACAACTTGTATGCCAACTTTCGTTTAAGATAAGGCTCATTTTGTAGTCTTTGCTAATTTTGTCATTTAGTGTCACCATTAAAGACAAATTAGGCCATTTTTCCGCTAAAGTTCTTATTTATTAAGTATTCATTTTCTGTTTTTCGAGAATAACCTCGAGATAGGTCATTCTCTCACGATACATCACCTTTAATTCAAAAACTAAGTACTTATTTAAAAAAAAATACTTCATCCGTTCAAAAATCAGTGACCTTTTTGGATTCCGTGTCATTTTAAAATGCTTATATCCTTCTTTTATGAAGTTTTATGTGATTTTGAAAACTTCATTTAATATAACTAATTAAAATCTATTAAACAAGATCCATATTACATATTTTTAAACATTCATATTGAAATATATAAGCAATTGAAAATGACACGCTTTCGCAAAAAGGTCACTCATTTTAGAACGGAGAGAGTAATTATTTTGATTAACGAAACACACCCTGATATTGTTTACTAATAGTAATTTTTTTGAAAGGCGATATTGTTTACTAATAATAACATTTTAACATATAGAAAAGGTTAATAGCTTTGCCATCCTGCCGCAAATCATTTGCAGGAGTAGCTTTTATGCTTGCAAATAAACTTTAAGCCACACTTAATGAGTTCCAAGTGAAAATTTGAGTTGTTCTTTCTCTTTTTTTATAACTCAAGGTCTCGGTCAACTCATTCAAACTTCGATTAATCCGAGTCCAATCCTCCCAACCCAACCACTTGCGGGGAGGTAAATTAAAGTCGGAGCATAGCTCCGCATGCACCGACCCCAAATCGGTTTAGTCCCATCTTAATTCATGTGAAGCAAAAATTTGGATAAATAATACTTGCCATGTGACGGGACCAAAAAAATAAAATAATAGGAACAATGAGCTAAGAAGAAAATTTGCATAACGAGGAATGCCTCATATTATTTATTAATCATTGTCCATGTAATTTAATAATTGTGTACGACAAAATGGCTACTACTATAATAAGAATAAAAAAGAAAAAAAGAAAAGAAAAAAAGGATGCCAAGAAATTAACAAATACTAAAAAGAAAAAGACGAGAACTGTCGCATTCCAGTAATCTATCATTATCTCCCTCTCTCTCTAACTGTATTTTTTTTTCTTTCTTTACCCATTTTCCTAACTGTTTGGGTTTTTGGCTCTCACCATCAACTTATCCATATTTACAACTATACCCAAGAGAAATCAGCAAATCGCGCAAGCCTCCCCTCCCTCTGCTCACACACCACCCCCTTTCACTGTGATTTTACTTGGCAACCACTCTCCTGTGCTCCGGCTACCGGAACCTCCGTCGGATTCGAGCCGAACGACCACGATCTCGTCTGACAGTAACTGTGCCTTGAGCTGTCGGAAGCTCGGAACCAAGACTTTGTCAATCCACTCTTCCAATCCGGTTCGCCCGAGCCACAACCCTCCGAGGATCTTCTCAAGAGCTTCATCTTCTAATTCTATCGAGGTCTTGTCGTCCACTACAACAGAAAACTTCTCCAAAATTGCGGTTTTAATCTCACGTCGAATGGGGGCAATCTCGACGTTTTTGAAGATTATAGCATCGTTAACCGAATTGATCAGCTCGTAAGGCACTGAGGCTATTGAAAATAGCCTGTTCTCAAGACCTTGTTCGGCTTCGTGTTCAACGCTGAGATCGCTCGAATTGAGTGATCCGTCGGTTTTATAGTCCTCATAATCCGCGGCAAGATTGAGATCTAACGATAGACCCGAACCCATTTCCTTCCTCGGCTTTGTAGCCCTATCTTCATTTTGTAACCAATCGGCTCGTCGCTTGGCACCCTTTTCTTTAACTGACAATCTTAACTGCCAATCACCACTTGCTACAGATGCAAGCTTCTTTTCATCAAGCACATTACTACTATCTAAGTTTTCAGGGTTATCCATTGACCCGTTTGCCGTAACGACGAAAATGACATTTCCGAGGTTGATTTCGCGGCCGTGTGAGTCAACAAGACGGCCTCTCTCCATTGCTCGCTTAATACTCCCACGAACCACCGTGTCTGCTTGGTCAATGTCCTCGAGCAAAATTACTGAAAACGGGTTCCTTCGAACCGCCTCTGCAATCCGATCTATAGCTGTTTTCCCGCGGAAATTCATTTCTGATTCCTCATCATCACGTCGTGATCCGAGGCATATCGTTACTGGGTGGCTACCACATATTTGTTCCGAGAGAACCGATGCCATCTTCTTCTTGCCAAGACGATCAGGACCTACAAATAGTAGCCATATATCGCCCTTTGATCCAGTTCCCCTCCTATTTCCACCACCGAATTTGGAATTAGTCACAGCCGAAGCAACCTGAGAAGCAGCTTCCCGTTGCCACCACACTTTGCCAGTTAGACCCTTGAGTAGCTTCTTGAATAAGTCGGCATCAACTTCATTAGCAAACTTTGTGACCTGATATTGCTGTGGTTCAAACGAGATGCATCCCAACAAGTCCTTGACACGATGCTCGGGAGCGCTTTCACTGATTTTTGTCCTCCCAAGAACAAGGTCTGTCCCAACTGGACTTCTCGGAGGGCTACAAGGTTTCTCTGAAGTTCGGTTTACCACTGGATTATTGTTCAATTGCAAAACTTCCCCAATGTTTCTGGTTTGTTGCAATTTCAGCTGGCATTGCGGGCGAACAACCAGGTTTGGATTGTACAAACCTGCCATCGGTAGTCTTATTGGAGTAGTTTTTTCACAGCTGAGGTTGTGATGAAAATTGGGGTGGAGACCGAGGCACGCATCACTCCATTTCTTTAATAAATCTTGAGATTTCTGCTTGAACACTGTTTCTTGACCCTTGGTCTGCGAAAATATAAGACAAACAAAATTAGGGAATCCATTCCTCAATCATAGTAAACAACCATGAACCAAACTTGTAAAACAACTAAACATACCTGTGATAGATCTAGTGATTTGGTATCGGTGTTAAGGACTTTGGCGTTCTTCAACCACTGGGGTAAGGGAGGCTGAGCTGCTTCTGATTTGACTTCAGATGAGGATTTCTCGTATTCATTAGCAACCAGTTTCGCTAGTTCTTGTTCATAGTTCTCTGAACAATGTGGGCAACAGATTGTTTTACGAGTAGGATCCGAGTTCTCGGATATATGCCTTAGTAGAGGAGTTGTCGCGGTTGGGAAGTTTTTCAATGGGGTTAGAGACCCAACTGAGCTGCCAAAAATTCCATTTGCTCCAAGCCTAAACATTGATGAAACATAACAGTGAGTGTGATGACAGTAAAATAGGAAGAAAAAAAAAGGTAGTGATAAAAGTTTCTCAAGTTATTTGACCCTGTATGAAGGGAACAAGAACTCAAAACCTATGGGATTAAACAACAAAAGAATCAACAAAGAAAGAGAGGAAATAAGAAAAGTCGTCCAAGGGATTGGAAGAGTGGGGCGTGACAACAAGGGGTTTGCCCCGATGTTGCAGATTCGACTCTCGCAGCCACTACAATACTCAAAAGGGCTTCCCCGGTCATTAACTTGTCCCAGAATTTGTTGAGGTGCACGTGAGCTGACTAAGACACCCGGAAAAAAGGAGGAGGAGGAGGATGAAAGGTACCACCAGAAGAGATGGAACAGACCACCAGCCCAAATCAAATAGTAGAGAAACTAGAAAATTCGGTACAAGGAAAAGTTTTGCCACAAGTAATATGAATTCCAAAACAAACAGAAATTACCATTACAGGAATGACATAGTGAACTAATCAGGTCAAAAGTGATATAGATAGTCTAAACACAACACCTATCTGAGTTGAATCATCGATAAACAAAGCTAAATTTTACACCAAATGAATAACAATCTCAAGAACACGAAAACACCAAGAATACCTTGGAAACATCCCTGGAATCGGCGATTTCGAAGCAATAGGAACCGCTTGAAGATCCCAATCATTCTCCATTGAAGGAAAATACACTTGACACCTCAAATAAGTCTCACAAGTAGCAGTCCCAATCAACGAAACCTTCCCACCACCACCACCAAACCTCGCCACCACTTCCGCCACCTCTGCCACCGCCTCCCTCCCCGTATCCCCACCGGAACCTCCCTCCACAAGCCATTTCAAATCACCCAAATCAACAATAACACTCCCACCACCAGATCTCCCCATTCTAGCCTCAATAACACCTCCCAATTCCTTAACCTTTTTACCCACTTGAATCACCTCAACATTCTTAAACTCTCCTTCACCAAATCCTTCCCCTTTCTCAATCCTCCTCATCAACTCTCTCACCACTGATTCCGGCTCCGAATTGCCGACCAGAACCGGGTTCCTCTTTTTATTCCTCATCAGAACATCTATAACCCGTTTAATCTCTTCCCCACCTTCTTTCCCTAATTGCCCCGAATTATTACCACTACCCTGTTGCAACTTCGGATTCAAGTACAGATTCCGATTACAATTGGATAAAGAACTCCCGGGGCGAATCAACCCAACTTGAGAATTCGAATTCGACAACGATTGCTCAATCGTGGCCTTAACTGCAGGACTAGAAAAGCTAGCCTCGCGCATAACCCGACTAACACTCGGGTCATCTAGTATTGATATTACGAGCTGCTCCAGCTCAACTTTAACAGCTAAAAGCGGCTGCTGCTGCTGTTCAGGGCATCCGCGGCGCTGGTGCGCCTGGGCGCGCTTCAACGCCGCCATCAGCGCGTTGGAAATGGGCGGGTCCGGGGCGGCGGCGGTGGTGGGGAGGCGTTCGAGGGCGACGCTGAAGCAGAGCTCGAGGGCGCGGCATTGGAGAGGGTGGGAGGAGTTGGGGTGGGACCGGACGCAGGCCTGGCGGAGGAAACCGGAGGGGGAGGCGAGGAGGGTTGCTGCCACGTGGAGCGGCGTGGTCTGGCCGTGGTTACGGCGGCCTGCTTCTGTTATGGAGAGGCTTAGTATGCTCGATGCTTCTGGGGTAAGGGTTTGCTGGATCGTGCTCAGTCCTGCTCTCATCTTGAATGATCAAGAACGCAATCGTAAGCGGACTCGAACACCCTCGTGAGCGTAATAGTATAAGCCTGCCTGAATGAATGACAGTACTTCTATGAGTGATTGAGTGAACAAAAGGAAACAAAAAGATTTGCTTTCTCACAGTACTTGGATGAGTGATTGAATCGTTTTTTTTTTTTTCTTTCTCCAAATGATTTGAAGAGAAATGAAAGGAGAATCAACACGAGTCAAGAGAACGGAATCTGGGTAAATGGGTATGAACAGGTTTACAAAAGGGTGAAAAGAATCAACCGATTTTGATCAGATGAGTCAACAGACCGACACAATCCTGATGAAAAAACTGAAGAAAAGAAAAGCTGAGAAAGGATTTGGCTATGGGGGATCTATATGTATATGTATGGGGTATCCAACGCGGAAAGTAAAGATTGGGATTGTACCCCTTTCACACGAACCATTTCATACTCTCTCTCTCTCTCTCTCTCTCTCTCTCTCTGTAATTGAATGGCTAGGACAGACCCAGAATGAGAAAATGATTTTATTAGAGTAGGAGGAAAAGTATAAGCATCATCATGATAAGAACGAAAACTAACTTTATCTCACGAAATTTACTACACAATCCACATGAAGCCAAATGATGGTAATTCCAGTTTAGGTGGCAGGGAAGAGTGTTTTTCAATGAAGAGAGAGAGAGAAAGAGAGAGAGAACTTTTTCGGTTGCAAGGATTTCTAGGAAAATGCTTTTCGGGAGTGCAATCTGCTATCCTTTTTGCGTCCAAGTTGTTTTATTTTTACTTATATTGATTTGTTAATGAAAATGACGGGGACACAAATGTTCTGATAGGTATTCAAAAGCAAATGTGTTTAGAGTCATCTAATGCATATAGATTTTATATATATTTCGTGAGATTCATGTATGCGGAGCCTATAATATCCTAAAAATAACCTCAAAGATTTTGGCCAAGTCGATACGATAAGACAATAGTGTTTGTTTTTTTATGAAGTCACTTATTTAAGTGTCACGAATGCCTAACATTTCAAATCTTAGATCACTAGAGAGTTGGCCAGGTCATTAAATTCAGGCCTCCGAATTAATCAAGATGCACGCAAATTACCCCGTGCATTCAGCTACCGAAATTTAAAAACTATTATACCTTTATTACAGTAATATGGTTTTGGCCAAATAGATAAGAGTGTGTGTGTGTGGCCGGGGGGAGAGAGAGGCCTTTGTTAAGAGAAGATGAGGAGATTTTTTTTAGCAGATTAGGTATATATTTGAGTCTATGGATTTGATTGGACTGGCTTTTGGGCCTTTTCACTTTCCTCTCACGTTTCTAGATAAAGTTGTAAATCAAACACTAGTACCAACCATTGAACAAGTGGAAGGAATTAACACACCACTTCCCCCCGCCCCTTCCCTTTGAGGTAGGATTCTTTGCGTAAAAACCTACGTACTTTTGTGTCGAGAGATTTTTTGGTCATTTAATTTGAAATGTAAAACAAAATCACACAATTCAACAGTCGCAGAGCTCCTTGACACAAAGGCAGATGAATTTTCAGGATAGAAGAAATTGGACCCCCTCTCTCATTGGGTAGGAGGAGGACGAGTCAATTTTTAACTCTTCACAACCTATCTCATGTGGTGATTGAGGAATAAGTAAATCCCTAAATGCACCCTAAGCGTGTGATAAACAACCCAAATTTGTGGGTAGGATAGGAGGATTAGTTAATTTTTTTGGTTTTATATATGTATTTTTTTGGGTGCTATTTACGTATGTTTTTAGTATTGTTTATGAATTTCATAGTAAAAATAAAACGCTTAAAGTTTATGAATTTTTGTAATAATGTTAATAAATTTTGATATTAAATTATGACTTGGTGTGGCTTCATATACAACCAAACACGTCCTGATCTGGCCCATATTGTACGCTCTTCAAGTTCGCGTTGGTGATTATAAGAAAACTTTCATTCTAAAGGGTTAGTTCGGTTGGTCGGTGAATAAATTCTTCATATAATTAATCAGGGTTCAATTCGTTGAATCAAACCGCAAGAAAGAATTTCCTAGTCTTGGCATGGAACTGCCTTTGGCTAGATCAAAAAATATTGAGATGAGCGTAAGCTAAGGCTTAGACACCTCAAAGCAAAAAAAAAAAAAAAAAAACTCTTTTTGGGTTGTGGTTGAAACAAAAAAGGCTTTCTTTGTCACACGAGATTTCAACCAAATTTATGCTTTTCACACGCAACTCCTGCAAAAAGGCATTGCACTGGCTTTACCATTTCATACTCTCTCTCTCTCTCCAACTTTATTGATTTTTCAAAAAAAAACAAAACTCAAAAGTTTCTCCAAAATCAAATAGTTTATGTACATGGATCTATTTTTGACAGAATTTTAATACTATGTTTGGATGAGTTTTTGAAAAATTTTATAAGAGTAATAATTAGAAGTATGGGTAATGAGTGAAGAGAGATAAAGAGAGAAATGTGAATAATAATTTGAAATAATAATAATGAATGGTTAGTAATGATTGAAAGTAGGATTAATGAGTAATTTTTGAATTGAATTTTTTTTTCAAAAAGGGAAACAAAAAAGGCTAAGCATCTATAATTACATACTGCAATACAATTCGAATAGAAAATTGGTCTACCTTTTGTCGGATCGAAAAGGGATTATTTGAGGTACATGTAAGTTGGCCTGGACACTCTTGACTGTCGAAACAAAAAAACAAAACTCAAGCGCTCATGTTTTTATGGATTTTTAGACAAATCATTCTCCTTGCATATATCAACTAAATACCATTTTAACAAAAACAAAATGCCTATTGTCCTTAGCGGAAACGCACCCTAAGCCACTTTGTTCATTTTTTGTTTCTAATTAACTTTTTGCATTTGTTTGTTTGGAGTCAATTTTTTGTCGATTACTAGTTTGCCTCGAGGAGAGCAATCGGAAAAAAAATAAAATAAAATCAATCCAAACTCGAATTTTGTTGAATAAAGACAAGAATAAATCAACTTGCATTGATTATAGCCCAGACGGAGTGAGACGGCATCACTTCAACTTGATTATGTGCATGAGGGAGTGTAAAAATACAAGTAAAAGAGCCCGTTCCAGAACACCTTCTTAAAAAATAAGTACTTATTTCACATTTTCAAACTCAAAAATAATGTAAATGAAAAATAATTTTTCAATTTTTTTTGCACCGTATTAAAGATCTCAATGAGATCTTTCTTTCAAACAAGATCCATAATGCATATTTTTAGATTTCAATAAGCCCATCATTTTTGAGTTTAAAATTGCCTTCTTAAAAAATAAGTACTTATTTCGTGTTCCGGAACGAGGCCTAACTATACAACAATGCCTATTTCACAAACATTTTTGGACATACGTTTTCAAAGGTATGGGTTCAACGCATACTCAACCACCAATATGTGTAGACACTTATCGCTAATGTTAAAGTCACCAACTAGCCATGTGAATGAAAAAAAACAAGAAAGAAAGATTGAATCGATCATTTACACATATCGAATTGAGCTGATTTTTCAAAGGCTTACTCGGGTATTTTTTTATAAAAAATTATTGAACGGTTCGAATCATTCAGGACCTGGAGTGAGCCCGCATGCCCGTTGGTTCAAGATCGGTGTGTGGCTGGTCGCCGGCCAAAGACAAGTACGACCCTTATACTTACGAAAGCATGTATAAGAATAAAGAATAGTGTGCATACAAAATGTGCATGGTCGAATGAGTTTGTGTGTAAAGTGTTTGTAATCGTAGCGCAACCCATAAAACCATTAGACAGTACAGTACAAAAATGAGAGGAATCAAAAATTGCTTTGAGTACTGCACTACTTTTACTGCCTACATCTTTCTTTCACTACTTTTTGTGCAAAGTCTTGAGAAACAAAACTCAATCATCACATGCCCTTTTCGTAACGCATGCTCTCTCTCACTTGCCTTTTACGCGTTTCTCGAGTTCAGCAGCCAACTTTTAACTGCCCAGGCCAAAAATTTATGAATTGATTTTAGTTCATTTGTTTTACTCAAATTCATTTTCTCAACGAATCCTATATATAACCAACTCCGAAAATTATGAAAATCTTGACCCAACCGATCTAAACCAAACCTGCACTAGTGCCGTTAAACATTCGGTCTGGGTGGGGTCGGTTTCATCGATTTGAGATTGGCATACCTAGAAACCGACCGATAGCACCCCTAGACTACTAGGTGTCACTCTTGGGATTGTGTGTGGTGTATAGGGATGACATTTCTATTTAGTTTGATCAATTACCCATCTCGTTTAGAGTGAGTTTTAGGAATTCATTTGGTGATCAGATCGGATTTAGAGGCAAAATTGGGAAAAAAAAAATCGGAGGTAGAATTGGAGGCTGTTCCATGTACATCCAACCTGCTCCCTGCCCGACCAGCGTCACATTTTTTTGATCTATTTTTTTATTAACTAGCGTTGTATCCGTAAAATACACGAAGCCCAAGAAAACATCAATGCGTTTTTTTTAGGTACGTCTAACAAGCAGAACACTAGTTGTAGTAAAAATAAAGGGAATTGATTTCCACTCATTTTTTGTTTATATCTACTTGAATTTATTATCTTGTCCTTTTATTTAATACTACACTTCTTCTTCACATATACAAAGACAATATAGTAAATTCACGTAGATAAAAACAAAAAAAATGAATGTAAATGTCTAAAAATGGAGTGTGTATAAAGTGTCGATCACGTGAAACGTTGTCCTCACTTTTTCGGTGGCCGATAGAAAAGTGTGATTTGTTTTTTCCCAACTGAAAAGTAGAGAGAGAGAGAGAGAGAGAGAGAGAGAGTGTGTTTGGGATTGGATCCTCTAACTTTCTGCATTTATTACTTCACGCATCTCTGTTTCAGACTTTCAGAAAAGTGGAGTGCTAACTTTGGGAAATTCTTTTCTCCACCCCCATCTTTTCTCAATTCCCACACCAAGCTCCAACAATTTTCATATATTCCCAAACTAACCAAGTACCCACCTCCAAATCTCAAAACTCCATCATCCACCATCTCTGAGATCACCATCCCCGGCCACCATCCACCTCCATCTCTCGTGTTTCCATCCACAGCCATCATTAACCATCACCTCACATATTTCATTATGGTATCACGTATCATTGATCAATTGTATCAATCTGTTTGCATGAGAAATTATTGGTTCAATTAGAATATGACAAGTAGCCATTTGTATTGGGCAAAACGGAATATGTACAGACTGAAGTGTATGGAATCATATGATTAAAAGAACGATGACGTTCTGGCTAATTCAATGTCGTTTTATAGGTAAAAGCAACAATTGCCAGGTGTCATTCAAAGAATAGTTCAGAGAAGGGAGGCAGTTCGAAGACCAAAGGCGCGAATAGCATTTATTCAAACACGAACAATTATACTTCTTTGACAGTCAGAGAAGTTGAGATTTGAATGTGAAACTACTCATTTCAAGCACAATGCAGTTTAGGGAAGTGGGATAAAGGATGAACTAAGCCACTACAGGCGATTATAAGCAATAGCCATGGAGGGAAAGTTTGAATTCAAACATTGGAGTAACTTCAAAAGCACCTAAGCGGGAGAATGGAAGCCGTTGAGAAGACCCCAAGAGTTTGCTTGCTTATAAATAGAAGAAATGAAAAAAGGAAAAGACCCAGACAAATCATCAAACAAACAACTATACTATGCTTGGTTTATCCATTAGACAGTAATTTAGGAACTTAGACTTAGTTTGAAACAGTTAAGAGTAGTTCGTAGTAGTAGTAATCACACTGTAATCTGTTCTGTTCATTTTTGAAGTTGGAGAATCAATTGGAAAGCAAGTTGTTTTGAATTGATCAAGGTATCTTGTTCTTCTTTGGGTTGTCGAATTTCTAGTGAATCGTTATGCCGTTTCAATACTTCTAGAAAAAAAAATCCTCTTCGTTGAGGTAATTAAACCGACATCACAATCGTCTGATTAAGTTTGGCTTTTATAAGTTAAATCTAAAAAGGATAATTACAAGTCTTAATTTTCTGGCACGCTCGCACACAATCATATTTCTGAAGTAGCTAAAAATCTCAGCCAAACACAATCTCAAGGTTTAATTCGTTAATTTTTCAGGAAAAAAAAAGTCCTATAGAAACGGGAATAACCAAAGTAATTTTTTAAATAACAATTTCTAAGGAAAATAATTTTTCCATTGGACTCCCTCGAGTGCAAATTATGGCTCAGCACTAATATCTGATATTAGAGTTAAAGTTGTCGGAGAAACTACTATGGATGTCAAATGATGCATCCATATATTATCACCTAGATCTTTTAGTTGTTGAAAAATTCGGGAAAAAATATAGACAAGAGACCCAATAGTGCATCAGTGTAAGGCGCCTTGACGTGCCCTATCGAAATTTCATCATCGTGATTTGGCTCCTACAATTATGTAGTGCGCTAGCGCACTATATACGAGATCTCCTAGTCCCATATTAAAATTATGACAGGGAGGGAGAGTAGGTGTGTGTTTCTGTTCGTTGGAAGTTTTACTTGAACAAGCCACATGCTTTTGTCTCAAACATGCTCGCATCTGAAGCATGACACCATAATACTCTACTTTTATTAACTTGCCAATTCCTTCAATTTCAAAAGGCTGTTGATTACTTCTCAATTCTCATCACTTTCAACTCATCCATAGATCTCTTCCCATCATTTCAAATTCTCCCTCTCAGTATCATTTCAACTCACCATTAATTGGTTCCTTCATTATGGAAAAGTTTCCCCACTCTACCTTATTGGAGTAGTACTAAAGATTGAGCTGATTTTTCGCAACACCACTCGAAAAATATTTTCAGATTAATGAACATTTGCATTCGTGTGGGACTCCCGAGATAGGCCCCGCAAACCATTCTGTACACCATCGGTACCAATATCAATCAGTACCAATACTTGAGGCTAATGTATTAAGGGGTACAGGGCATTTCAGTAGGTATTGGCAACCCAGAAATCTTACTTGTTGGGGGCACCTAAACAATTGTATAACTGGGCAACTTCATTTTTTTAATCACTCACGACAAGATAATACTAATTAACCACAAACGTTTTTACATTCATCTAATTTCTACAAAAGTTTTTATGAGCAAGCACACAAATTTAGATCATTTTCTAAAGGTATCTTTTACTCCCTCCATCTGGATTTAATAGTCCTTTGTTCAATTCTAACCGGATAAAAAATGAGTTATATCTTTAAATTGATGATAAATTTATATGCAATATAGATCTTGTTTGATAGATTTCAATTAGTTCTATAAGACAATGTTTTCAAAATTACATAAAACATTATAAATTACAAGATATAATCGATTGAAAAATGATACGAACTCTCAAAAAGGACTATTAAATTCGGACAGAGGGAGTATCATTAACGTCAACATGATTTTGAAATGAGGTGGGTCTCTCAATGAATTTCTCTTACCAGATCAAATAAAAAATAAAAAATTCTCTTACGATATTACTCTGGTTAAAAACAAATTGGCTCAAGATCCTTTCCAATCCAACATCTGGACTGGACGAGATAGTCCATGTATGAATCGTCGATTGCTGTAATGGATGGTTGAGATTCATAGAAGAGTTTTTGAATAAATTCGAACTCTTCATTATACCAATAGACGGTCGCGATGTGAACTCTCTCTTCCAGTCCAAACCTTTGGACTAGAGAGGATACGGATCCAAACAAATTCAATCAATACAAAGCACCCCAACTAGACGAATAACGTAATAAGCAATTATTGTAGCCAAAACCATATAGCGAAAGGAAAGGCATAAAATTGTAGATCCACAAAATGAACAAGAGACTAATGATACCCGATCAATTTAATTTTTTTTTGGATGATCTTTGTAGTGAACTTTTCAAACTGAATTGTTCAGATCACTATGATGAGATCTTGATTTAATGTACCGAAACGCCTTACATTCAGTAGCGTGTTAGTGCATTAGCGAACCATAGAAATCCCTTGTCCACCCTAATGAACCCTTTTTTCGTACCCTACCTCACAAATAATAGAGAGGGGCAATGATTCAAAACACACTTCTTTCCTCCAAGTAAAACTGCAATAAATCAATGACCCCATTTGTAAGGATTTGTAGGTCCTTTTTTCATTGCTTATGAAGTGGCATTTTATTTGATCAATATAACAAAACCAAGAGGCCCCTTTCCCATAAGTTCAATTCTCCATCAAGTGGTTGATGATCAATAAAGAGAAGTTATCTCAAAGGCTAATTGATGATATGTTATGAGAGAAATTGCATAACTCTCTCCACTAGTGCAACTGTGCAAGCAAAATCCCACCTTTTGTTTATGTTTGTTGTGCCCATATTTTGTCAACTACATACCAAAAAATAACGTTGAAACAGATAGAGCCTTGTGTTTGACACTTTTCGTAAACTTTTCGACGCGGTCATGCATTTTGAAATTTCGAACATGGGGTCGATAATCATGTCAACAAAGGTCACATTTTAAGCAAGCAGTAACCAACAAACTAGGTCACAACTGGGGGGGAGAATTGAGAAACACCCCATCAAAAAGGTTTTTGGTAGCTTCGTGCACTCAAAGCAAGCAAGACTTTTGAAACTTTTAATTTCCTTTTCCAAACTTTATACAAATGTGCTTTATGTGATAGGAAAGTGGCCTAGCTTTTCTTTTTTTTGGATGAGAGATGGATTAGGTAAGAGAAAGCACCAATCAAGCAAAGGGTGAACATTTGTTCCCCCTTTTATTAGGTCTTTTAGGACTTTGGGTTGGTGTTCAACACCGTGCTGCGCACCTCCGAGTCGTTATTGTCGAGATGAGCTTCGAACCTGCACGATCCGACGGCTCCGAAGAGTGCAGCACGGTACTACGCACACCACTATACAGCATCATCCCCCAATTCTTTTACTATTAGATACTGTAGATAATAAAGTCCAATCTCAAATGTTTTTTTTTCAAGTACATGATCCCAACATCTCCTAGAACAGTACTCAAGTTGGTATTTAAAATCTAGATAAAATTAATTAATACATGATTACAGCAAAAAAAATTGATATGGTGGAACCCAAAAAGTACGATATGGAGGCACCGTCCTATCATGAAACTAGCCAATATATTACTTTTCTTTCTTTTTGGTGACTCGGTTATTTTTGTTTGCAAAAGAATAATTGACAAGTTGAGTTTCTGTCAGTTTCATCTTCTCTGTTTCTTTTACTGTTGAATCTTCAAAGTCATATAATAGTAGCTCTAACGGATATATAAAAAATAGGTAAATAATAATAATAATAATAATACATGATTCTTGGCAAAAGTTACTATCAATAATTATTTTTCTCTCAAAATTATTTTCCTTTACCGAAAGAACAATTTAGAGATGTCAAATTCCCACATCATCAAAAGTTTCACATGAAAGAAGAATGGCATCTACTTCTTTCTAACTTTTCAACTTCTTTGAATCATTGGGATTCTCCAACATTAACAAAAGGCTACTTTTTCCCACTAATGGTGTGGAAAGTTTTCTTTAATTTGACTATAGTACTAGATAACCATGCACTCAGCTACACTTTACACACAAGCATTCCAACTTTTCAAGAGGAAAATGAGGAATTGTGGGATGGCGTTGTGCAGTGGTGTGCGCAATATTGTGTTGCATATTTTTGAGCCATCGAATCGTGCATCCGACGATTCGGATCTCATCTCGACAATGAACGGCTCTGAATCGTTGGTTGCTAAAATGAGATCCGAACCATTTAATGCACGATCCGACGAATCGAAGGTGCACAGTGCTGTGCACCTCACAGTACCAACCCGAAGTCTGAAAATGAGATGAAGCTTTTGGAGAGCCACTAACCTCTTTGGAAACATATATGCAAAAGGAGACATGGTTAATGAAATCCTTAAATATCTATTAGAATATTTGAGAACAGATCATGGGGTTCAATTAAACACTAAAGTTGGGCTTTTAAGATTTGTTTTTAAAAGTTAAGACAAATCTTTTGCATTAATCATCTTCCCTTGGGGCCTACATTAAATAAATAAATTGCTTGATACTAAAAGTTGTCTAAAATCCAAGCATAGTCCCATAGCTAGGTTATAACTCATCCCTCATATGTACCGCCTTCCAACTTAGCACCTGTTTTGCTAAGGTTTCTATTTTTTAAGTACTTATTTTTCATTTTACGAGACAAGTCATTCTCGATCTCACAATACATCACTTTTAATTCAAAAAATATAAGTATTTATTTGAGTTAGCGAAACGGGGTATAATCTAAAAACATATCCCATTTTGTAGGTTTTTGGAACCTCAAATTTAAAACCTTTCTGCGTAATAGTACTCCATGTTTTCGCCCAAATGCATAGGGGATATCACCCCTAGCTATAATACATTTTCACCTCGATTACGCGGGGCCAAACAGTTAGACTTCACAACTCTTGAACACAAGAGTAGGGCGGCAAACAACCAAGTTTATTTGCGAGTGATTCGCTCCTGAGATTGTTTGATCGTGGTGCTTAAGTCCGTTAGTTGTAGTGTTTTTAGCTTTCATTTGTCGTTTTTATTTAATATTGCTCATAAGGTTGTTTGTTAAGTGTTTCAGGTAAAACGCCTTTAAAAGGCGTGTTTTTGATCACGAGGTTAATTCCTAAGGAATTTCAAGTACTCACGCCCAGTGGAGTTTCCACCAGCAGGACCTAATAATGAAGACGTGAGGCATCAGGCAAGACAGCAAGCCGTCGGGTGCCAAGCCTTGGAGGCTGGCCTGAAGACCTTGAGATAAGCAACGCGTATCGATACAACCTTAATCCGTATCGATACGCATTAGCTTGGTGGGAAGACAGGTTATATTGTATCGATACGGCCTTATTCCGTATCGATACAGGAGCACTACGGGGAAAATGCCCTTTTTCACTTAGCAGCGTGGTATCGATAATTTTCTTAATCCGTATCGATATCACGAGTCTTCAGCCAGATATTTGTTACTTTTTGGACTTTTCACTTTTGGAATAGTTGCCTTTATTAGTATGCTTTTTAGATATTTGATGAGAGAGAAACCCATTTTGTATAAATAGGGGCTTCATCTCTCTCATTTTTAAGCTAGCACATTATTAACTTTAGTTTTTCCTCCATTAAAGCCCTTTAAGATTTTTCAAGTGTAATTTCCTTAGAACTCAAGTAAGTCTTTATCGTTTATTGTTTTCTCGTTTATTAAAGTTGTTCGAATGGTTTGGATCTTCCTTAATGTCAAGTTTGTTTTCAATTTCATCGGTCAAAAATAATGTCTCGTTTTTATGTTTTCTTTTGTGCTTTAGTTATGTGTGAGTAGTCGTTCGGCTCAGTCTCGGGGTAATCTTTCCCAAAGACTTAGATTGTTATTTGGTTTTCAAACTTTTGGGCTTAAAATCATGGTTTTCGGAATGAAGCTAACTTAGCCATTTTGGTCTAAGCAAGAGGTGTTAACTCCTTGATATGTTGTTTAGTTAAGCGGTCTTGGCAAGCGACATTCTGAGGGCTCGTGGCCTCCTACGTGTTAAATACATTAGCAAAAATAGGTTGGTTTAGTTCCGACTAATCACATCTTTTGTTAAACGTAGTCTTTTAAAGCTAAATCTTTCGGACGTGAGCACGCGGTCGTGTCTCTCGTTTGAGTTATAATTGAGAACAGGTAAAGGCCTAAGTCAAGGGATGGATGATCCCTAGGCTTTTACCTCTTTTAAGTTAATTAAACTCTTTTTTAGTCTTTTGCCTTAGTATTTCCTCTTTCAAAGCTTGTCTCGTTTGTAGCTCTAATGGAGATAGAGCAAGTCAACCCGTAAGCTATTTAGGTTGCAAAAGTCAAACTTAGGCAAAACATATGATAATGGTGCTCCACACGCATGTCAAAGTTCCTCTAAAAAATGATGATGTCTTTGGTTCCATTTTTTTTTTATGATGAAGGAACCATTCCATAGGTGAGCCAATAATTGAACCCACCTATTGAGCGTAAATCTCTGCATGACATGAAAGCAAACCACCACCCCGACCAGATAATTCTCAGTATCAGAGAGGAGTTGAACCCTGCCCAAAGCTAGGCAAGGGCCCTTCCCCTTCCGTTGGGCAAGCCCAAGGGTGGTTTTGGTTCCAAATTTGGCATCAACTTTGGGTTTGCCAACTTTGTCACGTTATCCTGCTTTGTAAATTTTCATCGAAAAATTAGATGGATTTTGTTAGAATAATGAAAATATTGTGATCGATTATAGTTGATAGAATCGATTATAATTGATTAGGATCAAGGATTTGATTATCTTTCCATAATATAGGATTTTATTTTATTTTCATATTTTAGAATTCCACTCTTGTATAAATACAAGTGCCTATGTACATGTTATTATCGAATTCAATAAAACTTCTCTTTCATATTTTAATCCAATAGCAAGCCATTTTAGCACCAATAGGTGCGCTTGCTCTGAGGCATCTAAGCTATCCACAGAATGCAGTTGGATTATAGTATTGTCTAAACTGGTGTGGTTGGTTTTATTAAGAAAATAGCTTACGTGGTGTTCTTAAAACCAAGAATTGCTTATCTGATGTTCTTAAAATGGCAATCTTTCTTGGTAACTAGCAAGATTTTGTGGGATTTAGTCAATGCAAAACACTCCTCGTTAACAACACAAATGGGGTAGCCTTGATAAGCTCATATTCTTCGAATCTTAAACTCCCACTTAATTAATTAGAGGGCTTTAATTACATGTCCCGAATCCGACCTATGGAAAGCATAGCTTTCACAAGATATGTGTCATATATACATATATAATAATCAGATGTGCAGGTCAGCTTGCGCATCTAGGACTCTAAATTTAACGATCGGCCAAAACTGTAATGACCCCAAAGTTTGAAATGTTTATCTCCATTGGATGTGTGATCGATACTATATATTGAGATGAAGCCAAACATGTTCTTTTGCTATTCGTATATCCTCGAATTCTTTATTATTCAGATCCTTGGCAAAAACTGATTATCAATCTCATGATTCAATCCAGAGCAAAATCCAACCAGACAACTTCGCTAGCTAATAATTCCTCTTCATTATCATCTCAATCTCAATCTTCCCCTTATTCTTCATTATCATCTCAATCTCAATCTTCCCCTTATTCCGAATCTCTAAAAACTATAACCAGCATCATATATACAAGGTCTCTTAGATTTGGAGACGGTGATCACTACCGAAGAAAAACGGAAAAATGACGGCCAAGGACGTGTTTGATAATTAATACCCTCCAAGGACATTTTCAGTATTAACAAATGTTCACAGCATGTCCTTGACGGATATTTATTATCAAAATACGTCTTGGGTCGTCATTTTCCCAAGAAAAACCTATGTGTGCGTGACAAAGAGACAAAGAAACAAACTAGAAGCTGAACTTTCACGTATTCGCTATTGAACTGCAACAAGGCTATGATCAATCGAGGGACACTAATAATTAATTGAACAAGGACGTTTCGGTATACATTTGATCCGAAGATATTGTGTGAAGTCCACACGCAACGACTGGCACTTGATACATTTATGTTCGGATAAGTTTCCGTTGGGGTACAGCATTACTCACCAAAATGTGGCCAAAATGCCTCTCACGTCAGGATGGATTGAAAGCACATGTCACATTCTTATCAAGAAGCAAACCACTTTTTAACAATTTGAGAGGGAGACAGAGAGAGGAGAATCCAAAAGGTCAGTTGTAAAACAGATTGACCCGATATTGAATTTCGGACTTTCTTTCTGTGACGGTTCCCAATAAATTTTCTCTCAATTACTACTTTTATTTCTCTCTATATATCACTCCATTCATTATCCAAAATCCAAATCTTAAAACCAACAAGCCCAGGAAAACATGCACAGAGACACAATAGAAATTACTAACTTTTTCTCTTGCCCCTGTTTTGTCTATTCCCTTTTTCTATCACTAGTTGAGTTCACATCCTTCGGCCCTTTTCCACTGAGAATCGTTGGTTTTCAAATTTTGAATCCTCACGCTATAAACTGGCCTTGTAATTCAACTACTACTCATTCACCTTTTCCCATTAAAATCCAAAAGTCTCCCAAAAGTTTTTTTTTTTTTTTTTGCATTATTCAATGGTCAGGGTATCTGGGTCAGCTTACGCATACCTAAACTAATCCACCCTTTGGTCTGGTCAAAAGTATGTCATCCACGCCAAAAGCGAAGAATTCACAAGAAATTATCTTCTGGCAACCTAACCCCAAGAATTTTGCTCCAATGAATTATGTGAATAGAAAAACCATCAACCAACCGGAATAACCTCTGGGCTTGAAAGAAAAGGTCTCCAAAAGTTTTAACGGATGGGAAAAGAAAAGCAGATTCGCCCATTTAATGCAAAAAGTGAAGAGCCTGTTTTGTCAATTCAATGCATGCAACCCCCGGAAGTGGCGCCGAGTTATAGTTTGGGCGGTGAGATTAAATGCCTGCTCGAAAATGACTTTCGTTGAGACAATAAAAATCGATAACCCAAAAATATTAACAAGAAAGAAGATAAAAAGACCTGAAAAATAAATATGATTTCATTTTATGGGACAGATGTTTCTTAACAGGACCGTCTAGATCTGGATCGGACGTTCTGGATTGTTCTTTGCTGTAATTAGTGATTTCAGATTTGTTTAGTTACTTATTTCCGGTAAGGAAAAGGTTGGAGGAACTGGCCAAAGACTCAAGAAAGCTTACCCTTTCTTCGTTTGAAATACCAATTGAATCTTTGAACCTCTATGTAAATCTAACCTGTTGATTATACTAATGTATGGTCCAGATTGAAGTTGAGAGAACCCGAAACCCAAAAAAACAGAATGAACGCTTCACTTAATATAATTCTTACTATCAAATATTTCCAAGTTTTTCTATACAGGTAACAGGCCACTGGGACAACAGCATAATAAAGAACACAACTTTGGTGGCTACTGAAAATTAAAAAAGCTTTGCAATTTCCCAAAATAGACAAATGACATTCAACTATGTATAAGAAAATAACCCCTGGTTTCATTTGTACTGAGGGGTAAACATGTACATCCAGTATTTCACATAACCCTCATTTAACTGATTCCCTCAACTACTTAGAACCCTCGTACAATTTCTATACAAGCCTCATTTTGGTGCTTCGGTTGAGAAATATATACTGTACAAAAGGAAACAACAATGTAAAAAAGAAGCAGATATATGAAATGAACAAAGGGTAACTTATGGACACGACTTGCGTCTTTTCTTCCTCTTCTCACACTTGTAGGTTACACCCGGCCCTTCCCAGATCCTTACAGTAGCGGAAGACACGTGCATTGGGTATAATCCCCTTTTTACAATCTTGCAGTTTACATCTGCATGAGTTGGAGAACCATGATAATTCTCCGAAAGACACGAATCAAATAATATGATATGCCGGGTTTAGCTCCAATTGTTGAAAACCTCTTGACATGAACATAGATTTTGGGTTTTTTTTTTTAGCCAAGAGACCTGTGAAAATGCTAAAAATGAAACACATAAGTCTCAGATCTAATGGAGAAAAGAAAACGAGAATGCACACAGAAAATTTATAGATGAAAGCTAGAAACAAAACGAATGTACAGAGGGATTTAACAAAGCGAAGAAAATGAAAAGAAAACAAATAAGTAAGTTTAACTCGTCTATTTTTGTTATCTTTCCATTCAACTTTTCCTTTCCCTTATATATTTTCACAAATCCGTGATCCAAAATCAAAACACAGCCTCAGGTAAACGTAGATCCAACCACAACAAGATGACAAGATCACCTCCTACGATCAAGTATAGCACTTAGAAGTTATTTTAGTGATAACTCAATGACATCGAGTTATAAGGATAACTCAATGAACTTTCAGGATTGTGAAATGCAAGATTAGATAATGGCTGAACCAATGTCCCACATGACAAGTTACTTGTCAAGAATTGTACCTTCTTTGATAAAAAGTTCTGGAGTCGATCGATATGCTCAACTGTCAGTTTGGGTCAAGAACAACATGCTGCAAAAGGAAGACAAAATGAGGTTAGATATATAGTAGCTTTTTCAGATGGATGAATAAAGGGCAAGGACCGGCTATTTTGGGTCAGGAAGGTCGCATTATCAAGATAACACAGTTAGTTACCTTAATCTGAATCCTGTTGTATGTATAAGTGATGTGAACTAATCCGTCACTAGCTTGTATAACAGCCGGATAAGAGAATTCCTTTCCCATTGTATCCTCCAATGTCAAGGCCTCTTGCCAGGTGTCCCCGTCGTCAGGTGACAAGGCAACTTTGAGAGTTCCCCTGGAGTCCGTATTGTAAGCAAGTAGGAGGCGACCATCCATTAACTTTACTCCATCAATCCCTAGTGGACGGAAACTCGTAGTATCAGCCAACAGTAACTTGGAAGGAAAAGGAATTATAGATAAGAAATAAGGCAGTGTCCCATTTATAGAATCCTCAAAACGGACAACCCCACATTCACTTAACAGAGTTTGATAAGCAGAAAATACAAAAGTTTGAATAGGATAGGTATAATACGCACAAAGCAGCAAGTGACCATATTAGTTATACGCAGTGTTGCAGAGCAGAGAGAGTAGAAAGAGAAATGAAAAATTAAAATATATGGAGATTGAAAAGTGGATTTTGTCACACATATTCGAAAACACAAGAGGAGCTTTAAAATATTTACAAGGTACGTTTGAAATTTTAGAAGGGCAAATCAAAAACAAGTTTCTAGGAACTAGACTTTCAGGAAACTTGAGGAGCAGATGAGCGCCTACTGGTCCCTTAGTGACACCGTGGTTGCATATGAGCCATAATTATGTAAACAAAAATGCAGAAATGAATATATCAGCCTGCAGTGATAGGGCTGAGACGAGGACAGGAAAAAGTTCGACTTCCTTTCAACTTTGATGCATCATATGCTAAAACTGTTAGTATGAGTCAGTGCAAATGAAAATGGTAGAAGATGAATAAGAAAAAGACAAATAGCTTGAGCACCATCGAAATAATATACTCAAAGAGTGAATAGGTATCCTCTCAATACCTTAATAAAAATGGCAAAACAAGCTATTCCTATACATGTAGTTTGTTTTCCAATCAATAATATCAATATGGCACCCAAATCAACCCAAGTTCAATTTCAGTTGTATGATCATAGTCAGTACCTGAGTTTGGATTGGGTAGTAAAGTAGGTTTTGCATAACCCCAGCTTAGGCCACCATCAAGGGACTCCGCCATACAAACTCTATCTATTCCGTAAGAGGATCTCAACAGAAGACGCAAGGTCCCATTTGCAGTCTTGTATGGAACTGGTTGGATCACGCTGAAAGGCTCATCCTCAATATATATTGGTCCATACTTTCTCCACGTCCGACCACCATCAGGTGTCATCTGCTTTACAAGAGTCACAAATTCCAATTAACAAGTCACTTCATAATTTTATCTTTCTTTTCGAAAACTGGATAATCCAATTGCTTAATGTACTTGAGGTTCTTGTACAACCTCGACCCAAGCTCCCCACGAATTCCAACTTTCTACTGACGATCCACATAGCAAGTTGCCATTTTCCAGCAATATGGGCTGAGGAAAGTAAGTAGCAGATAAAAATTGGACTTTTTGTAAGTACTGAACTACAATTCAATGAAATATATGAAATTTTTTGAGAGAACTTATTCATACCTTATTCTTGATTGGTCCAAAAATACCGGGAGGAAGCTGTTCTCTAGCTGTCCAAGTGATACCTTTATCGTAGGACCGCTTCATGAATCCACTCCATCTGAAGTTCAGTTACTATCAATGAACATCAAGCAGAGGCAAGAAAAATGGGATTACATTGCCACTGACTAGTCTTTCAGTTTTTATAGTAAATACATTACGAGTCCAACAACACAATTAGTTGCCCCAATAGCTTTAAGCTATTAGAGAGTTGATACTTGAGTGTATATCTCTACAACATGGAAGCCTCATGTAGAGGAGTCCCTTCAATGAATGGGCCTAATGCATGACATAAAGAAAAAGCTTGAAAGGACCAGGAAAGAAAGTGCAAATTGAATGGATCTCCTGTCCAACAGCTTATTTGATGCTAATCAAGATTCAAAACGGTTAGGCCTAAAGTCCCCAAGTGTTGTTTGGCAATCACATTTTACAAGCGCCTATAGGGTAGTATCCTTATTCAAAGTTGCAGCTCTTTCTAATGAGTGGATATTGTCCGCGAACGTCATTTTGTGAATCCTACATAAGTGTTACACGGTCTTTCTTTAGCAATAATACATATATCCCACGTTATTTTCATTTCATTCCTGTCTTCTCGTTTCCCCATTAACCATTTTCAACAAATTTTGTTGAGATTACTTACTTTTGTTTTTTGTTTTTGGATTACTTGGTTCATTAATTGAAGTTAAACAATTAACATGCATGTCGTGACTCGTGAGTTGATATAAATGAATATCCATTCTTGCGTTGTTTCTAAACATTCCCTGCATGTCGTGAGCACATATAAATGAAAAAACATTCTTGCATTGTTTCTAAACATTCCCTGCATGCGTATGCACATGCTTCTAAGATCCCTAGACTGACATCCATTGCTTCAGCAGATCTCCAAAGGCTTAGCTTCTACCTTTCAAAATGCACTTTTAATTTTTCCAGAAAGTAACTCACTGGACCGAGTGAATAAACAGATGTCTTATGGAACATATAAGAACCCAAGTAAAATTTATCCTCATAATAACTGAATCGGTGTGCCTTTTAGCTTTTGCCCATATAGCAAGAGGATACAAAGCCGATGTCATATCCTGTTTGATATCCATTCTTTTTGGTACGCTATGCTTTCCGTTTTATTTCCTAAAGAGAAAATTAAAGTGATTATTGTGAAGTCGCAAAAGTTTGTCATGCCTAGGACACTCTTGGCATCATAAGGATTTCAACGAACATGAGAAGAGAAAATGAAAACAATCAAAAAGCCAGAATTTAGATGACCTGAACCATAGGGGGAAAAAATTACCTTTGGAAGTCCCTGCCAATTTTATAGAACAAAAGCACCTCATTGGACGGGAGCTTAAACAGAACTGGGTTCCACAGTGGGGTATCAGTTTCTTCATCAGCAATAACGGGATCGTCCCAATGACCATCCTGACCAAATATTCCACTTACATGAGTTACAAAATGTTATTGGCATTACCTGCCAAGAATATGGAATAGGTGAAATTCCTACATGCGCGCAAAAGTATAGAGACTGAACTATAACTCGACAACAAAGGAAGTCGCAAAACATTTATCATGATTCATGACTATGCACATGCTTGAAATGATTCATCACATGCTGCTAAATGGAAAAGCACATGCATTGACTGCATAAACAATAACAGTACCCAGGTAATCTCCAATAGATGGGGATATGGGAGGTGGAGGACCGTCAACAGATCTAATATTTGGCAATAGATGCACAAAGTGGTTGCTCTCAGAAGGTCAAAATATCATTTAACAGAAACAAATTCTGTTGTTGCAGCGAAATCACAGCTAAGAAAGTTCTGAATCTTCTGTTCCAGATCGAGACAGTTAGATGAGCTAAATGACTTTAATTGGTTTACAGGCCAGAATAATTGTTATGCCTATCTAAATCTCACATGCTCCACCATGATGCCTAAAATGGTAATCATTTAATTACCTTATACGTTTGTAACCAAATTTTGACGTCAGGTGCTCCTTCATATGAACCCCCAAAATAAGCCACCAAAAAATGATCTTTATCAACCTTCAAGAAACCATAAATCAGCAAAAATCCAACATATATATGTATATATGTCTGCTGACTATTCAAGAGCTAAATAAAATAACATTTCCATTTTATTACCTCCACAATTGTAGAGGCATGGCAGCTAATGAAAGCAGTTGAATCTACATCGATGAAATCAGTGAATTTTACATCGAAGGTGAATTCGCTTATCAGTGGCTCCTGAAATTGACCCGTCCCATTTGTGGTGTTTGTGCCACCTACACCTCCCTTACTGCACAGAGTTTTCATTAAACATTTAGGTATTCTTCAGCAATTTGAACATTTAGGCCCCAAATACTTCTCTGGTCACAATCTCTCAACTAAGGTAGCAATTGCACTAAACAACAAAAACAAAAACAATAGATAGTTACGCCTTACATTACAAGAATCAGGAAAAATATCTCAAGATAGTTCTTTTTTTTATTGGTTCAACCGCCAGGGGTGTCTGGCCAACTTACGCCCACCTCAACTAACTCGCTTCCTGGTCCGGTCAAAGACAGGCCATCCATGCCAGAACTAGGAAATTCACAAGAAATTTCTTTCTTGCGGCCTAACCCCAAGAATCGTACCCTGGTTAATTGTGTGGGGAGCAAAATAGCAAACCCACTAACCAACCGGACTAACCCTTGGGGCTATAATGCACAAGTTAATCATAACTCAAACAGTACTGATTCAATCAAATTACCAAAACTAGGGTTTGTGGTTTTCTTCGCCATGTGCAGAAACAAAGTTGACCTCCACAAATTGACAAAAATAAAAAAATGATAAGCATGAAACCTGTCATGAAAATGATGAACCCGCCGCAGGGGGTCATGAAAATGATGATCCCGACGCGGGGCATCGGTATGCGATGGTGGATCGGCATGCGACGGAGGATCGGCAGGATTCAACAATTTACGTGAAGAGCTCAATCTACTTCCAAACCCAGAAAAGTTGTCATCGAACTTGAAAGGAGAATACAACAACAGAAATAAAGATAACGAAACACAGCCATAAACTAGCTTCCACATGCTTCCAAAGTATCGAAAAATCAGGCAAAAACCAATCTTCTATGGAAAACCCTTGTGCTTATTGAAAACCCATCTTCTGAAATACCAAACCAAATGCATAGCAGTAGTATAATTAGTATATTACCTGTAAGAGGGTGATTCAACCAATAAGATTCTGACTCCGTATATCTGGAAAAATATGCACAGCAGTAGAATATTATATCATACAAGAGCATGATCCAGAATTGCAATATTATATACTTTTACCTACAAGAGCATGATTCACAATGGCTGTACTATATTGTACCTATAATGCGTGGAAAAAAGTCTTAGTTTTTGCCAGACAAACCATGTGCCAGATTCTGATTCACAAATGCAGTAGTAGTATTATTAGTATATTAGTTGGTGGTGACGATGGGTCTCATGGAGAAGTGCAGGAACAGAGAAGTCATCCCAGCCATTGTTGTAAAATTCAAATTCAAAAGCCACGAAAAGTTCAGTCTGTGAGTGTATAATTTGAAATTTTCCAATATTGCTGGAAAAGTCGAGGAACACAACTTTCACGCACCACTCCTAACACAACTGTGTTTGAAGCCGTCCGCGGGCCCACTTTCAACAAACGGCTTTAGATGCTGTTATGTCCAGAATTATATTTTAAAATTGTGTTTCTGCCATTGAGGTCACTGCAAATCTATTTTGACCAAGGTCGTGTACTCTTTACCATTCTGTCGGACCCAATTTGGGTCATTGTGGACCTATATAATAATCGAATTCATCCATTTTGTAGAGCTCATACATAACCACTAAAAAAATCAACTTGATGAATATACATCGCTTCATTAACAGAAAAGATTTGTGCAAGGAAAAACAAATGAAAAATATACATATTTGAAACTTAAACTTTTAGCACAAATCTATTCTGTTTACGCAACCATCCCAAAAGATTGTCAACTATGCAAGGCGAGAACTTAAAAAAGTTTTAATTCTGTTTACGCAACCACCCCAAAAGATTGACAACTACGCAAGGCAAGAACTTAAAAAGTTTGAATTTTTTTGATGAAAGTACATGTTTTTAATTTTTTAATTTTGCGAAGTAGACAATTTCTTTAAAATGCACCATTTTTCTACAAACACTATTTACATTAACATATGAGATTTTGTGCATATATTGTTCGTATTATAATAGAGATATTAGAGTTAAGGTAATTTATGAACACACTGCCATAAATTCGTGGAGCCGCCACTGTTGATCTGTTAGGCTTGGAAATCAGGTAAGAAAGTCCGCAATGACATAATCAAAACTAAAAGAATTTTAAAGTTAGTAATGTTGGTCTAAAAAATGGCATAGGCCTTGTTCTTCTTTTTTGGGCATTTTCTTGTTTTGTCCTTATTCCTTTTTTATTTTTTGCGTTTGCTAGTTTTGCGTCAAATTTTTGTGAACTATTGATTCTTCTCAATGAGAGGAATCAAAAAAATAAATTTTTTTTTTACTTTTATGCAAATATTTTTGAAAATATCCAAGCTAAGGAAAATAAGTGTACTTATTTTTTGAATTGAAGATGATATATTGTGAGAGAATGACCTGTCTCGTAAAACGGAAAATAAATACTTGAAAAATAAAAACTTTAGCAAAACGGAACCTAAATACATAAATCCCATATTAATATATGGTGTTGAGAGACACTAACTAATCTCTTCGCAAAGAGATGGGGAGGAAAGAGTATTTCCGCATTGTGAGAAGAGGGAGATATATACCCGTTATATAAGAGACTTTCAGGAGAGGGAGAGGAAACATGTGGAAAACCACTGTTAGTTGTAACTTTAACAGTACACTTCACTTGATTCTAAACATTATACAACAAGAAGGATACTAATAATAGCACTCATATAATCCCCAATCAATGGAGCTGTGGGTGATAAGGACTGGCAACAAAATTAACCTTTGGCCAAGCACAAAGCGGCAGCTCTTAAAAAGTTTTATCGTTGAAACAGCGGCCTTTCTATACCACCAAAAATTGAACACAAGGGACATTATGTCAGCAAAACCATGCCCAAATCAAAGCCGGAAGGCATCAGTGACGACTGATCCGATTCACTTAATTCTCGCTATCAAATATTTCCAAGTTTCAGCAAACTGACAGATGCATAATAAGGAGGAACACCGGCTTGATGGCTATTGAAAATAGAAGCTGTATTGATTTCACTATGCAAAATAACCAAAGGACATTCAGTTATGAATAGGTAAATAACTCATGCTTTCATTTGTATACAAGGGTAAACGTGCATGTCCATAAATTTAGATAACACCCAGTAACTATTTCCCTCAGCTACCAAAAAAACCCCATACAATTTCGAAGCACTCATCATTGTGGTGCCTTTAGGTCGAGAAATATACTTTACAAAAGTAAATAACAATGTAAAAAAGAAGGAAACAAACGAAACAAAACGTAACTTACAGACACGTCTTGCATTTTCTCTCTTTTAAAATCTTGTAGTTTACATCCAATCCTACCCGGACCGTACAACAGCGGGAGCCTCATGCACTGAGTATCCCTTTGCAAGGTCTTTTAATTTACAACAGCATCAAGTGGAGCACCATCAAAATTCTGCGACGGGAACGAACCAGTTCATAGGATATGCTGAGTTTAGCTCCAATTGTTGAAAGCGTTGACATGAACACAATATTTAGAGCTTTGCTAGGCAGCATATGCTAAAATGCTAGGAATCAAACAGCGTCTCAGATTTAATGCATAATGAGAAAATAAAAGGAGACGGGGAATGAATATGGAGATTATATACATAAAACCTAGAAACAAAACCAATTTGTAGAGGGATGTACCAAGGAAAGAAAATGATAAGGAAACAAATGAATAAGTTCAGCTCATTCATTTTCCTTATCTTTCGCTACAACTTTTGCTTTCCCTTATGAATCCCTCCCCAAATCCACGATCCGATTCTGAACACATTCTTAGGTAACTTCGGGGAGGAAAAAGAAAAAAAAACACAGCCTTGGGTAAACCTTTAACCTAGATCCAAACAGAACCAGATTTGAAGCTATCATCCATTCACATGATGATGGATAAGAATTTCTCATAATAAGCTTCAATTGTGCATTGAAGAGTAAGATGGCACCAAGAGTTGGATAATTTACATGGACTATCAACCTTTTTGTGACGAGTACATGGAAACTCAGTAGAATAGCACAACGAAGAACTTCAGGAGCGGAACAATCAAATAGCCAAATAAGGTGAGCCATTCACCATTGTGCAATAAAACTTAAAAAGAAAAAAACAATGGTAGTATTTATATGATAAATTAGTCATAACCAATGAAACCAAATAAATTTCACTTTCTTTTTGGTAAGTTCAAATTTTATTAAACCCAAAATAGATTTCACTTTATTTCCAAATGGACTTTCGGGATTAGAAAACTGCTGAACTAGTCTACCACATTATAAAATGTGAGTTACCAAGATTCATACCTTCTTTGATCTAAAAGTTTTGGTACCGATATGCCCTGGTGTCAGTATGGTTGTAGAACAACATGCTGCAAAAACAGGACAAATAAAGTTAGACAGACAATAGCTTTTTTGAATAAACAAATAAATGGAAAGGAAAATGCTGGCTATTTTTGGTCAAGACGGTCATATTATCAAGGTAACAAATTTATTTACCTGAATCTGAGTTCTGTTATATGTATAAGTGATGTGAACTAATCCGTCACTAGCTTGTATAACAGCCGGATAAGAGAATTCCATTCCTGTTTCATCCTCCAATGTCAAGGCCTCCTGCCAGGTGGCCCCATCATCGGGCGAGATGGCAACTTTGAGAGTTTCCCTGGAGACTGTATTGTAAGCAAGTAGGAGGCGGCCATCCATTAACTTCACTCCATCAATCCCTAATAGATAGAAACTCGTAGTATCAGCCTATTGTAACTTGAAAGGGAAAGGAATTACAAGTAAGAAATAAGTAGTTGTCCAGTTATAGAATCCTCAAAATAGACAACCCCTTATTCACTTAACAGCGTATGATAGTACAAAATAAACGAGTGGGATTAGGATAGGTATAACACGCAGTCACGCATGAAGCTGCAAGTGACACCACATTAGTGGTAAGCAGTGTCGCAGAGCAGCGAGAGTAGAAAGAGAAATGAAAGATAAATGTGAATCGAGATTGAAAAGTGGATTTTTTTCACATATTCAAAAACACAAGGGGGTATTCAAAATATTTAAGAGGTACGTAGAAACTTTAGAAGGGACAATCAAAAACAAGTTTCTAGGCAAAATTCGACTTTTAGAAAACTTGAGGAGCGGATGAGCCTCTTCTGGTCTCTTTGTGACTCTGCCGTTGCGTATAAGCCATATAGATGTAAACAAAAAATATTGCTATGAGTCATTGCAACTGAAAATGGCAAAAAATGAGTCATTGCAAAGAATAGATATCCTCTCAGTACCTTAGTATAAATAGCAAAACAAACTATTCCCGTACATGTAATTTGTTTGACAAGCGATCATATCTGTAAGGCGTCCAAATCAACACAGGTTCAATTTAAGTCGTATAGTGATAGTCAGAACCTGAGTTTGGATTGGGTAGTTCAGTAGGTTTTGCATAACCCCAGCTCAGGCCACCATCAAGGGATTCCGACATGCAAACTCTATCAATTCCGTCAAAGGATCTCAACAGAAGACGCAAGGTCCCATTTTCAGTCTCATATGGAACTGGTTGAATCACGCTGAGAGGCTCATCCTCAATATATATCGGTCCATACTTTCTCCATGTCCTACCACCATCAGCTGTCATCTGCTTTACAGGAGCCACAAATTCCAATTAACAACTCACTTCATAATTTTAGCTTTCTTTCCAAAAACTGGATAATCCGAATTGCTTAATATAATTGAGGATTTTGCACAACCTCGACCCAAGCTCCCCAAGAACTCCAACTTTCTACAGACGATCCACACAGCAAGTTGCCATTTTCCAGCAATATGGGCTGAGGCAAGTAAGTAGCAGATACAAATTGGACTTTTTTGCAAGTACTGGATTACAAGTCAATGAAATTTATCAATATTTATGAGAGATAACTTATCCATACCTTATTCTTGCTTGGTCCTAAAATACCAGGAGGAAGCTGTTCTCTTGCTGTCCAAGTGATACCTTTATCGTAGGAACGCTTCATGAATCCACTCCATCTGAAGTTCAATTACCAACCATGAACATCAGGTAGAGGCAAGGAAAATGCAATTACTTGGCTACTAACTAGTCTTTCAGTTTATAGAGTACAAGTGCTACAGCACAATTAGTTCCATTAGAGAGTAGTTACTCGAGTGTACATGTGTACAACACAAAACCTCAGTTAGGAGTCCACTCAATGAATGAGCCTAATGCATGATATAAAGATAAAGCTTGAAAGTTCCAGCTAGAAGTTCAAATTGAAAGAATCTCCTTCTGTCCTACAGCTTATTTGATGTTAATCAAGTTTCAAATCGGTTAGGCCAAAAGTTCCCTAGTGTTTTGGCAATCACATTTGACAAGCACCTACTGGTGCAAAGTATCCTTATTCAAAGTTGCAACTCTTTCTATTGAGTGGAAATTGTCTGTGAGCGTCATTTTGTGAATCCTATTTAAGTGTTACATGGTCTTTATAGAGTGATAATATATCCAAGAGTCGCCCACATTCTTTGCATTTCATTATTGTGTTCAACTTTTTGTCCCATGAGCCACTTTAAACGGACTTTGTTGAGATTACTAGGTTCGTAAATCAAAGTAAAAACACTAATATCCATGTCATTTGGGCACATAATTGAATACTTATTCTTGCGGCGTTGTTAAACAACCCCCTATTTGTATCACATGCTTCTAAGATCCCTAGACTGACCGACCTCCATTGCATCACAAGATCTTAAGGCGTTTAGCCTACCTATAAAAAAAACTTACATCTTTACTCTTTAGTAATCAGGAAATAACTCACTGGGAGTGAATAACCAGTATTCATATGGGAAATATAGGAGCCCAAGTAGAATTTATCCTGATACTAGCTGAATAGGCCCACCTTTTAGCTTTTGCCCATATAGCAGGAGGACACAAAGCTGATACCATATGATATTTGATATCCATTCTTTTCTGTAAGTTATGCTTTCAAATTGATTTTATCGCTCACAGATCCAATATCAAATTTATTTTAGTAAAGTCGAAAGCTAAACTGGTTACAAATTTATAACTAAGTCGCAAAAGTTTTATTCCTATAAACACTTATCATAAGGATTTCGACAAACATGAGAACAGAAAATGACAACAATCAATAAGCCAGAATTAGAAAACCAAAACCATAGAGAGAGAGAGAGAGAGAGAGAGAGAGAGAGAGAGAGAGAGAGAGAGAGAGAGAACCCTTACTTTTGAACTTCCGGGCCAATTTTATAGAACAAAAGCACCTCATTGGATGGGAGTTTAAACAGAACTGGGTTATACATTGGAACATCGGTTTGTTCATCAACAATTACGGGAGCATCCCATTGACCATCCTGAACAAATATTCAAGTCATATGAGTTACAAAATTTTATTGACATTACCTGCCAAGAACATCGAATCGGTGAAATTCCTAAATCCACAAAAGTTTAGAGACTGAAATTTAACACTACAACAGAGGAACATTTAGTCATGATTCATGACTGTACACCTGCTTGAAATGATACATTAAGTGCTGCTAAATAGAAAAATGCATGCATTGACAATAAAACAATAGAAGTACCCGTGAAATCCCCAACAGATGGGTATGGGGAAGGGAGGACAGGAGATAGACCTAACATTTGGCAATATATGCACAAAGAGGCTGCTTTTAGAAAGTTTTACCACTAAATCAAAGCCAAGAAAGTTTTGAATCTTCTGTTCCAGATTGAGACACTCAGATGAGTAAAATGACTTCTATTGGATAATAGGCCAGAACAGTTGTTATGCCTAACTAAATCTCACATGCTTCTCCATGAAGCCTAAAGTGGTAAAGTACTTAGTTACCTGGTATGTTTGTAACCAAATTTTGACGTCAGGTGCTCCTTCATATGAACCCCCAAAATAAGCCAATAAAAAGTGATCTTTATCAACCTGCAAGAAATCATAAATCAGTAACAATCTAAGTCATTCCTGCTGCTGATTGGACTAGAAATAAAGAGACATTTCCATTCTCATTACTTCTACAAATGTAGAGGCATGACAGCTATTGAAAGGAGCGGATTTCGCAAGGAAGGTGAATTCCTTTATCAGTGGCTCCTCAATAAGACCATCCAAATCCGCAACCTGACCCATCCAAATTTTGGTGTTTGCACTATCTCCACCTACCTTACTGCACAGAGTTTGCATTTAAACGTGTCAGCATGCTTTACCTGCCAAATACTACTCCCTTCGCAAGCTTTCAACTAATTGATACTGTTGATAAGGTAGGAAGTGCACCAAATAGCAGACAAAAAATTACAAAACAAAACTGAACATTACAAGAATTGGGAAAAATATCTCCATACAGTTATGCCCAAGTCAATCATAACTCAAAACTGAATTAATCAAATTGTCAATATTGTCAAAACTTAGGGTTTATGGTTTTCTAAAATTAACAATGTTGAATTTGACGAAACCATCAAAATGACAAGAAGATAAGCACAATACCTGTCAAGAAGCAAACGAGACTGACGCGAGTGATTGGTATGCAATGGGGTATAGCTCAAACTGCTTCCAAAGCCAGAAACTATGTTATCAAAACTGAAAGGAGAAGACAACAGCAGAAACAAAGAGAACATTGCAAAGAGAAACAAAGCAGTTCCATATACTAGTTTCCACATTTTTCCAAGTATCAAATCGGGCAAAAAATCAATCTTTTTGAAAACCCTCCTCTTAGTTTTCCTGCTTGTTGAAAACCCTTCTTCTGAAATACAAAAATGTGCATAGTAGTAGTGCGTTTTCGCTGAACTACAGGTTAATGGCACTAATGGTAATAATCTCTAAATGATACTGTATTTCAATTGATGTATAAGAGAGAGAATGACTTGTCAAGAAATTCGTAAAAAAATACGGGCTTAGTCCATTTAGTTTAATGGAAAGCACCCATTACCTATAATGCCTGGAAAAAAGTCACTGATTGTTTTTGCCTGAGAAACCATGTGCCAGTTTCTGATTCTAGATTATCTTTACGAGTAAATTCCGCTGACTTACCCTCAGGTTTCTGACAAGGTGACTAATTTACCAAATCTTGTCCCATGGATCTGCAATAACAAATGAAAGATTGGCTACAAAGATTGAAAATTTACCCGTTGTTCAGTATGGAAATCAGGTAAGCTGTTTTGTCCTTTCTTCTTGTTCATACCTACTTCTTCGTCTCTTCCGATGATGGACTTTGATGATCACAATCCATTGGAGAGAGAGAGAGAGAGAGAAACACTCCGCCAATGGAGTTGGAAGGAAAGAGCGTTGACTGATGACTTAGATCGAATGGGATTTTAGTTTGTTGTTCACGTTAGGCAATTAACAAATTTTGCATCAAATCTATAACTTATTAAGTAGGGAAAACAACTTATTAAAATATTTCAACAACTCTCTTCCAATAAACTTAAAATTTTTCAACCATTTATTGATCAGTAAAAATAATTTGATATTTTTTAACTAGTAATTTTTAAGTTATTGCCGACCAAAAACAGAAGTTCAGTCATTGCCAACCTCATCCCGGTTCACTTTGATCATTAGATTCGTTTTGATCATCGGACTCGTTTATATGGTAGGTCGATAATCGCTCTAACTGGACACCAATCATCATCTAATTGGGCATAGGGGATCAGAACTTGAAGAACTCAACTCATGAATACAAATGTGCTCCGATAATGTACTAAAGCAGTGTCTTTTGTATAATTGTTCTGGTCGACGAATTCTGTAAAGTAAACGATTTTGGCTTCTTGATCCCTTGTTTAGGAATGGAATTTTCTGTTGATGTATTGTTTTTTGGATCTATAATATCATATTTTATCGTTTGAAAAAAAAAAAAAATTGGACCTGAAAATGGGTTGCCCGGTTGGACTGGACAACTTTAGGGGAGCTATACAAATTTTTCTTATGTATATGAATATTCAAACCAATTCTGTAATGGGAGAAATCGTACTCCCCCGTTCTAAAAATGCTTGTGCGGCCTATAAAATGAGGACTTTAAAAATATGCTCCCTTCATCTTAAAAAGATTGTCCGATCCAAAAAATGAGAACTTCAAAATAACATTTTTTTAAAGAAAAAATTCACATTTTTATTTCATAAATTGAAAGGACTTATTGATATTGAGTGGAAAAATGTATCATTTTTAAGTTATCAATTTGCTGACCGGAAAATCTTCATGGGATGGAGGTAGATTTTTTTAAGATCTTATTGATATCTAAAGTACTGATGAATTTTTTTTGAATTTTTCTTGACAAAAAGTTATTATTATGATACTTTTAAGTTTTTATTTTGCAGAGTGGACAAGCATGCAATTTGAGATAAAGGTAGTTTAGATTAAACTTGTGTGTCCCCTCCCTGCGCCAATTGTATGTTGATGCTCCTATGTTCTGTGTTTATCCCAGAATTGAGCTCCAAGCTTTACAAAACCAAGTTGATCAGAGTTTGCCTCGAACAAATCATATTTTTCTTTAGACATAAATAACAATTAAGAGTCTGACGGTATATTTTTCTTATGACAAATACACTATGTTCAAATGGATTTCAGTATCCAATGAACTTGATATTTGCATGGACATCAAATCCATTAAGATTTTCAAAATGAACGATTCGAATCGTCAAGTGAAGTGTGATCGGCCCCATTTTAAATAACATGAGGGAATACCACCAGGAATCATTATAAGGAGTGGATCTTGGGCTCAATTTTCACTGTCCATCAAGGAAGAACAACAGTTTGATGGCTGTTGAAAATTGAAGCTTTATTGGTTACACTATAGATCCAAAGTAACCAAATTATATTGATTAATGACACGTAGATAAATCCTGTTTTCATTTGTTTTTGTTTTTTTTTTAAATAAGGTTTTCATTTGCATTTAAGGGTAAACATCTGCACCCATTATTCCAGATAAAACCAGTTCCCTCAAGCTGAAGAACAAATTGAACATCTTTGAGCAAGGAATCTCCATTTGAATGATTCACGATCCATATTGCTGTTCCGACCAAAACTCGGAATTTACTTTATAGAAGAAAATAAAATGTTCCTCCATTCAGCGAGTTATTACAGAAAAAATACGCAACTCAATCAAGCTGTAGACCAATATGTAGCAAACGAAGCAAGTACATGAAATCTACAAATTAAGACATAACTTACAATAACGTCTTGCATTTTTTCTCTTCGAAAAATCATATAATTTTTACAACAGCATCAGTTGGAGCACCATCGAAATACTCTGACCCACACGACACTTAAAGCAGATAAATTACATGGAATATATACCAACCTTTTCTCGTATCAATATGCCCTACATACAGTTGGGTTGAAGAACAACATGCTGCAAAAGCAAGCAAATACGAGGTTAGATTTGTACAAGAAAAGCTTCCACTGATGATGATGATGATGGGATATATAATACTCCCACCGCCCTTATTGCTTGTACTGTACGAGCCCATATTGCTCGTAGTGTACGAGAAACTGAACTTTTTAAGAAGACATGCAATTGATGTATGTCTGTTTAAAAAGTTCGATTAAATTTTCAACAATATTACCGCTTATTTTTATTTTTATTTTTTTTGCAATAGCTTTTTATCATTTGTTAGGCTTAGTTAGTAGAAAAAAAATTGAATCTAAACGTTTTTCGTTGACTTTTCAAAGAGAACAAATAGTACTATTTTTGCACATTCTTGTATGGCATAGTGAACAAACAATATAGGACGGAGAGGGAGCAGCTTTTTTTAGTAATAAATAAAATGAAAAGAAAATGCCGGCTATTTCGGTTTAGAAAGTAAGTTTACATTATGAAGATCACAAAGTTAAATTACCTTAATCTGAGTCCTGTTATATGTATACGTGATGTGAACGAATCCATCACTAGCCTGTATAACAGCCGGATAAGAGAATTCCATTCCCGTTGTATCCTCTAATGTCAAGGCCTCTTTCCAGGTATCCCCATCATCAGGTGAGATGGCAACTTTCAAAATTGCTCTGGACACTGTATTGTAAGCAAGTAGGAGGCGGCCATCTGTTAACTTTACTCCATCAATCCCTAATGAACAGAAACTCGTAGTATCAGCCATCTAAAATGAAGGGTATGTAAATAGATGTTCACGCGATAACTTGGTATATATGGATAGAGAAAACAAGCTATTCCTATCCATGTAGTCTGTTTTACAAGTAATCATATATAATATCTATGTATGCAGAGCCCAAATCAACCATAGTTCGATCAACACAAATATTATGGTGTTAGTCACAACCTGAATTTGGATTGGGTAGTTGAGTAAGTGTTGCATAACTCCAGGTGTAGCCACCATCACGGGATTCCGACATACAAACCCTATCGATTCCCGTAAAGGATCGCATCAGAACGCGCAAGTACCCGTTTGCAGTCTTGTATGGAACTGGTTGAATCACACTGAGAGTGTCGCCCTTGATATATATCGGTCCATACTTTTTCCACGTCATACCAGCATCATGTGTCATCTGCGTTATAAGAGTCACAAACTCGAATGAACAACTCAACCGCGCACACAATTTTTGCTTTCTTTCCAAAAAGTGCACAAAACCAAATTGCATAATGTACATATTAGAGTTTTGCTACAACCTCGACCCATGCCCCCCAGGAATTCCAACTTTCTACCGAAGTTCCACATAGCAAGGTGCCATTTTCCAACAAGAAGGGCTGAGGAAAGTAAGCACAAGTTAAGAAATGGACTTTTCGCAAGTACTACTGAATTACAACGCAATTAAATACGCAAACAATTATGAGAGACAACGTATCCGTTTATACCTTGTTCTTGATCGGTCCTAAAATACCAGGAGGAAGCTGTTCTCTTCCTGACCAAGTAAGACCGAAATCATAGGACCGCTTCATGCATCCACTCCATCTGAAGTTCAATTTCTGTCAGTGAACATCAAGCAGAGGCATCGAAAATGCGACTTAAGTAGCTGCTAACTAGTCTTTCTGTTTTTCTAGTCGGCAGAAGTCCTATACATTAGTTGCCCAAATAGCTTAACGTGTTATCAAATAAAAATAAAGATATATAGGTTCTTGCCTTGTCTCTGAACATCCCGTACGTCTATATGCACAAGCTTCACAAGGCCTGAGAAGCATAGCTTCTAACTTCTAACTTCTAACTATACTATCGAATTTTCGAAAGGAATTAACAATGGTCATATTGGAAAATACGAGTGCATGGCACAATTTATCCTCATACCGACTAAAGAGAGACTCGCCTTTTAGTTTTTGCCTACGTAAATGGAGGGCACGAAGCTGGTACTGTATCATGTATCTGATATAATAGTTCTTTTTAGGTAAATTTAGTATTGAAAACTTGACTCTTTTTGAACGGCTATTGAAAACTAAACTGATTATGATGGCAGAGTTGCGAAATTTCGACGCACATGATAAGAGAAAATGACAACACTCAACAACAAGAATTTAAATGACCAGAACCATAGAGGAAAAAAAAAAACTTACTGTTGGGTACTGGGGCCAACTTTATAGAACAAAAGCACCTCGTTGGACGGAAGCTTAAATAGAGCTGGGTTCCACATTGGAACACCGGTCTGATTATCAGCCACAGCCGGAGCGAACCATTTACCATCCTGACCAAATATTCCAGTTATATGAGTACCAAAAATGTAAAGATAGTACATGTTTGCTGTCAAAAAATAAGAAACATGCAATAGGTGAAATACCAAAATGATCGGAAGTTTAGAGAATGGCATTCAACTCGACTACTAAGGAACCGGACCCGGGGATGCTGGCATTCAACCAGACTATTGCATAATTTCACCAAATAATGATGCCCATTACAACTTTAAATTGGTGCAAACAAATTCCAAAACTCATGAGCAGAAGTCTTTTATCTCGATGACGCCCACAAGATAGTACGACTTCCAATAGTGGACTATCATCAAGGAACGAATGGAGTAATTATTTAGTTACCATGTATGTTTGTAACCAAATTTTGACGTCAGGTGCTCCTTCATACGAACCACCAAAATAAGCCACCAAAAAATGATCTTTACCAACCTTCAAGACACCAAAAATCAGGAACAATCGAAGTTACTATATTTCTGCTTACAATTTTAGTGCTAAATAAGAAATCACATCCATTTCCTTTCTCATTACCTCTACTATTGTGGAGGCATGGCACATAAGGAAAGGAGTGGAGTTTACAGGAAAGGTGAATTCTGATTTGATCAGGGGCCTGCAATTAACCGGAGCTGTAGCTGGAGCCATCGCGATTGGGATTTTTTTACCGACTTCATCTATGCTGCACAAAGTTTTCCTTACAGATTTAGGTAACGTTTCGAATAATTTCGACATTTTGGCATGTTTTAACCAACGGCCAAATCATACTCTGTTTTAGAATATTTCAAGCAATTTTGTTCAAACTTGGAAAGCTATCAATTGCAATAAGCAAAAACCAAACAAGGTTTCGGAATCATATCTCAAGTTAATGCACAACTGAATAATTATATATATAACTCAAAACAATACAACATCAATCAAATTGTTCAACAAAGTTGGGTTTATGCATTTTCTTTCGTTGCGAAAATTAGCAAAGTTGACTTTGGTAAAATGAGAAAGTGATCGTAGCACCTGTCAACAAGCAAACACAAATCCTGCGCGAGCGGGATTCGTATGCAACGGGGAACTGGAATTTGCAGTTATTAATATTGGTTTTTCGGTTTTCTTGAATCGCGTAAATTAAATTAGCAAAGTTGACTTGGATAAATTGATCAAAATTGAATACAATGCAAACGTAGAACCTGCCGAGAAGCGAACGCGAGTGATTGGTATGCAATGTGGAAACAGAATTGGACAAATCCGGGGTTTGGCTCAAGCTGCTTCCGAAGGCAGAAACTTTGTTGTCGAGATTGAAAGAAGAAGACAGCAGCAGAAATAAAGAGAGCCTTCCGAAGAGAAACAAAGCAATGCCTGAAGCTACTTTCCACATGTTTTGTCAAAGTATCGAAAAATGGAAACAGCTCCTTATTTAAATAGGAGTGTACCCAAAAAGCATAGTTTAGTTCCGAATCTCACCTTAGGGCCATGTTTCACTTTGTTTGACTCTGTGAAGGAATCAAGGAATATATATTCTGATAAGTTTGACTTACCTAGCCCGAGTTTTCTAACGAATGCAGAAACCTCCTCTTATGTTTTTGAAGATGCACTGCTCTCCCTTGCTTTTGAAATAAATTTATGAGTTCCCCCCGCCTGTCAACATTTGGCAGACGGCATTAATTTTGGGGGGTCAAAAGACATCTTTACCCTTACCGTATATATTGACACTTGGTCATTTCCCTCATGCTGATTCATATGAAATATGAATCATGCGAGGCTTCGTTATTATGTAGGGACTTAATCAAGATATATAACATAAATCTTACTTAAAAAACATTTTCAGTTTGGACCGTTCAACGACTTTTGTCTTGGTTGAACCGGTTCCAATTAAGAACCTCATAATTTAAAAAGTGTTCAGCGGCTTTGGTCGCGAATGAACGATTTGTTGCACAATTTTAATTTCGAATCCAGTTGTGTAGTTTTGGACACCGTACGATGGCTATTGCCACGGTTAGATTGGGTATTGAAAAAACAATTTTCGGGTGCAAATTCAATCTCTATTTTTTGGTGCATTGTTCAAAGGCTTTTGTTGCGGTTGAATCGATGTTTGTAAATGGATATTTGAGTAACAAAGAGTCGACCAACGAACCAATCTCACTTGTTTTGAATTTCGTAAATGGTTGCAGTGTGCTGATGCTCCAAAAAATGTAAAACAGGATGCCTCTTCTTCTGCTGCAATACTTTTATAGGGTTTGTATGGCATGTATACCTGAAAGAGTGAGTGAGTGAGTGAGAGGAGTGAGTGAGAAGGTTAAGATGGGCAATTAGTGGAGTGAACAGGACGACGTTAGTGCTTTCTGTCAATTATACAAACGGATGTAATGTTTTTAGAAACTTAAGTGGAGGTTTCTGTATTTATAGAAAATCTCAGGGGGCGATGTGCAAGTTTCGCATTTTTCTAGGAATTCAGAGTTTGTAGTATATCACTACTTCGGGGAATCGGGGCACGTTCGTTTGACATAGTGAAGAATATATTCCGGCTAGCGTGCCTAATGGATTTAGTCCACGGGATTGAAATCCTTTCCTCTCTGCTGGTTGTACGGTCGGGTCGATTTCATTTTGCATTTTTTTTCGGGTTTGAACTGTTTTTCCTAGAAGATTTTTACTCTCATTTTTGAGGATTGGTTCCTAGTTCGGTAACCTAGTTGTTGCCGTTGAGCAATAGTGTTCAGTTCGGCATGTACTCACATCTAGATCTTGATAGTTTTAGTTTTCTCCTGTATCCAGTGATAAAAATTGTAATATCTTAGAGCGTTTTGTTATAAATGAAATGTTTGACTGTTGATAAAAACAATGAAAACAATCTCTTAGCCCATCTCATAGTACCCATGGGCTTCCAAGAGATCCGAGATTTGATTTTGTTAGAGCATCGTCTTCAGAATTATTTTGTAATAAGTGGAGAGACCGTTCAGACTCATATACTAATTTTGAAAGAGATAATTAATCAATGTTGGACAAACTCTATGTATAGACGTCGAACTCTCATTGGTTGTTATCCACTAATTTTAATCTAACCCCATAATATTGGGGAAAAAAGAAAAGAAAAGAAAAGAAAAATCAAACTGGATTGATCATCAAAAATAAAATAATCCCACAACTCTTATGATGTGTATAAATAATTCAAACTTTTTGGAATTATATGTTCAATATTGGCTTATTTTAGATAAAAAAAAAAATTGTCCAAACCATAAATATGCATATTCTATATATTCTCCGGTCAAACAAACAGCCTCATAATGAATTATAAAAGTGTATTATTGTTTTGCAAACAAACCCTCGTGTTTATTTTTATAATATTTACACACATAAATAATGTTAAAGGCTTTTAAAGCACCGCAATTAAAGTATGTCAAATAAAATTATCCAAGTACGATTACCCAGGACACGGGGGGCTGCTGTCCCCGTGCTGCTGTGTCCCAATTTTGGGGCCCACCCCAGTCTCGCTCCGATGATCTGAATCGTTCATTTTGTAGAGCTCGTCGAGTAGAATAATTATGCAAAAAATCTGCTTAATTGGATATCATTAAGTACCTGATTGGAGCCCATATAACTCTCAGTCCATAGGTTACAGTGGATTTGATCCAGTGTTTCGGATCCATTCTTTTTAAGATAAAAAGGTTCCGATCAGGTACTTAATGATATCCAATTAAGTTGATTTTTTGCATAGTTATTCTACTCGACGAGCTCTACAAAGTGAACGATTTAGATCATCGGAGCGAAACCGGGGTGGGCCCCAAAATGAGGTGCAGCAGCATGCTGCCCCCTCCCTCCGATTAGCCAATGGGCGCATTGCCTCAAATATTAGAAGTAACAGAAAAGATTTTTAAAAATGTCATGATGCCATCCGTGCATAAAATCTGCACTTATTTTTACTTCTTGATTTAATTACAATAAGCAAGTAAACAAAATAAGTAAATAAATAAAGTCTTAAGTCGAAATTGCATCTGATTAGGAGAACAATGGGATAATGACAAGCCGGTCCTATTTTTCAGTTTTATGGCCAACCAAGTCTTATACGCGTTTTGTGTGTTTTCTTATAGATTCTGTGGGTGTAATTTTAAAAAATTTACCCCAATCCTCATCTCTATAAATACCTAAATCTAAACTTAAATATTTTTCTTCCCTCTTCCCAAAGCTCCCCCCTCCCCCATCGCCGCCGCCCTTCCCTCATGCCCCTCCCGCCCGCACCAATAAAAAAGTTCACTCCCATGGGACCAGCCGGAAGAACCCCGAACACAATTGGAATGATGACTATCCATCAAAGCCCGGACCACTTGGGCTTACAGGCCCGGATTGGTGTCTTGTGCTTTCCCAATCTTTTTTTTTTTCAAACGGAAACTCTGGTCATAAATTGAAGTGTTAGATAAAAAGAAGTAAACTACTATATGTCTGACGACAAATATCCCAAGGTAGGGCTGCAAGTGAACTGAGTAGTTCGCGAGCTCGACTCGACTCAACTCGACTAGTTAATGCTCAACTTGGCTCATTTGGTAGACGAGCCGAGTTCGAGCTCGAGTAATCGGCTCGTTTAGTAAACGAGCCGAGTTCCACTTGGCTCGTTCGACAAAAGCTCGGCTCGTTAAGAGTGGCTCAGCTCGATTAAAGAGACTTGTTTAGTAAATGAGAAGCTCGACTTGTTAAGAGCTCTACTAGTTAAGGCTCAGGCCGAACTCGACAAAACTCGACTCAGACTCATTTTCAACCCTACTCGACATCCAATAACCGGATGCACTCAACAATCTGTGGTCCAAGAAACGAATTACTGCCTCTTGAAGAGGGATTGAAGACAAAGAAGAGGGATACTATTATGCTCTATTGGAGTGCACACACATATAGAGTTAGTGTGCCCACCTCACCGTAAAGAATAAAAGAGAAATTTGTGCTTACAGATTCACTTTTTTGTTTACGTAGTTGTCGTTTAATCTACACCAGAGAAACCAATATCCATAAGAGAAAATCATTTTAACGGCGGAGTCGTGAATAGTTGTTTACGGAGCCAATCGAGACCGTACAAAAGCGTTTTGGACGGGCCGGATGCTAATAAAAAAATTTCGGAAAAAAGTTAAAATTCGGACATTCCAGAACACTTTTGGATGGTCGCGATTGATTACTGCTATAAAAAAAACTTGTTCACTGCTGAGCCGTGAATAAGTTTATCTCTACCCATAAATATTTCAATAATCCGTGCTGAGGTTTTGGATCTTCGTAGACTATGGCACTTATATTATCTCAACACGAAGCATTAGTATCTCTTCCCTTCAATTAAAAAAAGTGACACATTACCTAAATTTTGAATGACTTTTGGTTATATTATGGTGGTGTGTCTAATTCAACTACTACTATTAATTACATATATGACTTTTGGCTACATTATGGTGACTGGTGAGTGAAACCATTTCAATTAAACAGGGCTTTGAGAAAGCAAGGTTTGGCCCACCGCCCAAATTGAGTGCACAACAAGGGTCACCGGTGCCATTGAACGGGAGTGGATTGACATCAAAACTCAAGCCCCCTCTCCTAACCCACATCTAGTTAAAAAGACCTATTGCACATGAGAGAGACAAATGTTTTTCTTTTAGGAAAAATTTATCGTATAAATGTATGAGGTGTTTGTGTGCGGCTTAAAGGATACTTATGCCATGTTTGGGATAAAAAAAAAAAAAAAAGAAGAGGGGACAAAACAGAAAAATGCCCCAAGTCTTTACCCACATCCAGTCAGTTATTCGTGATCAGTACCCTCAAATTGTTAGTTTAACTAATTTTTTTTTTCACCAAGCATATTATGTATTCACACACACACACACATATATTTTCAAAAAACCATCTATATAATAACGCGGTTCAAGGGACATCCAAAAAAACACCCCAAAAAACACCCCATAGTTCCCGATCAAATTTTGATGATCCGAGCCGCTCAATATGATCAAAATGTGATTTTAAGGGTACTCATCAAAAATCAGCAAAAAAAATGACCGGGAAAGACTTGATCTGAGCAGTTTTTAGCTTAGATTTAATGAACGGTTCAATTAAAAACTGCTCAAAACAAGCACTTTCCGGTAATTTTTTTTGCCGATTTCTCGCAAGCACGCTTAAAATCACGTTCTGCACACATTGAGCGGCTCGGATCATCAAAATTTGATCGGGAACTATGAGATTAAGATTTTGGATTTTTTTTAGGTATTTTTTTTTTGTGTCCCTTGAACCATCCCCAATAACTGAACTCAGTTTTTAAATCTTACATACATAAATCCGACAGTTTGAAATTGCCAAATTAAAATAAATCCTACGGCTGAGATAACATCTCTCTCTTTCCCTCTCCAATGAAACCCTCATAGTATTCTTAGCACTCTTGCAGTTTACTCTATCTCCTCACCTCTCTCTCTTCTCCTTCGAGCTCGATTTTTCCAAACAATAATCTATAATCAAGGAATCTATATCCTCCTCATTGATTTACTCGTTATTTTTAAATTTTGGATGATGGACATGTCTGTTAAACCACATGGACAGCTACATTTGGAGGGGAATTAAATTGTTTATTTATTTTGGACCATCACGTTATCAATGTTTTAATGTCACCTGAAATCTGCCAACAAACAAACTGAAAACAAAAAAAAATTCATCCCAAGGGATTAGCTTCTCGAGAAGTGGAAAAGTTTATTCGAGATTAGATAAGAATGTAAAATTTCGAGCTCCACAGCTTTTGAGGTGCTAGACTTAAGGTGTTTAAAAAAAAAAAAAAATACTATAACACAAAATATATGCTAGTTTTCCCTTTTATAACCAGGTGTCTGATCCAGTTTACGCACCTTGATTAATTTTGGTCCTTCAAATTAATGACCACACAAATTTGCAATAGCTCTAAAATTTTAAATTTGAACTTACGATCTCTTGGGGTCACCCACTTGGCTAAACCCTTTTCTGGGTTAAAAATTGAATGCCCCTCATGCCATGACACGATTCTCTAGTGGCACGACTATTTATGCCATTTGAATGGTCGTGGCACTAGAGAATATATAGTGTTGTGGCTAAACCTTTTTTTTTTTTTTGGGTTAAAAATATGCTAGTTGGCAAGACCATTAAATTAGGCCATATTTCATTAAAGTTCTTATATTTTAAGGCTGTGTTCTAGAACTGCCTTAAGTTTTTATTTTTTGTTGAATAAGAATGATTGTTCCAAAAAAAAGCTGCTTAAGTACTTATTTTGTTGGTAAAGATATAGGTACGACAGCCCCCGTATACACGAAAAAGTGGTGCTCGGATCAAGCACCCTATACACCTCGGATGCCGTTGATTCCAGTGTCGGCCCCTTTGGGTTTTTTTTATAGAATTTTTGGAAGGCTTAGATCGGCCCTTCGGTGGCCGGAGACGGCCCGGCGCGGCCGTCGGTACGATTTCCCTACCCGGCGCCCATTACTCATAGCACAACTCCTTATTTGTTAAGAAGTCAATTTCAAGCTCAAAAACATTTGGTTACGCAAATAATTTTCTTATCAATATGGATCTTGTTTGATAAATCTCATTGAGATCTTTTTCATTTACATTATTTTTGAGTTTGAAAATGTGAAATAAACTTTTTCTTTGGGTTTTGTGGAATGACCCTTTTTATTTTTTAAGAAGAAGTTCCAAAATAACTACTTATTTTTTAAGAAGGTTTCCGGAACGGGACCTAAATATTTAATTTTCGTTTTATAATACAGATCATTTTCTCATAATAAATTCAAAAAATAAATACATTCAAATGAATCAAATTATTTCTCCAAAAGTGCTAGAGACACATAAATATGCAGAAATATGTGTGTGCAAGTGTTCATGCACTATAATTTAGGTAGGTGCACAGTGGCTCAGGCCTTGTGCAAACCTAGCTCAGAGACGTTGCCCTGTTCCGCTTTCTTTTTAAATCTTTTTTTTCAAAAAGAAGGTAATTTTAAATTTAAATATAATGAAAATAAAAAATAATTTTTAAATTTTTTTTGCACAGTTTAAAAGATCTCAATGAGATCTATCAAACAAGATCTATATTGGTAAAAAAATTATTTGCGTAAACACATAATTTTTGAGTTTGAAATTACCTTTATTTTCAAAAACTTCATTTTTCACAAAACTGGAACACCCATTACGTAATAACACATCCGTTCCGTAGCGTACGTTTACGTGTGGGGTAAGATGACCTTAGAACAGTGCTAATCATCTTCCTGTAGAGTGGTACGGAGCAGCAAAGTCAGCCGTTTATTTCGACGATCGACGGCTCGAATTTTAACTGAACAATAAACGGTTCAAATTTTTACATGCTTAGATTCGATTCGAGCCATCTATATCGAGAAGAACGGCCGAATGATCGACCACTCTATAACCGCTCGACAAGGAGTTGCTCAAGAGCATTCTCGGGTCAACGAACATTTAAAAGTCACTTTTGACTACGTGAACAGACTCTAAATAAGCAGGTCTACGACGTCAGGCAAAGGAACTGAAAGTAATGGTCCTGATTCCTGAACAGCCGCGCGATCAAGTTGACAACAACCAGACGGGTCCAGTTTTGAAGCCGTGTCTCCTTTACGCGCTATCTAATATATTCCTACCTACCAAAAGAAATACAAAATCAATACTCATAATTTCTAGAACTACAGTATTTTTGCCCTCCATTCTCACAAGAAAATACTAAGAAGCTACCAGATACCGAACACCCGGAATAATGTGAAACAAATAATGCCGTTTTTTAAGTCTCAAATTCGCAAAGGTTTTTTTTTTATTTTTATAAGGAAAATATATATTACTTGGTGTTTAGTAAATGTTTTTGGTACTTTTTGGGCACAATATTTGAAATTAATTATTTGACTCGACAAAAGAAATTAGAAAATTAGCAGAGTCTAAAAATATGAACCGACATCGCAAAAAGTTCAAAACGATAAACAAGAAGACAATAATTGTTTTCTGATATTTTGTTTTTAGAGCCCATTATAAAATTTCAATCATAATTTTGGCGTTTTTTAAATTTTTCTGGCCATCCACACTCCATTTTTTTTGGTTTTATCCACATGAATTTACCATCTTGTCCTTTTTCAATGCAATTTTTCATACATCCAAGGGCAATATTGTAAATTTATGTAGATAAAGACAAAAAAGAGAGTGTAAATAATAAAAAATCTAATCATAATTTAGAAAGACAAACAAATAAACTTCCATTAATTTAAGTTGAAAACATTTTTAATTTTTTTTTGGTCGGAGGCCACAGATTTTGAAAATAAAGTATGTGAACACAGATTGGCTCCCAGGATTATTATGGTCTAACAGTTAGGGATGGCAATGGGGACGGGTCGGGGACGGGGGTACTATCTCCACCCCCTAACCATTACCCCCTACCCCATCCCCATCCCGACCCGATCCCCAATGGGGATTTGTTTTTTTCCTCCATCCCCGACCCAAACGGGAAACGGAGATCCAAAATGGGGATTCGGAATTCGGGCATCTGTATTTCACAATTTCAGCACCTTACCGCATATACTAGCATGTGAAAGCCGAAAGGACTTGGATTGTTTTGCATTTTTTTTCCAGGGAAAAGGGCTAAGGAAACAGTACTAGTAACAGTTGTCGGTTGGCTAGGAAGTTAGGAGCCAACAAAGCTCCACAAACAGAATTAGAAAAGCCAACAAAATAAAATAAAGTAAGGTATCAAGAACGGCCATATTTATCACTGAAAAGCTTCAGTAGAATTTTGCAACACACATGTATCTGTATTTGCGTCACATAATAGCACCTCCATTTCCAACACCTGTATTTCACAATTTCAGCATATACTACCAATTTTCAGCACATAACAGCACCTGTTATATAATAGTAGTATATATATATTTATTTTTATATATAAATATATATATTTCGGGGATGGGGACGGGGCGGGGCGGGTAATGAACGGGTAGGGTTTGGGGCGGGGACAGACCTATCTCCATCTCTTACCCAATCTTCTCTATACCCTACCCAATCCCCAAACGAATCTCCGAAGTTCGGGAATTTTCGGGGCGAGGAACGGAGCGGATTCGAACGGATCGGCCGAGATTGCCACCCTACTAACAGTCTAACTCCAAGCTGTGGTCCCACTTGCATCATCTTGTTTCCGCGTGCTCAATGTGTTATTATTGAGGCACCTCTAGAAGATCTGAAGTTTGAGGGAGGACACATTTTTTGTCAAGTTAGCCTCACTTTTTAGAGAAACTTTTATTATTTTCGGTGACATTAATGAGGGGCACAAGGAGTCAAGGATGTCAACTACATTGTTTTTTTTTTTTTTTGGGTAAATAATGTCAACAATGATGTCAACTACATTGTTGTCCCGATCTAAGTCATATAATGTATGGAAAGGTGTGAAAGTGCAAGTGTGAAAACGTAAGCCCTTTTTAAGATCTTTCAAACAACTAAAATTGTGAGTGCGAGCATAAAGAGTGCGAGCACTAAACAATTATAGAGAGTGGAAGTGAAGTCAATTTTGAAAGATTATGTAACTAAGAGCATCCACAATGTAATAATCAAAACTTGTCACGTCAGTTTTTGATTATTCATTTAGAGGGTTGCTAAAGTTAGCAATGTGAAGTCCCACATTGTTACTTTTGATTATTCAAATGCCCAAATTTAATTATTGGTTAGGAGGTTATTAATTTTGATTATTACAATGTGAGCATTTTTTTAAACACATATTGTTAACTTTAACAATTTTTAATTTTGATTATTACATTACAGATGCTCCAAGGTCTCAATTACTAGCTCTAACGAATTTGTTATAGGTATATCCAACCACCTGCCAGCCATGCATAATTGCATATTTGATATTGCCATCTGGTCATAAAAATAAATAAAAAATTGTTGTAAACAACTTTTTTGCTGCATAAATTTTCATGCAACATGATTTGCCCCTCAAGTGAATGCTTTTGCTGCATAAAATTTTCAATGCATAAATTTTCTATGTACCATGAAAGATTGACTCAGAAATTATTCTGAATTTAATAATCGATGGTTTAAATTGACTTTAAGTGAATCTGGACCATTATAAAAGAGTCCAAGAGTTGGTAATAGTTACGAAGTTGATCTAGAAAGAAGCAGATTCATAAGCTCAAGTCTTGACCAACACACCAATTTCTTAACTGTATTAATAACTGAGATGCATATATTATTACCCTATTTCAAAATCCACTTATTTCCTCTATTTCTAATTATTATTTTTCTTTTTATTTTTATCTCTCTCCAATCACTATTTCAATCATTATCTCTATCTTCCTATCCTAATCATTACAAATTCAAATCCATAACCTCAAATCTAAATCTAAAAATCCAAAAACGAACAAGCGCATATGTTCACATAAATTCAATGACTCCCCACATGTTTGGGTTATGTTCCTAGAGGTTTTTTTTTTTAAATGCCTTCACCCCAAAGCCAAAAGCAAAAAGCTGCCATATTCTTTCCCTCCAAACAAATCACTACAGCTAGGACAAGGTCCCGCAAATCATGATTTTAAATTGGAGTATAATTCATGATGAATTGTTTAGCCAACAAGGCCTTAGGTTCCGTTCCAAGACACTTTCTTAAAAAATATTTCATTCATTTTAAAATGAGTGATTTTTTTGGAAAAATGTGTCATTTTCAATTATTTATATCTTTCAATATGAGTGTTAAAAAATATGCAATATAGAACTTGTTTGATAGATTTTAATTAGTTCTATTAAACAAAGTTTTCAAAATCACATAAAACTTCATAAATCAAAAGATATAAGCATTTTAAAATGCCACGGAATTCCAAAAAGGCCACTCATTTTGGAACGGAGGGAGTAAGTACTTATTTCACGTTTTCAAACTAAAAAATAGTGTAAATAAAAAATAATTTTTAAAATTTGTTTACACCGTATAAAAGATCTCATCGAGATATTTCAAAGAAGATTTATATTGCATATTTTAAAATTTTAATAAACCTATTATTTTTGAGCTTAAAATTACCTTCTTAAAAAATAAAAATTTATTTTACGTTCCGAAACAGAGACTTAGTATATCCCTAATATTGAAAAATTTACTTCTATATCTCCTTGTCACCCTGGCTGTCATAAACTTCATTTTCAAAAAAAAAAATCATCTTCAATAATACTCCTCCACTACTTTGCAACTTTTTATAATGCCCAAAACCCCCCTTACCCTTTCCGTTCTCTCTCAACTTTCCTCCCTTCTTCGTCGTCGGACCTGTTCGCAGTCCCTCTCCCCTATTAAAAATCAACTCTCCCCTCTCTCTCTCTCTCTCTCTCTCTCTCTCTCTACATAGCTATTACATAACATACATATAAGTACAACAATTTATATGAAGTTCTAGAGAGAGAGAGACTATGGATGCACACGGGTCGGGTCGATGGTCGGTGATGGATTCCCTGAGGGGTTGCACGATGGGAGGGATGCGTGTCGACAAGGAGGAACTGAAGCGGAAGATTACGATGCCCGAGTACCTACGCCACGCGATACGAGACGCGATTGAATCCAAGGACGCCGCCGGAAACCGCCACTTCGACTCCGCCGCCGCCGCCGCCGAGTGTCCTATGGTCGTGTTCATCAATCCGAATAGCGGCGGGCGTCACGGACCCAAGCTCAAGTCCAGGCTTCAGGAATTGATGGGCGAAGAGCAGGTTCTTCAATCCCTCCCCCACTCTTTCTCTCTCACTACATTTTTTTCTGGGTGTCCGGGCCTGCATACATGGACCTCGGCTAATACCACCGTCTACTAGTGAGGTGTATTCAAACGGGAGCAGAACTCCGTATGACTGGCCCGGATAGAGGTGTCAAATGGGCCGTGCCTTGCTGGCCCCCCAATTTAGCTTCGTGGCAACCGTGCGGCCGTTTAATTAATCGTGATGTGCCGTTTTTCAATCGCGTAGTACCCGTGCTGGCCCATCTCCGGCTGAGTTTCGTTGGGAATTTTTTTTTTTTAACAACTTAGTATTTGTTGTGCCGTGGCCCGTGCCCAACTAGAACCGTACCGTGACGGTTCTGCCTGCAACCACGCCCGTGTCATACCGTGCCATGGCGTACCACATTTAAACGTAGTGCCGTGGTGACACCTCTGGGCCCGGAGGAGTTGATATGGGAGAGGTTTTGTACGAATGCTTGGGTTTTCTCTCTCCATATATGTGGATACTGTATAGTTCTGTCTCTAAATATGTGTATGGTGAGTTGGTGACATAAGCGCATGTGTATGTATATTGTGAAGGTAGTGGGACTTTGTGCAATGATGCAATAAATACGGATATATGGTTTTTTATTGGCATTTGAAGTGTGCTGATTCTGCTGAACATGCGATGTTTGTGACTAAATATTTCATTATTTTTAACAATTTTTAATTAGTATTTTTTTTCTTCTTGTGCTTTCGGAAAGATTGGTTTTTTGCTTCATTTATGAACTTGAAAATGTTTTTTGTCCGCCTTCGATCTGTCCCTCTACATAAGCGTGTATTACGAATCTGTACATTGTTGATCGTGTTTACTAGCTCATTCTTTATATGTGATGAAATGTTTTTTTTTTTTTGAGAGAGAATGCAAAATTAAGGTCTTCAATGCCATTTTTATTATTTTACATCATTACCACCTAAAAAGATAATAAGGAACTTCAAAATTGGACGGAATTGGTTCTGGGCAATGTTTCCAAGTCAGAGTTCATTTTTCTTAATGCTAATTTAAAAGGGTTGAGGAGGGGGGCTATCAGACGTAGCAGCCCTACCCTGGGTGTGACCCTAGTGAGTCCAAACCCGTGGCGGATCCCGGAAGGAACCAAAGAGCCATGGCAACTATGGTTCCGGGCTTCCGCTTGAGGCAAGAGGCCAGTAGGCATGAATTGGGGGACAGGGTCGGGGGCATTGATAGCACGAATCGAACCTGTGACCTGTCGGGCCCAAACCCTGTGGGTGGAACTCACTGACCACCAAGCTACCACGTCGGGTGGTTCCCAAGTTGGGGTTCTGTGGAAGTGTTAATAACTGTTTCCTGCAGTTGTGTTGCTTAGAGATATCTTCACTTCTGGATGGTTATGTGATTGATCCGTTGAATGTTCTGAAAGCCAGAACCAATTTTTTATTGGTTGCTAAAACCAATTTATATGTTGGATAACTAATTTCTCACCTCAACTAGTCTCAGTTCTTAATAGTACTTCCCTGATTTTGATCATGAAATCGCAACTACAGATTCTTATCTTCCCCCACTTTTTCATGCTAGGTTTTCGACCTTCAATCTGTGAGGCCTCATGTATTTGTTCAGTATGGGTTGGGATGCTTGGAGAAGATGGCTGAACTTGGGGACTCGTGTGCCAAAGAAACTCGTGAGAAGCTGAGGGTTGTGGTATGCATTCGTGCATTTTGATTTCTCGGCTTCTTTATGTAGCAATTTATTGTTCATTTTTCCATTCTGTTTCCTCCACTGGTGGAAGCAGTCGCAAAGATAATGAGAAATACCTGCTAAGTTTTTGCATGCCTGAAATAAAACTTGAAATTTCATGTGGGACGTTGTGGGTTACGAGTTTGGTTTGACAGGTTGCAGGAGGAGATGGCACGGTGGGTTGGGTTCTAGGATGCCTTGGAGAGCTTCACAAACAAGGACGCGAACCAATTCCTCCAACAGCAATCATTCCCCTTGGTACAGGAAATGACTTGTCTAGGAGTTTTAGTTGGGTAAGCGCTTGTTTGTGACAAACTTCTCTGTTTTTCAACTTCTGTCCTGTCATTATGAGTAGGTTCCTTAATTTTCTTTGCAGGGTGGTTCATTTCCTTTCTTCTGGAAATCAGCAATCAAAAGAACGCTTGACAAGGCTAGTAAAGGTCCAACTTGCCGTCTGGATAGGTGAGCATTCGTTTCCTTGAAGTAATATTCTCTGGTTCTTGTTTCTTTAATATGTGTTTTTTCTCAATGATGATGGTAGTGTCAATACCATCTCTTTTGGGAATCAAACAAAGCTTCCAAGGTTCATTGCGCAGATATTGGACATCTAGTTTGCTTTGTTTTTCACTCGAGCTTGAGCCATGTACTTGGAAGTTTGGAACTAAAGTAAAATTTGTATATGGAGTTCTATCCCATAGTGCTACGAGTTTTTTTGGTTCCTCAGTCTTGCTTATAGTGTGTATCATGTAATAGATGAACCTAGTTGTTGAGTTTTTACACATTTAGACTCCCCTGGCTTGATACTCAACGGGTAACTGAAAAGCACAAGTATTTTGAGTTTCTTAGGTTCATGCCAGAAAAGGAAAGTAATTTAAGATAGAAAGGACCAGAACAAGCAGTATTGCTGAAGTGGTTGATAATCCGAGGATAATAGTTCATACTCAGCAATGACAGCATACCATGTCTAATAGTTTCCTCAAACTAATGTGGGTTTACATTTTGGTGTTTGATGTTTACCCATTTTCAATGCTGGATTCTATGCTGTACATTTATCTCCCCGAGTCTTTGTTCATGTGCAATGTCTTATTTTGATTGTGAACAAGGGGAATTAGCAGATGCTTTGTAGAACATTATTCGTTTGTGTTAAAAATTATTCTTGGCTATCTGTCAGAAGCATCTGGATTCATAAAAAATGCATTACATATGGGTTCATATAGATGCATTATGTATGGGTCTATATAACATGTATGCTTGCATACCAAATACTAATTTCTAAGAGATTTGTTGCCTACTCATGGTTGTTTCTGGCTGTAAATTCTTTCTCACGCTTAACAGTTCCATAAAATACAACTTCATTTTCTGCAGCTGGAATGTTTCGATATCCATGCCAGCAGAGGAAGTTGTGGATCCACCTCATTCTCTGAAGCTTGTGGAGGAGCGTTCCCTTGATTCGGTAGTCTTTTAAAAAATTTTATTGCATCTTGTTTTAAGTTCGTTGCTTGTGCAGGAGTACTTTTTGTTTGTCAATCAGTAGTCTTTTGACCATCTTGATCTTGTGCATGGAATTCTCTGTTAGGACATCTTCTGTTCATTAACCGCAGCTCATTAATTTGTGATCCTGGGGCGGCTACTAATAGCACTCGTGTCTGCTGTTAATTTGAGCTGGTGGTCCATTCTTGGTTCTGTTTTACTTTTACTTTTACATGATTTGCCCCTTATGTAAAATGTGAATGTCATCTCTTCGTTTTGAACATGTTTTCCTTCGCTCAACTGCCCTTCCTTTTGATCGATTTACTATTTCTAGTATTGTGCTGATTGTGCGCCTGCACCCATGAGTCTTTGAAGTTCATTTAAAAAATCCTGTCTTCCGATGGTTAGCAATCAATTCTAAATATCTTCATGAATAAATTGGTCAGATATTGCTAATTGATCTCATTTAAGTATTTAACTAGTTTTTGGATTTCGCTTTTCAATGTCTTGAATGTTGGTGGTTTGTGCAGGGAGTACAAATAGAAGGACAGCTACCTGAGAAATTGTCTTGCTATGAAGGAGTTTTTTATAATTACTTCAGCATAGGTATGCCATCTTGATTTTAAGAGACAACACATGATACATTTCATCTGTTTTCTTGTTTTCCCAATATAGTTTATGCATGAAAATTGAGAAGTATTGACGCTTGAACTTGTTTTTATTGTTTGGAAACCTTGAACCTTCAAAAGTGGATCCTTAACTTTCTGTTTTCATGGAAGTGATTGTAAAAGCTTATGCTTGTAAGACCATTGCCTACTGCACTTGGATTTCATGTTTGTTTGTTAATGATCTTCATGGAACCATGTCTTGTGGATGTGTTGAACAACTTGAACTATGTTACATGGACTCGGGTGCAGTCTAGATGAAAGAGTCTGTCGATTACAATCCTATTCTTTTTTGTTTTCTGTGTGTGGCATGAAACTTTTCCACTTTTGATTATTCCTGACAAAAGCCTCTTTTAGAGGTGTGTGCTTGTGTCTAAGTGGCGGATTTATCTAAGTCCCTTGTTTCAAGTTTCGAATTTTGATACTGTCTCTTTTTCAGGGTAAAATGGTATTTATTAGGTGCCGTAGAGCATTTCCTGCATTAGATACTTTACTAGTTTGTTGTTTTGGGTGAGTAGTCAGCTACATATGTTGGCTGTGTAACCCATTGTTCCCACACTATCCAAGAGTCCAATGTCCAACCTGAGAACTATGTAGATATAGGAAAGGTCATCTCACATAGAACTAACAGGAGATCTGTGCTTTCACTGAGCAAAACACACTCAGCACTGAAGGGGTTCACTTGCTTCTTCTACCATGCAACCATGGTGTATCTCATTCCCAAATTGATCCTTTGAATGTTAATTGATAAATAAGAGAAAGTTTGTCGTTGTAAGATTTGCCTAAGATTTTAATGCAACCAATTTTGATGGGTTTGTTATGCCTCTATGCTTTGTTCAGAACCTTTAATATTTCAATGCAGGAATGGATGCGCAAGTTGCTTATGGCTTTCACCATTTACGGAATGAAAAACCTCACCTTGCCAAAGGTCCTATTTCAAACAAGGTAATTTCTTTCTCTCTCAGTTACAAGTTAATAATGCACCCATATTCTTTGGAGCTTGATCGAGCCGTAGTTCCTTAACTTTAGGGCCTTTTCTTATAAAGATCAGTAGAAAGCCCACTGACTATAAGAAAATGATTTGTGGAGAAAGTGAACAGTAAACAAGAAGAGAGGAGATAATGGGATTGGGGGCTGACCAACAATACAGAATTCTAGTCTTTGGTTGAAATTATGTTTTGGACATAACAGAGAGCTCTAGCCTAGTTTGTTCGACAAGTGAATGAAGCTTCCTTTGCTAAAGTAGTACAATATTATGACCTATCTTGGCATCTGATTTAACTTGGAATTTTCCTTTATGATATCTCTCCCGTGTTACGATTCATGCTTTTGGGCTATTAGTGCCCGGATGTATTAATTATGATTTTTGGTATAAAAACTGACCCAGCAAGCAAGCAGGTGATAACATAAAACACCAATGCTTCCTCTGTTTGTTAACTCTAAGTAACAACCAAACACGAGTAGATATCTTAGTACTAGATAAGATCCAAATGGTAAAAGAAAAGAAATAATCTAAAGCACTAAAAGCAACTCACCTAAAAGTAATTGCTGGGGAAGGCACAACTTAATCTTTTAAAGGGCAACGCAAAGCCTTGCACTTAGCGGTAGGCGGACATGAGGCACTTCGCAATTATGTCCATACATCACCGATGGGTGGAGGTGGTTAGTCCCCCCTACGCTTGCCCCGCACCAGCAGTAGGGGGCACCTCGAGTACATGGTAAATCCTGGCCCCCATAAAGCCAACAATCTCCCCGCAACACCCGCTTGGGATTCGAACCCGTAACCTTGCTCTGATACCACTTGGTATCAGGTACTAACCAATCCACCTAAAAGCAATTGCTGTTAGAGTAAGGTGTAAATGTAATATGCATAGGACATGAATTCTACTTTTTTTACGTTTTCATTCTTGTCTCTTTGCTTCCATCTCAAATTTTCTCTCTTTTGCTTTACTTCTATCTCAGTCTTTCACAACCTTCAACTCCTTCGAGTTGTCACTCCCTCCAGCAAATTGTGACTGGAAAAGAGGGGTTGGGGTGATTGGAAAGGCGCATGTGGAACCATTTCATTTGTTAGCTTCCAAGCTTTGGGATTTAGAAAGAGTATATGAAGCATTTAATTATTGCAAAAGAGAGATTATAGTGATCTGGTTTGCAAATTAGTCGCGTGTGGAACTGTGGATCAGATACCACTATTTTGATACGGAGTATGGACCTTGCAACTAGTTGCAACTGACACATTGTTACATGCTTAGTATTGTGCATATAAAGCATTGAATCATTGAAGATACATGTACGACACCTAAATTGATCCTTCTGTTGTAACAGTTGATTTACTCTGGCTATAGTTGCACACAAGGTTGGTTCTTCACACCGTGCATCAGTGATCCAAGCTTAAGGTCAGAACACTTTGTTCTCTCGATGATATACCCTTGATGTCATCCCATCCATTGTTAATTTTGGAGGGTGACTGATGTTAACATAATATAATTCACTTGATTATTTTGTTTCATATTTTCCTTGGACCATCAAGCATTGGCATTGAAAGAAGAGAAAGAAGAATGTCTCCTGTTAGTACTATGATAGATGGACTTCTCTAAAAATGTTTACAATATCCATGTTGGATGCTGGACTCTTGAATGAAAGTATGGGAACATGGGATACGCGCCCATACTAGGCACACGTTACTATAAAACCATGTATAAGAACCCCATCCTATGCATGCAATGCTCTATGGCGATTTATAATGACCATCTTACTGGGGGTGATAAAAAGGAAATTAGAATTCGAAACCTGAAACATGTGAATTAGATAAATCCGCCACTTATACACAAGCACATACCTATAAAAGAGATATCCATACTCGAATTATCTGTTTTGTAAAATGCGACTACTTTGCAAATCAGATAATTATAGACTAATTCACAAAACGTGACTAAAATTGTAAAAGAGAGCCTGCAACTGACTAATATCGAAATAATTGAAAAAGAGTATCAATGTCTGGAATTTGAGTATGAAAGAAGAAGAAAACTCTAGAAAGTATCTGTGTCCATAATATATTCCTTTTTTGTTTATAATACTTGTATACATTTCATTTTTTCCTTCCTCTTACTATTAGTTGTGGTTTCGTATGGAAACCTTTCACATTAGTAGTTACCTCTCATTGCTAGTGTGCTTTGTCAACAATTTTAAATGCAGGGGACTCAAGAACATTGTAAGGATGCATGTTAAGAAGGCCAACTGCTCAGAATGGGAGCTAGTTCCAATCCCTGCAAGGTTAACACACTAATTTTCTTTTTGTTACTTTACATGGATCTCATACAGAGTGATGATTTGTTGCTGTGCTCCATTACTGAGGAAAGTTGCTTTCCGACCCTACAAAAATAAATGACTAATCAATGTAATTTGGAGGGCCAAAATATCAACATTTCGGCACTGATCTGCTGGTTACTTATACTTTTCTTCATTCCATATTTTTTTATACTTTCAATTAATTTTTCCCTGACAGTTTCTTTTTCTCCAGTGCTAGGTCCATTGTTGCTTTAAATTTAAATAATTATGCAAGCGGAAGAAATCCGTGGGGTCATCTGAAGCCAGATTATTTGGAGAAGGTAGTTTTGTAGTTGCGTTTGGCAAGTACTTGCATTAGAGTTGTGCTGACGTGCTGTAAGCCCCTTTCAAAGTTGATAAAAGGCGCTTATATCGCTATGAATATATAGACTATATATGATTGAAATCTATAGTCTAATGCAAGCCTAGAAAGCCTTGTGATGATAATGCTGATTTGTCCACAACTTCACTCCTTCAGAATTTCTGGCTTAGCTTTTCTTTTCGTGATTGTGGGTGTCTTTAAAGTAGTTCACTTATGATTGATGTAGTGCTGTGTACAGATAAGAATGTCGTTGGGCAACAGCGTAACCAAACTAAAAAACACGGAAAAATTAAAAAACCAAGGAAAAGGAAAAACTGCCAACCTACTTTGTAACCGGTTTATTCTCTTCCAACAAGTTTAAGTTTGTTTTTCCCATTTTCTTTCATGTGGCGACGTTTCAAACATATGTTTGTCGTTCTCATCTGATCTTTCGCTGTTTGTTTTTTTTATGCTCTTAATCTAATTGTAAACTATAAATGGTGTTTCTGTTTTCCTGTTTTCTTTCCCCCTTTTACAGAGAGGCTTTGTTGAGGCACATGTTGATGATGGTCTTATAGAAATTTTTGGCCTCAAACACGGATGGCATGCTTCCATGGTCATGACTGAACTTATTTCTGCCATACACATTGCTCAGGTACTGCTATTTCAATTTATTCCCATTTCCCAGCAATCTTTGGCTGTATGGTTTTAGGAGCTGCAGATCACGAATCCAGATTTTCTTTAATACCAAAAAAGGCGCATATTTGTGAATGGTACTTTTGGATAGAAGCCCATTCAATTGGATAACGAAACTGTATCTGTGGCTTATTTGTACTATATGCTTATGATTCTATGGATATTGTGCAGGGTGCGGCGATAAGGTTCGAGTTCAGAGGAGGAGAGTGGAAGGAAGCTTTTCTGCAAATGGATGGAGAGCCATGGAAACAGCCAATGAGTAAGGATTATTCCACATTTGTGGAAATTAAGAAAGTGCCATTTCAGTCTGTTATGATCAATGGGGACTAAGTTAAGCGCAACTTCCTCCGATTGGAATCAATGTAAATCATATGCACCCTAGGGTATTGTTGTATTTAGTCCGTCACTATCAGTAGGTTCATCCATTTTGAGAAACTTAGGAATTATTTATGGAGAAATTAGACTTCTTATGTAGATAGAAATTTGTGTTTGCGGGTTATCTGGGGTAGGTTAATGATATTACATGTAAAGTACCTGTGATTAATACATAACTTCGGAATCTTTCGTATTTTAGATTTGTATATCTTACTTGGTTTCCTGTACGTGTAATAACTCTGTAATGCTACTGTTACTTACATTCAAGTTTCTATGCAATGAAAACGGAATGCTATTTTATGATCTTTTCGGTGTTAGTTTTATTTTCTTTCTTTCTGGGAAAACTTGATACTGTATTTGTTTTTCGCTGTTGGTTTTGAATTTCCAGAAACGTAGAGAATGATCTTCTATCATTCTCAGTTTCGCTGATTTTCTTCATTCTTGAAGTTGGAATCATCTTTGGGGGTGTATGCCTAAAAGTATGTTGAATTCATAACTTCTTTCCACAATCTGTGTTTGGAAGCAGTTTTTTTAATAACCACGGACACGAGCCTATATCAAGCAGGTTGGCCTTGTGCCCACCTGAAAGTCTTGGTGGTTTGGAAGCAGTTGCCAGTGTCATTTTACGCTTGTCGGCAGCATATTGATCGACCATAGAGTCAATAAACGAACCAATTACCGAGTTAAAAAAAAAAGAGGAGGATAGGTATCCACTAGCCAAGTGTGGATGGGAGGGCTTTATACCGTGATGGGTACAAATCAGCAGGAGGCCAGGGTGAAGGAAGAAAGTGACTGAAGGAATTATTTACTGGGACCCATCCCAGGGCCAGGGTTGAGTTGCAGTTGAAGGTGGCTTGGGGATGTGGTTCAGGTGAGTGGTGCACCCTACCTTAACTTTTCAATTGTTTGATAGCTGCTTGTAACAATCATTTGTCTACCCCATGGGAAGCAAGTGCTATGACCCTTATGTTCCTTTTTCTATTCACTCCTCATTCTGTTTACTGACTCATACTCCACAACTCCTCTCTCTCTCTCTCTCTCTCTCTCTCTCTCTCTCACACACACACACACACACACACACACACACAAACCAAATAAATCTTGTATGTTTATATCTGGTGCTTGTTCTCAGTACATTGTTCCCATGATCTTTCCAGCCATTTTATTAATGCGCTCTCTCTCTTTCTCTGCTTCGTCCCAGCAGTATCTCGAAAGTTTTTGGAATAAGATATTGAGAACAAGCACAAAACGGCAAAAAATGCAAGGTTTGTTTAGCTTATGTTTGCATGTTTGAGAGAGAACCAATGTTAGTGGGAGCCTGTGTGTGGTTAGTGCAAAGCAAGAAAATAAGTACTGTAACAACTTGGTAGTCTGTCTCTAGTTAAAGGCATCACCCATTAACCTTTGTAGGGTAGTAGTAATTTAGACTGCCCCAGTGTTCCATAGGCCTGGGGCATTGTGAATTGGATTCCACCTCGCTCATACCTAATGAAAGAGATATTTTGGCCCTGGCTGCAGAGGAAAATTTATTGGTCGTTCCTAAAACACTGGCACGTAGTGTTGCAAGCCTCTTCATAATCTCTCATTCATGTGGAGTTTACGACTAAACGTATAAGTTTTATATGAATGTGTGATTGTGGATAGGGCACGAAGTCACTTCGACACAAGTGAGATCAGCTGGCCCCACTAAATTTACCCCTTTGGCTAGCTAGGGTTTCTAAACTAGAACTAGGGCGTCACATGGTATGGAACGGGAGTGGCTGGGGTGGCAGATGAGCAGTGGTGAGGGATTGATAATTCATAGGATATTCATTCTCTTCGATAAGTAGTCTAATGATGCTCATATCCAGTCAAACAAACGGGTCTTTGTGAGATTAGTCTAGTGGATGCTATAACATGAAAATTATTATGAACTCTTGGCACATAGTCATGTGGCGCCTCAACACCCTTAATCACCACAAAATTTTGTGCTTCCCATGATTACTCTATGAGATGGTACTTGTCCATGGCTCATTACTCTACTATAACCAGAGACAGACGCAGGAACCCAAGGTTGGGTGGATGCACATTATCAAAAATTATAACGTATAAAATGAAATATTAGTTTTTCGAATATGACTTGTTAAACTAAAACATTACTCCCTCCGTTCCTAAATAAGTGTTCGGCGCGCAAAACTAGGCCTTCAAAAATATGCATTTGTTTCGTTAAAAAAATCAAATTTTTTTCACAAATCAATAGATAGCAATGAGTTCTATTAGATTGTGAAAAAAATTAAAATTTTTAATAAAAAATATGCATGTTTTATAAAATCTAGTTTTACGCGCCAGACACTTATTTAGGGACGGAGGAAATATTATATATTTATTCAAAGTATATCTACAAATATAATTATTTTTCTCAAAACTCTAGGTTGGACGAGCAAACATAGATGATTTTAAAGTTTTGAGATAAAAACTACTACCATAATCCAAATACAAATTTGACGTGGTCGCTCTAGTTCATCCGCCACTCGATCTGTCCTTGACTGTAACATCCGATACCCATAGTCAAAAGTTACATGAAATTAGGGAGACTTATGATGAAAGAGTATACAAAAGTTTTTAAATAAATAAGCTGTGCTGTTGTGATGTGATGTGATGTGAAGGAAGAATTACCCATTAGGTCGACACAAGATGCTTAATGGAGTAATATGATGCCTAAAGAAGAAATTATGGGGAGGTGGGGAACCACCAAATGATCAAGTGTTCTTATTAGGATTACTCTCAAACTTGCTCCAATTGGTCTATTTGCACCACTAAACCAGTTCCTTTAAAACAAGTACAGAAAAATGGATAGGAAAATGTTAACCTCCGCCCTTAGGGCTGGAGGAGGATAATAGGTAAAATGCGTATCGATATTCGAAAAAAATGTATTGATAATTGTGAAAATGTATTAATATCCGTGATGTGTGTATTGATATCCGAATTTCTTTGAAATTATTGAAATATTATCCTCTGTCCACTTATCCTCCGCCTAATGGGCGGAGGTTAGCAAAACCAAAATAGATAAATAAAGCTCACCCCATTTATATGATATAGTGATATACCCACTTCTTGTGTGATGTCTATATATATTGACTTCAGTCGGTGTTGGGAAACCGGGTCATGCGCACAAAAAGAGTCCCATCTGTTGGAAAAACTGAAGAGTGAATAGATGTTTTGATGCGGATCAAAAAAAAAAAAAACATGTTTTGATAACCGAATATTCTGGTCTTCTTGCGTTTATCTCGACGAATTTGGGATTCTGAAGTTAATGACCAGACAAACCATCCAGTGATACACACCCAAGGTTGCCCTAATGGTTCGGACGGATGCCCAAACGTCGGGAGTACTCTTCAAAGTCTGGGTTCGATTCTCCACCGGGTAAGTACCCTGCAGTAAGTGAGGGGCTGTGACTAGAGTGGCCGCGCTAGCTCTCCCTGAGGTTTGAATTACACAGTCGGATCTATATAGTGGCTTGACGGTAGGACTGTCCACCATTACCCAAATCCCCCAGTGATCCCAAGGTTTGTAAGATTTGACTCTCGTGCAAACGAAACAGTTAGTTGCTTTCTTATTCCTACTTGGCCAAACCCTTTTATGGTTAAGAGTATATAGATGTTTACAATACTACCGGTAGTAATTTTTTTATTCAAAATGTTTACTTCACTTGAACCAATTAGTACAAAGTGTCTACATCTAATATCTGCTTAAAATAAATCTTGCGAGTGTTGATGAGTTCGTCAAATCTAAAATACTCCTAAAATGTTCTTCTTTCAAGAAAAGAAAATGAAAACTTGTTTCCTACTCCTATTTAGTAAAACCCAAAAACTGAACAACGAAAAGAGCCGAAAGATTCATGCTACATATAATTTTCCCAAGAAACAAACAATTAAGAGTGATATGCACTGAGGAAAATTGTTGTTGGGTTGGTAACTTGTACTCCATTTTTGGTCCCTCCAAATTTGCCAGTGCTGTGTGTTTTTATTCATTGTGGTACTGTCTCCTTCTGCGGCTGATGGACAAGGGGGAAAATGCTTTGTGTTTGTTGCTATTGATCAAGGCCAATTGGCATGCACATGGTGATATTTACTACTCATCGATCTGTTTCACATCAATGTCGATCGTCTTGTACCTGAACGTGCAGTGGGTCAGCTGCTGTTGAAGCATGGATAGTTACATAGCTATCTCTCTCATACGTACGTTTTTCTTTGGTAGTGTATGCGCTTAATTTTGACCGATCCTTACTGTTGAGATATTTGTCAAACCACAATGTATCCAACGGCCGAAAAGCAATGCTATACAAGAATTACAAACAGAAGAGACACAAAGTCTTTTACGTGATTCTTCAACTATATAGTATTTGACTACATCTAAGACTTACACCAGTTTTAGTTGTGTACGTGCAAAAAATGGGTCAGTTCTTGTTGAAGTATATTAGATACATAGCTATATCTCTCATATATTTTCTTGGTAACGTAAAGTGACTAGCTAGTACTTACTGTTTTTTCTTGGTACGTACCATATGGTGTCCTGGGCTAGTTTGCGAATAGTTATACTAGTTTTTATTGTTGAGAAATTGGTCAAACAAAGAACAAAAGAGAAGTCAAACAAATAGGAGAGAGAGAGAGAGAGAGAGAGAGAGAGATTTTTATGTGATTCTTCGACTGTAGTACTTGAGTACATCCAAGGCTTACGCAATTTGAATTATGTAAGTGCATATCGGGTCAGCTGTTGTTAAAGTATAGAGATACATGGCTATTATCTCTCATACATTTTCTTGAAAATGTATGGTGACTACTATTTATTGATGAGAAATCGGTCAAACCACAATATTCCCAAAGGACACAAATTAAACAATGCAAGGAAAATAATACAAATGGAAGAGACACAATGATCAATTAGTAGATTACATATAGCATGTCAATGTATTGACAAAATTGACATGATGTAAATGTGAGTATCTGTTCATAGCATATCTGATTACTTAATGTAATCTTGTTAATGATAATGTCCAAACTGTTTTTGTTAGTACCAAAAATGTATTATATAGTACCAAAATTGTAGTATATAGTAAAAACTTTGTACCTTACACATAGTACAAGTCTTTTATTCATCACAATTTTTGGCACAGACCAAAATAGTTTTGACACTAGCAACACTCGTTTTAATAAATCAACACTGAAGTTTAATTCACATTTGAAAGATACATATATCCTTCACTGAATACAAGGTGGCCTTTTGTCTGCCAGAGTCAAAGTAAATTGGTTACTTCTTTGATCTCTTCAGTATTTTTTCCCCCTTCTTTAGAATCTTTACGATGCAATTGCCTTTAAAGTCAACTGGGAAAAAGAGCCCCGAAATAACTAATCAAAGGGATCCAAGGATGATTTTCTAACTTCCTTTTGACCTAATTTTACCATCTTGTTAAGACAAAAATTAAACAGGGTTACAAAGTAGGTCAACTTTTTTACTAGTTATAACAATAATGACTTTGCTTAAAATTATATACTACAAAATATATTTGAGGAAAACTATTCACTTATCCGTAGTTACCAGTGGCGTAGCTAGGAATCTATATACGTGGGGCACCTTTTGAACACATTTCAACCAAAAAAATTCATACCGAACAATGTTAGAATAATAAATAATTAATGTTCGTGCTGAGAATTGAAAAACCTAACCAATTTATTAAGAAAGTAACATACATAGAATATAAAACAAGCAAATTTGAATTGTTTTAACGGATCAAGTCTAAGAGCAATTTACTACACAATATTTAGCAATCTTGCTTCCATTGTTAATAATTTCTAAAGTATAAAACCCACAGCCCATGGTTTAGGCACTTTTGAATTGTGGACATTATGCATTAGAGAGTTCCAAAGAGTAAGTGGCTGCTATTATTTGCATTAGACATCTCATTTCGCAAGTGTAATGACATTGTTCTAATATGTCAAATAAAATTGAGAATGAATGATATTTGAAATGTCTTAGAGTGATTAAAAGTAAATTTATGAAATACAATTACCAAGACAAAATGCCAAATCTACATTTTTAAATTTTGAATTCAAAAAAAAAAAAAAACAATGGGGTGCGTGCCCCCGCTCGTCCCTTACTCTCTCCGCCACTGGTAGTTACTACTTACTTTTATCCTATTTTTCCATGGCATGCATTTTCTAAAACTAGCTTGAATCTATTATGGCCCCATTCTATTAAGCTTCTTATTTTGTAAGTATATTTCTCTTTTTACGAGACAGGTCATTTTCTCACAATACATCAAATTTAATTCAAAAAATAGATAGTACTTATTTTTCTTAACAGAAGGGTTACTAAATCCAACCTAGACACAAGAAAAATAGCTCTAGTTCAACAACATTAAGTAAACTTTTTTGTTTTCTTTTTCTGTTTATAAAATAGATATGCCATTTCAGTCACGAAATATTGATATCAACAAGACATAATTACTTACAAGGGACTCCACCATACCTTTGCCAAAGCCAAAACCAAGATCCCACGGTCCTGTTGCGCGCATACATTTAATCATTTAATCTCGATTCTCGCCAAGCGACCGTGGATACATAAACCCAATTGTATGCATATATACTAGTGGGGATCGAAGAAGATGAACTACACATTGTTGGGAAATCCATTGGAAGAAACTTTCAGAAATTGTATCTATAGGTCCTAAAACCTTAAATAGGACTCCTTCGTCCTCAAGAAAGAAAGACTAGGAAGCATTCGTACTTAATTTTCCCTCTGCTATGTTCTTGTAATTAATTAGACAAAATATTTTCTAACTAATTAACCTCTCCGGCCGGGGGTGTTAATGGGGATTAGCAGCCAGTTGCATGCATTGTATCTCGTGAGGATAGGTACATGTTTTATCCGGCCCCTTGTTTACTTTGCATAAAGCTATGCCACTGTTTTATTAAATACTATTTAATTTGTATATATTCAGATGGGGTGAGGGTTTTTTTTTTTCTTTTGTTACTTTCTTCATAACCACTTATATATTACAAAGAAGATAAAACTATCATATCATACGTCAATTCTGGATTTTTTTTTCTAGCATGTGACATCATCATCATCATCTTTTTTAAAGGCTGAGAGCAATTAATATGGTAAATATTTAATTTAAAGGGCCTTTAACCAATGGTGGAAGGAAACGTCCACCATTTATGCATCTCATATAAATCAACACTATTCCTCTTTTCGATAACTCAGGTCGTAATCAATTTACATGCACCTCGATTAATTTTGGAGTGGATTTTTCCTAAAAAATTTATTTATAATTTAAAGACTATAGACAAATTAATTGTTGACGCTAAATGGACTTTCGATTGACATAAGTGAGGAGAATGACTTGTTTTAAAATTTTGAGTTTTGTCATAGATTTAGTCTGTTTAGACAATAAGGAAAATCCAGCCTGGGAGACTAATCCCATCGTCCATTTTTGGGTCCAAAAACCCTTGGTAAAGCCTCATAGGAGAATCGGCCGCAAAAATGCTGATAGCACTTGCAAGGTTTCAAACCTAGCTAGAACCTGATCAGGAAGGAGCAAATCGTTAAGTCCTAGGCCTTTTAACACCGGGCCAAGCCCTCCAAATAATGCTACTAATGACCTAAACTAATGTTGTTGTAGTTTGTCTCATTATGGCCTATTAGTTCACACATAAGATAAGATGCCTCTAATTGTATTATATACTTACTACGAAGAGGCATATATATTCTTCGAGTGTTGCTATAGGTACAGAAAATGGGGGAGGGATTTCGGACCGCCGGCCGCCGGCGGGCCATCTCCGGCCACCGGACGGCCGATCGGAGCCGTCCAAAAATTCTAAAAAAAAAAACCGAGGGGCCCAACGCGGGAATCAACGTCATCCGAGGTGTATTTACACACGAAAAGGGGTGCTCCGATCAAGCACCCTACACACCTCGGATGACGTTGATTCCCACATTGGGCCCCTCGGTTTTTTTTTTTAGAATTTTTGGACGGCTCGGATCGGCCGTCCGGTGGCCGGAGACGGCCCGCCGGCGGCCGTCGGTCCGAAATCCCTCCCCCATTTTCGGTACCTCTATCATTTTTGATATTCTTCTTTGGTTTAATTACCTCCCGTTTCTTTAGTTTGTTAATAATTAATTAGCATCCTCTTACCATTGGTAATCCTATTTTAATGGTGTGTTTATGCGTCGTGAAGTCATCATCTTGATGCGTTTAGCAGACCAATCAATTCATAAACTTTTTTGATCCGCAACTAATACATCCATAAACTTGATCCTGTACACCACATTATTAGAGATTTTATATGCCAATCCCCTCCCGCATTTTTGTATAAAACTGCGTCTTATATTCACAAACACTTTGTAAATGGGTCCCATCCTAGACCCAAGAATGTAATTCAAACCGATCATTTTGTCCGGTTGTCAATATTTGAACCCAAGCAACAACACAAGAAACAAGAGGGCTCGTGTACATTTGGGAGATTTTGAAACTCAGCGGCAGTTCGAATCTTATCTGAACTGCAAGCTGGAGTGACAAAATAAAACTGATCGGATATCGGTATCGATAGAAAAAGAAAAGCTTTTGTCTTTGCATTATTGTGATTGTAAAACTAAGCATATATAGTATTGACAAAACCAAATGCCACACGTAATCTAATTCCTCGAAGCAGGGAACCTGTTCTTATCCTTTCTTTCATGGATCTCTCTCTCTTCCTTTTTTTCTCACTCCTGAGTTTTGTGCTGTGCCAATAGATTCCAACATTTCCCCACTTGATCTTATTAAACACTTGTTTTCATCATTTGTAGGGTACCCTTTAACAAAACACTTGTTTTCATCATTTGTAGGGTACCCTTTAACAAAAGCAAAGTTATTTGCAACGAATCTAATCAAAGCCTACAAACTCAAAACCTAGTTCACTCATGTGCCCTATCTATCATACCCTTTATTCAATTCTAAATGGAAGTGGATTCTCTATGGAGTGCTCTTTCTGTCTCTGTTTGGAAACACGAAGAATGAAAGAAAGAGCTTGAAGAGTGCCCTTGAAATGCAGATCAATCATACTGGCTTAGCTTCTCGCGAGCCGAAGAAAAAAAGGAGAAAGTCGAGAAAAAAAATGGGAAGTAAAATCAGACAAAGACCTCATGTACGTGCATGTTTATATAAAAAAATTTCAAGAGGAAATTTTGAGATTCTATTTTTTAAAAGCAGTTGTGAGCGTTTGTCAAAAAACGCTATCAACATATTTTGATATTTTATCGATTTCTGAAAGCTGAAAAACCAGACTAATTTTTTATTCTTTTTGGTAATGAAGAGTGTCCTTACGAACCAGACTAAATTTTTGGAACTATTAAATTTTAGATTCTACTTAATTCAAAATCTGATTTTTGAATTTGCAATAAGGATTACTGCCTTTGCTACAGATTGATAATAGCTTCATCATAGGTATATCATAGTACAAGTTTATCAACTTTTACGAGAATCTAAATTTATAATGTGGAATAGAATCCAAGGCTATAACTTAAAGTTTGTTTTCACAGTTATCTCAAACACGCCTGCTGATTCTATCCTACTAACTAAAGTTATAGCACAGCCTATAAAAAATACAAAAACAAAAAACTAAAGTTATAGCACATGATTATTTTAGTAGTATTTTAAAGACTATGATTAACAAGGAAGAACAAATGTTTGGGATATGAGAGCAGCCAAAAAGATATTATGTTGTGGTGGTTACCCACAATGATCAATTAGTTTAAGCAGCCAAAAAAAAAAAAAAAAACTAATCGAGGTGGTGGCAATCCCACTTTAATAAAGTAGAAATTGTTTAAATTTCGAGAGAAGTTCCGTTTATCTACAAATCCTAGATGAAGATCATTCTTTAAATTATCCACAGGGGATTGATTCCATTAAAAACTATTTGGAGTAGATGTATAATCGGACGTTTGGGCCAATTTGCGCTCACTTCAACTAATTTCTCACCGTGAAGTTAACACTCGCAAACCCTTCAGTAACTCCAAGATTTAGAATGTTTGATCTCTGATAGAATTCAAACATGAGATCTCGTGAAAGACACATACTTATTGCAATGTTTTTGTTCGCGTTTGGTTGAGGAATAATAAGAAGCTACGATGCTAATGATAAAGTTACCATGAATATTAACCAAATCATTCCAAGTAATTAATTACCTGGAAAAGTTCATCAAATTAAGATTAGTTGCGTATGGGATCGACCTCCATTTTTAATTATAAGAGTATTTCAACTTAATCTATGCCCAATTAGCACATGAGATTCCATACCCATTTTTTAAGAAAAGAAAATTGGGCTCTCTTTCCTTTTTCTGTACGTTAATTTATGTGTTTTAATTCTTCTAAAGTTGTAATGCCTATTCCATGATCACATTTCAATGCTTATGTTTTATTTGGTAGATAATGTTTTTTGTTTGTCAACATTTTGTTGTTTTTCGATCGATATATGTTGCAGTTATTTTTGTGGAGCAAAACTTTGATGTGTTAAGTAATACAAAGTACATAATAAATGCCAAGAGAACCTCTCTCTTTTTTTCGGCAATTTTTTTTATTATTAATCTCTCAAAATTACAAAGATTAAAAGGACAATGGTAGCCAAAAAACCCTTCATTACAAAAGATTGAGGCTACTCGAGAGTCCAAGACCCAAGAGTCGGCAAGAGACCAACAAAAACCCTAATGCACGACCCCTTTTCCCTGAACGTCGCCTCAATGGAGATCAAATTCATGCCGCCATCGGAACCCGGGGAACTAGCCCCTGTTGCTACGGTGCTACCCGACCCAAATCGACACAGACACCCCCAACTGCTGACCACTCCGTTCAGCCCAGCCCAAAGCTCATCGAAAAACACATCAAACTGTCGGACTGCTTTTTCACCGTCTTTCCTAAAACTAGTTGGTGTTAGCGATGACTTCAATTAAGTCTTTTATGACATTCGACATCACACACACGTCTATTTTTAGAACGATCGTAGGAAGTGACATTGTGTAACCAAATCTATGGGGCACTCTGGACCCAACAAAAACCGCCACTGGAATTCGGGAAACTAGCCCCTGTTGCTGCCCCAGAGTTATATCGATGCCCCTCCACTACTGAACCCCAACCGCCACCTCTGCCGCTGCACCTAATGTTGGGCTTAGGTGCTATAGGAGGAAGGAGGTCATCGGAAGTTCAACTCTTCTTCCAAAATGCTAATCTAATTATTTTGACAAGAGATATGCTATAATCACACTTAAAATTACACACCCAAATACACACATTCTCACAAAACATAAGGGTCACGCAGTGTGTGTGGGGGACCCTTGTGTTTTGTGAGAGAGTGTATTTGGGTGCGTGATTTTAGGTGTGGTAGAATTTTTGTTCTGACAATATATATAGACTTTCATCGATAAAAATAAAATAAAATAAAATTTGTACTACTACTTACTCCATCCGTCCCAATTTACTTGTCCTAGTTCTATTCTAATTGGATAAAAAACCCAGTTATATCTTTAAATTGGTAATGAATTTTATATTCAATATGGATCTTGTTTGATAGATCTCGATTTGTTATATAATACAATATTTTTAAAATCACTAAAACATTATATACTATAAGATATAATCAATTGAAAAATGACATGAACTCTTGAAAGTGAAAATTAAATTGGGACGGAGGTAATACTTAACAAATTAATTGGCCGCCCAAACCTTGTCCGGAACCAGCACTCGTGACCTGTTATCAATATCATCATTTCAAAAGATAAAAACCATTTTCCTTTTGGTTTTTAGTGAAAACGAAAGACGGAAATTATCTGAAAGAAGACAAAACAAAAACCGTTAAAAAATTGAAAAAATATTTTTAATCCTAGAAGATAGCACTTCAATAAATTAATACTGTACGACAATTTTAGTACTAGCAGAAGAGACAGTTTAATTATACTATTGCTATTAAGGGAACGGGTGATGGCACGGTGTAGCATCTAAATCATTAATGAGATGAGATTTAGATTATCAGATTGCTAAACGAATAGCTTTGATGGTGCACAGCACGTCCTCCCATTTCGCTATCAAGTATCAAGTAGTAAATTACATTTTCGCCCGTTATAAAATTAAGGAACATTACTTTCCGTTGTTAATAAGTTTGATAACGAATTGATTAGTTAGTTAACTAAGTAGAGTTAGTTGTCATCTTTGTACACTTTCATATCAGAGAGGCCAGACGGTCAACAAACTATTTTTGCAATCGCATTTTTACTACGAACACTCTCTTGTCATTTTGTTCGTGTAAAGTTAGACACTGTTTTTTTCTTTTAATGTGTAAGTTAAAAAAAAGAACTAATTTAGAGTAATAATATAAATTCGCATAACTAAGGACTAGGGTTGCAAATGAACCCAGCTGAGTTCAATTTTGTCGAGCTCGAGCTCAGCTTGTTTACTAAATGAGTCAAAAACTTGAGCTCTAGTCTTAACGAGTCGATCTTAGTTATTTACTAAACGAGTCTCTTTTAACGAGCCGGACTTTTTTTGAACCAGCCCAGCTCTACTCGGTTTGTTTAGTAAATGAGTTGAAATCTTGAGTTGGACTTGTTTAGTAAACAAGCCAAGCCGAACATTAACGAGCTAAGCTCGCGAGCTGTTCAGTTCATTCGCAACCGTACAGCAAGGACATAAAAGAATATACTCCGTAGATCCCATAAAAGAAGTGCGTAAATGACCAAGCGATTTTTAACTTTCCTGAGTAAGTGGGAATTTTTATTTGGAAACTGGAGTAAGTGGGATTTGGGTTTGCTTTCTTTTACCCTACTTTTATTATTATTATTATTATTATTTATTCTTGAAACTGACAGAGCAAGTTGTTTCTTCTCAACAAAATGAGCAAGACTACGGCCACCGAAGGAAAAAAGCGGTGGCCAGCCACCGCACGCCATGACGGCCCACTCCGGGCCCCCACACGGATGATCCGATCCGTTCAATAATTTTTTTTTAAAAAACCGAGTGAGTTATGCGTGAAATCAGCTTGATCCAATATGTGTAGGTGCTCGGATCAAGCTTCTCATCTTTGGAAAATCGGAAAACCGTTTTCCGATTTTCCAAAGATGAGAAGCTTGATCCGAGCACTTACACATATCGGATCGAGCTAATTTCTCGCATAACCCACTTGGTTTTTTTTAAAAAAAATTATTGAATGAATCAGATCATTCGTGCGAGACCTGAAGTAGGCCCCAAAGGGCATACGGTGGCCGGCCACCGCTTTTTCCTTCGGTGGCCGTAGTCTTTCTGCAACAAAATCGCATTCGTGATGATCAGAAAAAACAAGAAAAAATAATAATAAAAAATCTCATTGGCATGGAAAGGCATATCCAATTGTCCTTGGAGTGTACGTTGGGTGGTGGAAACTGACCTAAATGTGGGATCCTCTCTTCATTCAATCTTTGGGAGGTGGGACCTATATGTAAATATGGTCAAGCTTGGCTCTCTTCACCTATCTAAACCCTAAAAGTAGTGGATAATTTGCCTATAATCCCAACTAAAGTACTAGAATTTAAATACACGTTTCTCGGATATTAATACAGTACTTTCACAAAAAAAGTAACACATTTTTCTGTATATCGAGGCAATTTTTACACATTAATCACAACCCATTTTTCATAAATTGTAATCAAGGCGATGTCGAACGACTGAATGAGCATCGTAATGCTCCATAATGTATGCTCAAACTTTGTTTAATGAAAAATGTTCAAGTAACATACACATCTCGAACGAGCTCTTAACAAGTGCATCACAAGTTTGAACTCGACTAGCTTGGCCGTTTAATTATCAGCACTAACAGTATTGTTCTTATCCTTTTTGGCCCATCCTCATTGGTGGAGAATTCAGGCGTTGATAGTAGGGTAGGGGGTGACATTCAATATCCACCGTCTCTCAAACTTTATTTTCTCGTAAGCCTCACAATTTTTTTCGTATTCATAAAAGTACTTTTTACAAAATACAAAAGATTTTAAATCGATCATACTTCTTCCCCAGATACAATGGCATTTCATGACTCCTTTTGCGACATTCTTGGGTCCAAGTTCCAAATGCAGAGTTTTCCTTAGATTTGGAGAGTTCAGTTTTGTGGGGGTATTGAGGGATGTCGGATCGGTTTTACACCGTCTCTCTTAAAACCAATTGGTGTTTAAGGGGTGTTTCAACTAAGTCTTTTATGGAATTGACGTTGCACCCGCAAGTGCATGATTTTAGATCGGTTGCATAGAGTGAAATTGCGTAATAAAGTCTATGAGAGCACTCTAGACAAACAAAGAAGGCTAAATTAGAAATGTCTAGGGTGGCAAGCAAGGCATAGGCTAGTGCAGGGGGCCAGGGGCCCCAAATTTGTGGGTCCTTTATGGGATTGATGTTGCCTGCAAGTGTGTTTAAAGAGCCGTCAAGAGAGTGAAACTGTGTAACAAAATCCATGAGGGCACTTTGGGCAAACAAGGAAGGCTAAATGAGAAATGTCTAGGGTGGCAGGCAAGTCATAGGCTAGTGCCGGGTCCCAAAACTATGCAGGCCGGGGCTTTTTATGGGATTGACGTTGCACCAGCAAGTCTGTTTTTAGAACAATCGTAGAGAGTAAAATCGTGTAATAGTAAAATTAATGGAACCCTCCGGGAAGACAAGGAAGGCTAAATGGGAAATGTCTAGGGTGGCCGGCAAGGCATAGGCTAGTGCAGGGGGCTAGGGGCGCCAAACTTTGTGGGTCCTTTATGGGATTGACGTTGCCCGCAAATGTGTTTATAGAGCGGGCAAGAGAGTGATATTGCACCCGCAAGTGTATTTTTAGAGCAATTGCAGAGAGTAAAACTGTGTAACAAAATCCATAGGAGCACTCTGGGCAAACAAGGAAGGCTAAATGGGAAATGTCTTGGGTGGCAGGCAAGGCATAGGCTAGTGCAGTGGTCAAAAAACTTTGTGGGCCGGGGCCTTTTATGAGATTGACGTTGCACCCGCAAGTCTATTTTTAGAACAATTGCAGAAAATAAAATCGTGTAATAGTAAAATTCATGGGAACGCTCCGGGAAGACAAGGAAGACTAAATGAGAAATGTCTAGGGTGGCCGGCAAGGCATATGCTAGTGCAGGGGTCCCAAAACTTTGTTGTTCCCTTTATCTGCCCTATTTTCCTATGCATCTTGTGATTCTAAAGATAAATATACCACTTGCGCCCAGACAAGAACTGATTTTGGGATTCAATTCTGCAATCTATTGTAGATTTGGTGTTTGGTGTTCAATTCTGTGATGTACTCCCTGGAATATAAGGGGATTAGACATGATTGACTTATCCCCAGGGATTTGACGGGATATTGGATTTCGATTCTGTAATCAAATCTCCCCTCGTTTTCTTTTGACAGTGAGAAGGTTAGTTCATTAATCTAATTGCGTCACTAATTTCATGATGAGGCTTTTGGCTAGCTATCTTAAAGAGAATCGTAGTTACTTCCGCTGTTTATTCGTGCTTGATTGAATTTCTTCACTTTATTTGACAGTTTTTAATTCAACTGCCATGATAAAATTGAAGGCGTCAATCATAGAAATGCAAAATTATTGGTCAGTACAAGTTTTAGAAGCTCCCTAATCCGTGTTGAGATACTGACAATTTTTCCACTTTCTTTTTTACCTTGTTCCAAAAAAGTAAGAATTTTGTCTGACCATATTAAACTTAGAATAAAATGGTGGAAATATCATTAAGTAAAAACCGAAAACATTGCAAAAGGTTTTTTGGGGGGTGAATATTTCATATTTTCTTGTCGGATTTTTCAAGGCTAGCTAAGGCAATAACAATGCAATTTGAGGGGGTGTTTGGGCGCCCATTTTATTCACGGTGGACTATGCATATTCAGATTATGGGTGTTTGGGTGCCCATTTGAGAATATATTATACAAAAAAAGAAGCATGAAAAATAAACAAGAGAATAAATATAATCTAAAAATTACATGAAAAAAATTATCATTTTGCATTCTTCATTCTTTAGGTTGTATAATAAAAATATGCCCATCCGCTTAATCAGAACCCTATATAGGGGTATTTTAGTACTCTACTATCCCTAGACATGCATGCAACTGCAAGCACTTTTATGAGATCGCCAAAATGCAAGACAAAATCTATTTCTCAAATTATATTTCCCAATACTACTTTCCGGCAAAATATATTCTACACATGTTAAAATATCATTTTTACAAATTCTGATTATAATTCAAAAAAAAAAATCAAATCTTCAATTTAGAATTCAGAATTCAAGTAGTAATTACAAAAGGTCTTCCAAATTACCAGAAACCTAATCAGGTAAGCTACATTATACAAAAACAAACATGGTCCCTCACGTAAAGAAGCACTATTGATATGGTGGCTTTGTCGTACTTCTTTTTCCTTTCTTTGTGGAAATTGATTTTTACACTCTCCTAACTAATACACACACATCTTTTTTTTGTCATTTAACGGGTGAATTTACGAAACAGTCTCTAAAAATCATAAAAATTGTATGCATGCAGAGACTGTTTCGTAAATTTACCAGCAAAATGACCACAAAAAAAAAAAAAGTGCTTGGCATAAACTAAGAGAGTGTAAAAATTAATTTCCTTTATTATTTGACCAATACTTTCTCGTACTCATACGCTATGAAATGGACATCTAAAACGTTAATCTTAATCTATGTTATCCTAAGGAACTTCGGAAGGGGGATGAGTGCTTACGAGAATCGAATCCTACCCATGTGTATGGCAGTATAAGAGAGGTATCAACTGCACTCAAATTCACTTGTGACATCTAAAACGTTAAGATAAGAATGAAGATCTTGAATTCAACAAATAATCCTCTAAACCAAAAAAAAAGCCCTCGTTATCGGGTACGCCTTCTTTCTATAATTTTAATATTTTTTCCAAAATGAGAAGACACCGTTTTTAAAGCAAATAGAGCCCTGCCTTTAAGAAAAGGCATGCAAAAGCCAAGGAAAAAAGCAGAAGACAGAGACCCCCAAATGCCGATTGCGTGGAGTGAAAGAACAGCTAGCACAAGATAGACATGATTTATCGATCTCATGTTCTTTTGCTGTTTTTTTTGATGGAACTAACTTTGCAAAATGCGTTTCACGGATTACTTCTAAAGCAGCAAATATGTATCGACGATGTCCAATCTGATAATAGCATAAACGTATCGTTCAATATGTCACATGTGCGTTATTTCGATGAATCGAACTGTTCATTTTATCTATCCCGTGTAGCCGTTCATGAAAACTTTTACTAATTGATTTGATCGGAGTTATCCTACATAGCCTTACGATTCCATCAAGGTTTTTGAAAAATATATAGACGAATTTTATGATACACCATCGATTTAGACAAAAAAAACAATTATAATTGTAAATTTCACATGCTTACGACTATCGATCAAGCTAGTTTTTTCATAAATGATATGTATAACAAGATTACAACGTAAATCATCATTAACGAGTTTCAGGTCACCCCCATTTGAAATGGAGATATTAAAAGACGACAATAGCCCTTGCGTTTTTTGGACACTTATCCCGATTCTTTTTCCCTCCCTTATAAACGAGTGATTATTCAATGTTTCTGAAACACTGCAACGTAACGTTATATTGGACGTCTCGCCACACATTGGTGTGAGATTTACGCATTTTGCGGTAGGGTTGAGGAGCACTGAACAATTTTTTCCTGATTTAAACGGACATAGTTTTAAAGCAGCAAATAGGAGTTGCCTTTGGGAAAAGGCATACAAAAAGACAGACCGAAACAAAATGCTGATGGCGTGGAGTCCAAAAACAGAACACTAAAAAAGACAGCAGCTTTGAAACCGTCTCCTGTTCGCTCTCTGTTTTTATCAACGCTTTTCGCGGTTTTTTTTTTTTTGTTTCGACAGTCAGGGTGTCTGGATCAATTTACGATGCACGTCTACTAATTCTTTTCCCGGTCCAGTCAAAGACAGGTTATTCATGCCGAGACTAAAAAATTTACAAAAAAAAAAAAATTACCATCTTGCAGCATGATTCCAAGAATCGAGCTTTGGTCAATTTTACGAACCAACCAACCGGACTAATTTGGGTAGCTTTTAATTTTCTCTATTTTCATCAGTTACACACATTTCACAGTCACTCCAAAGTCTCACTCTTTCTGGTCCAAAAGGCTATAAAGGTCTTTCAGATATCCTGTATCTCCGAAGCAAAAACAACAACAATGTCTTGTGAAGGATTTATGTGATGTCCTTTATACTTTATTGGTGCACCACATCACTTCAATGGCCGTGACTGAATATTCAATCAAAATTTTGGTAAAAACAACAGAGAAACATATATATATATATATATATATATATATATATATATATATATATAATAATCAGTTGTATACTCACTTTCAAAATGCATGGACAAATGAAATGAAGTCTCGACCGTCCGATGTATAATTTGCACGAGGGTTACTGAAAGTTTGTCTAGTTATTAACTTGGTAATTTCAAGATTCAAAAATCCTTTAAAAAAAATCTTTTGGAAAGCCACTTCAAACGAATAGTAAGGTTCATAACTCCTACTCAATGGGTCATGCGGATTCAGTCAAATTTTTTGTAAATTCATTCGCTTTCGCACCTAGTCATCGCTCTTGCGAATTTTAGTAGCATGAAATGTTTTTAAAAGACGCTTTTATAGTCACGACCGCACTCCTACTCCACTCGTGTACGCGCATTAGGTGACTTTAGGGTGTGGGACCTGCATGCCTTATCAACCGATGAATTGTAAAGTGGCAATCCTTACTTAACACTTATAATAGTAGTAAATGTAATCATACCCCGTAGACTAATTCCTGATTACATCACAAACCAAATAATGGAAACAGAGAAAGCCTCTCCCCCCCCCCCCCCCCCCGGCGAGAAGAGACTCTTTTGAATACAAACGATCACACAGACAACATGGGTATGAGCTCTTCAACATAATTCTCATGAATTATCCTACGAGCATTCCAAAAGCATTAAGTTCACTGGAGGTTCGCTCGGTCTTTAATTTTAAGACCTTGTTAATCGAGATGAACGCAAATTGCTCGGACATCCCGCGCGTTATCAGGAAATAAAGAAAAGAACATAGGAATAATTACCATGGATCACGCTGTATATTTGAGTGGGGGGTCCAGATTTTGTGCATGGTTTTAATGGTACATCAGATATGTTAGGATCATAGTTTGTTTGCCAACAAATTTGATCCCAATTCTCTGAACTCATTAAGTGGGATTTTACTGTGTGCTTAGATATAGAGCAAGTATATTTCACTAGGTCCCACCACCCTACCAAAAATGACGACATAAATCACCAATACCCTAATACACTAACCAACTACTCTCTCTCTCTCTCTCTCTCTCTAAAACAACTCTTCTTTTTCTCTCTCCATTTTGTTAGTATAGCGTACATGTCCGGATCAGTTTGTTCGTATTACGATTATTTTTGGAGATTAATTTTACGGTCCACTAATAGATGTCAAAATTATATACGGAACAAAATTCCTTATATCCTAACTCTAAAGGAGCCCTGTATACACTGACTCTAAAAGAATTGTTAGCACCTAAAATATTTCGAACCTCAAATCTTAAGCAGAGTAAATGCCTGAGTCTCAAACCTTAAGAAGCCCTAGCCATGGTTCTTTTCCTTTCTCTATAAATAACACCTCAGCTCCTCTTTGCCTTCTCATCCACTTTCATTCCAAACTTACCAACATATCTCTCTCTCTCTCTCTCTCTCTCTCTCTCTAAACAGCAATATAACATTCCAACACCCGCATTTGTTTCATCTCAAACAAACCAATACACTCAAAAATATGTACACGGAGGTTTCTCACATTCCCACGGCGTCGCCGGTGCAGAGGTCCCCGTGGCACTCGCCGGTGCCGTACCTATTCGGCGGCCTAGCTGCCATGCTGGGCCTCATCGCATTCGCGCTCTTGATCCTCGCTTGCTCCTACTGGAAGCTCTCGGGCTACCTCGAAAACAACAGCGGTGACGGAAACTCCGGTGACAGAGACCTCGAGCTCGGCGAAGCGAATTCTGACGAGAAGCCGAAATTACCCCCGGTGGTGGAGGAGAAATTCTTGGTGATAATGGCTGGACAGGAGAAACCCACGTTTATTGCGACTCCGATTTCGAGCAGAGCTTCGTCTTTCGGAAGTAATTGTTCGAGTTGTGGTGGTGGTAGCAGTAGCAGTAGTAGTAGCAGTGAGATGAGTGAGAAAACAGAGGATGGAGAAGATGGGAAGGAGAAGTTGAAACAGGGGAGTGGGCTGGATCAGGTACAAGTAGGGAACACGGAGAACCATGAGGCATCTGATCAGATCCCTTGATTTGATTTGATTAGCTTCATCTTCTTCTTCTGTTCTTCTTCTTTTTTTTTTGGCCACCTGATTTTTATGATTATGATTTGAGATGATGAGAGTTTGCATGTTAGATTCATGTGGGCTGAGTGGCAGGGGAAGAAAATTCGACATCCTTTCTCCTTCTTCGATTTTCTTTTCTTTGTGGATTATCCGGGAATGTAAATACCATTTTGGACAAGGAATTAAATGGAAGAGTTGAGCTGTTTCTCTTCTTGATTTTGGATTGGAAAAGTCGAGGAACACGCCTTCTGGACACAACTGTGTCGAGTAGATGAGAACTTTTACCGTTGGATGTATGTGGATCCATTTCCATATGCATCGAACTGCTTCGGAGTTGTGTCTTGGCGTTGTGTCTTAAAATTGTGTTTGTATCATATGCATCGAACTACTTCGAAAAATTGTGTTCGTATCATATGTATCGAACTGCTTCAAACGTAGTTGTGTCTGGCGCTGTATTTGAAAATTGTGTTCATATCGTTGAAAACAAGGTCAAGCTCATGTTATTCTTGGTTTTTACTTTCAATAAAAGCTATGTTTGGATCTCAGGCAAAGAAAGAGAGTGACAAAAATATGAAAAAAAAGGGATTCGGAAAATTTCCGGATTTTTTTCTACTGTAGTTGGCTTTGTAACGTTCTTTGATTTTCTCTCAAATCAAACCAGACCAAAAAAAAAAAAAAAGAAGGTTTCTTCCCATTCTCTTTGCTTTCCTTTACAAAACCATATTAAAAAATAAATTCTAAACTTTTTCTCCATTTATTGTTTTTTTCTCAACCTAGGATTCAAACACAAGTTTATAAATAATCTAGTTTTATTTTTAAACGGATAAGAAATAATTAATCTATCTACACATCCGTTTACAGATATTCACACAGCCATGTGTTGAGTATGCGTAAACGAGTGCGTAAAATTTGTAGGATGATAACATGATTAAAAGCTTAAAGAAAATTTTAAGTGTACAAATTGACATATAAATACTTTTAAAATTGTCCAATAAGCACACACATAATATTTTTCTATGAAATAATTACTTGATTGAAAGATGTAAGTGACCCGTGTGAGGGACGTCCGATATGCGGCAATCCGAAACCGTGCACGGGATTAGTTTAGCCCTTTTTCTTTTTCTTTTTTTGAACAGGGGATTAGTTTAGCCCTAGGCCTAGCCTTAGGCATTATTGCTCTCTGACACTATATCACTAATCCTGTTACAGAACACCTTCTTAAAAATAAGTACTTATTTCATAATTTCAAACTCAAAAATAATGTAAACAAAAAATATTTTTTGTTATTTTTTTTACACCGTATAAAAGACCTCGAGAAGATCTATCAAATAAAATCCATATTGTTAGAAAAATTATTTGCGTAAACACATTATTTTTTAGCTTAAAATTACATTCTTAAAAAACAAGTACTTATTTTCAGTTCTGGAACGGGGCAAATTGATGTGTAACTCGAATAATATTAGAGAAATCAATTCATCCGTTCATTAGCAAAAATGTACTAATAAAATGTTATGTACGACCAGTCCTACCAGTAATTTTTTTTATGAGGTGGTACAATATGAACCACACAATAAGTGCATATGATACACACCTTAAAATGGTGCGTATTGAAAACTTTCCCACCCTTTTTTTGGGATCCAAATCTTTTGCTTTTCTGGGAGTGGTTTACACAACAGCAAGCATTGTTGTTTTGAGTGCTGCCATTATTTTATATATGGTCACTGTACATTAAGTCATGGTGCTTGCATGATAGGCTGCTGGCTAATGGGAGTTCCATTAAGTGGTTTCATCTTTCGAGCTCGATTGATTTTACAAATATGTTCAAGCTCGATTGGTTTTTGACGTGATGCCATCTCAAATAATTAAGTTGTATTAATCAAGTTGAGAAAGAGTTGATTTCCAGTAGATTGGATTTTTTGTTTTTAAAGATCATATGTTAAAACTAGCCGAGTAATGCGTGTCGGAATTTGGTTTGAAAGTTTAAGGAGCTTTTAGAAAAATGTTCGAGCGTAATGTGACGAATGCCAAACGAGCTTTTAACGATCGAATATTACGAGTTCGAACTTAAACAATTTGGATCGTTTGTCAATCTAATTACTGTATAAAACTAGTGTTATGGAACCAAATGATCAGATCGACATAAGTGCAAACACGTACAGATGTGTCTGGAGTCTTCCGATAAACGTGATTCCCACATGATGCACTCAAATGTATTAAATGGTTCTTAAAACATACTGTATGTAACTAAAGTTACGTCTTCTTCTTTTTTAATTAAAAACAGTAAGAGAATACAGTTATCTAAATTATATGAAATTGAAAATAACTTCACAATCAGAAAAAGTTTACAACCAGAATTACATATTTGTATTGGATATGATGCTCCGAATTTTCTTAATTTCGATTTGTTTTAGGACTCAGATATGTTGCACTTACAAAAGTTCTGCCCATGAACTCTTAACAGTAATAAGTCCAGATTCGTAGTCCCATTTGGAGAGAGAGAGAGAGAGAGAGAGAGAGAGAGAGAGAGAGAGAGAGGATGCGGCAGGGAGAGAATGCTCTTCATCAACACTGGGAACTTTTGATTTAAAAATATTGAATATTATTACGCTCATATTAATTTGAAGAAAGAGGGTAATATTTTTTTCACTTTTTGGAGCAAAACTGGAATATGCCAAGTGTTTGTATGGTACTGATCTTGCTTTTTTCAGCTCTAATCTTTCTTTCTTGGTGGCGAGGAATATTTCAGTGCCGAGCGGGTATTGCTGACGTGGCACCCGCTCGGCGCATCCGAGCCGTACAATACATTTTTGGACGGCTCGAATTAAAACACTCTCTCTTCTCTCATCCCAACACTTTCTCTCCTTTTCTCTCTCCAAATCTGAGCCATCCAAACACATAATGGACGGCTCGGATGCATAAGCGGCCACCACTTGGTACCCGCTCGGCACTGAAATTTTTTTCGTTTGTGGCAATTCGTAATTGGGTATATGGGATTTTGAAAACTTTAATTGGTTAGGGACTAAAGTGAACTATTTGAAATTTTGTGGGCAAAACTTGAATTTTTGCAAGCTATTTTTAACATTTAACTGAGCTTAGCTTAGTTAACCAATCTTATCCTCCGTTAGTGGTGGATGGTCAGTTTAAGTTCCCCTGGATTGGTTGAGGCATGTGTAAATTGGCCTAAACATCTGGTTATAAAAAAAAAACTATGAATCCGGAGGGCCAAATATGGCAAAAACAAGAATTAGTCATTTCTTTTCCATTGTATGGGTTCCAATTTTTTTATTTTATTTTATTGATTTCGTATTTCCATTTGTTGATTGATCACTCAATAAAGGTACATCCAGAAAAAGATCGGAGATTGAGTATCATAGCTAAAAATATAGATCCCCACTACGTTGACATCCACGTCATAGAAGAAGATTATTGTGCGCATACACTTCAGTTCCAATATGAAACCAACAAACGTGATTTCGGTATTGTTGGGCAATTGTCATATTTATATGTGGCCTTCATAGTATGAAACCAACAAACGTGATTTCGGTATTGTTGGGCAATTGTCTCATATTTATATGTGGCCTTCATTGGATTGAGAAATGCGATTGAATCCTATTCAAATTGGATTGATTTGCTGACAAATGAACAGTAGAAGCATGAAAATGGAGTGGCACTACAGCAACATCCATTAGAGCAGCAACACCCATTAGAGTCAGCATCAAAACATTCCTTGCAATTTTCAAACCATATGTATGAGAGCTACTAGTCAATCTCTTTTGCCATACTGAAAATTGAGCATCAAACACTCTTTTTAGCTAGACCTCATGGACCTCTTCAAAACCCTAATTAAGATGAAGAAAAGCGATCGATCAACAAATCCCACATCCACATTCTTGTGGTTGAAGATTGCTCCATTTCGTTCAGCAAGAAAATTACGCCTTTTTTGAGGAAGTGATGAATACGAGGGGGTCGATCATCGATGAACGTGACATGCATTATAGATTTGCTTGCTGTCAAATCATAGAATTCCATGACCATATGTTATGATAGAGGGGCCTATACATTGCTCATGAGATATGCAAGTATTCACGCCTGAAAAGACTAGGGTTTTAAAAATTTCAAATCACAAGGGGCCTTTTTTCGAATAATCTGGCTATAAGTAGGGGACTGTGTCAATGGATTGGCTCAAGCACTTTTTTTGTTGTTGAGATTTTTAGACTGTTGGGGGATTTTGTATTTGTTAAGGGAAATGGGAATATGAACCTGGAGAAAGGAAAATACAAACGGAGGAGGAAAGATGGGAAAGCTTGGAAATATTTGATTTTAGTTTCCAATTATTTTTCTTCTTTCTGCTAAGGAGAACTTTGACAATCCAAACACAACTTTGCCCTAAGGATTAGTCTGATTGGTTAACGGGTTTGCACCCCTCGCAATTGACCGGGTTCGTTTCTTGGGGTCAGACTGCTAGAAAGTAATTTATTATGAACCCCTTAGTCACGGCGTGAATGATATATGTATGCCTTTAACCGGACTAGGGGATTAGACGGGAACCCGAGATGGCGAGATGCGTGTAAGCTGACCTGATCATCGGAAAACAAAATGAAATTTTCGAAACACAACTTTACACCATGACCTTATGATACCCAATGGACGGATTTGGAACACGTATTGTTATGTCTACCAATTATGACCTTGAAAATTTGAGAGGCAAGGAAATGAAATCAAAGTAGGATGATCATGATCATGGTGACTGCAACCATTTCATCAAGTCAATTTTTGTTCTTCACAGTGAATACAGATGTAAGACAAAGCAATATGCCGTACGTATGACCTAAAATCAATTCAACTTTTTTTTCCCCCCCATTCGATAAGAGAGAGATCCTTACTCACATCATGCATGAAATATATACAAAGTGCAAATCACGGCACACTACATCAACTATGTGAGAGTCCACGAGATAAACCAACAACTCAACCAACAAGATAAATAAGCCCATCAAAAAGACCACAATCACTATAAACCCAACCCAAAACAAAGTCCCATTAGGGGCAGCAATAAACAAATACAGAGGAGGGAGAACACTCACATACATGCAGATGGAAATACTCGAACTCTTGACCTTCTAGTGAGATGCAAGAGTCATAGCCAACTGATCGAACTAGGTCCAATTGGTCAATTCTGTTGTTTGTATATATCGATGTAATTAGGGGTGCAAATTTATTGGGCTAGGCTTGCACCACATAATAACAAAGTTTGTTCATGTCATGCAATGTCTCCAATTAAAGTGTCATTTTTCTTTCCTGTCTAAATAGTTCATTTGTCTTTTTTAATAATACATAATACTCCATCTTCTTACTATAAAAAAGAAGGAAAATTCTAAAATCAGCCCAATAGGTTGACAATAATAAGTGTGTGAATGTGTATTAAATGGTGTAAAAAAATACAGAAATGTGTGTTTTCCTTGTCTTCTAGTATACTTATCGTCAGCCCGACAATGGCAAGACCGAAAAAAGAATACGAGTTCAAAACCATAGTACATTCTTTATGTTTTGATGTCCAATTCTCTTAAAGCCTAGTTTCACTCAAGGCCTTGGTAAGCTGAGCTGAATCCGGCCTATTTGTACTGGGCTATATAATGGGGGCCCTTTTAGTTCGTTTATGGGCCAAAATAATCAGCCCAACAAACAAAGTAACTCATATCAGTTTTTGCTGTATGCGGGCCTTGAACTCTTGTACTTTCATTAGTACCTGGATAGGTAAAAACACCCTGGTTTTTATTTTTTTGATCATATTTTACTATGAAAAATGATCGAGTACACAAAAACGAATGTAGAGGTACTCTTCAAGGCCTGTTAATTAGCCTGAATTTATATTAACAATTGTCATTAGCATCGTGTTATCAAAATTTTATGAGATTTGCATCTAACTTTTGGATGAAACATTAGTCTTTAACATTGAATCTAAGGAGGAGTAGAAGATTATGACAAAAAGGGGGGGGGGGGGGGGGGTGTGGGGAGGAAAGAAGACTAACGAAGAAAGTAGTTTGAAAACTGTGTCTGATCGTATTGACTAATACGTAACATCGCTAACATCACTAAAATTTTCTTGAGTAGATTTTTTTGTGTTGGAAATTAATTTTGGCATTCCACTCTTAGCCAGTGGCACTCCACTTTATGTTTTGATTGGGGGGGGGGGGGAAGAAGACTAACGAAGAAAATAGTTTGAAAACTGTGTCTGATCGTATTGACTAATACGTAACATCGCTAACATCACTAAAATTTTCTTCAGTAGATTTTTTTGCGTTGGAAATTAATTTTGACACTCCAGTTTTAGCCATTAACACTCCACTTTGTGTCTTGATCGTATGAGATTGCAAAACATAAAGTGGAGTGCCACTGGCTAAGAGTGGAATGCCAAAATCATCCATTTTTTCTTTCCCTCCCATAAACGAGCTCTTTTCTCTTTCTCTATTTTTATTTATTTATTATCGAAGATGACATAAAAAGTTACCGTTAAACAAAACTAAAACAAACTAAACAAAGCCAAAAAAATCTCTTGCAAATGACTGATACTACGAAAGAAACTCATTTTCGGAGCAGCTGCAAACAACTTATTTACAGAGCCGTGCAATCTCAGCCGTCCGGTTTGGCAATCAATGGTTTGGATTTTAATGAAATTATTCGCGCGAATAATTTCTTTAAAATCTGGATTGTCCAAAATAGTTTTGAACAATCGAAATTGAGCTCCATAAACACTTATTTATAGCTGCACTGTAAACAAGATTTTCTTCTGATACTATACTCCTAGTATCATGGTTATGTGATGTATACCATGACACAACGAATTGCAGAGGCTACGGCGACGCTATTGCTTGCTTCGGACAATACATTGGTTGTGGAAGATTAGCCTCTTTCAAAACTGCTTTTACTTTTTTGTCCTTCACATTTGTACATAAAGTTGATACACAACAATTTAAACACAACACTAAATACAATCTTTTATATATATGTATGGCCCATACGTGCTAGTATGTAGCATAATTGTTGTTAGAAGGCACGTAATGGGGGAAATGGGAATCTTGCAAGGCGCTTCCTTGTAGTGCATCATGTAGGGCAGATTCGAATCGTCCATCTCAATAAATAATGGTTCAAATATGTTTGTGAGTTTTGACTGGTTGAAGTTTACTATTACCGATCAAAATTGACAAATATATTTAAACCAATAATTGCTCAAATGGACGTTCCGGATCTACCTTATAGAGTGTTAAAGTGCCCTGCAGAATTTCCGACGCCATGGCACAAAACCTTAGCTCTTGATTTGTCCGGAATGTGGACTTTACAACTTCCCCCTGTTGGGGGGGTGGGGGGTGGGTTTTGTTTTGTTTATTTGATGTATAGGCATTTTACCTTCGAATGAATAAAATCTTTTTCTTCTTGTCAAAAAAGAAAGTGGTATGGTAAACGGGAGGGCCTTTTCGGGCAAACATTTTCTTGTAACCCTTCTTTTACCTTTTTTGCATTGCATCTTTGAGAATTGCTTTTTGCACTCAATTTTTTTTTATTTTTATACAACTCGTAATATGGTAAATTCATAGGAATAGACATCGTGTCGATATGAAAAAGAAGAATCAAATTAATGTTTTAACTTGTGAAGCAGTGTACGTGAAAATTTATTCTGTGTTTTCGCAAATGCTTAACGGATCTTTTTCATTTAGAAAAAGTCCCAACAAACAAAAGTACATAAATAATAGAAAAGGTTTATTAGAAAAAGTCCCAACAAACAAAAAGTACATAAATAAGTAGAAAAGGTTTATGGAGCATTGCTTTCAAGGTATTGAATAATTGCTCAAGGTAGTATGACCAGGTCTAAGTTGTTACTAATAGTTTTTAAACACGGGATACTTATAACGCTTCTCAAATAAAGGTAAGACCTAACACATATATGGCCGCCCACATCGTATGAGAGTACATATGAAAAGGTCTGCTTTGAAACTAGTACAATAGACATTTATGCATACGCATGAAAATATAGTACTATATTGCTACAAATTCAACGTTTTAACTTTTAACTGATTCAACTGATCAAACAAGCTTGGAATTGATTGGGCGAAAGGGAAATTAGTACTGGGGCAGAATTAAAAATAAAAAAATAGGAAGTCGTGTTTGGAATCTTTGGATTGTGTATTTCAGATATTCCAAATTCTTTGGTTGTTTGGAGACCTCTATCAACTTGAGTTGAACGTCCATGCCACATCAACTACTAATACGGAGTACTACTTATTTAGTTTTCGTCTATTTTTTCAGAACAAGTATTGCTTTCTCTCGAGCTACCGTCACATAGATAGTGCCCTACTTTTCTTCATTATCATACGTTCATGTGGGATCCATGACTAAATATATGAATTTTACATACATATATATATACATATATGTATGTTATATGTATATAGTCCGCCTCTCGTAAGGACTACCTCATTTTAATAAAATGCAGACCTTCCTTTCCCGATTGAATTTCGATAATCCGAGCCGCTCAATGTGTTCAGAACGTGATTTTAAGGGTACTCGTCAGAAATCAATCAAAAAAATGACCGGGAAGGGTTTCATCAGAGCAGTTTTTGTTTGTTTTTTATCGAACGGTTCAAGCAAAAACTGCTCGGATGAAGCCTTTCCCGGTCAGTTTTTTTGCCGATTTCTTTCGGATACTCTTAAAATCACGTTCTGAACACATTGAGCGGCTCAGATCATCGAAATTCGATCGAAAAATGAGAAAAATGAGGAGGTCCGCATTTTAACTAAAATAAAGACCTCCTCATTTGAAAATGACTGTATATGAGTCTCATTCTCCTAAGGACCACCTCATTTTAATAAAATAAGGACCTCTCTTTTCCAATCAAATTTTGATGATCCAAGCCGCTCAATGTGTTCAGAACGTGATTTTAAGGGTACCCGCGTGAAATCAGCAAAAAAAAAACCGGAAAGGGCTTCATCCAAGCAGTTTTTGTTATGTTTTTATCAAACGGTTCAAATAAAAACTGCTCAAATCAAACCCTTCCCGGTCATTTCTTTTTGCCGATTTCTCGCGGGTACCCTTAAAATCACTTTCTGAACACATTGAGCAGCTCGGATCATTGAAATTCGAACTGAAAATGGGAGAAATAGAGAGGTCCTTATTTTAGTTAAAATAAGGACCTCCTCATTTGAAAATGACTGTATATATATATATATATATATGTATGTATGTATGTAAAGCGAGTTGACATCAGTTGAGACAGGGAAAGATTGCTCGTTTTTTAAACTTATTTCTACAGACATAGAAGCCGGTTGCAGTCGGCTGGCAAATAAATCTGAAATGACTAAAAATCATGACCTCAACCATGTTTAAAAGCCGGCTTTTTCCTCCATAAGTACATGTATGCAGATATCTCCCACAGGCCACAGCTTATCATTTTTGAATCCCACCAACAGCTGGGAAGGCATATTATGGGATCATCCTGCTCCTGTTGTGGCACAGAGAAGGTCAATAACGGGTATGCGAAACCGCGATTTCATTTCATTTTGCTACATTAATTTTGAGAAACATAAACGGGATCGAATTAATTTGGAAATAATAATAAGTTCGGGTTTTGTTTGGATCGATCTTTAATTTTGTAGAATCGCCAGTGGAAGCGGTAACGTCGACGGTACTGGCAGTAGCAATCCATGGAGGATATTCACGTACAAGGAGTTGAGTTCAGCCACTAATGGTTTCAGTGATCATAACAAGCTTGGTGAAGGAGGGTTTGGTAGTGTTTACTGGGGGAAAACGTCTGATGGCCTCCAGGTAATTAATCATGTTTTTAGGCAAGGTTGGCTCTAATAATTCCAGTACTATCAATTTTATTTTAACAGCAAAAATAAGATTTTATTAACCTTTAGAAACAAATTATAAATAAATATTAAACGGACCCTAAGAGCAGGGCCTCAAACCGGATCAAAGCAAACCACAAAGGCGCCTCTCTTGGTAATAACGCTCCTCATGATCAATTTCCTCAATTTGAGCAATCCTCCTAATATAACTTCCCCTTCATCGCCATCGTAGCTAGCCAATACCAATTGTCTTGTCAAAGGCCCAAACTGCTAGTCTCATCGAGATCATGTGCAATTCTACTCACTACTTCTCCTTCATCACCCTTGTCCGCCCGAGCATCATTGAGTAAGATACGATTGCTATTATTGATGCCATCCGAAGAAATGGAGAGAGAAATCGTAGCTGCATCAGGTCTAAAAATTGCTCTTTTTTCCCTTCATTTCTAGGAATTTGCAACACTTCCTCTTCCTTCTATCTATGAAAAAAATTCCAATGGCCCCAAGGTTATGCTGGTTGTAAGAGTCGAATCTACAAGCTTAATTTGGTGAGTAAGCGCCATAATATATACTTCTTGTCATATTACCCTCGATCAACTCCTTGAAATTGTTACAACACATAGAATTAAACTACGTTGCGATTTAATGGCATAGAGAGTATCAGAGACGGAGCTAGGATGGGTTCGATAGGGGCTGTGATGAAACAAATTTCATTCGAAATTAAACAATGTATTAACTATAGCACATGTGTTTTCATACGGGCCTTATAGGACTAATTCTCAAGGTTTTATGTTTGAAACACTTATAGGATCAAATTGTACTAGGCTTTGCTCTTTTTTAATTAGGTACTCCACTAGTAGAGATTGACTCTCTAGGATTAATTGAACTGCATATAAGCTCACCTGATCATCCTGAATTATTGACAAATATTAAAAAGATCTCCATAATATGAGTAGAAATCATATACTGTAGTATTTTTGGGAGGGTATCTAGAGGTACAATTTGGATGACAGACAAGTATGAAGTATTGAGAATCGGGTGATGCTGCCAGGAAATTTTTTAAAAGCCAAAGAATTCAAGAAATAGAGGTTTATACAAAACCAATTAAGCAATGACATTTTTGAAAGGAAGATAAGAGGGCAAAATATTTCTTCGTGCATAAACTATTGCATTTTCTGATATATTGTTTCTTTCAAAAAATAACATATCACATTAATTTGTTCTTGTAAATTAATGATAAATATATTTATATACTCATTTGTTTTCTCCATACAGTATGGACAAATGATTAATTGACCTAAATTAATTAGGACACAAATCTCAAGTTTAGTTCGCATGGCGCTCCAAGAAATATAAAGAAAATAAAAATTAGTAAAAGACATGGCAACTACCACCCCACACCCACAAACTCAAAAGAGTGTGTTTTTTGTTTGTGTAGTTACCCCATTTTAATTACATTAATAGTCATATTTATAATTAAAAAAACTAATAATTACTTAGCGCACAAGATACGTGCTTATATAAATGATTTTGAACAATAATTAACTTCAAACAAAAGAAACAAGAAAATCCCAAAAGAAATCTTAAAATATTTTAATTTGTCTTCACTTTAACATATATTTAGTGTTAGGTTCAAAATCTCTTAGAGCAACCACACCGGTTGCTATTTTTGGAAAAAATTTGTTCCCATTTCTCAAAATTGGCAAAAGAAATGACAACTACCGAACCTAGGGATGCTGTCGAGCAGCTCCCTACCAAGCAGGTGCAGAGCAGCCTATATGGCCATTCATCTTAGCACGGGTGGCTCGGATTGAATCTGAGCCCATACAAATCGCATACAAATCTGAACTGTCCATTGCTCAGTTAAGATCCGAGCCGTTGATTGTCGAGATGAGCTGCCGCGGCCGATATGGCCGCTCTGCACCGCTCTACTGGATGCTGCTCAGCATCTCACATTCCGGCAACTACCACCCCAGTCCCCACATCCACAAACTCAAAAGTGTATGCTTTTTGGTTTGTGTGGTAAGCCCCCTTTTAATTATGGCTTTGAAATCAAAATAAACAGATAGCAGTGAAGAAGCTGAAGTCAATGAGCACAAAAGCAGAGATGGAATTTGCAGTGGAAGTAGAAGTACTGGGAAGGGTGAGGCACAAGAACTTGTTGGGCCTGAGGGGATACTGTGCTGATGCAGATCAACGGCTCATAGTGTACGATTACATGCCCAATCTCAGCTTGGCTTCTCATCTCCATGGCCAATTTGCTCATGAAGTTCATCTTGATTGGGAAAGAAGAATCAACATTGCTCTGGGCTCTGCTGAAGGCCTCCTGTGAGCCTTTTCCCCATACCCATCCCCCTTAAGTTTCAATTGCTTTTTTCTTTTTTTGGTAATATAAGGTGTTCTGGGTCAGTTTGCGCGCACCTTGGATTAATATCTACAATCCTTCCCTACAGTCCTTTCCACGCTTACGCGTGAGGTAGGGTGACCCCAAAAGTTATTAGCAAAAAGAATCAAACCAGAAATCTTAGAAGGAGCTAATCTTTAAGTCCCACCAGTCTAGAGAAAAAAATAAGTTATTTCATTCTTTGCTCATTCCCGTATTTAGATTAAGAAACAACAGTGTCTTAAAAGTAATCATTTTCATTTTAAAAAGGATGATAAGTTTGGATTTTTATATATTCTTGAGGAGTAATGATTGTGCCCTCTTAAAATGTCGAATTTATGGAAAAGGGATATAAAATTTTTGAGACCGACGGAATAGTATTCTATTCTATTTAGATAATTTCCTTATCACGTAGAATTGGAATGAAGAAAGAATTGACTTTTAACAAATCTAAGATATGCTTTCGGCAGGTCAGTTGAAATAGTCGATTTATTCTTGATTTTCTAATGTTGCTATCACCACGTTAGCGTTTTCTAAGTCTTACTGTATATTGGATATTCGCACTAGGATCTTGACAATTTATCTGAAGAGAAGTACTACCGGTCTTGAATAAAGGCGAGCAAGAATTTTGAGTTGGGCCTTCAAATATTTCTTGATTTTTTTTCTGTCAAGGGAAGAAACATATTCCACTTAAACAAGCAATACGACATCCACAGATTAGCACCAAATACAGATCCGGCCATGCAGCAATTACAGATTCCCATTCGAATACAAAGATATAGAAACACAGTCAAGCCCTAAAACTAACGAAAAAAGACAAAGCTGATATCTAGCGCGCGCCTAAGCAAAAGTTATCGCTCAAATATTTCTTGATGGAGCCTCAAAATTCAGTGAAATACAAATTATATAAGCCTGCAAAAGTAGACTTTAAACTAAAATTATGTTATCTTCAACCAATAATCGTCTTGTTATTTTCGAGGCCTAGAGAATAGAGAAACTTTTCAAAATTGAAGTTGCTCGATTTGACCTTTAATATAAGGATAATCAGGATAATTGGTATTTTAATTTGCTGCTAAAAATGCAAGAAGTGTAATCTTCAAATGATCATACTTCCTCATTCTTGTAATGATGTGCAATCTCTTGAGATTATCTACAAATAATAATAGTAAAAATTTTACCTTTTAAAATCTGAAAACAAGCTCAAAAGTCTAACATGGATACTTGTCCTTTGTGATTTGGTAGGTACTTGCACCATGAGGTTACGCCCCACATTATTCACAGGGACATCAAGGCAAGCAATGTGCTGCTGGATTCCAACTTCGAGCCACTCGTTGCGGATTTCGGTTTTGCAAAGATGATTCCCGATGGTGTGAGCCACCTGACAACCCGCGTCAAGGGCACCTTGGGGTACCTAGCCCCAGAATACGCTATGTGGGGAAAGGTTTCAGAGAGTTGCGATGTTTACAGCTACGGAATTCTTCTCATGGAGCTTCTCACTGGAAGAAAGCCGATACAAAAACTTCCCGGTGAAGGCAAGAGGACCATAACCGAATGGGCCGAGCCTCTGATAACCAAAGGGAGGTATAGGGAACTGGGTGATCCAAGCCTTCGAGGCAATTTCGACAAAAACCAAATGAAACACTTTGTCAATGTCGCGGCCCTTTGCGTGCAATACGAGCCCGATAAGAGGCCCACTATGAAGGAAGTAGTGGGGCTTTTGAAAGGGTATGAACCAAATGGGATAGTGAACCAAATGAGAATGGGAAGTGTCAAATGTGAGGATGAAGGTGGTGATGAGAATGAGGGTTCTTCTTATGATTAGAGTAGTTCTTCTCATGTGGAAGATCCTTATAAGAAATATGAAAACAGAAGAATGTCCAAATATGGGTGATATATTATTTAGTGTCCGTAACACTGCTCGAGTTATACCGGCTTCATCTTGAGGTGTTCTTTTGTAAATATGCTAGTAATTAAACTTCAAACGGTACGAAATTCAAAAGTTTCGGGGCATTCTTCTTTACTTCCAGCTGATATAACTAGAAGAGTGACGCAATCGCGAAAACCCATGTTTTTCTTTTCCTTCTTCCTCCTGTTCTTTTTTTGTCAATTACAATTCAAAAATTGGTTTCCACTTTTCATTTTTTGGAAAATAAAGAGGGAGATGAGAAAATATGGCTCGCTTGGAACCATTGTTTGTGGTTGCAGGTGATTTTATTTCATAGGTAAGACATTGTTACTCATCATCATTCTTTTATATCCATTCGGTTTTCAGAAAACTTAAGAAAAGTACCAAGCCGTTGATTTTCTCTTGATGTGATTCTGTCCTATCTTAGTACTCCAACTATGATATTTCATTCATGATTCTAGTATTCATCTTTGCAACTGATTTTATTGAATAATTCTACGGGTATAGAAAATGTACCGATGTCATGTGTGGGGCCTACTTCAAGGCTCATAGATGATCCGAAACATTTAGTTTGTAGTGAATAGTAATTTTTTGACGGACCCGAGGGTGCTGTAGTGCACTCTTAGTGCGGTCATTCTGGCCGTCCATCTTGGCAATGGACGGCTCGGATTTTCATCCGAACAATGGACAGCTAGGATTTGTAGGAGCTCGGATTAAATTCAAACCGTTCATGTCGAGATGGACGGCCAGATCAGCCGCACTACATGGTGTACTGCAGCGGGTGCACTACAACCCCTCCCATTCCTTTTTTGACATCCTCTTGCAAAATATTAGCTACTATATACGATATTGGTAGGCGCTTGATTGATTAGTCCAATTTTTTATTAGGAATTATGGCTTACTCCAAGAAGCTCGCGGGGCTGATTCTCTCCACCAATAAAAAGAACATTAGGCCCATTAGAGGATTATCCGGTAGTGGTGAACTTTAGACTTTCAAGACTATTCAGAGTGTATGCAAGCTAACTCAGACGCTTAGTTATCAAAGACTGTGTCAAAACAATCAACGGAACACACACTCTCTCTCTTATCCAAGGGAAAGTGCAAATGGTAGTGTCTTCTCAACGTTTCATTCATGATAAAGGGATGGACTCTTTGTGAGTGGCAAATAACCTCTCCTACCAAACAAACAAAAGATTACTCCTTTTTTTCTTTTTATACATGATAAAGGGATGGACTCTTTTTAAGTGGCAAATAGCCTCTCTTACCAAACGAACAAACAATTACTCTTTTTGTTTTTTGTTATTTGGCATTTATATAAAATGAAAAAATAAGGAGGGAAGATCTTCTTTGGCTTAGAAAACAAGACAAAATCAAATACACGTCCACAACCTTTGCTTAAACCCCAAAGCACACCAACCAAAAACACTTAATTCTAAACCCAAAAAAGTATAAACTTTGGAGAGAGAGAGAGAGAGTAAAAGCCATATTATGCTTCATAAACAAGAATATTTGAATGTGAGCCTATGTGGCCTCACTCCCCCACTGGACCCCAATCATTTTCTTTCTTCCCCAGACGTATATATACCTGAGCAGAGTTCCTATGCTTAGAAAATGACAAGCCAAAAATAAACTGAAAGACCCATTTTTGATACCAGAATCCAAATAGGTAACAATGACTCCTCAACCTCCTGCTAAAATCATACTTATTGGTATTTCTCTGAATCCAGAAGATAGCAAGCAGCTTTTGTCATGGGCAATCGAGACTCTAGCTCATCCGAACGACACCGTGGTGGCCTTGCACGTTCTTGGTTAGCATTTTTCGTTCCACCCAATTTTCACTTCAGTCCCAATGAATCTGTTAATTAGTCATTTCAATTTGATGTGGTACTAGATAATGACCAGTTTGGTCACAAATACTTCTCTAATGTTTGTCATACCAAATGAAAATGTTTGTATTGGATCATGGAAAGTAGAATTTCAGGGGAGCAAGGAGGAGGAAAGCGAAAGTTTCTTCTTATTTCCGTTCAATCTGATTTCTTTCCTTTCCTTGCATAGAATCACGAAACACTTGTCAAGTGCCAAGCTCACTTGCGCAGCGTGTAACATACGATGTTTTTTGGTGGAACTGTAGGGGAGCAGAGGAAGAAGAACAAGCCAATGGCAAATAGTCGAACGCATTGTTGGAGAGCGAAAGCGTTTGTTATATCAGTGATGGGTGAATTTGCAACAATGTGCCGGTCTAAACAGGTATTTTGTCTTCCATACTGCAATGTGGTAAAGTTAATGATACAACTTCTGCAATGTTCTAAAATTGGCCGATACGTATGCTAAAAGAGGCTGAAAATTTCCAGGTGAATTTGGAGGCAAGAGTTGGATTTAGCTCCAGTGCTGGGATAGGTCTAGTTGAGGAGGCAAAAGGCTTATCGGCAGAATTCCTTCTTATCGGCCGACCGAGAAACAAATCAAATAGGTGAGAGAACTGCTCAGTAGTATCACTCAAAATATTCAGTCTTCAATATGTTCTCCTTTTTTTTTTTTATCTATGTCGCGATTGCCACTGCTTTACCTTTCTCGTTCAATTTCTTAGGAATGCACGCGGAATAACGAACTACTGTTTTGAGCATGCCCCAGTAGGCTGCTCTGTGGTCTCAGTAGGGAAATCTGTGCTCCCACAACCAAATTCAGATTCACAATCTGCGCGATTCGAAGGTTAACAATCGCGCTTTTATAACTTTTATTACAAGAAAATACTGTACCTCATTTTCAAATTATATGTTCTAATCTGTAAAAATATTGCAGAAACTGATAAAAATGACCAAATGGACGAGGCTATGCATGAACTCTCAGAAACCAAGAGAGAAAGGCCTTCACCAAGAAGGGTTTTGGACATTATTGAAGGAGATTCTAACAGTACAGAGGAAGATAGCTCTAGTTTCGGGGACTCGAGCATAACTACAGAGTCCCCTCCCCTGGCTCCCAGATCGAACTACAGAAATCTGAAATCACCGTTCCAGCGAATCTCCTCTTTCCTTCGCTCACCGTTCGATTCAAACGTAAGAAGAAAGAGTAATGAAGTTATTCCTAGGAAAGAACAGCAGAAACCCCTATTGAGGTGCTTTAGCTATGAGGAGATTGCAATTGCCACAAACCATTTCCACCCAGGTATGAACTTGTACATGCAAGTAATGTACGCAGTTTGATCAATTTCCTATGTGGTATTGTTTTTGTTTTCTGTTTTGCTAAGCGTGCTGATAATGGTATGCTACGCGTGCAGATAATGTGGTGGGCAGGGGAGGATACTCGGAAGTCTACAGAGGTGATCTTGACGATGGGCGCACCATCGCAGTGAAGACGTTAACCAAAGACAACACGAATCAAAACAAGGAAAAAGAGTTCCTCGTGGAACTAGGCATCATTGGGCATGTAAACCATCCCAATACCGCGGTCTTGGCCGGCTGTTGCATCGAAAATGGACTCCATTTAATCTTCGACTTCTCTCCGAACGGAACGTTAGCTTGTGCATTGCATGGTACCCAAAAAAATCAAAATCTTTCATGTAGTTCCTATAACGGAATTGCCCAAGAAATCTATTTTAAGCTATCGTAACGAAATTTTGCAATTGTTTGTTTCTCAGGAAAATCGGATAAGCCTCTTGATTGGCCAGTTAGATATAAAATTGCACAGGGGACTGCTAGGGGTTTACAGTATCTTCACAAGTGTTGCAAACACAGAATCATACACCGTGACATTAAGGCCTCCAATGTACTTCTTGACCGAGATTATGAACCTCAGGTGAACAACATTTGAACTCGTCGTGAATTTTATACCCAATATACCCTTCCCGGACTCTCATTGATCCAAATTCAAATGACGTTTTTATATGCGATAGATTGAACTCAATGTGAATTTTTCTCTATCTGTATGTAGATTTCGGATTTTGGACTGGCGAAATGGCTGCCCAGTAAAATGACTCACCACACGGTGATTCCAATTGAGGGGACTTTTGGGTACTTGGCACCAGAGTACTTCATGCACGGAATTGTGGACGAAAAAACTGATGTTTATGCATTTGGAATTCTCCTTTTGGAGATCATTACTGGCCGGAGGCCGGTCGATTCGTCGAGGCAAAACCTTCTATTATGGGTAACTCAGATGATTAATTACCTTCTCTGCAAAATCTAATCAAAGCAAGTTAAAGGAAAAAAAGGGAAAATTAAGTGCATTCATAGTTGTGGAAAAAAAATGCATTCATAGGTGTTCACCTTAACGTAGTACCACATTGGTGGAAAAATAGCCCTAAAACTTACCAAATCGTATCAATCATAAGAGAAATAGATGGTTAGGTGGTCTTAACACTGACCGCCTATTTCTCTTGTGACAATTATGCTTTCTATAGGTAGATACGGATGTCAGATCAAATTGATCTTTGCATGGACAATAAACAAATTGAGGCCCACAAAAAAACAACTCAAACTATCTAGGTGAAATCATGATGGGTTCTATTTTGAATCACATGAAGTTCACCCGCCCAACCAAACCAACTTTTTCAAGTGTTTGGGATTGGTATTTAAGTCCATGGGATTGAGGTGGCTAGAGTTTTGAAGCCCGTTAGCAAGCATGTGGGATAAACTTGGAAATATTTCTTGAAACTCAAATCGGCCCAGTCTGCGCAAGACCTATTATATATGTAGAACTTAAAAAACAAAAAACAAAAAACAAAATTGATTATTGTTCTTGTTTCAAGAATTTTGCAAATTTAAAATAAATGTTGTAGCATAAGATTGTGTTTGTGATTTTGAAATTTTTTGGCCTTTAAGCAGAAATTGGCTAAAATTTAATTTTTGATAGAATGCATGTGAGATTGTCACGCATAAGACCCATTTATTAATTGGATGGACTTGGTATACATTAACATTTGTTACTAGTATATATTATGTAGGGCAATCCCGGCCCAAATCCACCCCAACCTGTTGTACGATGCTGGTCGGCTACTCCTTGCTGAGCGGGTGCAAAGCGGTTGATCCGGCCATTCATCTTGATTAAGATTTGAGTCATCGATTGTCGAGATGAGCGGCAAGATTGGCCTCTCTGCACCGCTCTACACGGAGATGCTGCCAAGCATCTCTCATTCCCCTGTTGAACGTGTACCCAATGTAAAAAGTGCTTGAGCCACAAAGATTGAAATGTGCAGCCTAGGTTCGTCGTTTGGCATCAAATTTAATTTTAGTTAGGACCACGTGTTGTTCTCTGTGCACGTTTTACATGCATATAATTACTTCAACTGTCATGATCCGAGAGGGGCTACAAACCAACCAAGCTGCTCATGAATAGCGCGAGCCTTGGCTCGACTCGACTCGTTTAGTAATCAGGCCGAGCTCGAGTTTTAGGCTCGTGCTGTAAACGAGCAGAGCTCAACACTCTGAAACTCAGTTCGGCTCGAAAAAACTCTGCTCATTTGTATAGGTTCAACTTGTTCATAGAATCCCGTTTAGTAAATGATCCAGACTCAACTTATTAAGGGCCGGACTTATACACGCACGTACTGAACTCGAGCACAACAAATCTCTACTTGGCTCGACTTGTTTGCACCCTTTACAATTAGAAAGTTACTAACCCTTGAATGATTTGTTATTTGTAGGCAAAGCCACTCATGGAAAGTGGGAATATCATTGAGTTAGTTGATCCTAAATTGGAAGGCAAATATGACATTGACGAACTGCTTAGACTGGTGCTGACTGCTTGCTACTGCGTTCGACAATCATCTATTTGGCGCCCATCAATGAGTGAGGTACGAGAAAGAATAAAAATTATTTAAACTCATCAGACAGAAGAAAAATGTTTAATTTTTTAAATTACTAGTACCAATACCTTTAAAATGTTTTTCAATTTCATCTCCCTTTTTCTTTTCTTTGTTCTTTTCTCCTTTCTGTTGCAGGTACTAGAATTACTCACAATCGGTAATGATTCTGAGGTTGCAAGAAGTTGGAGGATGCCGAAATTCACTTCCGACGAGATGGATGATTACTCTATGATTTTCGGATACGATCTTCCATCGGATATCAGTTTGGAGGACATATAGGATATCAAAAGCCGATTTTGCTATATTTTTTTTTATTGTTACAAGATTCTCGAGATAGAGTATATAGAGTAAGCAACATGCTTTTCTTGAGTTTGACTAGATATCTAGTCTAATTTTCCATGTGCGAGTTAGTAGGTCTCATATAATGAGCCCATCTTGTGAGCCATCATAGATAACTAGATAGTCGATTGGAGAGGTTAGCTCATTGATACAGATAAGAGAACTTCCTCGATTGTTGTTTGAGATTTTTATTTTGTATTTTAGGCCTAATTAATGGTTCCTATATAAAGAGCTGTATGTTTAAAATCGTGGGCAAATCATGGGTTGCTTTCAAAATAAAATCTTGAAAAAGATAAGAAGAACTAAGTATTTTTTTGGCAAGAAAAAGTTGAAGAAAACAGAACGGTGGGCAACCAAGAAACGTTATGTTATTAGGTCCCACTAGAAATCTCGATCCCTTTTTGCCCATTGCCCAAAATTGACAATTGTTCCAAACTGATAAAAATAGAACACACCATGAGAGGGACTTTAAGCGTTCAAGATCGCTATAATTGTGCTTTTGGCAATTAGAAAAGCTTTAGTAGACACATAGTGGACATCTTCCAAGTTTTTTGCTTTAGCACAAAAAGGGTCATGAGGTCCAATTTTATTTAGCTGTTTGTTAGTTATATTTGGCGAAAAAAATCTAATTGCAAGAACAAAAATCCTAAAACCATACATCGGCTAATAAATTTTCCGAAACATAATAGGGGGCGTAACTTACTGGCTGGATTTCTGTTGAAATAGTACTCAACGGCGGTACCGGAACCGGAACCGGATTCACAACATTGATACAAACACTTGCGAGTGTGTGCAGGGCTCATCCAATGTGTGCGTTAGAATATAATAGATAGTGGTGCTAGCAAAATTGTTGCTAGAAACATTATTGTAATTGTGATGTTGGGCCGAACATGAGAGGCTTTGCTGCTGTTTAAGCCTTTACCTGCCTGTTATGTCCCGGGGGTATGCCCCATTCTTGCTGGCTTTGTTGGTTACTATGTCTATTAAATTTTCAAAAGTATACATTAATCTTTTGAAAGCTTGTTTGCTAGTAAAAATCTGAAGCTTGATCAATGGCCTTATTATTATTTCCCTTCAATTTGACTGTCCCAATAGGCAGTGATAGTTTTAAAGTCACACCTATATGCTTATTAGGGCCCAAACTGAGCCGATGTCGGAGGTGGAGTGGTAGTTCAGTGGTAAGCTTTCCATGTACTCCCATGTAGTTGTAAACGAACCTAGCAATCTGCGAACTTGAGTTTTTGGCTTGTTTAGTAAACGAGCTGCGTGGAGCTCAACTCGATTAAAGAGATTTGTTAACTAAATGACTAAGCTCGTCTTGTTAAGGACTCGGTCCATTTTTTGGTCGTTTAGTAAACAAGCTGAGTTAGAGTTCGACAAAGCTCGGCTCGGCTTGCTTACAGCCCTACTCCCATGCATTGAATGAGGTTCAAATCTCGCTAACTACAATTAACACTGCTGACTATCGACGATTAAAAAAAAATTGAAATTCCTAACATTTTTAGTGGAAGGACCACTCCAAGTGGGTGACAGGGATACCCAGCTAATTCACCGCGTGGGCCCGCGACCCACGTGAAGGTGATGAAGATTACAACTAACATGGCCCAGGCCCATTCTGATACTTGTCACTGCTTTGTGCTTATCTTCTCTCTCATGTTCCAAAAAAAAATAAAAATCCTCTCTCTCTCCAACCTCAACATACACAGGACAACAACAAAACAGTTCTTTTCACAAAGAACGACCAAAAATCTCTAAAAAAAACTTCATAAATGTACCTTTTGATCCAAATGGGTTGGAGTTTAACGCGGGCGGGCCAAGCTGTTGGCCATTAACACGGGATGAGCAAATCCTTCATAAGATCGCATGTTCAAATTTTACGAAAACTATAAATATTTCAAACCTTTAAGTTCACCTTCCTATTGCTTCATCGTATATGAATGTTTGAGTCAAATTTCAACTTCTATACCATCAAATGAGTCAAGCTCGAGTTCTACCGGTTTTCAAGAAACCTTAACACGGTGTTACTCGGCTTTGCCATTAACACGGGGTGAGCAAATCCTCCATAAGATCGTATGTTCAAATTTTACGAAAACTATAAATATTTCAAACCTTTAAGTTCTCCTTCCTATTGCTTCATCGTATATGAATGTTTGAGTCTAACTTCAACTTCTATACCATCAAATGAGTCAAGCTCGAGTTCTACCGGTTTTCAAGAAACCTTAACACGGCGTTACTCGGCTTTGGCCTAGCTCATCTATAATCCTAATTTCAAACCACTGTAGCTAAATATGAAATGTCAGTCCTTAATTTTGACAATTACTATCAGTTTTGATGACGATTACTACCTAAATATTGTCATATTGACATGATAAAGTGTGGAGACATTTAGGCACTCTAGAGACTAGAGTCTAGAGCCAATTTGGACCTAAACTAGGTTTGGAATCAATCTCGTCTCATCACGCCCCCCCTTTGGTGTCCTCAGGCTCCTATCTTGATTGTGACCATATATCTCACAAGATTTTCCCTCAGACCACCACTTTCATTTATGGAAACATAAATCACCAAACCTAGAAGTTCCCTTCTCTCTTAGAATTTCTCCAAATCTTGGGTAAGACCATATTCCAATCCGTGTATATCATTGAGATTCATTGTGTGTTGGTCAATGAAGTACTACATTAGCCACCTAGTTATGCCCACCAAATAATTTACCGCTTAATTATCACAATACTAGTGGGGGTCTTACCAGTGGCATATATAGCTAGGACTTGGTATCAATAGTGGCCATAATTGATGATGGATAATCCTACATAACGGGTTTTCTAAAGTTCTACATTCCAATCATATCGTGTATTTGTAATTGTTGGATTCGTGAATCTTGATTTGACTTTGAATTGTCACTTCACTGACTATATTGGGTTTTGACACCCCCGTCAAGTCATATGAGTTCAGGGGCTACTCGCTAAATTCCTAACCATAGTATTATTGTAGTTGGTGATATAAATCTTAGAATATAAATAATTGTTATATGTAACTGATTGTTAGCTGTGCTCTTACTTCAATCGATACTAGTGCAAATCTTTCGTTTTGGTGTTTGAGATTTTGGATTTTCTCTCAGTGCACAGTTTTCAAATTTTTCTCTTAATCGTTACTTTTATTTCTTTTTCTATCTCTCTCTACTCATTACCCAAAATCCAGAAATGAACCAGCCCCTGTGTCTTTTCTATTTACATTCCGTTTTTAATTGTTTTTTGCGCTTTGTGGCTGTTGTGGTTTAACCGATTTCCCAAACAGTATGAACCATCCATACTCGTCTGATTTTGGACACTAGTATGCCTAATCCCCAACATTGACATAAGTTGCTAACCGGCCTGACCTAATCTAATGTTCTACAATAAACTACCTAAATTATCCCCTTGTTCTTGTGCAATAACCTGCCTAATTCGAGAATGTCCAATTTCTCACCTGCCTAATTATCTTTAATCCAACCAATTGGATTAACTCAGTTGGCCATAACTCTTGCATCTTATTAGGATGTCAGAAGTTTGAGTCTCACCACCTGCGTGTGGGTGTTCTTGCGTTAGATGATTTTTCCTTTCTTTGTTTGTTTATATCCTATAATGGTCTTATTTTTGAGTTGTTGGGTTTGGTTGTCTTGTGAACTCCCACAACTGATGTAATGTCCCAGATTTGTACTTTATACTTCATATCTGATGTAAAACCATCTCTTCTATCGATTGAAAAAAAACCCCTTTAATTCTAAGATATCTCCGCACAATTAATTTGGTCCCTACCTTTCCAGCCTCACTTCCCAGCAAGGCAGATGGGGTGAGAAGATGAAATGTCATATCTGCAAAAGATTTTAAAAAAGCAAAAAAACAAGTGGGGGGCTAAAGTAAAATGGGAACACTACAAACCAAGAAGAACCCTTATAAGGAGAAATAACTAATATACGATGAAATCCAAAAGGTACCAAGTAATAATCAACCATCGTCTTCGGCGAGACTAGCCTCCTGCCCGGCCTCCCCATAAAAAAGGATTGGCGAATCGTGATCACTTAAAATTTGTATATTTCGGAGAAAATAATTCGCAAGTTTTATAAGTGTGGTTCGTGTCAATCAAATTCCCGACGAATTAATTAATTAAAATCTTGGAAGAACTTGGTACGTTGGATTTTATTTAGAAACTATACTAAAGTTGGTTTTCCACAAGTCCTTTCAAACTTTTTCCTTTTGCCTTTAGTAGGCGTATTCGGAATTGTATAAGAACCAGATCATAAAAACAAAAGTCATGGACCTTGCTGGATCCTGATCGAGAAAGTTCCGGTCAAGAGAAAAAACAACAAAGCAAAAAAACGCAACCAACTAGTGCTAGCTCAATTGGTCAGGACTCTTGCATTTCACAAGGAGGTCAGCAATTCGAGTCTTCGCACTTGCCTGTGAGTGTTCTTCCGTTAGGATTATTTTTCCTCCCATTGAGAGGTTGTAGTTGGATTGGGTTGAGTTGAGTTGAGTTAGTGGGCTTAATTATCTCGTAAAATATCATATAATTGATGTAATGTCCCCTAATTTGTACTTTGTATTTCATACATGATGTAATATCACTTGGAAAAAAAGAAGCATCAGCTTTTCTTAAGCATAATCTTTGAACCCACCCTCCTACGGGAGTTTTCCAATACACTAGTTCAACGAGTTAAAACATTTACAATTTAATAAAAATTACCAATTGAACATTGATATCTACATAATTTGGTAGATTTGACTCGCAGTATTTATAATATCCGGTGAATTCTGTGAATTCTATTTTTCAGCGTACTTTACAAATTGAACGGTTCAAATCACGATGACTAAATTTCGATTGAACACAGCGACACATCTTAAACCCCATAGTGCATTGACTCATTATGGGATTCTCCACCGTCCAAAATTACATGATAACATACTGATAAATGCAACTTCTAAGCTCTGAACACATAATTAGGTTTTTGTTTTTTAATTTGGGTGCAGTATATCTTCGATCTCATTTGCCTCGAAGTTTCAACTGTGGTTTGATCAAGTGTTGATCGATAGTTGATCAACATAATTTTTGACGTGATTAATTGATACTTTTAACTTGATTTTCAAGGCTTTTTGTTCTCATTTCTGTGAAGGGTTCAAATCACGACGACTAGATTTCGATTGGGAACGTGAAAGCGTCCTACATCCCGTAATGAATTGGTGCACTACAATGTCCTTTGGTCCAATCCGATAATGGGACCGGAGAGGATTAGAATCTTGAAAGTACTAAAACCAACTACTCTTATAAACTAATACTATATTATCCAAAATTTTCTTACTAAATAATTACACATTTTCCAATTAAAATAAAGCTCCGATCAACCGAGTAAAGTAGGCTGCACCAATGACAATGGAGAAATAGATCTCATCATTAATATTTTAAAGAGGAAATAGAAAGTGACATAGTTGACTTACAACCGACTTTCACAAGGAGCCCCCCCTTAACCAAAAAAAAGTAGTTGGGCTTTTGAGAGCATGAGAAAATATGAAAAAAAACATTCACATGTTTCATCAACGTATCATGCTCCTGAAAATCAACGGTCTGATTTCCATCAATCTCGAAAAACCAACAAGCCCCCTATTCATACAAGCTTCGACAACCGTCCGATTATTTGAGGGCACAGATAGTAAATACGCGGGTGCGAAATACACGATAACATCTCCGACCGTTAGAAGTACGACGGAACGACGCCATATCCGGCATCCTCACGCTGGAAATGCGAGCCGGAGTTGAAAAACCGTTTCACCAATTCCGGCTCTGTCTCGGTCCGCTTCGCGAACCGGCCTTTGATCCTGGGCCGGGTCTCGGCGTATGCCTTTCGGGAGGCATACCGGATCGTTTTCTCAAACTTTCGGTTCTTCCTCTTCTCTCTGTACCTTAAAACCCTAGCTTGTCTGTCACTCCCGTTGCTCATCGGCGCCGTATTGGTTGTTCCCCCTAAATCTTTATTACTGAATTTTCCGTAGCTGTAGGATATTTCCGACACAGAGCTTCCGTCGGGCACAACTCCGACATCCATTGATGAGGAAGAAAACTGAAATTTGGATCAATTACATACTCATAATTAGCGAAATCGAACAAGGGTGATGTAATTATGATGACAAATAATTTTGGGACGTTTTCCTCCAATTTTTATGATATTCCTGCTAAATTTATTGGATTTATCAGTGATGTAGGCAAGAGATATCGAAATAAATATAACATGATAACAAAAAAAAAATATTTAAAGTTCACTGAAGGTGAAAAATGCACACCTCGAAAATACAACCACCAATATGTTATAGGCCCGGATATCTAAATCAATTATGCATGAATAGGATGTGTTTTACTATCTAAAATAATAACTTATTTTAATGTATTATAAGAAAATTACTTGCCTCGTAAAATAAAAAATAAGTATTTAAAAAAAATACTTAAAAATACTCTCTCCGTCTGGATTTAATAGTTATTTTTAAGAGTTCGTGTCATTTTTCAATAAATTATATTTAGTAATTTATAATGTTTTATGTAATTTTGAAAATATTGTTTATAAAATTAATTGAGATCTATCAAACAAAATCCATATTGGATATAAAATTTATTACCAATTTAAAGATATAACTCATTTTTTAACTAGTTAAAATTAAACGAATGACTATTAAATCCGGACGGGGACTAATATCTAATTCATAAAGGGAACTGATTTTCGCGCTCCAAGATTTACTGCAGGCGCTCCACCTTTTTGTTTTTATACTGTGATGTTGCTGGCAACATCAGTGTATATTTTGTTTTTACACTGTGGTATTGCTGGCAATATCACAGTGTAAAAACCAAAAGTGGAGCGCCTGCAGTAAATCTTGGAGCGCGAATATCAATTTCCTTCATAAATGGTGTGAATAACATTACATGGTACGTTTTTCTCGAAATTATTGATTAATTGAAGCGTCAGAATTGCCAAGAAAGTTAGTTTAATTTCCCAAAATTAGGTTCAATAGTCTTGCACTTTTCTGTTCATCAAGATTTCAACCGAACATGCCAAAAATACTAAAGGAAAGACATTCGAAGAAACCATTTAATTTATTCAGCCATCTCAAATACAGAGCCTTTGAGTTGAAATTCGGTTTCTTACGCTGTGGGTGACAGACTGAGGTGTGTAGCTACTGTTGTTGTTGTTGAAAGAATTGAACTTTGAGCTAGTGAAATCGATCTCGATATAGCTATCCGGCGACGGATTGGCCGTTTGTTTCGCCGTTGGTTGAACCGGTACTACGCTGTCAGACCCAGAATTGTGGATTCCAATCGGGTAATCGAAATCCAGGAATTGGTCTGCTGGATCAGAAAACAACAGCTCAATTGATTTCATTTCCGGAGCATCTTCCTCGGGTAGTTTGTGGGTCGGGTTAGGGATGACCCAGGAAGGCGGGTCGGATGCCGGATCCGCTGGGCAAGTGTGGTGGTGGGTGCTCCGGTGGTCGTCGGCGGATTCGAGGAAGTTGGTGACCGCTGCGGTGGCGGACTCAACCACGGACTCGGCAGAGTCGTAGAAGGGGATCACCGGGATCCGCTCGTGGCGGTGCGCCAGAGGGTTGGCGGAGTGGATGTCTGCGTCGCAGGTGACGCAGAGGGCGGCGGCGTCTGCCTTGCAGGTGACGGACGCCGGCGCCTGCTCGCACACCTCGCACATCCACACGCGCTCGTGGCGCGCGTTGCCGTGACTGTGGACCTTGGCGTCGCACCCGATGCACAGGAACGCCGAGTCCGCCCGGCAGAAGAGCAGCGCCGCCGCAGCCTTGCACGAGTCGCACAGCTTCGCCGCCACCCCCCACCCCACCTGTAAACACTTCCCACCACCACCACCACTCTTCTCATCCATCCCCATCTCTCTCTCTCTACTCTTTCTCTCTCTCAATGAGTATTTGGCAAGTGCTAGTCAAGTGAAGAGCACTTGCAATTTGCAAATAAGAATCTTGCAATTGATTGGGTAATGGGGTCAGGACCAATATCTATATGGAGTCAGAGAGAGGAAATCTAGCTGATGACGAGTAACAGTGGGACACGTGGATCATTCTGAGCCAAGTAAAAGATTTACCAGAGATAATTATTGGGTATTGCCTTTTGTGTTATGCAATTGTCTAGGTCTGTGCCGACGTAGGGCCCCCCGTGGGAGGGGTTGGACAGGCTGTTTGATGAAATCTCCTTGAGACCGAGATTGTGATGGGGCGACGCGCCCAAGTCGTGGTTTTTTTTTTTTTTTTTTTGTTTTCAGACAGTCGTTTGGATTAGTTTACACACGCCTCAATTATTTTTCGCCTCTTAAAGACAGACACTATTTGTGCCGGGATCTGGGAATTAAAAATATACTTCTCTCTTATGGATGGCCTGGCTGAAGAGATTACTAAATTTTGAACTCAAAATGTCCGGATTTACGGTCCATCATGGTGGCACTTGACTTGACCCTTCAGGTTCCCAAAGGGGTAAAGTTGGAGTAATAGGTACAGCATGTAGCAATCCAACAGGGTCACAGGCTCACGAGGGTGGAAAACCTTTTTAGCTCTTTCATGCCGAAAAGGTGCATTAAAAGCAGCAACAGCAGCAGCAACTCCAATTATTGATTTTTCAGTGCCGAGCGAGTATATTATACGTGGTATCTGCTCGGTTCAGTACATTCGAGTCGTCAGATGTATTTTTGGACGATTCGGATTGAAACTCTCTATCTCCTCTCACCCAATACTTTCTCTCTCATTTTCTCTCTCCAAATCTGAATCTGAATCGTTCAAACACATAATGAACGACTTGAATGCGCAAATGGGCACCAGGTATTACCCCTCGGCACTGAAATTTTCGGACCTCGAAATAATTTGAGAAGAAACAGTGGTACCAATCGTTTGAGATGAAACTCCATAGCCCATAGATAGCCTACAAAGCCAAACTTGTTTAATGGTGTCCGATGATTGTAAAAATTAGACGAGTGCTCCTCGCATTTCTAGGAGTTTGAAAATCCATAGCCCATAGACTATAAAGCCAAACCATGCATCCTAATCAAACAAACCATGCAGCCTTTTTGCATCCGTCCACAGAAAAAAGAAATACAAAAACAGGATAAGAAAACCGCTTTTTTTCTCGAGTATTTTTAAAGGGAAATGATTTTTACCACACAATATTTTGAAAAAAAAAATATACTTGCAGGATGTGGCATTATCAAAAGATGATGTGGTAAAATCACTACCCTTTTTAAATTGCCCTCAAGTTGATTTTATTAAAAAAAATTTACTGGTTGATCTGTGATCTGTCACCGTCAGGTATAAAAGCTTATTGTCAAACTATTTTAATAAACGACAAGAAATGGAATGTTATAATCAAAAAATAGAGTGCAGAAATTATTTTTCTTTTAAATATTTCCAATTTTTTTAGTAAAAAAATACATATATCTCTATAATAAAAAAAAAGTGTGGATATCTAGAAGAAAAATGTGGAAATCACTAAAAAGACGATGATTCGCCTCACCACTACCAGTTTGGAAAGACTTGACTACTCTACAGTATACATCATGCTGCGCGTCAGCTTTGGTTTTAATGGACGACAATGCCCTTCAGTCGTGTTCCACGCAAACCTAAGAAGCCATTGTCACTTGTCAGCATTGGTGGGTCAATAGTGCTGTATCAATGGTAAAAGTATACAGAGATCCTCTTAACTATGTCATTTTTCTATAGAGATTTTTTAATACTTAAAATCGTTCATACAGACCCTTTCAATTATAATCGTTAACCAATCAATACCTTTCTATCAAAAATACCGTTAAGATGAAGGGATTAGTATGGACAACTTTTATAGATAAGGAGTTAGTGTGGACGATTTTTTAGGGTTAGAATCGTTATTTTTTTTCATTTCGTTAACAGAGTTAGTCAACTTTTCATTTTATATAGTTGAAGGGGTCTATATGGGAGGTTTTAAATGTGAGGAGATCTCCGTGTACTTTCACCATTATCAATTGATATGGATATGAAAAGGAAAAGGATCTGGCTTCAGAAGCGTATGCGGTTGAATTTAAATTGTTCATTTTAATAATTAATAGTTCAGATTAATTTGGTGAAATTTTTATCGATAAAAGTATATTCCGACCGGTAAATATATAAAAATAAATCTGGACCATTAAAAATAGAGTACTGCTATAGGTACAGAAAAATTGGGACCGAAATCCTACCGACGGCCGCCGGTGGGCCGTCTCCGGCCACCGGACGGCCGATCCGAGCCGTTCAAAAATTCTAAAAAAAAAAACCGAGGGGCCCTACGCGGGAATCAATGTCATCCGAGGTGTGTAGGGTGCTTGATCGGAGCACCCCTTTTCGTGTATATATGTGTATATACACGAAAAGGGGTGCTCCGATCAAGCACCCTACACACCTCGGATGACATTGATTCCCGCGTAGGGCCCCTCGGTTTTTTTTTTTAGAATTTTTGAACGGCTCGGATCGGCCGTCCGGTGGCCGGAGAAGGCCCACCGGCGGCCGTCGGTAGGATTTCGGTCCCAATTTTTCTGTACCGGTATCTTTACTGTTAAAAATACCATCCGATGGTTATAATCACTTAAACCGCACCTCAGCCAAATTCGAAGAAAAATGTTAAAGACACATGAAAAGTATCAATGAAATGAAATAGAATATGAAAGAGCAATGAACGGCTCAATCAACAATCAAGGATAGAGCAATCACTTTCCTAAAAGGGGAATCATGACAATGGGAAGGACAACGGAGATGGAAATGGGAAAGAAGTTTGTGAGGATATGGGAGTGAAATTGCTTCTATTTCTTGCACAGTACCCAATTTTCTAGAAGAGTTTTGAAGGATGCAAACAAACTAAAGGGGTGTTTCCAGTAGTGAATAAGTAATTGGCTAATTGTATTCAATAGTAGTCTTGGAGTATAACTACATGGTGCTTCGAATTATTTCAACACGACATGGTGTACATTACATTAATTAGTTGTGAATCTAATGAGAATGTGGGGTGTTGAAATGTCCCAGAGTACCACCGCTATGCTCCGAGAGTACTGAGCAATTAGACTGGGGGGAAATGTTTGAGAGATACGAGTAACTTATCTCGACTTAGTTAAAGGGATGAGTTCAAAAAGGAAAACTACCAATTCGAATCCAATCAAGAAAAAGAAAGGAAATATTTTCTTACACAGTAATTGATTTTGTACCCCTAACTAATTAAGAACCCCATTTTATAGTTGCATTTTTTTTTTCTCTAACAAATTATTACTACATCATTATCCTCAATGCCCTGTAATATGCATCAACTTAAAATTTTCACTACTCTAAAACGGTTCTACCCTATGTAATAGTCTCTACCCTATGTAATAGTCTCTCAAGCCTTCTTTAAAACACCATGTACAAAAGGCATTTTAATTCATTAAATTCAAGCCCAATGAGAAGTTTTCCAAGGCTGATTTGAGGTCTGATGGCTATGTAGAGGGGCTCTTTGGGTCATTTCTGGGGCTTATTTTGAGTGTTTTTTGGGGATGTTTGGGGCTAATTTAGGGGGTTGATTTGGATGTTGCTGGAAGGCTGATTTGTGGACTATCTACAGGCTGATTAATTAGGGTTTGCTTAGTGGCTGTTTGGCATCGTTTAAGGAAGCAGCATTTGGTGTTCAGATGGGACACCGCGTGGCAAAGGGCAGGAGTAGCGGCTGATCGTGAACAATGATGGCGGCAATGGGTTGCTCGCGGGTGGTTTGGTTGTGACTCGGGCATTATCTTGTGTATTTCAGTCTATTGTAATCGTATTTTTTTTTTGTTCTTTTTCTTTTAAAAAATCTCCGAGATGTAGAGAACATGCCAGTAGCAGCAGTAATAGAGTAGTATTGTGCACCCTTCCAGGCTCTCAAAGCTTAGATTTTTCTTTTGCCGATAAGATCAAAAACTTTGTTCATTCAGATAAACTTACTCAAATTACAATTCAATCTATAGTAGTAAGTAGAACTGTAGAACCATTCAACTACTCAAAAATAAAAAGAAGTGATAACGCATCATATCTCTCCAACAGCGCAAATGCCTTCAACCTTTTCATGATAGGCAGTTTTGATGGCCTCGGTAATCCTTTTTCGCTATAATCTTCTCTACAGTCTGGGTTTGGACTTCGGCTCACTAAATTGCCTACGCCGTAGGAATGGTCAAATGTAGGAGGGAAAAAGAAGCATAACAAGGTTCAAATTGGCCTAGCCTAGGTATTCGAAATCGCAACTAAACAACGTGTCAACATAAATATAAAAAAATCACATAAACCCATTAAAAGATCCACACTGGAGCCTAAAATAATAGTCGCCCAAAACAACATATCAAAGGCCAGACCAACCTTGTGATGAACCAAAAACACAAATAAGGAGTTAGCCAAAACCCTAATAGACACAAACCCCACACCACCTGCTCAACCCACCCATGCTCCTCCTCACCTGGTAATTCCTCTGTCACGGCGGTCTCAACCTCCGAATATGGCCGTGGATATTCAACCCTCGCATCCTCTGGCGGCGGAAATTCAACCCTCACATTGTCACACCGGACCGTCATGCTTGCGCTTCTTTCCGAAACCGTCCCCGGGGCATACTTGATCCTTCCGTTAATCTTGACTCTATAATTCCCACCACCCAGAAGTACCGCTGCATCATCCATGGATCCCGTCGAGACGCCGACAGTTTCCTCCACCAGTTTTCTCTCTCCGGCTTCTTGTTTGAAAGGCGGCAAAATACCCACCAAGAAAAGTTCTTTCTCGTGAAAAACCGAAACAACGAGGTTTTCGTATACGATTTCTGTATGTTTGTAAGGGTTAACGGATGTGAGACGTATGTCGAGGTAATTTGTAGCCCAACTTCCGTCGTCGAATGGATACGCTACTGAGATGGAGTGGATTTCGAATTTCGGGTCAGTGGAAACATCAAAAGGAAGGATTCGGACTACTAGCAATATGATGGGTGCAATGGCGAAAGTGAATAGTAGGAAGTATGTTTGTAGGCAAGTAACTTGGTCGATATTGGCTGTGGGTTTAGTTTTTGGGTCGGAAGAGTGAGGAGAAGTTTCTTTGGACGGCATGGCTTGAGGACTTGTGGGAGAAATTGGTCCACCACCCATGGATATGAGAGAGAGAGAGAGAGAGAGAGAGAGAGAGAGAGGTTTTTGGAGAATGTAGGCTGGGGCTTTGTTTTTAGGGTTTTAAGGAATGCGATAGAAAACTTGGAAGAATATATATAGGGAAGTGTACAAGTACGTATGTTTTTGCATACACTTCTAATTAAGGGGAAATTACTTCGGAAATGATACACCCACCGCTTCGCCCACCGCACGCTCGTCGGGCTCACTTCAGCCACTGGACGGCCGATCCGAACCGTCCAAAAATTCTATAAAAAAAAACCAAGCGGACTAACGCGAGAATCAACGGCATCCGATGCGTGTAAGTGCTCGATCTGAACTTCCATATTTTAATGGCTCGGATCATCTGATTTTTGGAAGTTCGGATCGAGCACTTACACACGTCGGATGCCGTTGATTCTCGTTTAGACCCGCTCGATTTTTTTTTAAAGAATTTTTGGACGATTTGAATCGGCCGTCCGGTGGCCGGAGTGGGCCCAACGAGCGTGCGATGGGCGGTGCAGTGGGTGAGGTGCGGTGGGTGTATCATCTTCCAAATTACTTTGCCCCTAATTAAGATATCTTTCTTCTTTCTTTCTTTCTTTTTTTTTTTTTGGTTTTGCACACGAGGAGTGCTAGGAGCACAACATGCACGATATGTCTATGCGGCAGGGTCTCACTGGCCGTTAGATGGGTTGTTACCTTTTTATTACCAAAATAAGATACTGATATGTCGTGTATGTTGTTCTGTTCATATAATTTCCCTTTGCAAACACTTCTAAGGGGAAATTACTTTGCTGCTAAGATATATTTTACTTTCATAAATTTGGAAATCGAATTTTTGTTTCCAATTGTATATATTCTCAAACTTTCAAGGTTTCCATTATGGTGCAAGCCCTAATTAATGCATGGAAAAGAATAAAAAAAAATGTCTGACTTCTTAAGTCTACACCCAATTGAGAGCGACTAAATTTTTTTTTTTTTTTTGAAGATAGAGTGACTAAAGTTCACAATAAAAAAATATCGAAAAGAATACTGGACCAAAAATTAGGAAGAATATACTTACCAAAAAAATTAGTGAGAATATACTTTGTGTGAAAGAGGGCACAACTGAACCCAAAGGATTGACCTGGTGATCAAGACTTGAGACTTAGTAGTTTGCTTACTCTTAAAGTCTCAAGTTTGAAACCTCTTAGGCGCTATTAATTATTTTGAGGCCAATTCATATGAAACTTTGTTCTAACTTTAATTGAGGGATATGTGAACGGTGGGATTAGATTCCCAAAATTAGTCGAGATGCGCCCATTAACAATCTGATTACTTCACTCGACCGCCTATTTACCTATCGATATATCAAAGGTGGCCTCTTCGCCTACTGATCACCCATCGATTGATTGAAAAATTCGTGAATAACGGCACTTTATTCACTTCATCACAACCTTTCGTCTCCTACATCTTTGGCCGTGCATCTCCCTGGAAAGCGGTGCCAAACAGCTGACCGCTCATCTTGACACGGATAGCTCGGATTAAAATATGAGCAAATACAAATCTAAACCGATTATTGCTCGGTTAAGAACCGAGCCGTTGATGGCCAAGATGAACAGCCGAATTCGCCGTTCTGCACCCATTCCGCTTGGCATTGCTTTGTAGGTATGCCGCTCGGCAGCATCCCCTATCCGGTTTAGTGGTTCTATAAACTTTATCAAAGATCAATCCGATCCAAATTTGACTACATTTGTTTAGCGACTCTGGATAGTAACATTGTAGTCTCTCAAGCCATCTTTGAAACACCATAAAATGAAATGGGAAAAAAATTCAGATATCCTGGCAATGTGTACCGGAGAACACCCGAGTCTGAGAAGTTTCTTAAAACCCGAGTACCTCACACCACAAAGCAATGCTACATCACCGTTGGGCCAACAAGATTACCAAGAGCATTTTCCGGAGTTTATACAAAAAAAGAAAAAGAAAAAGAAAGGCTTTTGCAATAAATATGACGAAATAAATGGCAGTTGTCAGTATTTAAAGATAACTTGGAAAACACCATAACCTGCTAAATAATAAGTCCCATGAGTCCATGACATTTTACGAACGGGGGGCGTGCTGTGCACTAGGTGCATAGCACAATGCTGTGCGATCTCAACTGTTCAAAAGTGTTATGGATGGTCCAAATTTTAAAAAACTTTTCGGGGATGAGTTAGCCCGGAAAAGTTTCATTTTAATCCGACCATTGATTACCGAGACGGATGGTCCAGAATCCAGATAGTGCATAGCACACGCTGCACAGCACAGTCCCCGCTTCCGATATTTTAACACCTATATTAGTTTTTCATTCAGGAGTTAGTGAGGATAATCCAAAAAGAAGTAGCTGCAGCTCAAGTACAAAAATCACTATCACAGATCACACCAAGTAAATAGAGGGACACACCCCCTGTTGTTAGCTCTGGAATTGTAAGCAGCAACTAACCCCCTGATTTGAGTGTATTACTCAACCTGTACAAAAATTAGGTCATTGTTTCCATTAGGAATCCTTAAAGCAACAGTCATCACTGCAGAGAGATGAGGAGATTAAGAAGAGTGTATTTGGATACATGTACATTCCAAATTAAGGGATTTGAAATTATTATTTACTCACCAAGAATAACCCAAGTTTAGACTTTGATCGAATACATAGGGATTTCGAGATTTTGTCGGGGGGGCTTTTATACTAACCCAAGTTTGGACTTTGATAAAATACATAGGCATTTCGAGATTTTGTTGGGGAGTTTTTAATTTTTATGCTAGGTAATGCCGCTGTCAAGAATCACGAATCCAGACAAAGGACTTCGATCTCTACTGAATACCTAATCAATCTCCAACACTAGTTTCACAAGCCACATAGCGAATTCTCTTACACTTGGGTTAAAATCAAAATTACAAATCCATTCATTAGACCATTATGCATTTGTGTATGTCCGTCCTGGTTAGTGGAAAAGCAAAATCTACTTCGGATGCAATTATTGCATAAAAATTGGTAACAAAAGCCTCACGAGTATAGATGCGTTGTGCAAGCAGTATGCAAGGATGCTGAAGCAATTGCCAAATGTTGTTTTACATACCCAAAACTAAACCATAGAGCCGGTAAAAAAAGAAAAAGAATTAAACCAAAGAAAATAAACCAGACATAGGTGTATGGTGTGTATTCCCTTCGGATATGGACCAACCAACATCAATGTTGAACCTTCACCGGAAATTAGTTTTCCGAATAGTTTTCCTTATGGGTCTTTCTTGTTCTGCGGTTTTTTCTTTCCAGTTTAATCATGGGTAAATAGCCGAGTTGTTTGGGAAGCATTAGAATCAATGTTTTTCTTATCGTCAGAGAAGGAATTGGGATTTGGTCCAGAAATACCCAATCATAGGAATATAAGAACCTAAATAACGAAATGGTCAAAAGTTTACCAGTCCAAGCCCTCAAACAGGCCTTCTCCTTTTATTGCTGAAGCTTTAAAAATAGCCCATTGACGGTTTTTTATCTTGTGCAACTCTAAGGCCTCAGTCACTGCAGCATCATCAACTGCACCAGGAAGATCCTGCGGGACCGAAAGAGACAGTATCAAGAAGGAAATTAGAAATCCACAAATCATTTCATGAAGATTGTTTCTGGTGTAGAGTGGCTTCAGCTAAAACATCATGATGTCAACAAATTAATAAGCCCGAAGCTTCCTGGCCAACTTTCACATCGATGTTCTCATGGACTTGAGGAAAAGCTAAAAAGGAAGGTAAAACGAAAAAAAGAAAAGGAGAATAAGCTAACCTGCTTGTTTGCGAAAACGAGAACAACTGCACCTTTCAACTCTTCTTCCTGACCAAAAACAGAACGATGCAATTTTTTGTTAACTAAAGACTACTGATGTTACAACATGGAAAAGAGGAGCACTAGAAATGCCAACAGAAAGGCCAAATGGTGGCCAAAAAAGGGGCTAATATTTCCAGCTTGGATGGAGAAAGATAATATGCAAAAGCAAATAACAGAGTAGGAGGCGGCAAACAAGAAGAAGAAAGGCCCACTGTATCCGGGATAACTAACCAAATACAATATTCAGATACTCCATGACAGGAAGTTTAATCATTGCAAGTATCAAAATGCGGGCACACCCTCTAATCTTGGTCTGTTGTTTACAACTCATAAAATGAACTCAAAGGAAAAACTTAGCACGGCCTCTTTATTTCATACTGCTTCTACCTTTAAATGCATGACTACATTTCATACTCTAATGGCCAGATCAAAGAAATTGTGATATAAAAATGGATTCTTTTAATCCGAAAACAAATTGTGATACTAATGCTTAATGTGACTCGGAGGAAATAAGCGTCAAAAAACTACCATGATCCACGATTTTTGAAGGATTTTCTTATAGGACTAAAGTTGGTAAAAGAAAAATAACAAGGAAACAGGTATACGTTACCTCCAGGATAGCATGAAATTCATCTTTCGCAATTACCAGCCTGTCAGTGTCACTTGAATCAACAACATATACTATGGCCTGAGTATTTGGAAAGTAGCATCTCCAATACGGCCTGCAGCAATCAAAAAACCCAGAAAAACCTTGAGCCATTTACCCAAAAACAACCATTACACAAATAAGATAAGAACAGCCACACGCATTCACAAAGTAACACACTGTGCATATCAGGAGATTGCCATAGCTCTGTATTTTAAAGGACAAGGAACATATTCAACTTAAAAACTTTTGCACGATAGGAAACAAAGTAACACACCACCTCACTAATGTGTTTTTGATAACGTGCTATCATCCAAAAAAAAACCTTTTATGCTTCCGACATCAAATCCCCATTAAATCCCACAAACTTTACCAGTAGCAGAAAAGATTTGACAATGGAAAGCTTTCTTACTATAGAACTGATTTTGTTCCCTCGATTCTTTAATTGCTAGAATGTCATTACTCCCTTCAGTCTCTAAAATTTTCCCTTTGACATCACCTTCACCCTTCCTAAACACTTCTATAATTTGATATTCACTCTCACTAAGAGAGTTGAATGACAACTCTAAATATGATACAGACACTGAACAGGTATCAAAACTGTTACAGGCACAGCTTACTTCCTACAATTTCAGAAAGTAGAAACTGGTGAACTCAAGTATTGCAAAGTGGCATCTGAATCAAACAACCACTCACCAATAAGATTCTTAGGATTGCACCACTTTATTATGCACACGTTTGAACGTTCGAGAAATTATGAAAGAATTAGTAAACCAGCACATGGGATTCCTTTTAATGATGTATGGAGAGGAAATAAGGCCTACAGAAGGTGATCCAACAAGCAAAATGTTGGTGCCTTCTCATCTTCTCAAAACACACACACACAGTAGAACAATCATGGTGAAACACGTCGAGGATGGCTTGGCGAGGACCAAGTAATAACTTAAAAGAAATTGAACTGAAAAAGCCAGCAAATAGACAATAAGCTACCAACTAAACCAAACATAGATTTGGAAGAAACTGACTAATTGAACGAGTTAACTAGATCAATGACCATTGTCCAAGCATTCTGAAGATAGAAGTCTGAGAAACTGACTAGTGCCAATTCGTTTCATAATCCTACCGATGCACAATCATTCTACAGAAAACAAATGAAGCACGACATAAAGCTGGTACACATAAGACAAAGCTATGTACTCATCCATATGGAGTTCATGTATATCCCAGACAAAAGAGAAACAACAAGTAACAAGAAGTAAAACAGAGATACCTAATACTCGTCTGCCCACCTGTGTCATGAAAAAAGAAACGACTATTAGAAAAAGGTACCAACACAAACCGGCAATAGCTTTTCGAAACCAAACTGACATTAGATGAACAATTTACTGTACCCTACTTTGAGGACTAATACAGACAGAATAAACATCAGCTTAGCGGAGTCTTTAAGTCTAGTTTCCATACCCAGATCCCAAACTTGAAACTTTATGTTGTTATGTTGCACTGTCTCCACATTAAATCCAATTGCTGCATCAAATAAAACATACGAATCAATTCGCAAGTCCTAAAATAAGTAAATACAACTGTTCTAATGCAGAATAAAACCTTCACTGCTGAGGACTTGCTCATAGTTATGGGCCTATGGCTAATTTGAGAACCAAGAATTAAAAGGCGTCCACGCAACTGTACTTTCAGCTACAATGTCATATATTCACAATCAGGGCAGCTCCAGCCCTTGTTCAAAAATTCAAAGGCTTGTTTGTGGTTTTCAAATTTTCAACTCCGGCACTATAATAGCTTCTACCCAAATTTCTACTCACCTCTTGTTTTCCCATTCTAGTGCTTCATACCCTAATGAAGCTTCTCATTATAATTCTAGAAAATTTGATTGAAAAATTGACCATATAGTTAGCAATATCAGAATTGAGTCAAACCCCCCCGTAAAACTCACTCCATTCCTTGACTCAAACCTATGTGGCTTTATCAAATAGAGTTTCACCAAATACTCAATTAATGAAGACAGGCTCATATCTTAGTCGACTAGATTGAAGGCTAATTAGTGCCTTCTAAATGTACACTATACCAGTAATTGAGGCAAAATATTAATTACAAAGATTAAACAAAAGAGAAAGAAACGAACTTGGAATGGTGGAGACAACTTCTCCCATCTGAAGTCGATCTGCACCAAATCAATTGAGTAAATTAAACTATCGAACTTTTGGGAAAACCCAGATCGAAATCAATGCAAAGATCAGAAAAAGTCAAAGATTGCTTACACAGGATTGTTGTTTTTCCGGCATTGTCGAGACCGAGGACGAGGATTCGAGCTTCTTTGTTACCAAATAGTGAGGAGAACAACTTTGTAAACATTATCCCCATCCTTTGTTCTCACTTGGAGATGGAGAGTAAAACCACTGAGTCAAAATTGTGAAGTTAGGATTAGATCTTGCAAAATTGAGAAATTGCAAGTCAGTTTCGAACCGGGTGGGTGTACTCCCAGTAACACTATCCGATGGGTGGGTGGGTTGAGGTTAAGGGTTTGTTTGGAATCTAACAAAAAGAAAGGAAGGATAGGAAAATAGTATCAAAATACTAACTAATTTTTCTTTGTTTTGATTGAGAGGGAAAATGGGAGAAAAAAGTCGGAAAAAACTAAACTAAAGCTTAGAACATATCCAACGGGAGATGTCAAAGCTGAGGTGGACAATCAAACGGTTAGTTTTGGCATTAAGTCACCATCCAACCATGATGCCTTCTATCATGCCAAAAGTGACATGGTTTTGAAGAGAGGTGACGTGGCTTTGAAGGGAAGTCCCAAGTTGTCAACTTTGACATTAACCTTCTAGACTGCCAATTTTCAAAAAATTAACCACAAGCCTTTAAATTAATTTGACATAAGGGTTGGAGAGAGAGCGCTTGATGTCAAATTGCCACATAAACTTTCAATATAATTTGACATCTCTATTTTTGAACTCTATGGTTGGAGATCCTCTTAAGCACAGTAAATTTTTCTCACACTTTCTTTTTTCATTCTCTTCTTTTCAGTTTTTTTTTCCGTAACTTCCAAACATGGCGCAAGATCGTGTAAGTGATGTAGTAGTAATTTTGAGATGTGACTTAAAAAATTAGAGTTTCGAGTTCCCCTCACAACGACCTTCAGATCAATGGCTTTAAGGAGGCAATTTCTTCTGCCCTGTCAATGTCTCCAACCTTCCTGCACCGACTAGAACGGGTGTTTTTTGATTGGACAAACATTGAATGGGAATCGATTATTCTTCGACTCTGGCATCTTTGCGATTTTTCCCGCTCCGGCAATGCCCCTTCAAATACATGAGCAAATTGAGGACTATATATCAACCTAATCAAACACAATGATGTAGGGAGCACACAAACACAAATTGAAAAAATGGCTAAGATTCGGTTGATCTTAGGTTTGACAAGAAACTTTGCAAATGTAATGTAAGTGCTTACATTCTTTGTATTAATTGCACAAATGCCACCGATCTTCCAATTCCAAAACCCTATTCACAAATTGATAGTTCTTTGTAACTAGCTTAAAAGTTTAGTTGAGAAGTGCCGTAAGCATGAGTAATTTTTTTTTGTGCCACTAAAAAAAAGATCACATACTACACACAAATGAATCGATTTAGTGTTTGAGTCACATTATTTCCAATCGGAATGCGTAGTGCCGTAGGCACGGATAAACACTAGTAATGGTATATGGTCCAAAATTGTTCACTATTTAAAACAACTCATTTTCCTTATATAAATGGACTAAATGGTATTTTTGATATTTCTAGTGGGGAAACAAGTGATATTTTGGCATTAGTCTGGAGACAGAAAAATATAGTGTGAGGTCACCCTAAATCCGACTTCGACGCGTCCCATTATCATCCCTGAAAATATTTTACACCCAAATAAATGGAGCCTTAATGTCTTTTAAATCTTTGCCTACACTATAATGGACTTTTCACTTTCTAGTCAAATTTGTTTTCTTGGTTTTTCTCCATCGGATAAACCAAAACAATTTTATTGAAATCAATGAAAAGTTTCATTTTCTTTATTAAAGACGAAAATCAAAGTTTGTATAATTTTTTTCGCTTTCAGCCATTAGTGATTTCTTTAAAAGTTTGGACTATGTATCCAAATAATTTAATCTATATAACAGAGACGACCACAAAAGTATTTGCTTTTTCGCAGGTTATTGAAGAACTTGCTTTTTCATAATTTAATTCATATCATAAAATAAACTGTTTAAAATAAAGAACTTGCTTTTTCATAGGTTCTACACATATTCATAAGGTAGAAAATTTTCAAAAGGATATTGATTTTCGCGTTTCAAAAATTACTGCCGGCTCTTTAACAAGTGGAGTGCCAAATTCGATTCCTAATAGGAATTGATTTTGGCACTCTACTTTTGGAGTGCCAACAATAAATTTTGAAGTGCCAAAATCAAAATCCTTTTGAAAATTGACTTGAAAGATTGGTAGAGCATCCTAGAAAGCATAGAGAGCTCCACTAAAAACGTTGAACAGAGTGGATGATTCAACAATATAGTAGTAGTAGGGAAACATCCTTGAGATAGTTTGGGAATGTTTTGGAAGACTGAATGTTAGCCCTTAGATCAAATAATACATCTAGTCATATACCGAAGAGATGGAAGACTATATATTGTCATGCCGATGGAAGAGTTTTCACTAGTTTTCACTGCGTACATACTCAATTTTCTTCTCTTGGGTTGTTGTGTTGTACTAGTTGGCTCTGATCATCTGTTCGGGGCCTAGAGTAGGCCCTGTGTGCTATCGGTATGTACGGTTGGTCTCTTTGGCCGGTAGCTGTAGCATATCTAAAATCTTTTTTTTTTTTTTTTTTGATCAATCTCCTATAAATCATTAGAGATCATTATCTTGATTTTTAACACAGTACTCTCCACTACCAAAGCAAAAGCCCTAACCCATCACTAAGCTCTCCAATCAGAGATCCAAGAAAGGCAGAGTGTGCGATTTGGAAATGCTTCCCTTGCAATGCCGATTTCAGAACCAACAGGCGGAAGGCACTGATAATTCCAAGAGAATTCACCTTATAAATTGGCACAAAGTCTGTATATGTAAAGTAAAGGTGGATCAATAATCTAAAAGAAAAATATACATGTAGGTATTGCAATTTTTTACTTTCATTTATGTTCTTGATTTCCCACTCATATCGACTATTGACATGTAGAGTTACATGCCCTGTGCATTCTTTTTTATTTGTGGTCATGTGATGATGTGTTCATCTTTCCATCTGGACGTATTCTCCCATTCTTCTCATGATATATGATTTTCTGTTAGAGTAACCTCAACATCTTTCTAATAGAAATAGTTAGTCAAATAATCAACCAAACTATCCATAAATAAGTGTTTACAAAAAGCATGTGGGGTTGGCAAGGCATGCGGAACCGTCGTCTTCTTGGGAATGATACACCCCATCCTGCGCTAGGTTGGGCGGTTTTCTTTTCCCAATATTTAATCATGACCTTCAAGTTTGTTTATGTTTCTCCATGTGTTTGTAAAATTGCCTAAAAGAAATTGGGTTGGTTCATATGATGCACGTACAATGATAAAGCTCACTCTTTCAAAGCTCTCTACAGCAGGGTCGTTTCGACCCCCATCCGGTATACACTTTGCAACATTTATATATATGCCATAAAAATTAAGTTCATTTTTAGCATAGACACAAAAATTAAATTCATCATTACCAAGAAACCTTACTGATTATCAAACCTAAATATACTTATGTTTGGTTTGCCTATAGTATGAGTTGCCCTAAATTTGGATTTGCCCCAACATCGTATTAACACTAATTTAACTTGTGCCCTAAAACAGATATTAAAGCTTGCATTCTTACCCATAGCTAACCGTGGTTAGCCAGAGTTGGAGCAGCAACTGGCGGAGCGGTAGTAGCAACTGGCAGAGCGGGAGCACATGGAGCGCGTGGAGCACAAGCAGCGCGTGGAGCACAAGCAGCGCGTGGAGCACGAGCACGTGGTGCACGTGGAGCACGAGCAGCGCGTGGAGCGCGAGCAGTGGCCAGAGGAGTGGTGGCCTGAAACAAAACAAAAATCATTAGTAAATAGTAATGCTTTATTTGTTCGTTTTGGTATTCTAGATTAAACTTTTCTCTCTGAACACGCGAGGGAGAGATGATTTCTTTTCTGTAACCCTTCCCCATCGGGCTGAGCCCAGTCCTATTATAATGGATTTAAAAAGTCTACTTACACAAACAACTTAAGCACATATTCTACATCAAATTTTTATTGGGCTTGTCTCAGATTCCGTAAAGATGATCCAAACCGTTCAATATTTTTAAAATATTTTTAATGGATTTTGTTAAAAAAATCGTTTCATTCGGGTACCGATAATGACTTTTTTAAAATTCATAGAGAAAACTGACTGGTTTGCCTTGTGAATTTTGAAAAAGCCCTTACCGGTAGTTGATTGAAATGATTTTTAATGAGTAGTGCTATATGTACCGAAAGGGGGGGAGAGATTTCGTACCGACGGCCGCCAGCGGGCCGTCTCCGGCCACCGGACGGCCGATCCGAGCCGTCCAAAAATTCTATAAAAAAAAAACGAGGGGGCTTACGCGGGAATCAATGGCATCCGAGGTGTGTAAGATGCTTGATCCGAGCACCCTTTTTTAGTGTATATATGACATCGGCCGTCCAGTGGCCGGAGACGGCCCGGCGCAGCCGTCCCTACGATTTCAGTACCGAGGAGGTCGGTACCAATATCATTTCTGATTTTTAATAGGAATGCATAAAAAGATTTCTAAAAAATTAAAGTTCGGATTATATTTGAGGGACCCGAGGCGGGCCTTGCAAAAAATTTGTGTAGAATTAATTTGTGATTGGACAGGGAGAGAGAGAGAGAGATATTACGTGATGGAAAATAGAGAGGATTGATATTGGGATTGGTTGAATTTGAGAAATTGCAAGTCAGATTCGAACTGGGTGAGTTGGACTGACGATCTTGTTTTGTACCGGTTTAGTGAGATATATTGTGGTTCACGAGATAATGATACTTCACTAATACATTTGGTTGTTATTGGATGGGTTGAGATCACGAGATATTTACTCCCACTAAGATGGGTTGAGATTAAGGCCAGGGTTGGTTTGGAACTTAAGGCTCCGTTCAGTTGTCAGGAAAGTGTAGGAAATTATGAAAAAATCAACTTTCTCATAACTTTTGTAGTGTTTAGTTGCCAGGAAAGTAGTGGGAAAAATATTCTTAAGTTTTCCTGCAAGATTTACTTTCTTGCAAAAGTGATCCGGCCAAAAGCATAAGATTTTGCGGGAAAGTTTCTGCATTGTGGGGCCAAAATAATTTGAGGGCAAGAAAAAAAACGAATGACGCCAATTCCAAAAAATATACGAATTAGATTCTTAGAAAGACACTTTGAAATTTACGTGAGCAATAACAATTTCGACTACTGTGATGCTTTCTAAGATAATTGTTGTAGAAAAAAATTACTAATTGATTTTTTTTTGGAAGTATTTATTTATCTTGTCATTAGTCTTCAGTTTTGTTTTGTACTTACTAATCATCAGTTTATCAATGAGTTTTTGTGTCGGCAACTAATCAAGCATAGTTATTTAACATTTGTTTATTTAGTTATCATCTACTTATTTTTTAAGCTTCATGTTAAGGCTTTGCATTAGATAAAATACATTTTTCGGTATGTGTTAGTTCTCAAAGTTACTTTTAGCCATGGGAAATAAAGAAGTTTATCATAAGTGTCTTTTTTTGACAAATGAACCACTAAACTTTAGTTTTCCTGCAAAAAAAATTTGTCAAATGAACACTCACGGGAAAATAGATTTCTTTTTCCTTTACTTCACTTTACTTGACTTTTCCTGAGAATAACTTTCCTGTATAACATTCCTGGCAACTGAACGAAGCCTAGAAAAAAAAACTCGAGAATGTTAAAGAAACTTTTAGTAACTCGAGAAGGTTAAAGAAACCTTTTACCAATTCAGAATGGGAAATGATTTCTATACTTCCATTTTTTATTATGACATTCATTTTATTGTCTTTTAGTAAGAAAAATTCACACAAAAACTTTACCAAAAACCAAGAAATCGAGTGCCATAATTAAAAAAAAAGGAGTGTAGAAATCATTTTCCTTCAAAATCTAAGGTAAATAAGGTGATGAGATTTAACTGCATGTATGTTAAAGCTATTTTTAGGATGCCTAAAAAAGTTAAATGTTTTCTAAATCCTTGCATATGCTATGATGGACTTTCACTTTCTGCTCAAATTTGTTTTCTTGATTTTTTCCCATCGGATAAACCAAAACAATTTCAATAAAAATCAATGCAACGATCCGTTTTCTTTTGTTAAAGACGGAAATCAAAGTTTGTATATTTGTTTTTCGAGTTCGGCCGATTTTCTTTAAAAGTTTTGACTTTGTATCTGGATAATATATAATCTATATAACAGAGACAACCTCAAAGTGATTGCTTTTTGATAATTTAATTCAAAAAATAAAACGTTTTAAAATAAAGAACTTGCTTTTTCGTAGGTTCTAAAATAAAGAATCTAGTGGGGTGAAATTGGTTTCGTGGCGGTCATTTTCATTTATTTTTTTGCTATGATGGACTGTACCTATCCGTTTGGTCTAGAAATGATGCACACCAAATCTGGCCGAAATACTCGGGGATCGTAATGGGTTTGGGTGTTTTCGGATTCTCTTGAATTGCGCTTCAAAATATTTCGGGTCCATAAAAGAAATGGGCACAACCGAATAGAAAAAACAAGTATAGTTCACATTCCATGACAAATATGGCTACTAAAAATGAACGTACCATATTGGTGCTAGAGATCAAAACTACTAAAAATTATAAAACCACCATCGGTTTAATTGGCTTCGGTATCAGGACTCTTGCATCTCACAAGGAGTTTAGCAATTCGAGTCTTTTCACTTGTCTATGGGTGTTCTTCCGTTGGGATTATTTTTCCTCCTATTGAGGGGTTGTAGTTGGATTGAGTTGAGTTACTGGGCTTAATCATCTCGTAAAATATCATATAATTGATGTAATATACCGTAATTTGTACTTTGTACTTCATATATGATGTAATATCGCTTGAAAATAAAGAAGTATCAGCTTTTCTTCAAGCATAATCTTTGAATCCACCCTCCTACGGGATTTTCCCAAGGCACTAGTTTTTTTTTTTTTTCCACGGAAGAAGTAAATTCATTAATCAAGTCATACGGCATCTACAGATAATTGTGAATAGAGAATAGGACATACGGCAAGTACAGATTTCCACCAAAATACAGAGAAACAGAGACACAATACAAAAAAAGATTCAGAGACGAAAGTAATGTCTAGCGCCTATGCAAGAGCCAAACGCTCACTTCTTCACACCGTCAACATGGCCGGCTAACGTGGAGCTAGTACCCAGACACCACCGTCTCGGAATGGCAGAGCTCCGAATCAAAGATAACATTAAACCTGTGGAAATCAGTCACCCGATCTGGAAAAACCAGATCAGAACAAAAACCACCCGGGAAGACCCACCGGGACAAAAACCGGACCAACATCCGGACAGAAACCGGCCTCAACATACGGACATAACCAGACAAGAGTCCGGACAAAACAAAAACGAAACACAAAATCAAAACCCTAACCTGCCGAAACACTCAAAACAACCACCGCATCACCGCTGCTACAACCACCACACCAACCACAGGAATCACGACAGCCCCTACTGCCGCCATGCCCAATCCCAACACACCATATCCACTCACAGCATCGCCACCAACAACCCAGCAAAATCGCACCATTGATGCGCACCCAATATTGTAGATATTTGGTGCGACTAGTCCCGTTTTATGTTGCTTTAACTTGCATTTATCTAGCTTTTATAACGATATTGCTCGTAAGGTAGTTTGTTAAGTGTTTCAGGCAAAACGCCCTTAAAAGGCGTATTTTGAGTGCAAAGTCAACCCCCAAGTTAATTCAAGAATCATCGCCCGGTGGAACTGGTGCCAAAGTGACCAAATAACGAAGGCGAGGAGCATCGGGCAAGCCAACGGTCGTCGGGTGTCAAGTTTTGGAGGCTGGCCTGAAGACCAGAGATAAGCTCCCCGTATCGATACGGATTTTGGACCGTATCGATACGCGTTTGTTACCTTTCCAAGCAGAGCTTCCCGTATCGATACGGCCATAATCTGTATCGATACGGGATTGTTACGGGAGATTGGCCTTTTCAGCTTAACGATGTGGTATCGATACTTTGCTTATTCTGTATCGATACGGAGAGCTTCCGGCCAGATATTTGTTGCTTTTTGGGCTTTCCATTTATGGAATACTTGCCTTTTATAGTATGTTTTTAGATATTTGAGGAGAGAGAAACCCATTGTGTATAAATAGGGGTCTCCTCTCTCCCCTTTGTGATCTAGTTAATTTTTAGCTTTAGGTTTTTCCTCCATTAATGTTCTTTCAAGCTTTTCTAGTGTAATTCCTTAAGAACTCAAGTAAGTAATTCTCGTTTGTTAATTTCTCGTTTATTAAAGTTGTTCCTACGGACTAGATCTTTTATAATATCAAGTTTGTTTTCGTTTTCATCGGTTAAAAGTCATGTCTCGTTTTTATGCTTTCTTTCATGCTTTAGCTATGTGTGAGTAGTTGATAGGCCAAGTCTCGGGGTAATCTTTCCCGAGGACTTAGGTGGTTATTTGGTTCTCAAACCTTCGGGCTTAAAATCTTGGTTTTCGGAATTTCATTAACCTAGCCTTTTTGGTCTAAGCGAGGTGTGTTAACTCCTTGGTATGAAGTTTAGTCAAGCGGTCTTGGCAAGCGACATATTGAGGGCTCGTGGCCCCTACGTGTTAGATACATTAGCAAAAATAGGTTGATTTAATTCCGGTTAATCACATCTTTTGATAAATGTAGTCTTTTACAGTTAAATCCTCCGGGCGTGAGCACGCGGTCGTGACTCTCGCCTGAGTTATATTGAGAACCGGTAACATCCTTTGTCAAGGGTTAGACGATCCCTAGACTTGCCTCCTTTTAGTTTATTAAGCGTTATCCTAGTCTTTTGCCTTGGCAATTTTCATCGTTTCAAAGCAAAACCAAGTTGGCCGTCTTAAACGCCACAATCCACCATATAAAACCTACAATCCGATTAAGCTACATTCGAATTCTCTGTGGGTACGATCCCGGACTTCCGGATATTATGCTACCGACGACCTAGCCCTACGCTTGGGGTATTCAACCTTATATTTGAAGGCGAGGTTTGAAGGCGAAGCATTTTTGGCGCCGTTGCCGGGGAATCTTAATATAGCTTATTTGGAGGTTCGACAAACCACTGTAAGTATTCCGTTTATTTTTTTTCTTTGTGTAATTTGAACTCGACTTAGCGGATACCTCTAACCGAGCCACCAATTCGACTTGAGGTGTAACGAAGCTAGATTGAGCATCAATTGTCTTTTCTTTTATTGTCTATATAACGTGGTGGTGGCATAACCCCACGGAACTGTTTTGAGAAAAGAGGTGGCGGCATAACCCCTCTAGCCTGTTTATTTTATGTCTTATCTATCTAATAGAATGGCGGTAGCAAAGTGGGAAACACCGCACAAGACTTTGCGGGATTATCTTTGTCCCAATCAAATTTTCACGCCCCCTTGCATAGCCACTCATGACGCTAATGTTTTTAAAAGTCGTATGACCATTACCAATTGGTTTGCTCTCAAGAAACAAATTCAAACTTTTGCTGAAAGAAAGAATGAGTCATTTTATGCATGTTGGGGAAGATACAAGGACTTGCTCATTGCGGTCCCGAATCATGGCTTTGAAAATTTTCAAATTGCTAACTATTTTTATGATGGACTTTCTCACAAGAGTCATGCTTTCATAGATGTGTTGTGCGATGGTAAATTGTTTGATAAAGAACCCGTTGAAGCATTAGATTTCTTTGATCTATTGGCTCAAACTTTGCAATCTAGGGTTTTTGTTAAACATTTTCAAGAGTCCAATTCAAATGCCATGGAAGAGGATAGTGAGCCGCATATCTTTGCTGAAGATGTTAGTTTAGATTCTGACAACTCCTCAGAGTCTGATTGGGGTGGTGAGCCAAATGTTGAGCCTGATATCCAGTGTTCTCCCCCTGTGGATCCCTCTCTGTGTGACGATCCGGGGGAGAAATTTCTCATTGTTGAGAAAACAAATGTGGAGGTAGACTTTTTGTATGCTCTACTGAATGAGCAGGATGGAAAGAATGTGTCTAGACCTGAGCGTTTGTCTCCTTCCTTTGAAGAGATACCTTCCATTGAAATTTTGAACCATCCAATACTCTCGGCTCTAGATGATGCCACCATTCGTACCGAGTCTCCACCAGTGCAAGAGCTTTTAAAAGTCGAATTGATTGATTTTGTTGGTGTTGATGAATTTGATTTAGTTTATCATCCTTGCATTGTGGATTTTGTCAACTCGTTGAAAATCAATCTAGTTTGGAATGCGCACTTGGTTGAACTTAAATGTCTTAAACGACTTCGGCAGTTGCGGTACTCAAAGTATTTATTTTTGTGGCATGGTCGGATTCAATGTTTGAAGCAAAGTGTGGAGTGCAGTGCTATGTTCATTTTATTATCTCTAGTTGGCATGATAAACGTTCGGAGCCCGCGTTTGGCTGAACGTACATAAACTCTTTCTTTCCCTCTCTTTTCTTTTTTCTTTTTTTGCTCTTGATGGTCTGGTATAGCCGCCCGTTTCTTGCCTCTCTGGTGAGCAATGGGGAGAAAAGTAGTACTCGTGTAATCACGTGACGATTTGGTGGATTTAATTTTACTTGTCAGTTGTTGGGCCGGATAACACGAGCCGGGCGGTACTAATGTCATTTGCTTCTTCGTAGGTAGTTGGTTCTTAAGTCTTTTACAGGGTAAGCATGCTACCACACCAGCCTTGGTGGTTTAGGTCTAAAAACTAGGGTGAGTGAGGCATTCAAGAGCCCTAAGCATGGGTGCGATTACGCGTCGCGGTTGTAAGACCAAGAAAGCCCTGGCGATGACCTTGTGTGACTAGCTGTGGTTCTGATGGAGGAGCCGAAAGAGTGAGCCTTGGAAGCCGTTCCAATGACGAAGGGAAGTAATGACAAGAAAGCCTCCAACTTGGTCGAGGTATACGGGGGTTGACATTCCCCCGGAGGTACAATCTTTTGTTCTCTTCTCTCAATACTGTTGTTCTTCATGCTATGAGGACATAGCATCGTTTAAGTTGGGGGGAGGGATATATATATATGCTATATATATGTTGTTGAGACTTATCTCTTTTTGTTTTCGTTAAAATTTTAATTTTTTTGCTCTTGCTTGCAATTCTCCCTTGTTAATAGTGATTTCGCTTGCTAGATACTTTAATTATGCTCAATTGTGTCAATATGGCAAGAGTCACGTATCCCGTCGAATTTGATTATGTGTTTGAATCCATGTCGCGTGCATATACATGAATTTTGATGAACAAGTTGAGCCTAAAAGTCAAGTCAAGTGTTGTGCATCGCTAGAGTAGAGATTCGTTTCTTAAGCATCCCATGCTTTTTGCTTTCATTTTCCGCATTTGCGTAAATAATATATTTTGTTCATGCTTGAGTAGTGTTTATATCTCTTGTGCATCTTGTTTGGAGTTGCTAGCGTACTTAGGAAATGATTCAAGGCATTTTTGCTTGATTAAACCACATAAGAGTCACTTTGTCCTTATTTTGAACCATAGTCCGAGTCTCTTCCGTTGTGCAAACCTAGGTAACCGGATGTTCGGAGGGTTGTGTGTCTATAGTTTTCAATGTTTTAAGAAGGTTTGGGGGTGGTGTGAATGTGATAGAAGTGGTTGGGATGCAAAAAGGCGAAAATTGGTACATGATTTCTTATCTCTCCTCTCCCACTACAAATGTTAAAGCTCCAAATTTTCATCTCTCTCTCCAAGCCCTCAACTTTGACCCCTCAATCTCTCTCCTTACAAATCTCACCTCAAATGATCCTATTCCTCAAAGAAAAATCAAAGAAATGCTATGAAAAAGCAAAATCATATCCGAAAGAGGGTTGAATACTATGATGAGAGGATTGATGTGACCTCCGGGCTAACTTACATTCCGGATGAAAAGAGTCCGATGAGGAGGAGGAGCTCGAGGCTTACTGCCGTAAGAAGCCGGATGAGGATGACGAGTATGTGTGGTAGAGTCGGTGGTAGTAATTTTAGTAGGACTTATCTAGTAGTTTTTCTTTCTTGTTCGTATCTTTGTTTGGTGTTTGGCCATTATGTGGCCATACCTTGGGTAATTTAGGGTCGGTAGTGGCCAAGGGTAGATGAACCATGCAAGTATATGGCCACTATATTTTTGTAGTCCTTTTCCCTTTGTATCCAAGGTCGTTATAAGCTTATAAAGTCCTCCGTTGATCTTTTGTACGCTAATTAACTCCGTTTGATGCATGATTGATATCTATTACTTTTTGAGTATGATTTGTTCCTTGACGTGCATAGTTGTGAATAATTAGCTTTCCTTTCGTTCTTAGCGCTCCTTCGATAGCATGCGTAGCTTTTTGTCTCTGGCTATTGCATTTACTCGCTAGCGCTTGTCATGGGATGTATCTTATATCTCACTGAGTAAAAAGTTGAATAAGAGCGTATCCTTATGAGTTTTGGAGTCGAAACTCGTTGTGGTGCACGCATGCTTGACTACTCTAATATGGCAAAGTTTGTTCATCCTAGTTCATGGCATGTTTGTGTGTGGATTGCATGTACTCAGATTTGAAGGGCTGTTTTGGACTCTTGCCTAGTTGTAGTAGTTGAGCATAATTTTTGTATCTTGAATCTCGGGAAGATTGCATAGCTTAGTTAAGTATGTTTTGCTTTAGTTTGCTAGGGACTAGCAAAGTTCAAGTTGGGGGGTGTGATGCGCACCCAATATTGTAGATATTTGGTGCGACTAGTCCCGTTTTATGTTGCTTTAACTTGCATTTATCTAGCTTTTATAACGATATTGCTCGTAAGGTAGTTTGTTAAGTGTTTCAGGCAAAACGCCCTTAAAAGGCGTATTTTGAGTGCAAAGTCAACCCCCAAGTTAATTCAAGAATCATCGCCCGGTGGAACTGGTGCCAAAGTGACCAAATAACGAAGGCGAGGAGCATCGGGCAAGCCAACGGTCGTCGGGTGTCAAGTTTTGGAGGCTGGCCTGAAGACCAGAGATAAGCTCCCCGTATCGATACGGATTTTGGACCGTATCGATACGCGTTTGTTACCTTTCCAAGCAGAGCTTCCCGTATCGATACGGCCATAATCTGTATCGATACGGGATTGTTACGGGAGATTGGCCTTTTCAGCTTAACGATGTGGTATCGATACTTTGCTTATTCTGTATCGATACGGAGAGCTTCCGGCCAGATATTTGTTGCTTTTTGGGCTTTCCATTTATGGAATACTTGCCTTTTATAGTATGTTTTTAGATATTTGAGGAGAGAGAAACCCATTGTGTATAAATAGGGGTCTCCTCTCTCCCCTTTGTGATCTAGTTAATTTTTAGCTTTAGGTTTTTCCTCCATTAATGTTCTTTCAAGCTTTTCTAGTGTAATTCCTTAAGAACTCAAGTAAGTAATTCTCGTTTGTTAATTTCTCGTTTATTAAAGTTGTTCCTACGGACTAGATCTTTTATAATATCAAGTTTGTTTTCGTTTTCATCGGTTAAAAGTCATGTCTCGTTTTTATGCTTTCTTTCATGCTTTAGCTATGTGTGAGTAGTTGATAGGCCAAGTCTCGGGGTAATCTTTCCCGAGGACTTAGGTGGTTATTTGGTTCTCAAACCTTCGGGCTTAAAATCTTGGTTTTCGGAATTTCATTAACCTAGCCTTTTTGGTCTAAGCGAGGTGTGTTAACTCCTTGGTATGAAGTTTAGTCAAGCGGTCTTGGCAAGCGACATATTGAGGGCTCGTGGCCCCTACGTGTTAGATACATTAGCAAAAATAGGTTGATTTAATTCCGGTTAATCACATCTTTTGATAAATGTAGTCTTTTACAGTTAAATCCTCCGGGCGTGAGCACGCGGTCGTGACTCTCGCCTGAGTTATATTGAGAACCGGTAACATCCTTTGTCAAGGGTTAGACGATCCCTAGACTTGCCTCCTTTTAGTTTATTAAGCGTTATCCTAGTCTTTTGCCTTGGCAATTTTCATCGTTTCAAAGCAAAACCAAGTTGGCCGTCTTAAACGCCACAATCCACCATATAAAACCTACAATCCGATTAAGCTACATTCGAATTCTCTGTGGGTACGATCCCGGACTTCCGGATATTATGCTACCGACGACCTAGCCCTACGCTTGGGGTATTCAACCTTATATTTGAAGGCGAGGTTTGAAGGCGAAGCAACCATCCACCACCCGAAACGACTAAAGCGCCGCTAAGCAAGAGACCGGCTATCTCCAACAAGGTAGAAAGGCGGTCCACAACGGGATCCAGAAAGCCGGCGGAACAGGATACATCCAGCAGAGTATCTGGCGGGATCTTACTGGAGGGGGGAGGGGGTGGAAACGAGGAAGGTGGAGGGAAGGGGAAGAAGGAGGGGGGAACAACAGCCCACAGAGGAGAGGAGCGGCGGCAAGGGAAGGGGAGAAGAAAAAGGAAGACAAAAAGAGGCGCCCGGGGGAGGAGGCGGCGCCTCCCCCCCAAGCAAGCAAACAACGGCGGCTAGGGTTTCTCTAGTAAAAGTTTAGAGAGAGAAAGACGTATGCAAGAAAATCTAAGAAATTGTGATCCTTTTGTCTTCCCAAAAACACGTATGCATGAGAAAGACGAGTGTTAACTTGTTACACTTGATGTATGCCAAACAAGATAAAGTAGCAATTGTGGAGCATATCCGAAATAAGAGATACTACATAACGTTTTTCTTATATAAAGTAGTACATAAGTTAAACTAGTGGACAAAGCTATGGTACGCAGGGTATACCGTATGTCTAAATTATGACAATTTGTAATTTTCATTATGACGATTTTTGGTTTTCTAATGCATATTTTTTATGCTAGTTACGACTTTTACTTTAAAATTTACTTGTTGAACAAATCATTAGCAGGTTACCCATAGTTAAAAAAATTATTATTATGTAACCATAATTATTCGTACCAGAAACCATAATATTTGTACCCCAATCAAATATATGTGTTCAATATCATAAATTAAATAATGCTACGTACTCACAAATGTTATGACAACATCATAAATTGGCATTATCTTACCACAATGAGTCATACCAAAAATTCTTTGACACATATGATATTTCGTAACAAAATCAAAATATGTCGTACTAGAATCAATAATTGTTATACCCAAACAAAATACATGTGTAAAATACCACAAATTCAGTAAAATAACCAAATTTGTTATAACGACACATAAAATTGTCATTTTCTTACCACAACGTGTCGTATCAAAAGAAAACATATTTAAATACTACAAATTATATAACAAACAATAATTGTTATGACAATATCATAATTTGGCATTTTTATGCCCACAATTGTCATAGCAAAGGAATTGATTAAAATATTCCGTAACAAAAATACCACAAATTCAGTAATATAACCAAATTTGTTATGACAACACCATAAATTGACGTTTTCATACCCATAACATGTCATATAAAAAAATTCAATCGGAATACTCAGTTAACAATAGTTGTAATTAGCAAAACACTAAACCAAAAATTCAGTAATATAATCAAATTTGTTATAACAACACCATAAATTGACGTTTTCATACCCACAACGTATCGTATAAAAAAATTCAATCGAAATGTTTAATTAACGATAGTTATAATTAGCAAAATACCATACCACAAATTTAGTAATATAACCAAATTTGTTATGACAATACCATAGATTGACGTTTTCATACTCACAATGTATCGTATGACAAAAATTCAATCGGAATGTTTAGTTAACGATGGTTATAATCAACAAAATACCAAACCATAAATTCAGTATTATAAGCAAATTTGTTATGACAACACCATAAATTAACGTTTTCATACACACAACGTGTCGTATAAAAAAAATTTCAATCAGAATATTCAGTTAACGATAGTTATAATCGACAAAGTACCATATCATAATTAAATGTCGTTAGCGAGTATATTTTTAGAATGATCGATCATAACTATTAGATTATTAAGTCATACGATATTCAACATTGTCACCAAAATTAGATATCGACAACTGCGTAATCGAAAAAATTTAATGTATCCAGATACAAGAATGAAGTTGATCGCTTATCATTAGACCCTTAATCAGACAAAAAAAAACCTTTTATTATTGAATTCGGGTGCCGATGAAAGGGCTTTCTAAACTCTATCGAGCCAAAAAATTACGTGAATTATTTAATCAACAAATATAATGAAATCAATGGTTTTGATCGTCATTATTGTGTTGCGGTTGCAAGTCAACCGTACATTCAGTTACAACAGAAAAATTGGTTTTATATCAAGTATATTGAATGCACAATTCTAAATGTTCTTTTGGTACAACACATTGTAGTAAGAAAATGCCAATTTTTTGTGTTGTCATAACAATTATAGTTATATTATATAATTTGCAATATTTTACAAATGAGGGAGAGAGAGATAGTCAAGGAAGAGAGAATAACCTATTACCTGCTAAGCTATTTTTTCATTTTATTAATTGATTTAATAAATCGGTGGTCCGGATTATTCACTTTTAAATCCAAAGGTTTAAAATCATGGTGCGGATGGTACACCCCTAATAAGGGGTGTGTACCTATAGGGGTGTGTACCATAGGACTACCCAAAAACAAACTCAGAATCCTATCTTGGGATACTCAAGTTTTTTTAAATGATCGTGTATCATTTTTTCCATATAGCTAGGGTATCGTATGAAAAAAATATGTATGAGTAGCAGAATAGCTGTATGTATAAGTTAAAATCAGTTGAATATAAACTACAAAACTTGTTGCACATATTAAATAAAATCTAACAAAATATACTAGAAAAAGAAGTTAGCCACACCAGAAATTATTTGTTCGTCAAAAAACCTCAAAATTAGTTTCACACACACCTGATATCCTTTTTGCTTCGCTCTGCATTTTTTATACCAGGCTTTTTTTTTTGGGGTAAAATCATACCAATCTAATTGGAGAATGGGAGGTACAGTGTTGTTCTCCTAATTAAGGGCTTCTTGGCATTTGGTCCTTATTCAATTTTTTTTTTCCGCATTAGTTAATTTATTGATTCGTCTCGATGTGAGGAATCGAAAAATTCAATTTTTTTTACTATCACTCAAATGATTTGGGGGGACTTTATTTTTGTTATTTTTAAAATTATTTATTTTGGTACAAGTAAAAAATTATGGATTTTCCGATTTCTCGCGTCAAAAATCAATAATCCGTAAAAGTTTGGTGCAGAACTAACAAACACGAAAAAAAAATTAAATAAGGACAAATTGCCTAAATGCCTCTAAAGCCCATAAGAGAACAAGACCCAAATTAATGTGTACTGTTTTTGGAGGGTTAGATTTATTGCAGCTGTATTAGCGTCAGAGTGGGAGTAAAATAATGATTTTGGTGAGTGAATTGAGTTGGTGTATGTGGCAAGAAGGTAGCTATGGATCTCGATGGGGTTGATCTTGTCCACAAAATGGACAATACTAGACAAACAAAAACTGGTTCCCAAACCCAAATTAATCATTAGCGTGAATATCATTGTTAACAGAGTGCAAGTTCTCTCGTGATTATCTTCCGAGCAGTTTACAAACACGAAATTTGCACACGGTTCAATTGGGCCGGCACTGTCTCATTGGGAATTGGAAAATAGCAATCTAACCAATTGCCAATCAAGAACACTGACTTATAAAGTTAACTTTTTAAGGTTCTATTTGATAAAATTAAAAACTAAAAACTAAAAGTTAGAAGTTGAAAAAATAAGTACCGAAAGCTATATGTTGAATTTTTAAGCTAAAAAGTTGTTTGATAAATCAACTGAGACTAACTCAGTTGGCCAAGACTCTTGCATCTTACTTGGAGGTTAAGAGTTCAAGTCTTCCTACATGCGTATGGTATTCTTTCCTTTGTATTTGTTGGGGTTATTTCTCCTCTTAATGGAGCTTATAATTGAGTTGAGCTTGTAATGATTGTTATCTCTTTGATGGTTTTATTTATCATGTTGGTTCAATTATTAAACTTGGTTATCTCGTGGACTCTCACATAATGAATATAGAATCTTGTGGTTTATACTTTGTACTTCATACATGATGTAATGATCTTTCCTAATTGACAAAAAAAAAAATATTAAGCACTAGATTAAAAAATAATAAATTAATTTTAGTTCTATTAGTTATATATATTGATTCTCTTTTAATTTTACTAATCGTCTCCTTGAACTTTCTCAATGGGGCTTTATTATCCTTCAAGACTTCGAGGAAGATAATAATGATTTCAAGGAATGTGCCTTCCTTAATATGGAATTTTAAATCCGAGGTTTGGCAGTTTTAGTTTGTTCTCTTGGTCTTTGGTTTTATTCATTCAGCTTTTCTTCAAGCATAATCTTTGAATCCACCCTCCTACGGGATTTTCCCGATGCACTAGTTCAACGAGTTAAAACATTTACAATTCCTTCATTTGTTACAAGAAAATCTAAGAAATTGTGATCCTTTTGTCTTCCAAAAAAACACGTATGCATGAGAAAGACGAGTGTTAACTTGTTACACTTGATGTATGCCAAACAAGATAAAGTAGCAATTGTGGAGCATATCCGAAATAAGAGATACTACATAACGTTTTTCTTATATAAAGTAGTACATAAGTTAAACTAGTGGACAAAGCTATGGTACGCAGGGTATACCGTATGTCTAAATTACGATAATTTGTGATTTTCATTATAACGATTTTTGGTTTTCTAATGCATATTTTTTATGCTAGTTACGACTTTTACTTTAAAATTTACATGTTGAACAGATCATTAGCAAGTTACCCATAGTTAAAAAAAATTGTTATTATGTAACCATAATTATTCGTACCAGAAACCATAATACTTGTACCCCAATCAAATTTGCCGCCTAACCGGTGCTGGAGGTTGTGTCGGTGTTTGTCTCCCAAGGTTGACTCAGTTCCTACTCAGCCGCCGGAGCACCGCCGTAGACTGCTCGTCGAACCAACTTGTGTCTGTACTCTCCCTCTAGAAAGGAAGAACAATATTGCTGATGAAGAGCTCTTGATTTTTTTGGTGTATTGAAACAAAAGAGCTGAATTCCTTTATATAATCGATGAGGAGCTTTCTCATTGAATACGAGAATTCAATAGGGGGAGCTGCCCATTCAATAGGGTCAATTCAATATTCATATTGAATATAGGGAATTGAATACGGGGAATTCAATTTCTGGAGAAAAACTGCTACAGCCATTAATCCAGCAATTGATTTCATAATCAAATTGTGGGTTTTATTCTGGGCATTCAACCCAACGTTAATCAGTCGCGCACAGCTGATTCTGGTCCATCCAAACACGAATGGTACAAAACCAATAAAGCACAATCAATTCCAAACCAATCTAGATTAGACCATAGACCACAGACCTCGAACCACAGGTTGCGGGCCCACGAATCCTGAGCTCCGGCCCCGGCCCAAGTCTAATTTAGGTGTTTGGTGAGTGCGCGCACGCACGTCGTTTGGCTTTTTCAATTCCCATAATGAGACAATTTCTCATTCATCTTTAATGGAATTTATTCACTATTGTAGGGCCCACCTCACGCGGTGTGGGTCCTACCAAATTCTCAATGGTAAAATTTCATTTTCCAACAAGGATAACATTGAAAGTCATCTAAATTATAAGGACACAATTCATATGTACAACTTTATAGAGACAGTTTTTGAAACTTGAGTGTTTTTGTAAGGATTAAAAAAACTATTACTCCTACTTATTAGGTAACTTTCCGTATTGGCCCCGTATACACGGACCTATACAGAAACAAATTTTCTCCTTTTACCAATGGAAGTCAAAATCTAGTGGGATTGGGATTCCGAAAAACAAAAAGGAAAAAAAGAAAAGAAGAAGAAGAGGAGAAGTGTATATATTTGGCTTCAGTCGACTCTCTCTCCCTTGATCCCTTCAACCCACCGTCGTTCTTCCACGCAGCGAAGATCACCCCTTTCTAATAGGTACGTTTAGTAGCCCAACCTGTCACCAAAACTGTCTCTGTTTTATGTGTATGTTTCTTTGTTGCGTTCCCTGCTCTCTCTGAATTCGTGTGTAGTACTCGCTGTTGTTTGAATCCCATAAAACGTGACATGTGTTGTACATTTGATAGTTGAGAGATAAAGTAGATAGATATCTCTAAGCATGTTAAATTAATCATACCAATATGGACGCGATGGGGCATCACGTATGCTACCATTCGGTTGGTTAGAGGATTAATTGAGATAAAATCGATACGTATTCTATGTTTAAGTTAATATTCTTACAAGATTCATGATGCAAAACGTTCTTTCTTCTTCTTCTACTTCTTTTTTGTTTTTTTTTTTTTTTTTGTATTAGAACCTGTTCTGATAGTGAAAACAAATTTTGGTATATTTTGTTAGATTTTATTCAGTATGTGCAACAAGTTTTGCAGTTTATATTCAACTGATTTTAACTTATACATACAGCTGTTTTGCTACTCATACATATTAGCTATATGGAAAAAACGATACACGGTCATTTAAACAAACTTGAGTATACCAAGATAGGATTCTGAGTTTGCTTTTTCCATAACGTTCGATCATTCTCAACAGAATCCCCCTCGATTATACACTATAATTCAGAATAATCCTTCTCATGTACGAATTGAATGTATCATTTTTTATATCGCCCAAAAGTATGTGGGACAAAAGCTTTTAAGAACAAAATACTGAAACTTGAAATTAATTTGTTGTAGAATTAGCTGACTTTGGTTGGTGATAAACTAGTCATACTATAAGTAATGCTTTTGGATTGAGGAGAAGTAATGTTCTCTTACCTTGTTTAACTCTTTTGATGCGACTTTTCCTCAGCAGTTATAGAGATATCTAATTTCTGAATGTGTAAGTTTTCTTCGGGAACTAATTTCTGATTTCCAGTGGCCTACATTTTGTCCAGTGGATCAAGAATAGAAATTGGGGTATGTTTCCGGTTACTATTGCCGGAAACAACTGGGATGTGTGTTCGCTAGGCATATTTTGATCTAACAAAGAGAAACGGTCTACTTATGAGTCATAATTTACCAGCCTCAAAGAAGCCCGCAATACTGGATTGACACAAGATTTCAATAGAAAAAAGGAACTAGTTTAACTTATGTACTACTTGATATTAGAAAAAAGTTATGTAGTACATCTCTTATTTTGGATATGCTCCACAATTGCTACTTTATCTTGTTTGGCATACATCAAGTTTAACAAGTTAACATTCGTCTCTCTCATGCATACGTGATTTCTGGAAGACAAAAAGGATCACAATTTCTTAGATTTTCTTGTAACAAATGAAGGATAAAAAAATCTCAGAAAGTAATATTGCAAAAATGAACATCAACCATTTACAATACTAGTGAGGTATATATAGAGGTTGTGAAACTAGTATTAAGTAAGACCATGTATGTAATTAATTAGGACCCGGCCAATTGTATGGGACTCATATACCATTGCCGATCGGTTTTTTGGAGTAAGCAAACCACATACGCCAATCAGCAGAAAATACATTTTTGAGGATTTAGGACTTGAATACTTGCGATATGCAAATGTTGGAATTCAGAAGTCAAGGCTTAATTGCAACAGCTCTATAGTTTCGAGTCTTTCGACATTGTTTTCAACTCCTTGAAAGTAGAATGAGTTAAGATGAGTTCTTTGGACGACAAAGAAAAAAAAGCTGTTTTTCACTACATAGCATAAGGGTAGTTAAGGAACTTGACAAGGCATGACGAGGGAAAATGTATCGTTCCAGAAGTATATATAGTTTCCTAGTACTTTTGATACGCACATGTTTTCACTTTCAATACGATGGATTCCAGTCCCTTTCTTGCAATGTCTGAGCCTGACATTGTTTCTTCCCTTCCTTACCTTGACAGTGCCTTCAAAATGTGTTTCTCCAGGCCCTTTGAAGGCAAATAAATGTGTAGTTGCGTAGATGTTTGGTGGTAAAAAATTTTATATGTTGGATTAACAAAGGCAAATATCATAGATTTTTATAACATTATAAAGAGGGGTGGGATTGCAGCTATGGAGTATAAGTTGTATTTGATTTGCTTCGGTTGTTAGGCGAGTGGTGACATTTACTCACCCTATTAACTTGGTGGTAGTATCTATTAGATTCTATTTCTTTCCAATGCCCGAAGTATCCCATTTTCTCGGAAAATGGAGTCCTCGTGTTCGATAGAATGTTCAGTCTCTTTATATTTGATAACTATTGTTTCATAAGTTCAAACGGTTAAAATATCATCCAACGTTGGCCCATCAAGAGGGTTGCATGATGGGGCAAAAATTCTCATCGGTTTCTAGCAATGACTGAGCCTCACATTGTTTCTTCCCTTTTTTTACCTTGACATTGCCTTCAGGTATTTTTTGGTACTTTTTCTTTTCTAGGCCTTTTGAAAGAGAACAGTTTTGTTTATTTATTGGTATTTGATTGTTTTTGTTCTCAAATTCAAACTGGTCAAAATACCATCTAACATGGCCCTATCAAAAGAGTTATATATATGAATTAAGGGCGAAAATTGGTATTTGACACTTACCATTCTGTCATGGTCCTTTTTATATTTTTTTCAGACACTTTGCTTTGGTGATAGCTCTCTTGCCCTCAGTATGGCAGATGATATCGACAGAGAAATTGAAAACTCAAAGGAGTCGGAAAAAGAACGAAATAGAGACTGGGCTAGCCTTCCAACTGATCTTCTTTGTTTGATGCTTCCTCATCTCTTTCTTGGTGATATCAAGCGGTTTCATAACGTCTGTAGATCATGGCAATTGACTACAACTCCATCGGTACAATCTCCGGTGCTTATGTCTATTGGGAATGATAACACGAGATGCAAATTCTTCCACCCACTCTACAAGAGCCCTTACAGCATATACATTCCTGAATTATTCTATGCAGTACCAAGATTTTGTAAAGATGGTTGGCTGCTTATGTCTAGAGGCGAGCACTCAATGTTCTTCTTTAATCCATTCACAAAGGCATTGATTAACTTGCCTGATTTACGTGAAAAGTACAATTTTCAAGGGATAACATTCACATCTTCTCCGACATTGTCCGACTGCATGATTTTTGGCATTAATGTCTACTTTGATGAGTGGTTTTCGATATCAACCATTTGCCGCGGAGAAGAAAGTTGGCAGCAATTGTGTGGTGAAAATAACTCGCCCTTTTTCATCTCTGACTGTAATCCAGTCTTTCACCATGGAGAGTTCTATTGTTTGGGTCAACATGGGAATCTGGGAGTCTTCAATCCTGATGAAAACTATTGGAGAGTCCTTGACAAGCCTCATAGGCAGCCTGAGCCACCCGATCCCCTCCTTACACACGAGCGTAACTTTTTGGTGGAATGCAATGGGGAGCTACTATCAGTGTCTATGAGTTTCATGGGGAGGTCGATATCTGTTTCCAAGTTGGATAGTGTTGAGATGACGTGGCATAAAGTCGACAACTTGGGCGACCAAATGTTATTTGCGAGCAACACATCATCTCTTTCAGCAAAGAGAGTGGTACAAGGAATGGAGAACAAGATTTATCTTCCCAAAATCCATGGAAAATGCGGGGTGTTCTACTCTCTAGCTAGTCAATTGTTTCAAACATTTGGAAATGATTTCTCTCGTAAGGATTGGTACGGGACAGGGGAGCTCTTGAGTTGCTGTTGGATTGAGCCAAAAGCTGATACTTCTTATTCCAAAGAAGAACTCAACTGGTTTGAAGACGCTTAGGTAAATCTTGGGGTGGAGTAATTGAACACAAGAACTTCTCCTCATGGTGTTTAGATATTTTCAAGCTGGACTTGTCCATTTTAGAGTGGGTGAAGGTGGAGAGCCTAGGGGACCGCACGTTCTTCATCAATGAAGATGCCATCTGCATCTCGTGCTCCTCCACAAAATCAGGTACTTTGGGAAACTCAATTTACTTCATGCGGCATGACGATGAAAGTATGTACGTATTCGACGTTGAGGAGAAGTGCAGCTATTCCCACCATCCCTGTCCCTATCTTGGTCGTAATGTTGCACAAAAACAGTGGGTTATGATTGGACAAAACCTTGTTAATTATTCTTGATAGAAGCCCCCGATTGATAAATGTCGGGGTTTTTTTTTTTAATCTTCTTGACACTAAATACATATTTGTTTTTGCGACTGCCATGTCCATTATCATGATGCCTTGTTTGAAGCAAAAAATCATTTCGAAGTGGAATTTGGAGGCGAGATGATGCCTTGTTTGAAGCAAAAAGCCATTTTGAAGTAGAATTCGGAGGCGAGATCTATGTAAGGAAGGATTTGGTTTTGGGCATCAATGCACTACATATATTTTGCCCATTAGATCAGCTCATCTCCACCATTTTCAGCTTATCGCATTTTGGAAATTTCTCTGGGGCATTGTGCTAGTCTTGATCATGTATGGTTTTGTAGAGCTATAAGTAATTGATTTGGGTTCTCCTAACAACGTTAATAATGATTCCCGTTTTGGAATCCGCTCAAATAATTAGAACAAAGTAATCAAGACCATTCCAAATAAATCAATATTAAAATTGAGTACTCCTAGGTGTGTCATTATTAGGAAAATGGAGCGCATTGCTTTAACTTCAATCCTGGTACTTCATGGAAGAAGCTGAAAGCATGACAATGGATGTGTTCCTTTTGTTGTCGACTGCAAGAACTATTTGGTTTGCAAAATTGAAAGGCATTTGGTAGGATGCTGTGCTGTTTGTTTCCCAGAGTTCTCGTCTTGTGGGGCTATGGTGGTTCCCCTGTTTGTTTCATTTGCCCTTGTTACTCCCTTGATGGTTTGGTGCAGAGAACCATCAAACAACACGACAACAATAGTACTCGCGTAATCCCCAATGGATGGGGTATGGACTTGGATGGCTCCTTATACCTCCGAAAATCTAGTAACTCAAGGGGCTTTATGCCCTGGAATGAACCATCAAACTTACCCGAAAAAGATAAATTCTGCATTTGGAATTCTAACAATAACAACTGTCTTACTTAATTTCTTGCTCTTCTTTGTAATGCTGTTGGGGAAAGGGGAGTTTAGAAGATAGAACAATGGAGTGAGTCTAGGTTGGCACTTGCCTTTTAAAAGGGAAATTGTTCTCAAAGTTACTGTCATGACTTCAGTGAAGAGGGGATTAAGGATTGAAAATACAACAAACGAAGATTAGCTAGTAATTCAAACAAAAGAATACCATTTTGACTAATGGAGTTGTCCACCCATCAGTTGTATTTGTGATACTTCACAAATGAGTGACACAGTGGTCTTATCATTACATTCTTATTTATTTGAACACCACATGTATTAGTTAAAGCTGCCCTCAAAAGGAGAGAGCTAACTTCATATTGTATCATGTAAGTAGTGACTTTAAGAATTTAAGTACTAGGAAAAAGTGTCAACAGCATGAGCTGCCAAAACAGTTAGATTTCTTAAGTTCCCTGCTGTCTGCCACTGGTACATCTTTCCTCAACCAAACAAGTGGGCAAGCCTTCAGACAATCCTCAACTTGTCTCCTCCGAGAAACTATATAAATCTAAAAGCTAGTCTTTGAAAGATAATAAAAGGAGGGGTGGGTTCTCCGGGCACTTCTTGGGTACTCAAACATGATGTCTGCTTCTTCTTGTATGCAGAAATGGTTGGTTTTGAGCCTTTTTCTCTCTTTATTTGTTCTCTCTGAAGCGTCACGGTTCCCTAGGGGATACTGGGAACAGATGCTGCCCAAGAGGCTTCCTTCTCCCTTTTCATCTCCCTCCAGAGGGACAAATTCGGTAGGTACTACATCTTCTAGAGAAGTAGAAACTGCGCGAAATCATCTTTCATCAAATGGGAAGGTCTAGTTCTCTTCCAGGGGAATAGTGATTTTTCACATCTCTCTCTTTTCATTCTAATGAAGAAAGTGTTATCTTGAACTGCTCCTCTTGAACGGAGTCTGGTGATATTTTGCAATAGTTTGCTGCTGCAAACTCTGAGAATTGTTCTGCAACAAGTATCTCTTGTATAGTTGACTGAATAGATAAAGATATTCATCTTTGACCAAGATGAGGTTATTGACTTAGAACCTGGGAAGAGATGTATAGATGGCCAGTTTTGGTACCGTAGATTGTAGCTAGAACCGGTTAACGCCTATGAACTCCTAGCGATTGCGTTGTAATTATCTCCTGTACTATGTATTTTGTTCCTGAATAAATTCAACCTAAATCAACTATGCAGTAACAACCGTCTTCAGGTATCACATTTACAGCACTACTACTTTTTTGGCCTTTTCTTTTACTTCATACTTCTGCATGGGTATAGTCGATCTGTTCTGCTGCTTTCTCCTCCATTATTCCTCTTGTTTGGGTGCGCGATCGGTTATAACACTACTTTGCCTTTACTCTTTTGAAGTTACTGCTCTCTTCTATTTGGGATTATATAACATGTATATTCATCAAATATATGAATCAGCCCCCCAAATTTGGAAATAGTTAAGAGATGAAAATGTTGTATATTTATTGGACAAGAATATTTCAAAACACTTTTTGGTGCGAAAATTCTTAATTGGGCTTTGGGTAAATATATGTGTTCTTTAAATTAGGCCCATGTGTAATTGGATCTTGTTTTTCTCAAACCCACTTGAATATGTTTTAGCCCAAAACAAATTCTTACTGTTACTAGCTATTGGGCATTTGCCCGTTGCTTTTCCCGTTGGGCATTTTTTGCCCGTTAATGCCATCAGTTTCTAGCTGTTAACAACTAACACTTGGAAGACTTGGTCAAACAAAAAACTCTATATATACACATGTGTCTTCCTCCTTAGTAACTTTTTTCTTACTACTCCCGGCCACATTCACTCTCCGGAAAAAACAGATTGCCCAAATATAATCTTTCATTCTTTTGCTTTCAAGCTCTTGTGTTGTTTGTTCTAAAAAGAGGAACCATCAAAGAGGGGTTGTTCAATCCTCTTCCGACTAGTGCGAGTCCACGAGCCTTACGTACCGAGTCATTGGCTCTGAGGGGTTGCGAATCAACCTTAAAAGATAACGCCATCGGCGTGCTCTATAGCTCGGTGAGATTGTTCTTTGATTTATTTTATTGGATATTTTAATTTGATAGAAATTGTGCATTATACTACTAATTTTTCCAACAGAAAAGGGGTATACATTTGCTCCAAGTTTTGTGTGTATCTGTAGAACCATGCACCCTTGCACTCGTAGATTTCTTCCTTCTAATGCGCTCCAATTCACAAGTTGACATGTATAAGGCAACGGCTACTTTTAGCAGCTTCAAACATTCCAATCTTGCTGCTTTTCCATATGCCAATTCCACGTGGAATTGAAGTTAAGCTCAAACATGTCAATTTTGACAGCAAGCTGTTCCCATGCCAAAATTCAAAATTTGACCGTTTTGAGTTTTTTTTTTGGTTGTTTGAAAGTATAATTTGACATTAAGGGTTGGAGAAAGAGAGTTTGATGTCAAATTGAAGATGTCAAAATGCTACATCAACCTTCAAAAAAAATTTGACGTCTTCAATTTGAAGTCATGGGTTGGAGATGCTCATTTCCAATCCAATTTTTCATTTTAAAGAATTAAAAATAGCATTTACTCAAAAAGTGTGTATAAAGAACGAAACTCCAATTATACACACTTTTATTCTTTCCAAAATTCAACTTTACCTCCAAAATTTAAGTTTTTACCTTTTGAAATATTATCCAAAGATGTTCAATATTGATCTCATTTTGAAGATATTGTTATCACATTTGTAGTGGTAGTGTTTTTTTTTTTTTGAAACGGCAAAAAGATTTTATTTGAAACTCGACAAAGAGTACATCGAGGAAGTAAAAAGGGACAAGACACCCGCATCATGATGTTGATATATGAAGACGAGTGAATGGCCTAAATTAAAACAACGAAAGAACATCCAACAAAAAGTTGAATGCAACATAGAAAGTCAGAAACTGCTCAACCATAACAAGCAATAACAAGCACCATACCCAGAGGCCTAACAGAAGCATCCAAAAGCGGAAACCAAATCACCTTAAACCACAAGATCCCGAAAGACTGCAGCCCAAACATCCAAATTTCACACTCCACCCAAAAAACAACCACAGCAAAATATACCAAACATTCCAGAACGCTAAGATCAGCAACAGCCAACACGAGCAGCCCAAAAACTACTATCCAAATACCAGGAGCAACAACACAAAGACAGCAAAAATTGCAACAACCCACCAAACAGCAAAACAGAACTGAAACTCGGACCAAAAACCCACAACTAGCAGTTATAATTGCAAAATCACAAGTTATATGCATTTTAAAGTCCAGAATGAAATTGAAGAAGGTTCTTCATTAATTTCTCATTTGGTTCTCCATATATAGAGAATCAAACATGATTCTTCATTTTGAAGAACAGAATTGAAGTATGCTCGGAGAAGTATATGACACTTCATATTTAAATATTTGAAGATTTGAAGCATGGTTGGAAAGTGCACTTCTTCATTTTTGTCCTTATTCATGCGAAGTTGCCAAATTACCCTTTCTTCTTAATTCCCTTTGCTTCTAGTTTCTCCTTTTTAATTCAAAAAAAATAGTACCACATTCGTCCCATTTTGTTTGCTTCCTACACAAAATTACTCCATTTTGACTCAAAAAAATAAGGTAATTTGGAGAATAATTTCTTGAACTTTTTGCACTATCCAAAAGTACTTATTAAGGAACACCGCTTAGTGTGGTTGATTCCTTACTCTCTTTCTTAAGAGAGAAGTCTTGTGTTTGAGTCCTCATAGAGGAGGTGCTCGATTGCCGTTGTAACTACTAACTAACCCTTTAATATCCTATACTATTTGTATCCACCATAGCCTTTTTAAAGACAACATAGAAAATCCATTCAATCTATTGTGACATCGTTAACCTAAGGCAGGTTTTTATTAACTTTAATTTCGAAAAACTTCTTTCTTGAGAAGCAACTGTAACCGAAATAGTCTACCAGTATTTTATACGGCACCCTTGCATTCGGAAAACAACTATCCAACTATCCATATTCTTCAAGTAACTGAGCACATCAACACTCATTTTGCATGCGGACAAATGAAATTTTAATTTTTTTAAGGCCTAATCACTATATGGACCTCTAAAATTGGGGACCCTCAAAATTAGACAAAAATTGAGAGCCTAAAGCGGTGATTTTACGAGTTTTAACCCAAAGCCGGTTCTACCAACAACAATAAAGCTCAATCAGCCTTAAACCTCATCTATTAGCAGGTGGGGTCAGCGCCCAAAACATCGTCATTGGACCAAACAGACATGGAACGGTCCGCAGCCCCAGGCCGACCCCAATCGTCGGGCAAAGAACCAAAACAGCCGCCTTCAACAAATGACGACCTCGCCGGAGCAACCCATGTCAGATCTCGGCCTCCATCCCAAACAAGAAAACACAGCACCTCAAGTGGTTGTCTTCGATCTCCTCCAACAAACCTTGCTGTGCCCCGAAACGGGCGGACTTTGATCTCAGATCAAGTTGAGTTTCAATCAAAGCACCCAAACAAACCAAGACAGAACCAAGCCGCAGGCGTTGAACAAAGATTGTCGACATCCTGCAAGCCACTGCAAATGCACCACCTCCATCAACGCAGCTGCAAGGATATGTCAACGGGAGAAGATGGAGGAGGAGGCGGAGGAGAGGGAGAAAGAGAATTCCACTTCAAAACGGTCTTTTGCTCCAATTAACAAGGCATCATGATAAATGATAAAATGATAATGGCAATGGCAGGAGCAAAAGCAAATATGCATTTATTGTCAAGAAGATAAAAAAAGCCTACATTCATTAATTAGAGAATTCTATCAAGAACAATAAACAAGGTGCACTCCCAATCATAATCAACTTAAACGATTCTAAATCTAACTTTGACAGAATGGCAACAATCAATTCCGACTATGCTCTACTAAAGATCCTAAGTCTATGTCCTTACGGGCATCACCCACTGTTTTTGTGCAACGTTACGACCAAGATAGGGACAGGGATGGTGGGTATAGATGCACTTCTCCTCAACGTCAAATACGTACATACTTTCATCGTCGTCCTGCGTGAAGTATATCGAGTTTCCCAAAGTAGCTGATTTTGTTGCAGAGCACGAGATGCAGTTGGCATCTTCGTTGATGAAGAACGTGCGATCCCCTAGGCTCTCCACCTTCACCCATGCTAAGGTGGACAAGTCCAGTTTGAAAATATATATGTCTCGGATTTTCCTCGATGATGCTCCAAGCATAGACATATGAACGAGAAAGATCTCTTCACAAGATTCAATAAGGTATGATATTATCCTAAATATCTCTGGTACTAATGGTGAATTTGGTCTTCCTCTTAAGACGCATTTCACTTCAACCCTGTGATCCACAATGTCTAGTATCACAAGATTTCCCCCGCCATGTTGTACGCCACGGCAATAAATTTCCCCCTTGCATATAGTGTAACCTTCAAGAGTTCCAATCTTTGGTTTAAATATATGCACAACCCATTTACCATCACCTGGGCGGCAAAACGTTATGGAACGACCATCTTCACCAACAAATCCAACAACGCAGTTGTCATCTGTGGGAGGTGCAGAAAGTATCCAGAATCGATATCGCACTCTTTCCCATGGAGGCAAATCGATCCTTTTCAGTGAAATTATATTCAAAAGGAAGCAGTCAGAGGAAAAATCGTCTACCATCACCATCCATTCATGAAAGCTTGCACATATTCGTTTGCCTGAGATAGCTGGTATTCTCTTGACACAAAAACTAGCTTCGGATACACTGTAGAAGGTTTGTGTTTTTGAGCGCTTTCCGTGACAAAACATTAGCCAAGGGCAAGGCATAGCAGCAGGTGGAGAGGAAGTTCTTGACTTGCTTCTGGTCATCTGGAAACCAAAAACTAAAATTAAAAAAAATTGCTACAATCATTTCAACAAGAAAAGTAAGGAAGAAAGTTGATTTTCACTTCTTTTTCTTGATTTTTTTTTATTCCTCTTTCTACATTAGAAATCAAACAAGGAGGCCTCTCTATTTGCTTCCATAAGTTCCAAACAAACCAGATTTATTGGAAACTTCTAAAATGAAAGACGAAAGAAGGACAAAGTAAGAGAAAGTTATTGCGCTGCCTAGATACCACTGACTTCTTTTTTTTTTCTTCTTTTGATCTGTCTTTTCTTTTGGCTTAAAAGTTTATGCTTTTTTTTTACCAGTAGATGAAAAAAAAGTTATTGAAGACAAAATTAAGCTAAAAATAAGATTTTGATGTACTTTTAAGCGGCCTTTTGTTTTATGTGGTTTTGGACAAAATAAAAAAGACAAACAAGTTAAGCTTTTGGTGCTAAAGCAGCCCCAAAAAAACAAGGAAAAAAAAAACTGATCGGTGTTTTTAGAGAAGTCAAACGACAAACCAGGCATTGAAAAATCAAAGAAGCTCGAATATTATTCGTATTTGATTCACGGGAAAAAAAAAAATGTTGAGCAGAAAGGGTGAGAACAGATTTAGCATGAACAAGAACAGAAAACACATGAATGTTGGACCTGGAGATGGTGTTGTGCGCACTTGAAAATTAAATTAGAAATTTGTCGATAAAGCATAGACTCAATGAAAAAAGACACACACGGGGGATCAGCGTACCTTCGTAAAAACTGAGATTGCCACAATTGCTGCGCAGAGCTCTCCTATTTATGGTACTTGTACTTGGCAAACCCTCAGGGCCACATTACGACACAAGAAAGAAATCTTTTATGAATTCCTAATCCCAACTTGAATGACATGTCTTTGACTGGATCGGGGAAAAGAAACAGTCAAGGTGTGCGTGAGTTGGCCCGAACACTCTGACCATCAAACGAAGAAAAATACTCCTATTTCTTTTGTTTTGTTACCTATCCGAGTTCTATAAGGAAAACAAAGGAGTATAGGAAACGAGGAAACAAGAGGAAGGGCAAACTACGCTTTTTGTTACCTTTCCGAGTTCTAGGTGGAAACCAAATAATACGGCACACAAAAGGAAAAAGGGAAAGGGAAAATTATACTGACCTCCCTTCAAATGTTTTTATAATGCATAATTTTTTTTTCGGAATTCGGAGTTGTTCGGGCCAGTTTACGCACACTTCAACTAATTCTTTGTTGGTCCGGTGAAAGATAAGTCATTAGTGCATAAGGCTAGGGAATTCAAAAAAAAGATTTTATTGCGGCCTAACCCTAAGAATCGAACCTTAGCCAATTATATGGAAAGTAAATCAATCAACCAACCGAGCGGTATTTACTACTCCGTATATATTTTCGCCTCACGCATTGAGTAACTTTCCCTATTGGTCCCGAATGTATAGAACAATAAACGAATCAAATCTCCTTTTTCCATTCGGGAGTCAGAATATATATAAGAGAGAGGCTTATTCATGGAATAGCCGTGAATAAGAAAATTAATTACGGAGGCGCCAAGTCACAATTGTTCGTTACGGCGATCAACGGTCCGAATTTTAATGAAACTCTTCCCCGAAAAAGTTTCGGACAGTCCAATTATTACATTTTGAACGGTTGGATGGTGCTCCTTAAACACTTTTTTTACAGACACCGAATCCATAAAAAAAGAATTCTCAAAGAAAGATAAAAAAGTGGCTTTAATAGCAGTCAACTCTTCTCCCATCAAAGCTGTGGAGAACACTACAAGCCATCACCAACACTGTCTTTGTTTTATCTGTACGTTTCTTTTTTGTGTTCCCTGCGCTAAATTAAACTCGGTGTTGTTATAATCATACGATACGTGACACGTATCCTATGAATCCAATGATTCGATTGCTTAGAGATAAAGTAAATGGATATCTAACAGATCTTATGTTTAATTATATTTTTGGGCCCTATATTTTACCAATATGCATGTGATGCTTCACGTATGCTATGAGTCAGTTGGTTAGGGATAAAAATGAGACATATCTCTAAATGCATTGTGTGTTTTAAGTAAATATTCTTGCAAGATTCATGATGTGAAAAACGAAACTTTTTTCTTGTATTAGAACCTGTTCTGTTGTTGAAGAGCAAAATTTTGTGTTATGTAAGTTTTTATTCAGCTAGCAGAGACCCGTGGTATGCACGGTTTCTAAGATATACAGTATATACTACAAAATTGATAGAAACAAAGTAAAACCCGTGATATGCGTAGAACAAAAAGTAGCATAAAGCCCATGCTATGTATGGAGTAGATTTAAAAAACAAACAATCCAAAATACTTGAGAGCGTATTTGTTCAATTTAATTAAAAACGTCGAACACTGACTGCATTGTGGAGATTTTGGCAACATTACGCGTACCTTAAAACTTTGTTTTTTCACTTTGTCTCCTTGAGTTGCTCTTTGTGCTCTCTCTCTTCCTTGATATACCCTTTCAAGCTTAATAAAAATCTTCGTTTGCCGAAAAAAATAAAAAGCGACGCGTAATGCCCTACAGTGTGGGCCGTAACATCTTTAATATTTTATATTTACTTATATTTGGATTTTTGGTTTATCATGATCTCGGACAAAATTGTTTGAGATTTTTTTTAGGTTGCTGCCATACATACGTATGTAACCCATCTAAAGATAATTGATGTTGTCACAGGTACTTGCTATTGTGCTGCTGCTTGGTTTTTTCTTACACATGATCGATAAGAAGTTTGGAACCTATGTCCATTTTTTGCACCAAACCTCAAATCATCGCAAGAGGGCCATTTAATTTAGTATTAATTAAATTCCGCCGATGTCTATTGCTTTCACGGGCCAAAAATTAATGGGCCACATTAATTTTGTAATTTGGACCAAGACCCAATTAATGTAGTCTTGAAACTTGGCCCATGTTTTATTTTTCGTTTTATTTTTCGGTTACCGGAGGAAATCCTAATTTGGAGCAGTTATGGAAATCTTCTGGAATCACGACGGAAGGCTATTTGACTTTGTCAAAATGGCCCCATTATGCTTGGTTTACACTTTACACGTGCAGTGGAGGAAAATCAGTAATGGGAAATTGCTATGTTGGATCGCTTTTTCACTATCTCTCCTAAAATCAATTGGTAAGTTTTGCTGACACTTGTTCAGGCATCTTTCGGTACTAATTATATGTAATTTTTTAATACGGTACCCCATATGAAAGAAAAGATACATGATCGTTTAAACAATAAAAAATTAGTCTAGGGTCCACTATAGCATGTTTCTAATCTACTAGGACCACTGATCAAGTTTTAACTCACTAAGTCCACTAATATGTATTTGGTAAGGTATAAAGTCCACTACATTAAAAAAGGGAAATAGTGCTTGACAGAATTACCCTTCCATTCAAATCCCATCCATTTAGCCCATTATCCCCTCTACTTTTGAAATCACGCCAATCACGGCAGTGACGTTGGAATTTTGCGACAGAGAGAAAGAGGGAGTTTTGTGACAGAGAGAAAGAGGGAAGATCACATATAACGTTATATACTCGTTCAACAGTTCACATTTAACGTTAAATACTTACATTTTACGTTATATACTCATTCATCAGCGCACATTTAATGTTATATACTTACATTTTAGGTTATATATTCATTCATCAGCTCACATTTAACGTTATATACTCATTCGCACATGACAGAAAATCACATATAACGATATTAAAGATGCAAACCTAAAATGATTTTGGTTGTTTAGGTTTAACCTTATATAATGTCATATGTTCATTTTTTCAAGGGATACACATGACAGAAACATACATTTAACGTTAGATACTCATTCATGAGAAAAAATGGAATTTTGACCTGGCCTCATATAACAATATTAAATGTGAAATCGACATTTGATTGGTGGTTCGGTTGAATATATAACGTTATCAAAAGTGAGTCAGTGAAGCCGTTGCGCCGACCAGTTCAATAAAGTAAAATATATAATGTTATATATGAGTTTCTGTGCAGTGAAACTCCAAAAAAAAAAAAAAAGAACATATACCATTATTTGGGTATTATTCAAAACATGAATACAAATCAATTTTATTGATTTATGAGGCTTACATAGTTATAAATTTGATCGACAGATCTACAAAATAGATTCAAAGTCTTTTGAATAGCAATATGAAAACAAGATAAATAAATTACACCAAAAGACTTTAAATAAATTAAAATTCTAAATCTAATGGCATTGGCAGTTTTTTCAGGTTCAACGATTTTGATGTGGCTCTTCAATTTCATCATGTATCTTTGGTAGAAGAATTTGATGTGGAGGGCTTTTCTGAGGTTGGAGTTCATCATTAACTCCATCAGCACAGTGTCATTATGGTTATCTGGTAAGAACTGAATTCTGTTATAGACATATATGGTTATCAGAAACACACATATAACGTTATATGGTTTACTTTATTGAATTGGTCCGCGCAGCGGCATCAATGACTTGCTTCTAATAACCATAGACAGATTCAGACATATAACATTATATGTTCAGAAAAACTAGCATATGACAATATATACTCACAGAGATTGACACATAAACAATCCACATATAATTAGACAACAGTGTATCGACATTTAACCTTATATGTCTGAATTTGTCCCAAATAACCAATTGACGACATAAAGAATCGAAACAGATTGACAAATAAAAAGTCCACATATAACCACATAACAGTGTATTGCCATATAACCTTATATTCATACATATTTCTACGAAACCCAGTAAATACTGACTAAACAATAACGTTAGATATACAAATAACCATCATTTGGGTTAATGGTATATGTTTCGTATATGTGTCTCATATACGGATATCATACCATATCTTTTTATAATACGGTTATATGTACAAATAAAAATAACATATATTTATACACAAAAATTAATAAACTACTAAATTTATGTTATTGAATAGGTCCGCGCAGCGGCTTATAAACCTGAATATATAACCATATATATTCACAGAGCAAAATGACAATCGAACAAATGATAAAATACCATACATCTTCACAGAACAAAATGATATTTTATAAACAACCAACAGGAGAATTTTATAAACAACTAACAGGAGAATATATAACGTCATATAATGTTACGCAATAACATATAACATTACAATGTTATAACCTAATGTTATATGTTTACATCCGGGGTATGGGGGCGGAGCCCCCACGATATTTTCAAGAACTTGTGGTGTAATTTCGGCCATAGAACTTGACCTAATTATATTGCGATTGGTATGTAATTAGGGTTATATGTTAAAGACTCAGATGTAAACAGATAGCATCATATGTTCTTCCATTGTAATGAAAATGATTTCATAAGTTCATCCAAAACCCTAACCAAACCAGATCTGAACAAATAGTAACAAATAACCTTATATGTTTAACCCTAAATTAAACTCGACTTACCTGTTTGTGTTGAAACAACGGCAGTGGTGGGAATGAAGCCGATGTTGGAAAAGGACGGCGACCTCGTAGAGATTTGTGCAGATCTCGTTTGGTGACGCACTAGCGACCTATACTTTTGTCGAACACGAAGGTGACGCGGATGTAAGATGCGATGGTGACGGTGAGGCTGGGACAGGATGCGACAGCGATAGGAGGTGGGTGGCGATGGCGACGGGAACGGGAGGCTGGGATAGGATGTGACGGCGACTGGAGGTGGGCGGCAACGGCGGCGGTGACAGGAGGTTGAGTCGAGATGCTTGTCCCAGCGGCTCCCTCCTCTCTCTCTCTCTCCCACCCCACCCCCGCGTTTGAAGGAAATGAAAAAGAAACTGCTATAGTGGGGTATATATAGTGATTAGGGCTACAGGGTTATATTAGTATTTTCGTAGACTAGTGGACTTAGTGGGTTATAAAGTTTAGAAGTGGACTTAGTGGGTTATAAAATTGCTATAGTGGACTTATGAAAAATTCTCACTTTAAACAAACTTGAGTATATATACTAAGATAGATAGGATTCTAAGTTTGCTTTTTCCATAATCGATCATTCTCAACCCAGAATCCCCTGGATTGTACAGAATATTAATCCACAATAATCCTTCTCATGTAAGAATTGAAAGTACCATTTTATATGTCGCCCAAAAGTCTTCGGGAAAGAATTAGTTTTTAAAAACAAAATACTGAAACTTGAAATTAATTTGTTGTAAAATTAGCTGGATTGAGGAGAAGTTATGTTCTCTTAACTTGTTTAATTCTTTTGTTGCGACTTTTCCTTAGCAGGTGTGGCGATTTCTAATTTCTGAATGTGTGAGGTTGTTTTGAATTAAAACTAATTTCTGATTTTGGTGGCCTACATTTTGTCCAGCGGATCTCAAAACATAGTTGGGCAACTTGGATGTGTGTTTGCTAGGCATATTTTGGTGTAACGAAGAGAAACGGTCTACTTATAAGTCAAAATCTACCAACCTTAAAGAAGCCCGTAAAACTAGATTGACACAAGATTTCAACAAAAAAGGAACTATGTACTACTTGCTAATTAATAGAAAAATTTATGTAGAATCTCTATTTTGGATATGCTCCACAATTGCTACTGATCATCTTGTTGGGCTTACATCAAGTGTAACAAGTTAACACTCGTCTCTCTCATGCATATCGTGATTTTTGGAAGAAAAAGGATCACAAATTCTTAGATTATCTCTTGTAACAAATGAAGGATAAAAAATCCTCCAAAAGTAAAATTGCAAAAATGATATTCATCAACCATTTACAATACTAGTGATCAGGTACAGAGGTTGTGAAACCAGTGTTAAGTAAGACCATGCTTTTGCTTGCAACTATGGGGTCTAAGTTGTATTTGATTTGATTCGGTTCGGTTGTTAGGGCGAGTGTTGACATTCACTCACCCTATTAAGTTGGTGATAGTATCTACTTATTAGATTCTATTTCTTTCCCATGCCCGAAGTATCCAATTTTCTAGGAAAACGGAGTCCTTGTGTTCGATGTTAGTTCATTTTTATTTGATTGCTATTGTTTCATAAGTTCAAACGGTTAAAATATCATCTAACATTGGTCCATCAAGAGGGTTATACGATGGGGCAAAAATTCTCATTGCCTTGCATTGTTTCTTCCCTTTTTTACCTTGACAATGCCTTCAGGTATTTTTTCCTTATCCAAGCCTTTCGGAAGAGAACAGGTTTGTTTATTTATTGGTATTGATTGTTTTGTACGTTTCCTCGAATTACATTGGGCGCCGTGCTAGAGGTATAGCAAAACTGGTACAAACAGCTTGCACAGATCCGTTTTGGACCCGTTTCGGGTCCCGCAAAGATGATCGGAGTCGCTCATTTTGTTCGAAATTTAATTTTTAGGGTCCTTGTAAAAAATAATCTCAATCCGATATCGGTAAGGGCGTTTACCAATCACCCAATTTTGCTTCAGAATATCCAAAACGGATCTGTGCAAGCTGTTTGTACCAGTTTTGCTGTACTCATATCATTTCTGTTACATTGGCCTATCAAAAGGGGTATGTATATGAAGGCAAAAATTGCTATCGAGTTATCTTTGTAATCTGTGTAAAAGAGTGCATTAACTTGACATGAATCATTCTCGTGCATTTTGTAGAACAAGTTTTGCAGGAAGCCCATTTGACATGTTTCCTTCTTCCTCTCAAGAATATTTTTCTGGGTATCCTTAAATGTCTCAACCCTTACCTATAAATCCTACTTCAGGATTTGGTGAGTCCAATATCTTTGGGAGTTCATCAGCTTTTCTTCCTCCACCAAAAAGAAAATAAAACCCATTGAGAAAGATGCATGTCCCGTAAATTTCCTAGTAACTGATCAACAACAAAAAAAATGCAAGGAAAGATGATTCTTATGCTTTCATTTCCTTGCCCATCCATTAGTTGTATACATGGCCCAAAGGGGCAAAGGGCTGCTCGTGTATTGATACTGAAAAGACAATGGAAGCAGCCTTTTTTTTTTTTTTTGGAACAATTTTTATATTACAGGACCAAACCAAAACCCTCAAGGGGGAAGAACCCTTACAAGGGAAACACCTCACTACACTAGGACAAACCCTAGCTGTAGAAGGAGAAAAAAAAAAATTAGAACAGAGTGAATAAAACTAGACTGTACAAAGGAGGTCAACATTTAAACCCCACTCTAGAATCAAACAAATATTAGATATTAGTAGCAGACCTACTAACATGCCTCCAGGAGGTCATACTAGCCTTAACCTCCTCAAAAATCAAACGCACCACTGAAGTAGATTCATGGCCGATCTGTTGAAAAATCCTTCCATTTCGTTCTTTCCAAATATAGTACATTGAAGCAGCAAGGCAAAGCTTGAATAGTCTAGATTGGATAGGGCAGTCCTTACAATGAGTTAAACCCCAGTGAATCTCATCCATGAGAGCACGAGAAGGAAGAACAAAACCACACTTGGCTTTCACAACCTCCCAGATAACAGAAGTAAAGGAGCATTCAAAAAATAAATGTGAATGAGACTCAAAACCACCCTAACAAAGGACACAAGAAGTGTCATTGACCAAACCCCAAGCTCTTAGTCTATCCTTAGTAGCCAACCTGCCAAGAAGGGCCAGCCATTGAATGAAAGACCATCATGGAATGTGCCATTTATGCCAAACCATATTAAACCAAAACACCTCAGGCCCATTAGAGCGAAGTGCTTGCCACGCCGACCTAACAGAGAAAGAACCATTTGCAGACAAAGTCCAAGTAACAATGTCCTCCCTATCAGCACGTGGGATGAGGTTAGGATCTGTGGAGGCCACAATTTCTTGAACAATAGGAAGCCTCATTCTAGGCCATCTCCAGGTCCCATTATGAATAATAGAACTAACTGTTGCATGAAGAGACCTACCAAGGTTGAAGACCACTTGATTCCCATATCTCTGAAATAAAGGGCCAAGGGTATGCCAATTATCCAACCGAAGGAAGGTGCTTAAGCCATTACCAATGTTGGATAGAATAAACTTCTAACCTACACTTCTCAAACCAAAAATCTTTCGAAGGGTCCAAGAGGAGTCATTGGGAAGGTTCATTGACTAGATACAAAGATTTTTAATCACATAAGAATGAATCCATGCCATTTGACCCAGAAGATATCTTCCTTTTTACAGAGAGCCCACAAGTGCCTTAGCATAGCAGCCCGATTCCATTCTTTAGCTCTTTTGAAACCCAATGCTCCTTCACATTTAGGAAGACACACAAAAGACCAAGCCACCTTAACTCCAAAAGATTTTAGCTCCACCCCTTTCCAAAGGAAAGCACTTAGCATACTTTCTAGTTCTTTCATAATCTTCTGAGGCAAGATGAAGATAGAGGACCAATATACCTGTATACTAAACAAGACCGAGCTAATCAGCTAATTAAGCTCTACCTCCAAAAGAAAGCAATTTATTTGACCACGATTGAATCCTTCTGAGCATTCTATCCTTGAGAATCACACAATCTGAATGTGTTAGCTTAGTAGAATTAAGGGCACCCCTAGATACTTGACAGGTAAGCAAGCTTCAGGAATATTAAGAATAGCCCTAAGATCCAACTTCATATCAGAATCCACCCCAGCAAAAAAACCTTTGTATCGAACCACATAAATCTCTTGTGTTCCTATGTGCATTGGATTCTTGTTTGAGATCGACTTTGCTTGATAGAATCATTGTGACTTCCGCATATCGTACAACAAAGAAACTTTCAAGATCTGGAACTATCCGTATGCTAGAGGGTGCCGCCCATGCTATTCTTTTTGGCCTGTTTAGAATCATGTGTAATGTGTTACTCTCGTCATTATATCATGAGGTTCTGTCACTTCCCTGAAAAGAAAAAAACAAAGAATCGTAGCAATCCACCCATTCTAATTAGTAGTTGCTCTAGGCCTGGGAGTCAAATGAACTACGACTACTTAAAGATCAACTTGTGAATTGGGGCACATTGGAAGGAAGAAATCTAGGAGGGCAAGGGTGGTTCTACAGAATACCGATACACACAAAACTTTGAGCAAATGTATACCCCTTTTCATCTCTAACTATTTCCAAATTTACATGTCATATAATCCAAACTATACTTACTATTTCCAAACTTTGAGCTGATTCATATATTAGATGAATATAAATGTCATATAACCCCAAATAGAAATCAGTAACTTCAAAGGAGTAAAGGCAAAGTAGTGTTATAACCGATCGTGCACCCAAACAAAAGGAAGAAAGCAGTAGAACAATCGACTATACCCCCTCAGAATTATGAAGTAAAAGAAAAAGGCCAAAAAAGTAGCTGTAAATGTGATACCTGAGGACAGTTGTTACTGCATAGTAGATTTAGGTAGAATTTATTCAGAAAATACATAGTACATGAGATAATTACAATGCAATCACTAGGTGTTCATAGGCGTTAACAGGTTCTAGCTACACTCTACGTTTCCAAAACTGGCATCTAAACATCTCTTCCCAGGTTCTAAGTCAATAACATCATATTGGTCAATGATGAATATCTTTATCTATTCAATCAACTATACAAGAGAATCTTGTTGCAGAACACCTCTCAAAGTTTGCAGCAGCAAACTATTGCAAAATATCACCAGCCTTGATCGCTCTCTCCAAGAGTAGCAGTTCAAGATAGCACTTCGTTCATTAGAGAGAAGAGAGAGAGATGTGAAAAACTACCATTCTCCTGGAAGGGAACTAAACCTTCCCATTTGATGAAAGATGATTTCGCGCAGTTTCTACTGCTCTAGAAGATGTAGTACCTACCGAATTTGTCCCTCTGGAGGGAGATGAAAAGGGAGAAGGAAGCCTCTTGGGCAGCATCTGTTCCCAGTATCCTCTGGGCAGCCGGGACGCTTCGGAGAGAACAAATAAAGAAAAAAAAAAGGCTCAAGACCAACCATTTCTGCATACAAGAAGAAGCAGACATCATGTTTGAGTACCCAAGAAGTGCCCGGAGAACCCACCGCTCCTTTTATTATATTTCAAAGACTAGCTTTTAGATTTATATAGTTTCTGGGAGGAGACAAGTTGAGGATTGTCCGAAGGCTTGCCCACTTGTTTGGTTGAGGAAAGATGTACCAGTGGCAGACGACAGGGAACTTAAGAAATCTAAACTGTTTTGGCAGCTCATGCTGTTGACACTTTTTCCTAGTACTTAAATTCTTAAAGTCACTACTTACATGATACAATATGAAGTTAGCTCTCTCCTTTTGAGGGCAGCTTTAACTAATGCATGTGGTGTCCAATAAATTAGAATGTGGTGACAAGACCACTGTGTCAATACTTTGTAAAGTATCACAAATACAACTGATGGGTGGACAACTCCATTATTAGTCAAAATGGTATGGTTTTGTTTGTTAAGACCACTGTGTCAATACTTCGCTAATATTCTTCGTTTGTTGTATTTTCAATCCTTAATCCCCTCTTCACTGAAGTCATGACTGTAACTTTGAGAGAACAATTTCCCTTTCAAAAGGCAAGTGCCAGCCTAGACTCACCCCATTGTTCTATGTTCTAAACTCCCCTTTCCCCAACATCAGAACAAGAAAGCAAGAAAGTAAGACAGTTGTTTTTGTTAGAATTCAAAATACAGAATTTATCTAAAATTTTGATGGTTCGCTCCACAGCATAACCTTCCTTGAGTTGATCGATTTTTAGTGATAAAGGGAGCCGCTATTTCAATCATAAAACTTTCTTAGAGCATCATCTTCTTGCATTTATTGTCAAATGTTAGGTTCATCTTCAGTCATCCCCGTTCATACCCCATCCGTTGGGGATTACATGGACCTGTTATTGTTGTATAACTTGTATTGTTTGATGGTTCTCTGCACCAAACCATCAAGGGAGAACCCTTAACAAGGGAGAGGCAAACAAACAGGGGAAGCACCATAGCCCCACAAGGCAAGAATTCTAGGAAACAAATGGACAGCATTGTACCAAATGCCTATCGCTTTTGCAAACCAAAATAGTTCTTGCAGTTGACTACAAAAGTAACACGTCCTTTGTCATGCTTTCAGGTTCTTCCATGAAATGCCAGAATTGAAGTTAAATCAATGCACTCCATTTTCCTAGTCATGGCACCTAGGAGTACTCAATTGGAAGTAGAGTAAAAGTCAGTGACATGATTTTTTTTCCTGGAAAATTGTAATATTGATGTACTTGGAATGGTCTTGATTTCCAACTATAGATATGAAGACTGTTCTAATTTAGAATCTGTTACCATCATATACACATGTTATTTTGTTCTAATTATTTGAATGGATTTCAAACGGAAATCACTATCAATGTTGTTAGGAGAACCCAAAGCAAATAATTGTAGCTCTACAAAACCATACATGATGACCAAAACCAAATCTTTCCTTATGTAGATCTCACCTCTGAATGCCACTTCAAGATGGTTTTTTGCTCCAAACAAGGCATATGGCCGTGGCAGTTGCAGAAGCAAATATGTATTTTGTGTCGAGAAGATAAACAAAAACCTACATTTATCAATGGGCGACTTCTATCAAGAATAATTAACAAGGTTTAGTCCGGATTATTCTAAAATCTGCCCAAATGGGTAGGATAATAGGTAAAAAGGTGCATTGATATCCGAAAAAGATGTATTGATATTTGTGAAAATGTATTAATATCTGTGAGATATGCATTGATATCCGAACTTATTTGAAATTATGTGTATATTAACCTCTGCCCGGTTAGCAAAACTAGTCCAATTATAATCAACATATACAATCCAACATCTATGTTTGACAACATAGCAATAACCAATTTTGAATATGCTCTACTAAAGAACCTACTATGTCCTTATGGGCATCACCCACTGTTTTTCTTCAACATTATGACCAAGATACGGACAGAGATGGTGGGTATAGATGCACTTCTCCTCAACGTCAAATACGTACATACTTTCATCGTCTTTCTGCATGAAGTAGATTGAGTTTCCCAAAGTAGCTGATTTTGTGGAAGAGCACAAGATGCAGTTGGTAGGTCCATTGATGAAGAACGTGCGGTTCCCTAGGCTCTCCACCTTCACCCACCCTAAAATGGACAAGTCCAGTTTGAAAATATCTATGTCTTGGATTTTCTTCTCCGATGCTCCAAGCATAGACACATGAACTAGAAAGATCTCTTCACAAGATTCAATAAGCCATGTGGACTTCCTAAATATTTCAGGTATTAATGGTGATCTTGGTGTCCTGTTATCTCTTAGGACGTGTCTCACTTCAACCCTGTGATCCACAATGTCTAATATCACAAGATTTTCTTGTAGGCCATGGAAGTAAATTTCCCCCTTGCATACAGTGTAACCCCTAAGAGGTCCAATGTCTGGTTCAAACATATGCTCAGCAGATTCACCATCACCCGGGCAGCAAAATGTTATGCATCGTCCATCTTCACACGAATCCAACAACGCAGTTGTCATCTGTGGGAGGTGCTAAAAGTATCCAGAACTGATGCGGTACGAATTCCCATGGAGGCAAATCGACCTTTTCCAGCGAAATCATATTCAAAAGGAAGCAATCAGAGGAGTAATTGTCTACCATCACCATCCATTCACGAAAGCTTGTATGTATTCGTTTTCCTGAGATATCTGGTATTCTCTTGACACAAAAACTAGCTTCGGTTACACTGTAGAAGGTTTGTGTATTTAAGCGTTGTCCATGACAAAACATTAGCCAAGGACAAGGTAGAGCAGCAGGTGGAAAAGAAGCTCTTGACTCGCTTCTGGTCATCTGGAAGAAAAAAATATTGCCGCATCATTACAACAAGGAAAGTAATAAAGAAAAGTTGATTTTCAGTTATTTTTCTTAATTTTTTCCCCTTCCTCTTTCTACACTAGATATCAAACAAGGAGGCCTTTCTGTTTTCTTCCTTAAGTTCCGAAGAAACCAGATGTGCTAAAGAAGGAAATATATTAACAGAAAGTTATTGGGCTGCCTAGATACCAAATAACATTGTTTTCCTTATTTGATCTGTCTTTTTTTTTGGCTTAAATTTTACTTGCATAAAACCCGTGTTTCTCCCTAGTTGTGGCCAAGGTTCGAGCCCCACGGGGAGTAGGTTTGGGGTTCAGGGCGATGAATAGCCTCTTGCTCTGAACCCCCGTTGACTAACGTATGCACATCCCGCTAACTCCCATCCCATGTATATCATCTGAAAAAACCCGTGTTTCTACACGAGATTGCAAATAATGTAAAGTAATCTAACACTAACCAATGTTCTGAACTTTTGGTGGAAATACACTATACTATTTTCGTAGCATCAATTTTTTTTGTTATAAAATGCGCATTATCAAGCACGTACAATTGTGTTAAAAAATTAGTAAAAGAAAATAGCATAAGCTGAAAAAATATATCCTTGGATCTAACCAGTAACAGGTTAATTATAGCGTGTAAATAAATTTGTCTGCGTATCCTGTCACATATGCATGGAGAAGACACTTTCCCATCTTAAATTTGTCACACATAATGTATTTTTAAGTGGCGTTTTGTTTTAGGCGGCTTTTCGGACTCGCTCAAAAGACAAACAAGTGAACCATTTGGTGCAAAAGGAGCCAAAAAAGAATAAGGTGAAGCTGATCGTTACAAAGAAAAGTGTGGTAGAAAGGGTGAGAACAGATTTGGCATATGAACATGAACAGAAAACACATGGTCTTTGAAAATTAGTAAATCAGAAGTCTGTCGATAGAGCTGAAGTTTTGAGGGGAACAGCGTGCGTACCTTCGTTAAAACTGAGAGGATTGCCCAAAATTGCTCTTCAGTAGTACTACTCCTATGTATATTGTATATATTTATTGTAGCTGCAATATTTTTGTTTTGTTTTGTTTTGTTAGATATTCGAGTTCTATAAGGAAACCAAATCTCTATTATAAAACATAACGGTGTAGGGACAAGTTGTTGCAATAGTTGAGATTGAATTGATCCAATGGTTGAGGTGAAATTTCCCTTCTATTAAATTGTCTAGCCTCTTTCGTTTAATTACATAATTGCTACCGATCAAAATTACACCCACTTTCAAATTTGAAACCCTACTTCAGAAGAGTTCTCTTTCTCTCTCTTTGATCCCACACAAACACTACCTCACCCAAACCATCTCTCTTCTTCTCATGCGCTCTTTTCTCCTCACCGTCCACCACTCACGATGACACTGACCCGCCTTTCAAGCTCTCCACAATTGAGACCCCCTCGCCCCTCACTAGCTTTTGCTCATGGTTCGAATCTAGCGGAAGGGTACAAATCAATTCCAATCAGGGTTGATAGTGCCATAGGCACGGGCAAGCACTAATACTAGTACAACACACAAAAGAAAACTAGGAGAAAAGAGGAAGGCCAAATTACACTAAAATCTCATAGTTTGTTAGCTTTCCGAATTCTAGACGGAAACCAAATGCGTAACATTATATAAGGAAAAAAAGAAGGATAAAAAGGACAAATTATAGTGACCTCCCTTTTAGAATAGTAACTTTCCGTATTGGTCCCATATACACGACCTATAGAGAAACAAAATTTCCGCTTACCAAGGGTAGTCAAAACCTAGTGGGATTGGGATTCCGAAAAAAGAAAGGAAAAAGAAAAATGAAAAAAGAAGAGGAGGAGTGTGTGTATATAAATAAATTTTTTAGGCGTTCAATTGTGTTTTCAATGATTCGGATCTGCGAAAAATTTATGACTGGTCATAAACATAATCCTACGGCTGGTAAAAGAGGTCCACACCGAATGCAAAATTCAGGATCCCTTATTTGATCTGGTGTGTGTATATATATACAAGGCTTCAGTTTGAGGGTCTTTTTTCTTTACAGCAGTCGACTCTCCTCCTACCTTCAACCACCGTCGTTCTCCCACGTAGCGAAGATCACCGCTTTATAATAAGCTATATAGGTACGTTTTTAGTAGCACAACCTGAAACCAAAACTGGCTTTGTTTTATGCGTATGTTTCTTTGTAGTGTAGTGTTCCGTGCTCTCTGAATTCGTGAGTTATACTCATTGTTGTTTAATTTCCATACATAAAACGTGACATGTATTGTATGTTCGCCGATAGTTGAGAGATAAAGTAGCTTTGTATTGTATATTCAATAGTTGAGAGATAAAGTAGATAGATATCTCTAAACATATATTGTGTTAAATTAATCATACCAATATGGATGCAATGGGGCATCACGTATGCTACAATTCAGTTGGTTAGAGGATTAATTGGATTAATTGAGATAAAATTGATACTTATTCTAAGTATAAGTAAATATTCTTACAAGATTCATGGTGAAAAACGCCTTCTTTTTCAACCTAGTTTGGTTGTGAAAACAAAATTTGGAATATTTGTTAGATTTTATTCAATATGTGCAACAAGTTTTGTAGTTTATATTCAACTATTTTTAACTTATGCATACAACTGTTATGCTACTCATACATATTTTTTTCCATACGATACCCTAGCTATGAAACGATACACGAGATTCTCCCTCGATTATACACTATAATTGAAAATAATCCTTCTCATGTACGAATTGAACGTACAATTTTTATATCACCCAAATGTATGTGGGATAGAAGTTTTTAAGAACAAAATACTGAAACTTGAAATTAATTTGTTGTAAAATTAGTTGACCTCAGGTTGATATATAGTAAACTAGTCATACTATAAGTAAATAAGTAATGCTTTTGGATTGAGGAGAACTGGAGAAGTAATGTTCTCTTACCTTGTTTAGCTCTTTTGATGCGACTTTACCTTATTAGCAAATATGGCGATATCAAATTTCTGAATGTGTAAGGTTTTTTCGGGAACTAATTTCTGATTTCCAGTGGCCTACATTTGTCCAGTGGATCACGACTAGAAATTGGTGTATGTTTGCGGTTACTATTGCCAAGAACAGCTGGGATGTGTGTTCACTAGGCGTATTTTGGTGTAACAAAGAGAAATGGTCTACTTATGAGGGGTGGGATTGCAACTATGGGGATTAAGTTGTATTTGATTTGGTTTGGTTGTCAGGGCGAGTGGTGACATTGATCACTCACCCTATTAATTTGGTGGTAGTTATCTAGCTATTAGATTCTATTTCTTTCCCATGCCCAAAGTATCCAATTTTCTAGGAAAACAGAGTCCTCGTGTTCGATAAAATGTTATTTTATTAGTTCATTTATGGAGTATCTGATTGCTATTGTTTCATAAGTTCATATGTTAAAATATCATCCTACGTTGGCCCATTAAGAGGGTTATACGACGGGGCAGAAATTCTCATCGCTTTCTAATAATGATTGAGCCTCGCATTGTTTCTTCCCTTTATAACTTTGATTACAATGCCTTCAGATATTTTTTGGTATTTTTTCTTTTCCAGGCCTTTCGAAAGAGAACAATGTTGTTTATTTATTGGTATTTCATTGTTTTTGTTTCTCACATTCAAACAAGCAAAATACCTGTTGAACTAAAATTAAGACTAGTAGGAATTACAGTAAACTAGTAGCAAAACAATATGATAATAAAAGCACTGATAAATTTTTAATCAGAAAATTAAAGATTAGAAAGCATGTGGATCAAGGCAAGTTTGGTGGCACCCTCCTAAGAGAAGATACGTGTGAATGACACCCTACTTCCAAGATTCAACGATCCTCTAAGAAGCTTTGTGTGCAGTTAAAGCTTACTTACGAACCCATAATTGTCCGTATGCTCAAAACACTCAAAACACTAGTATAGGAGTAGCTTCAAAGTAAAATGTGAAACTGAAAGCAGAGTGAATATAGGACTGTTTTGTTGCTATAGAAGTGTGACTGTATTTTTCTTTCTCTATGTCCTTTGAAGGAGAAGAGTAGATTTGATCCAATAGAAAGGTCTAATAGTAGACATATAAAATCATAAAGAAGGAATGGTGTGGTAGACTGCCACATGCAATGGCAGATGGATGGCTAACTAAGAAAATGAACGGCATCCCGATGACAAAATGGAGTAAAAGTGCAGCATTAAAGAATAAGTAGGATGACATTTTGTTATTTTCTTGTGGGTGATACATTCTTGTTGCATTGAGCCAAAACATGCTCCTTATTCATGTCGAGAACTTAGCTTAGTCTTAGTTTCAAATTGTTTGGCAAATCTTAGCTTGTTTCGAAACTCAGCAAACTTTTATACAAGGTAAAAAATTGATGTTTTGTTTTCCGAATTGAAAGTCTTATTTATGCATAACTATTACTCCTACTTATTCGGTAACTTTCTGTATTGACCCCTGTTCTGAAAGTGAAAACAAATTTTGGTATATTTTGTTAGATTTTATTCAGTATGTGCAACAAGTTTTGTAGTTTATATTCAACTGATTTTAACTTGTACATATAGCTGTTCTGCTACTCATACATATTTTTTTTCATACGATACCCTAGCTATATGGAAAAAACGATACACAATCATTTAAACAAACTTGAGTATACCAAGATAGGATTCTGAGTTTGCTTTTTCCATAACGTTCGATCATTCTCAACCCAGAATCCCCCTCAATTATACATTATACTTTAGAATAATCCTTCTCATGTATGAATTGAATATACCATTTTTTATATCGCCCAAAAGTATGAGGGACAAAAGCTTTTAAGAACAAAATACTGAAACTTGAAATTAATTTGTTGTAGAATTAGCTCACTCTGGTTGGTAGTAAACTAGTCATACTATAAGTAATGCTTTTGGATTGAGGAGAAGTAATGTTCTTTTACCTTGTTTAACTCTTTTGATGTGACTTTTTCTTATCAGATATGGCGATATCTAATTTCTGAATGTGTAAGTTTTTTTTGGGAACTAATTTTTGATTTCCAGTGGCCTACATTTTGTCCAGTGGATCATGAATAGAAATTGGGGTATGTTTCCGGTTACTATTGCCGGAGACAACTGGGATGTGTGTTTGCTTGGCGTATTTTGATCTAACAAAGAGAAACGGTCTACTTATAAGTCATAATTTACTAGCCTCAAAGAAGCCCGCAATACTGGATTGACACAACATTTCAACAAAAAAAGGAACTAGTTTAACTTATGTACTACTTTATCTTGTTTGGCATACAGCAAGTGTAACAAGTTAACATTCGTCTCTCTCATGCATACGTGATTTTTGGAAGACAAAAAGGATCACAATTTCTTAGATTTTCTTGTAACAAATGAAGGATAAAAAAATCTCAAAAGGTAATATTGCAAAAATGAACATCAACCATTTACTAGTGAGGTCTATATAGAGGTTGTGAAACCAGTATTAAGTAAGACCATGTATGTAATTGATTAGGACCCGGCCAATTGTATGGGACTCATATACCATTGCCGATCGGTTTTTTGGAGTAAGCAAACCACATACGCCAATCAGCAGAAAATACATTTTTGAGGATCTAGCACTTGGATAATTGCAATATGCAGATGTTGGAATTCAGAAGTCAAGGCTTAATTGCAACAGCTCTATAGTTTCGAGTCTTTTGACATTGTTTTCAGCTCCTTGAAAGCAGAATGAGTTAAGATGAGTCCTTTGGATACGGCAAAGAAAAAAAAGCTGTTTTTCACTACAAAGCATAAGGGTAGTTAAGGAACTTGACAAGGCATGCCGAGGGAAAATGTATCGTTCCAGAAGTATAGTTGCCTATACGCACATGTTTCCACTTTCAATACGATGGATTCCAGTCCCTTTCTTACAATGTCTGAGCCTGACATTGTTTCTTCCCTTCCTTACCTTGATAGTGCCTTCAAAATGTGTTTCTCCAAGCCTTTCGAAGGCAAATAAATGTGTGCGTTGATGTTTGGTGTTACAAAATTTTATATGTTGGATTAACAAAGGCAGATATCATAGATTTTTATAACATTATGAAGAGGGGTGGCTTGCAACTATGGAGTCTAAGCTGTGTTTGATTTGCTTTGGTTGTTAGGGCGAGTGGTGACATTTACTCATTCTATTAACTTGGTGGTAGTATCTATTAGATTCTATTTCTTTCCCACGCCCGAATTATCCCATTTTCTAGGAAAATGGAGTCCTCGTGTTCGATAGAATGTTCTGTTAGTTTATTTATATTTTATAGCTATTGTTTCATAAGTTCAAACGGTTAAAATATCATCCAACGTTGGCCCATCAAGCGGGTTGTACGATGGGGCAAAAATTCTCATCGGTTTCTGGCAATGACTGAGCCTCACATTGTTTCTTCCCTTTTTTTACCTTGACATTGACTTTAGGTATTTTTTTGTACTTTTTCTTTTCCAGGCCTTTCGAAAGAGAACAGTTGTGTTTATTTATTGGTATTTGATTGTTTTTGTTTCTCAAATTCAAACTGGTCAAAATACCATATAACATGGCCCTATCAAAAGGGTTATATATACAAATTAAGGGCGAAAATTGGAATTTGACACTTACCATTCTGTTCCATGGTCCTTTTTTATATTTTTTCCAGACACTTTGCTTTGGTGATAGCTCTCTTGCTCTCAGTATGGTAGATGATATCGACAGAGAAATTGAAAACTTGAAGGAGTCAGAAAAAGAACTAAATAGAGATTGGGCTAGCCTTCCAACTGATCTTCTTTGTTTGATGCTTCCTCATCTCTTTCTTTGTCACGCCCTCGATTTTCAACATAAATTAACAATACCATTTGAAATACAAAGTCCTCACAATCGTACGTACAATACCCCAAAATACAATACAGTTTCCGATTCCATAAATTGGTCTACAAATACAATCTTTCAAAGTAGGAATTTCATAACAAAGTCGTTTGTTAAACAAGAAAAATAAAGTGCTCTCCAAAATAGCTTTAATCGATAATGTCAGCATGCACTCCAAGTACTCCATGACCATGACCATGACCTGCAATGAACCTGAAATGGTAGGTTGAGCAAACACGTGCCCAGTAGAGAAATCTACACAACTATTATATACGAATGGGATGACAGGTGGAATGAATAACAAAAGCAAGGTACGGTATCTCAAATGATGAAACGAAACACAACTAGTAATTTTCCCAAGGTCGAAGACATAAATGAAGTACCGTGACTACACACCAAAACTCTAATTCAACCACGAGGACTTACTATCTATATGATTTTCTCATGACTGCCACTGTCCCTCATATCACTTCGAATCACCAATCCGATATCTTGACTTATGAAACTATCGTAATCAAAGAACCGCAACACCAATGTCTTTCGTATCACTTACTTACACTTTCACAATGATAGCCCATTTCCATTCACATCGTGTCACAATTTCCTCATCATTCTGTATCATGAGCAAAAGCTCCTGCCAGGCCAATTAAGAAATCCCGATACTCCCCACTAGTTTCGTCCTCACTGATGGAACTAATTCAAGTCACACATCAAAGGTCACCATACCACAATTCCTTCGATACACTTTACAATTTAGCCATTCATTCCAGTCACATATAATGAATTCACAACGAAAACTTATTCACATAAAAGTAGTACAGATAATTTCATCTCAATCAACTCGCAATCGTTACGTTAGTAATTTCTCATCACCATACAAGCACTCACACATCAAAAGATAAACTCTCATAGCGAGTTCATGGACTTCCACCTTGCAACTCGCAAAATCGTATAAGTTACGCAAGAGGTGTACCACATATCAAACACAAGGAATTGTCTCGGGTATCCATGCTTAGCATTGTTTAACTCAAGAAGAATTCTATGTGTTCGTTTTTCACTTCGCATGTCAACACATACAACATTTGGCCACCTATACTCCTTATATTCTCTAAACCCTCGTTTCGGTGTCAAACGACTCATACGGAACCCAACGACCACTACCAAGCATTTAGTATACTACTAGCCTCGTCAAACCATTCAACTAGTACTCAGGGGAACCTAAGAACACCCATGTTTCACCCAAACGATTCTAAGGAAAAAGGATTTCCCAACGTATACGAATATATCTATCTTATTTTGGCTGCCAAATCTTATCGGTTAAGAATTGGGAGATGAGACCACCACCATTGGAAAGTACATTTTCGGTACATGAATTTTGATATAAAATTTGCCCAAAACAGAGTTCGGATGAAAAAGTTATGCCCGTTCGAAGTTTTGCCAAAATGCTGAATTTTTCATTTCCTACCGGTAGGACACATTTTCCTACCGGTAGGAGACCACAATTTCACGAAAATGACATTACTGGACAGCTTTTGTACCGGTAGGGCCAAAACTCCTACCGGTAGGACATGGGTTTTCACTGCATGATTTTCAGACTCCACCAGAACATTTTTAACAACGAAAACAACGATCTAGGGCACGATTCAAACACCAAATCAACACATACACACATAATAGAAGTGAGAAATCCCTACCTCATGGGTTTTGAGCAAAATCCGAGCCTTTGACCGAGTCAACCAAGCTCTAACGAGGTCCGATCATGAATTTTCTTGGATATTTGGAAAGCTCGTGCTCCGTATAACAACTTTAATTCTCTGGCCTTGTCCGGAATCACACCCTAAGTAGATGAAATCGAAGAGAGAAGAGAAGAGGGAGTTTTTCGGAGGAGAGGAGGAGAGAGAGATAGCCGAGAGAGAAAAAGAGAGAAAAAAAAAATGGGAGAAATGATTCTCCTGGGGAAATTATTGGCATGGGGATTAATCCCATGCTCCCACCCCCCACACACACATGTGCACCTCTCGCACAATTACCGTTATATCCTCCCACGAAGATGTCACACCGAATATCCGCACCGTCTATCTCAACGAGCCGTACGATTGCAAAAGAAAAAATATAGTCTCAAAAATACGGGTCTCTACACCCTGCCCTCCTTAAAGAAATTTCGTCCTCGAAATTTGCCAACCCAAACCCAGCCGAGTCACCAATCGTACTACCAAACCTCATGTTGCAATTTCATACTTATAACATCATTCTTTCTTTTCTACGCAGATTCTTCCTTATCTCGTTTGCTCCTCAGAACCCTCACTAATGGTATGGTCTTATCACTCAACACTCAGCCACAAACCTCCATCATCTTTATCATATTTTCAAATCCTAACATCTATACCAAAATACTAGTCCCCACATATCTTCATGACAATCCCACCGAGATTCAACAGTTTATAATCTCACGTTCGTCGAACTCTAGAATTCCTCATTCTCATTCTTTTCAGTTTATTCCACTAAGTATCTCTTGAACTTCCCAGAAGGACATACTAAACTGCTTATAATAACTATAATTCTAATACTCATAAGCTTCATTTTCCCAATACCAACTGATAGATCAATCCATCAATATTTTTTTTTGAATACCCAAATACTCTCCACTGTAATAAAACCAAGAAACCCAAAACTCAATCACTACATAACGATCATCACCATTTGCTCAATTTTAACACCAACTCACCCTCGTTGAACGTCTCACATTTCAAAGCTATTAATACATCTTTCGTCTCCAAAAATAAAAATAAAATAAAATAAACACACCCCACAATTGATTCAATTCTATCAATACCATTGATAATAGATAGTTGCATTATTCTCTTTAACAATCTCAAATTATTTCACGCACCTCGCTACTCACTTCCCTTTCTCAAAGACAGGGTTCACCTCCCTTGGTACGACGAAACACACCTAACACAAAATCATCAACCTTTATCTCTGACTCACATTTCTGTTTACCAACACAACTTTTATATCGACTCTGCACAAATCTCAAACATTTTTTTTTTTTCGGCCATTTAACACTCAAACACAACTAAGAGTTCAACACTACTTCATATTCTCTAGCCCACTCTGAATCACTATCGGTTTCTATTTTCGAAAATCCAAACTCTCCCCTATTGTAACGCGTCCCTTTTACATAACTCTTCACAAGACACATTAAAACCATTCTGGTAAACTATCAATCCACTATTTCCTTAAACCCAATTCTCCAAACATCGTTGTTGCTACTCAAGAAAGGCATACACTCATAGCAACTACCCACATAAGCATCACTGTTTATTCTACATCATATACTTAAAGCAAATTTCACGCATTGAGATTACATAATAAATCAAATATGTAGGTTAGAACTAAACAACAGCACATTTCATTCACGAAATATTTCAACAAACCCACAATGCAATTTAATAGCTTACACAATGCCAGACACATCCACGCATTAACAGGCTCACTCAGTATCCAGCAGATTCACCAACTCACAAAGTATCCAACGGACTCACCAAGTATCCAGCAATCTCACAAAGTGTCAATCAGACTCACAAAGTATCCAGCGGTCTCATAAAGTGCCCATCGGACTCACAAAGTATCCATCAGTCTCACAAAGCATCCACGGACTCACAAAGTATCCAACAACCTCACAAAGTGTCCATCGGACTCACAAAGTATCCATCGAACTCACAAAGTGTCCATCGGACTCACAAAGTATCCATCAGTCTCACAAAGCATCCACGGACTCACAAAGTATCCAACAACCTCACAAAGTGTCCATCGGACTCACAAAGTATCCATCGAACTCACAAAGTGTCCATCGGACTCACAAAGTATCCATCAGTCTCACAAAGCATCCACGGACTCACAAAGTATCCAACAACCTCACAAAGTGTCCATCGGACTCACAAAGTATCCATCGGACTCACAAAGTGTCCATCGGACTCACAAAGTATCCATCACTTCACATTTCATCACTCTAGAAAGCCCAATGGTAATCTCGTTCCTTTCAACTTCACGATACCTTTCACATTTTCTGTTTACCCATCAATCTCGAACACTCTCGTCAATTAGCCTACTCAAGTCACATGTTTCCCATTTTCACAATCTCGAATATCATGTAACAAATACGCAACATCAATATTAATCATTTCTCTATCAACTTTACAATCACACGATATTTCATCGCCCAAATACCTACACAATGTATGCAATAGTTGCACTAATAAACTTTTACTGCTATTGATTTTCTCGATACTAAAATTTTAAACACCAATATAAATACAAACAAATTGATAAACCTCTTCTAAACACTAACAAGACTCTGGGGTTACAAATAACATGTCTATATTCCTCTTTATATTCTAAGACTCGTACTACCTCATTACTCAAGAATCAATTTCACTCGCACCAAGAACTTCTAATAGTCTCACTTGCCATGAATTTCACACCATTCCAACTAAGGATGCCAACTACACTCCACTTCATTATTAGCCTTAACAGTTCACCCTTATATCGCCTTTACTTCAAACAATTTTCTTACTTTGCCTTACATTGACCACTTGACTTAAATCACATCACTATCTTTCTCCTTGTGTCTTATTTTCCCTATCTCCGAATAACACAACTAATATTCTCCTATCGACCCCTCATAACACTACCGCTACGGCAATCACCACAATGACTACGACAACACCACAGCACATCATTTTTCTACGAAATTTCTATATATAGTTATCTGCCTCAAGCCTAGAGATCTTACCCCTTAATATAAACCTAGTATCCGATTGACTTCCCGAGACTTCCATCTAGAAGGAGCGGTGATCAAGCGCCTCTTCCAACTGGATCTCTTCGGTAGTCGCCTGGGTGTCCAGAAGACACATACTGTTTCTAAACACCCTACCTACAACTCTCATCTTCCTAAGTCAATCTCAGATACTTACAAGGGTTCCACCTGTCTTACCTATTCTTAAAACCACTACCCCTATAACTACCATAACAATAATAAACACAATCATTACCACAACAAGACATCATCTCTTCATACATTCAAGACACTCACTAGTTCAATCCTTTAGCTATGATACACCTCGCATCACATGAAAATTACTTAAGGTATTTAAACTTAACACATAATCTACACAATTCAAATAAAACGCATCAAGTATTTAGCTCACAAACCTTGTTAACAATACAACACTTCTTTTACATACTAACGGATATCATCTTTCACATTTCAACCTCGCCACTACGCATAACCACTACAACAATCTCGACTTTTCAAATTTTTTTTTTTTTGTCTAACATCTCATCTGAAAGGATACCTTACCACAAACGGCTCAAGATCAAAACTAATAACAGTAACTTCGCAACCGTAGTCACTACAAAGAGGTCAAACTTCTCTTCTTCTTCTTCTTTTTCTTTTTTTACATGAGTCAACCACATTCCACCAATTCGCATAAACACAGATGCAATGCCACATCAATGAACACACATCAGTCAGGCAAGCACACTCATGTTTTGTTAAAAATATGCAATGACTTTTTTTTTTTGAACCCCTGAGACTAAGTCTCCCCACGGTCTCTAGGTATTCAAACCTAATGCTCTGATACCAAGTTGTCACGCCCTCGATTTTCAACATAAATTAACAATACCATTTGAAATACAAAGTCCTCACAATCGTACGTACAATACCCCAAAATACAATACAGTTTCCGATTCCATAAATTGGTCTACAAATACAATCTTTCAAAGTAGGAATTTCATAACAAAGTCGTTTGTTAAACAAGAAAAATAAAGTGCTCTCCAAAATAGCTTTAATCGATAATGTCAGCATGCACTCCAAGTACTCCATGACCATGACCATGACCTGCAATGAACCTGAAATGGTAGGTTGAGCAAACACGTGCCCAGTAGAGAAATCTACACAACTATTATATACGAATGGGATGACAGGTGGAATGAATAACAAAAGCAAGGTACGGTATCTCAAATGATGAAACGAAACACAACTAGTAATTTTCCCAAGGTCGAAGACATAAATGAAGTACCGTGACTACACACCAAAACTCTAATTCAACCACGAGGACTTACTATCTATATGATTTTCTCATGACTGCCACTGTCCCTCATATCACTTCGAATCACCAATCCGATATCTTGACTTATGAAACTATCGTAATCAAAGAACCGCAACACCAATGTCTTTCGTATCACTTACTTACACTTTCACAATGATAGCCCATTTCCATTCACATCGTGTCACAATTTCCTCATCATTCTGTATCATGAGCAAAAGCTCCTGCCAGGCCAATTAAGAAATCCCGATACTCCCCACTAGTTTCGTCCTCACTGATGGAACTAATTCAAGTCACACATCAAAGGTCACCATACCACAATTCCTTCGATACACTTTACAATTTAGCCATTCATTCCAGTCACATATAATGAATTCACAACGAAAACTTATTCACATAAAAGTAGTACAGATAATTTCATCTCAATCAACTCGCAATCGTTACGTTAGTAATTTCTCATCACCATACAAGCACTCACACATCAAAAGATAAACTCTCATAGCGAGTTCATGGACTTCCACCTTGCAACTCGCAAAATCGTATAAGTTACGCAAGAGGTGTACCACATATCAAACACAAGGAATTGTCTCGGGTATCCATGCTTAGCATTGTTTAACTCAAGAAGAATTCTATGTGTTCGTTTTTCACTTCGCATGTCAACACATACAACATTTGGCCACCTATACTCCTTATATTCTCTAAACCCTCGTTTCGGTGTCAAACGACTCATACGGAACCCAACGACCACTACCAAGCATTTAGTATACTACTAGCCTCGTCAAACCATTCAACTAGTACTCAGGGGAACCTAAGAACACCCATGTTTCACCCAAACGATTCTAAGGAAAAAGGATTTCCCAACGTATACGAATATATCTATCTTATTTTGGCTGCCAAATCTTATCGGTTAAGAATTGGGAGATGAGACCACCACCATTGGAAAGTACATTTTCGGTACATGAATTTTGATATAAAATTTGCCCAAAACAGAGTTCGGATGAAAAAGTTATGCCCGTTCGAAGTTTTGCCAAAATGCTGAATTTTTCATTTCCTACCGGTAGGACACATTTTCCTACCGGTAGGAGACCACAATTTCACGAAAATGACATTACTGGACAGCTTTTGTACCGGTAGGGCCAAAACTCCTACCGGTAGGACATGGGTTTTCACTGCATGATTTTCAGACTCCACCAGAACATTTTTAACAACGAAAACAACGATCTAGGGCACGATTCAAACACCAAATCAACACATACACACATAATAGAAGTGAGAAATCCCTACCTCATGGGTTTTGAGCAAAATCCGAGCCTTTGACCGAGTCAACCAAGCTCTAACGAGGTCCGATCATGAATTTTCTTGGATATTTGGAAAGCTCGTGCTCCGTATAACAACTTTAATTCTCTGGCCTTGTCCGGAATCACACCCTAAGTAGATGAAATCGAAGAGAGAAGAGAAGAGGGAGTTTTTCGGAGGAGAGGAGGAGAGAGAGATAGCCGAGAGAGAAAAAGAGAGAAAAAAAAAATGGGAGAAATGATTCTCCTGGGGAAATTATTGGCATGGGGATTAATCCCATGCTCCCACCCCCCACACACACATGTGCACCTCTCGCACAATTACCGTTATATCCTCCCACGAAGATGTCACACCGAATATCCGCACCGTCTATCTCAACGAGCCGTACGATTGCAAAAGAAAAAATATAGTCTCAAAAATACGGGTCTCTACATTCTTGGTGATATCAAGCGGTTTCATAACGTCTGTAAATCATGGCGATTGACTACCACTCCATCGGTACAATCTCCGGTGCTTATGTCTATTGGGAATGATAACACGAGATGCAAATTCTTCCACCCACTCTACAAGAGCCCTTGCAGCATGTTCATTCCTGAATTATTCTGTGCAGTACCACGATTTTGTAAAGATGGTTGGCTGCTTATGTCTAGAGGCGAGCACTCAATGTTCTTCTTTAATCCATTCACAAAGGCGTTGATTAACTTGCCTGATTTACGTGAAAGGTACAATTTTCGAGGGATAACATTCACATCTTCTCCGACATTGTCCGACTGCATGGTTTTTGGCATTAATGTCCATTTTGATGAATGGTTTTCGATATCAACCATTTGCCGCGGAGAAGAAAGTTGGCAGGAATTGTGTGGTGAAAATAACTCGCCCTTTTTCATCTCTGACTGTAATCCAGTCTTTCACCATGGAGAGTTCTATTGTTTGGGTCAACATGGGAATTTGGGAGTCTTTAATCATGATGAAAACTATTGGAGAGTTCTTGACAAGCCTCATAGGCAGCCTGAGCCACATGATCCATTTCTTTCACATGAACGCAACTTTTTGGTGGAATGCAATGGGGAGCTACTATCAGTGTCTATGAGTTTCATGGGGAGGTCGATATCTGTTTTCAAGTTGGATAGTGTTGAGATGACGTGGCATAAAGTTGACAGTTTGGGCGACCAAATGTTTTTTGTGAGCAACACATCATCTCTTTCAGCAATCAGAGTGGTACAAGGAATGGAGAACAAGATTTATCTTCCCAAAATCCATGGAAAATGCGGGGTGTTCTATTCTCTAGCCAGTTGTTTGTTTCAAACATTTGGAAATGATTTTTCTTGTGAGGACTGGGATGGGACAGGGGAGCTCTTGAGTTGCTGTTGGATTGAGCCAAAAGCTGATACTTCTTATTCCAAAGAAGAACTCAACTGGTTTGAAGACGCTTAGGTAAATCTTGGGGTGGAGTAATTGAACACAAGAACTTCTCCTCATGGTGTTTAGATATTTTCAAGTTGGACTTGTCCGTTTTAGAGTGGGTGAAGGTGGAGAGCCTAGGGGACCGCACGTTCTTCATCAATGAAGATGCCAACTGCATCTTGCTCTCCTCCACAAAATCAGGTACTTTGGGAAACTCCATATACTTCATGCTGCATGACGATGAAAGTATGTACGTATTCAACGTTGAGGAGAAGTGCATCTACACCCACCATCCCTGTCCCTATCTTGGTCATAATATTGCAAAAAACAGTGGGTTTTGCCCACAGGGACATAGTAGGATCTTTAGTAGAGCATATTCAGAATTGGTTATTGCTATGTCATCAAAGATATAGATGTTGGATCGTATATGTTGATTATGATTGGACCAAAACCTTGTTAATTATTCTTGATAGAAGCTCCAAATTGATAAATGTCGGGGTTTTTTTTTTAAATCTTCTTGACACTAAATACATATTTGCTTTTGCGACTGCCATGTCCATTATCATGATGCCTTGTTTGAAGCAAAAAACCATTTCGAAGTGGAACTTGGAGGAGAGATGATGCCTTGGTTGAAGCAAAAAACCATTTCGAAGTGGAATTCGGAGGCGAGATCAACGTATGGAAGGATTTGGTTTTGGGCGTCAATGCACTACATATATTTTGCCCATTAGATCAGCTCATCTCCACCATTTTCAACTTATCGCATTTTGGAAATTTCTCTGGGGCATTGTGCTAGTCTTGATCATGTATGGTTTTGTAGAGCTATAAGTAATTGATTTGGGTTCTCCTAACAACGTTAATAATGATTCCCATTTGGAATCCGCTCAAATAATTAGAACAAAATAATCAAGACCATTCCGAATAAATCAATATTAAAATTGAGTACTCCTTGGTGTGCCATTATTAGGAAAATCGAGCGCATTGCTTTAACTTCAATCCTGGTACTTCACGGAAGAAGCTGAAAGCATGACAATGGATGTGTTCCTTTTGTTGTCGACTGCAAGAACTATTTGGTTGGCAAAATTGAAAGGCCTTTGGTAGGATGCTGTCCTGTTTGTTTCCCAGAGTTCATGTGGGGCTATGGTGGTTCCCCTGTTTGTTTCATTTGCCCTCGTTAATGGTTCTCCCTTGATGGTTTGGTGCAGAGAACCATCAAACAATACGACAACAATAGTACCCGTGTAATCCCCAATGGATGGGGTGTGGACGTGGATGGCTCCTTATACCTCCGAAAATCCAGGAACTCAGGGGGCGTTATGCCCTGGAATGAACCATCAAACTTACCCGAAAAAGATAAATTCTGCATTTGGAAGTCTAACAATAACAACTGTCTTACTTAATTTCTTGCTTTTCTTGTAATGCTGTTGGGGAAAGGGGAGTTTAGAACATAGAATGACAGAGTGAGTCGAGGTTGGCACTTGCCTTTTAAAAAGGAAATTGTTCTCAAAGTTACAGTCATGACTTCAGTGAAGAGGGGATTAAGGATTGAAAATACAACAAACGAAGATTAGCTAGTAACTCAAATCAAAGAATACCATTTTGACTAATAATGGAGTTGTCCACCCATCAGTTGTATTTGTGATACTTTACAAATGAGTGACACAGTGGTCTTATCATCACATTCTATTTATTTGAACGCCACATGTATTAGTTAAAGCTGCCCTCAAAAGGAGAGAGCTAACTTCTTATTGTATCATGCAAGTAGTGACTTTAATAATTGAAGAAATAGGAAAAAGTGTCAACAGCATGAGCTGCCAAAACAGTTTAGATTTCTTAAGTTCCCTGTTGTCTGCCACTGGTACATCTTTCCTCAACCAAACAAGTGGGCAAGCCTTCGGACAATCCTCAACTTGTCTCCTCCCATAAACTATATAAATCTAAAAGCTAGTCTTTGAAAGATAATAAAAGGAGGGGTGGGTTCTCCGGGCACTTCTTGGGTACTCAAAACATGATGTCTGCTTCTTCTTGTATGCAGAAATGGTTGCTCTTGAGCCTTTTTCTCTCTTTATTTGTTCAATCTGAACCGTCACGGTTCCCCAGGGGAGACTGGGAACAGATGCTGCCCAAGAGGCTTCCTTCTCCCTTTTCATCTCCCTCCAGAGGGACAAATTCGGTAGGTACTACATCTTCTAGAGCAGTAGAAACTGCGCGAAATCATCTTTCATCAAATGGGAAGGTTTAGTTCTCTTCCAGGGGAATAGTGATTTTTGGCATCTCTCTCTCTTCACTCAAATGAAGAAAGTGCTATCTTGAACTGCTACTCTTGAACGGAGGCTGGTGATATTTTGCATTAGTTTGCTGCTGCAAACTCTGAGAAGTGTTCTGCAACAAGAATCTCTTGTAAGTTGATTGAATAGATAAAGATATTCATCTTTGACCAAGATGAGGTTATTGACTTAGAACCTGGAAAGAGATGTTTAGATGGCCAGTTTTGGAACCGTAGATTGTAGCTAGAACCGGTTAACGCCTATGAACTCCTAGCCATTGCTTTGTAATTATCTCCTATACTATGTAGTTTGTTCCTGAATAAATTCAACCTAAATCAACTATGCAGTAACAACCATCTTCAGGTATCACATTTACAGCACTACTACTTTTTTGGCCTTTTCTTTTACTTCATACTTCTGCATGGGTATAGTCGATCTGTTCTGCTGCTTTCTCCTCCATTATTCCTCTTGTTTGGGTGCGCGATCGTTTATAACACTACTTTGCCTTTACTCTTTTGAAGTTCCTGCTCTCATCTATTTGGGATTATATAACATGTATATTCATCAAATATATGAATCAGCCCCCCAAATTTGGAAATAGTTAGAGATGAAAAGGGGTATACATTTGCTCCAAGTTTTGTGTGTATCTGTAGAACCATGCACCCTTGCATTCGTAGATTTCTTCCTTCTAATGTGCCCCAATTCACAAGTTGATCTTTAACCAGTCGCCGTTGTTCATTTGACTCCCAGGCCTAGATCAACTACTAATTAGAATGGGTGGATTGCTACGATTCTTTGTTTCCTATACCTGCAAGACCGTATTTTCCCAAGAAATACGCTGTTGTTGTTGCATCCTAGTCATACCTAACAAAATAAACATAGAATGTGTACGAGATAGTTCCCTTCAAAGAATTATGACAGATGCATAGTAGTGTTTTGTAGGTTCTTGTGGCTTCGGTTTGATAAGAAGTGTCTCCAGAGGGGGGAAGAGAGAGACCTCATCAAATCTTGGGAAAGTGGTTAAAAGAGTTGAAACTAATTGATAGGATTTGGCTATATGGCTATATTTTCTGTTCTCCGTTTGGGAGAATGAGAACTTGCCACGTGTAAGATAACTAGTTCGCAACTCGTGTACTTTCACGTCTTGACCAAAGAAAACTACACTATTTACCCTTGTACGTTACACTTTATTCTACCATGGACTCCCTCGCCACGCGTAAGATAACTAGTTCGTGACTCGTGTACTTTCACGTCTTGACCAAAGAAAACTACACTATCTACCCTTGTACGTTACACTTTATTCTACATTGGACTCCCTCTTATAGTCTTAGAGCATCTCCAACGGGAGATGTCAAAATTGACGTGTACAAGGCAACGGCTACTTTTAGCAGCTTCAAGCATTCCAATCTTGCTGCCTTTCCATATGCCAATTCCACGTGGAATTGAAGTTAAGCTCAAACATGTCAATTTTGACAGCAAGCTATTCCCATGCCAAAATTCAAAATTTGACCGTTTGAGTTTTTTTTGTTTGAAAGTATAATTTGACATTAAGGGTTGGAGAGGAGAGAGAGAGTTTGATGTCAAATTGAAGATGTCAAAATGCCACATCAACCTTCAAAAAAATTTGACATCTCCAATTTGATGTCATGGTTGGAGATGCTCATTTCCAATCCAATTTTTTCATTTTGAAGAATTAAAAATAGCATTTACTCAAAAAGTGTGTATAAAGAGACAAAACACCGCATCATGATGTTGATACATGAAGAAGAATGAATGGCCCAAATTAAAACAACGAAAGAACATCCAACAAAAAGTTAAATGTGACCTAGAAACTTAGAAACTGCTCAACCCCAACAAACAATAACAAGCACCCAATACCCTGAGGCCTAACAGAAGCATCCAGAAGCGGAAACCAAATCACCTTAAACCACAAGATCCCGAAAGACTGCAGCCCAAACATATCCAAATTTCACACTTCACCCAAAAAAACAGCCACTGCAAAATATACCAAGCATTTCAGAATGCTAAGATCAGCAACAACGAACACGAGCAGCCCAAAAACTACTATCCAAATACCAGGAGCAACAACACGAAGACAACAAAAATAGCAACAACCCACCAAACAGCAAAACAGAACTGATGTTAGGATCCAGGGTCACTCAATAACACAACGATATGAGGAAAAACTCCCTTAATATTATTTACACAATAATACAAGATGAAAAAACCTCTCCGGGAGAGCCACAACCGGCTCTCCACACCGGCTCACCCACTCGACCTTACCATCTCCTTCACATGATTTCAGTCACACACTTTCCTACACTCTATACATGCATATATATAGACAAGAAAACCCTAATACTAGTAAGAAAATAAGATGGGGAGTTATCATGTGCTTCGCGCACACCACCCCACTTGGGTGGAATCCCAACAAAACTCAGACCAAAAATCACAAGTTATATGCATTTTAAAGTCCATAATGAAGTTGAAGAATGTTCTTCATTAATTTCTCATTTGGGAGAATCAAACATGATTCTTCATTTTGAAGAACAGAATTTAACACTTCATTTTAAATATTTGAAGCATGGTTGGAAAGTGCACTTCTTCGTTTTTTGTCTTTATTCACGCGAAGTTGCCAAATTACCGACTCTTCTTAATTCCCTTTGCTTCTAGTTTCTCCTTTTTACTTCAAAAAAAATAGTACCACATTCGTCCCATTTTGTTTGCTTCCTACAAAAAATTACTCCTTTTCGACCCCCAAAAATAAGGTGTCTCGGAGAATAATTTCTTGAACTTTTTTGCACTATCCAAAAGTACTTATTAAGGAGCACCACTTAGTATGGTTGGTTCCTTACTCTCTCTTCTTAAGAGAGAAGTCTTGTGTTCGAGTCCTCATAGAGGAGGTGTGTCACGCCCTCGATTTTTAACATAATAATAATAACAACTTTAAAAAGGAAAACCACCGCGGTATACTTATAATAACCCAAAAGACTTTTTCATATTCATTTATTGAGTACGATCCAGTTCGAAAGATTACAACAATGGCACTCCGGCCCCAAAGTTCCAAAGTTTAGACAAAGATAAGTTAAATAATTACAATACTTTTAAACCAAGGATTTAAATGAAAATTACAATTTATGACTTCTCAAAAGAGTTTACAAAGATATCTGAGTTGTTTCCTTGATGTCACTTTCAAAATGATGAGATGATATGCGCGCCAAATACTCCATGCTAATACTCTTGAGTTGTACCTGAAAGAATGATAGGTTTGAGCAAAACACATGCCCAGTAGGAAAATCTCTACACACTTTATATGCAAATGAGGAGATTTGAACATAAAAGAATGAAGTCGGAGACTACGATAGAGAATGCAACCAACGTAACTTCATGAAAGGAATTTAGGATTCAAGGGACACTTCATTGGTCATTCATCGATCTATTAGCCATCTTTTTCGTGTTCTTATTGACCAATTTCATTTTGCACACTTCTGCGGTTATTAGCTTACATTCCGGGTCTTAAGGACCCCGTACATCTCTTATGGACTTCCAATATGAGCTCAAGTAGTTCTTCTTCAATTAACATACCGAATAGTGAGCTTAAGAACTCTTCCGGGTCTTAGGGCCCCATATACCCATAATACCTTTCCGGGTGCTTGAGACCCCGTACATCCGTTCTACATTCCGGGTACTCATGACCCCGTACGCCAATTCAAGTTCCGGGTATCAAGACCCCGTATGCCAATTCAAATTCCGGGTATCAAGACCCCGTATGCCAATTACCACTCATCTATATTACCTTTCGTCATATGTGTTTCTTATACTCTGATTTCACGACTGTAGATAAAGGGAGATTGATTTTAAGTGACAGTCCACATGCCAATTCATATTTCCATTTTGTTTCCAAACTTGTTATCTTAACTCACTCCTCATACTACACGACATCAAGTGTTAAGTTCTTGCGTGCGTTTATGATCTATCCATCCTCCTATCTAACAATCAACTCTATTTCAAAACACACCTTTAGTTTTAACGAGTTCACTCCGTCTATCTAAACATCTTACAATACAGCTAGTAGTTAAACGGGCACACCAATAAAGCATTAGGACGGTAACCCACTCCATATGACACTTGTGTTCAACGCAACGAGAGCCTACGAACGAAGATGACCAAGGAATAATTGGAGTGCGAATAACTATGTTTAGAAGTCATTTAGAATGGCTACAAGTGATCGAAAACCCAAACGGTAAAAATATAGCAAACAGGAAAAGCTGGAGATAAGCAACAGGTATCGATACCAAGGGACAAGGTATCGATACCTTTTGACTAAAAATCTTCCAGACGCAAGGGTATCGATAATAAAGGCTGAAGGTATCGATAACAAATGGTTTTCTGGCTTTTGGAACACAGAGGTATCGATAACAGTGCTATGGGTATCGATAACAATGGGATTTCTGGGCTTTGGAACACGAAGGTATCGATGACAATTACAAAAGGTATCGATAACATTGTTGTTCGAGCAAATTCTCAGCAGATTTTCATGGGGTTTTCAACAACAAACACATCAACAACCACAACAACGATCAAAAGCACGATTTCATGCACAAGACCAACTCAAGAACATATAAAGAGTGAGAGAAATCCCTACCTCGAGGGTTAAAGCCGAAATCAGAAGATCACCCAAGCCCTAGAACTTCAAACTCCTTAACCAAGCCGAATACGAACCACCGAGCTCTTACGAACGCGATTCGAGCTCCAATACGCGGAAGGATGGAAGATTGGAAGGTGTATTGTATGGGTTTTGTGTTGGTTTGGAGGAGTTTGAGTGAGAGTGAGGGATATAGAGAAAGAGCCGAGAGGGAGATGAGAGGTCGGGAGAGATGAGAGAGAGTGAGACTTGGGATTTTTAATCCCCTACACTCACACACACCTATATATGCTAGCACACACGTAAATTACACTTACACCCCTCTACTAACAATCTTCCTACATTAGCCCCAAAACCAATATCCTCCACCAATTCCTTCATTTATTCCACATAACACATTTTAAACTTATTAAACGAAATTGCGGGTCTCTACAAGGTGCTCGATTCCCGTTGTAACTACAAACCCACCCTTAATATCCTATCCTATTTGTATCCACCATAGCCTTTTTAAAGACAACATAGCAAATCCATTCAATCTATTGTGACATCGTTAACCTAAGGCAGGTCTTTATGAACTTTAACTTTGAAAAAACGTCTTTCCCGAGAGGCAACTGTAACCGAAATAGACTAACAGTATTTTATACACAACCCTTGCATTCAGAAACAACTATCCAACCGTCCATATTCTTCAAGTAACTGAGCACATCAACACACATTTTGCATGCGGACAAATGAATTTTTAATTTTTTTTAAGGCCTAATCACTATAAGGACCTCTAAAATTGGGGGCCCTCAAAATTAGACAAAAATTGAGGGCCTAAAGCGGTGATTTTACGAATTTTAACCCAAAGCCGGTTCTGCCAACAACAATAAAGCTCAATTAGCCTTAAACCTCATCTATTAGCAGGTGGGGTTAGCACCCAAAGCACCGTCATTGGACCAAACAGACATGGAACGGTCCGCAGCCCCAGGCCGGCCACAATCTTCAGCAGCGACCAAATCAGCCGCCTTCAACAAATGACGACCTCGCCGGAGCTACCCATGTCAGATCTCGGCCTCCATCCCAATTCCCAAACAAGAAAACACAGCACCTCAAGTAGTTGTCTTTCAACGCAGCTGCAAGGATATGTGAACAGGAGAAGATGGAGGTGGAGGGGAGGGAGAAAGAGAATTCCACTTCAAAACGGTCTTTTGCTCCAAACAAGGCATCATGATAAATGATAAAATGAGAATGGCCATGGCAGGAGCAAAAGCAAATATGCATTTATTGTCAACAAGATAAAAAAAAAGAAGAAGCCTACATTCATCAATCAGAGGATTCTATCGAGAACAATAAACAAGGTGCACTCCCAATCATAATCAACTTAAACGATTCTAAATCTAACTTTGACAGAATGGCAACAATCAATTCCGATTATGCTCTACTAAAGATCCTAAGTCTATGTCCTTACGGGCATCACCCACTGTTTTTGTGCAACGTTACGACCAAGATAGGGACAGGGATGGTGTTTATAGATGCACTTTTCCTCAACATCGAATACGTACATACTTTCATTGTCGTCCTGCGTGAAGTATATCGAGTTTCTCAAAGTAGTTGATTTTGTAGCACAGCACGAGATGCAGTTGGCATCTTCGTTGATGAAGAACGTGCGATCCCCTAGGCTCTCCACCTTCACCCATGCTAAGGTGGACAAGTCCAGTTTGAAAATATATATGTCTCGGATTTTCCTCGATGATGCTCCAAGCATAGACATATGAACGAGAAAGATCTCTTAACAAGATTCAATAAGGTATGATAATATCCTAAATATCTCTGGTACTAATGGTGAATTTGGTCTTCCTCTTAAGACGCATTGCACTTCAACCCTGTGATCCACAATGTCGAGTATCACAAGATTTCCCCTGCCCTATTGTACGCCATGGCAATAAATTTCCCGCTTGCATATAGTGTAACCTTCAAGAGTTTCAATCTTTGGTTCAAATATATGCACAACCCATTTACCATCACCTGGGCGGCAAAACGTTATGGAATGACCATCTTCACCAACAAATCCAACAACGCAGTTGTCATCTGTGGGAGGTGCAGAAAGTATCCAGAATCGATATCGCACTCTTTCCCATGGAGGCAAATCGATCTTTTTCAGTGAAATTATATTCAAAAGGAAGCAATTAGAGGAATAATCGTCTACCATCACCATCCATTCATGAAAGCTTGCACATATTCGTTTGCCTGAGATAGCTGGTATTCTCTTGACACAAAAACTAGCTTCGGATACACTGTAGAAGGTTTGTGTTTTTGAGCACTTTCCGTGACAAAACATTAGCCAAGGGCAAGGTAGAGCAGCAGGTGGAGAGGAAGTTCTTGACTTGCTTCTGGTCATCTGGAAACCAAAAAATTAAATTAAATAAAATTGCTACAATCATTTCAACAAGAAAAGTAAGGAAGAAAGTTGATTTTCTCTTCTTTTTCTTGATTTTTTTTTATTCCTCTTTCTACATTAGAAATCAAACAAGGAGGCCTCTCTATTTGCTTCCATAAGTTCCAAACAAACCAGATTTATTGGAAACTTCTAAAATGAAAGACGAAAGAAGGATAAATTAAGAGAAAGTTATTGGGTTGCCTAGATACCACTAACATATATATATATATATATATATATATATATATATATATATATATATATATATATATATATATATATTTTTTTTTTTTGGATCTGTCTCTTCTTTTGGCTTAAAAGTTTATGCATTTTTTTTACCAGTAGATTAAAAAGAAAAGTTCTTGAAGACAAAATTAAGCTAAAAATAAGATTTTGATGTACTTTTAAGCGGCTTTTTGTTTTACGTGGGTTGGACAAAATAAAAAAGACAAACAAGTTAAGCTTTTGGTGCAAAAGGAGCCCAAAAAAACAAGAAAAAAAAAACTGATCGATGTTTTTTGAAAAGTCAAACGACAAACGAGGCATTGAAAAATCAAAGAAGCTCGGATATTATGCGTATTTGATTCATGGGGAAAAAAAAAAATGTTGAGCAGTAAGGGTGAGAACAGATTTAGCATGAACATGAAAAGAAAAACACATGAATGTTGGACCTGGAGATGGTGTTGTGTGCACTTGAAAATTAAATTAGAAATTTGTCGATAAAGCATAGACTCAATGAAAAAAGACACACACGGGGGAACAACGTACCTTCGTGAAAACTGAGATTCCCGCAATTGCTGCGCAGAACTCTTGTATTTATGGTACTTGTACTTGGCAAACCCTCAGGGCCACATTACGACACGAGAAAGAAAGAAATCTTTTATGAATTCCTAATCTCGACTTGAATGATATGTCTTTGACCGGACCAAAAAAAGAAACAGTCGACGTGTGCATGAGTTGGTCTAGACACTCTGATCATCAAACAAAGAAAAATACTCGTATTTCTTTTGTTTTGTTAGCTATCTCCGAGTCCGAGTTCTATAAGGAAAACAAAGGAGTATAGGAAACGAGGAAACAAGAGGAAGGGCAAACTACTCTTTCTGTTACCTTTCCGAGTTCTAGATGGAAACGGAAACCAAATAGATACGGCACACAAAAGGCAAAAGGGAAAGGGAAAATTATACTGACTCCCTGCATATATTTTTTTTTAGGCAAAAGGGAAAGGGAAAATCATACTGACTCCCTTAAAATATTTGTATAATGCATATATTTTTTTTCGGAACTCGGAGTTGTTCGGGTCAGTTACGCGCACATCAATTAATTCTTCATTGGTCAGGTGAAAGATAAGTCATTAGTGCATGAGGCTAGGAAATTCACAAAAAATATTTCATCGCGGCCTGACCCTAAGAATCAAACCTTAGTCAATTGTGTGGAAAGTAAATCCATCAACCAACCGAGCCACATTTACTAGTATATATTTTCGCCTCACGTATTGAGTAACTTCCCCTACTGGTCCCGAATGTATAGAACAATAAACGAATCAAATCTCCCTTTTTCATTTGGGGGTCCAAATATATAGATAAAGAGAGGCTTATTCATGAAAGAGCCGTGAATAAGCAAATTATGGAGGCGCCAAATCACAGCTGTCCATTACGGCGATCAACGGTCTGGATTTTAATGAAACTCTTCCCTGAAAAAGTTTCAGATGGTCCAATTAATACATTTTGGACAGTTACGATGGTGCTCCTTATACACTTTCTCGGCTCCATAAAAAACAAATTCTCAGAGAAAAATAAAAAGCCTTCAGTTTCAGTGGCTTTAAGAGCAGTCAACACTTCTCCTCCCATCAACGCTGCGGAGAACACTACAGGCCTGTTTGGATGGGGGTATTGTGATATCCTCTTTTAGTCCATGGGTCTAGCCTTAAGACCTCGTTTGGGAAGTAAAATGGAGGGGGTATTAGCTAAGCCCCAAATTATTTTGTACCTCCTAATACCCCAAGAGGGGGGATTATTTATGGGGAGATTCTGGGGTGTTATTACATAATATCCCCTGATAATACCCCCCTCTCTTCCATCTCAACTACAAAATAACCTTATCCCTTCATTTTATCCCTCATCCAAACCAAACACTATTTAATCACCCCGTCACATCAATGTGGATCCACCATTCTTACATAATATCCCATACTATCTTATCCCCTTTATAACTAATACTCTCAATCCTTATCTCGCATCCAAACGGGGCCCTACAAGCCATCACCAACACTGTCTCAATTTTATCTGTATGTTTCTTTATTGTGTTCCCCGCACCAAATTAAACTCGGTGTTGTTATAATCATATGATACGTGACACGTATCCTATGAATCCAATGATTCGATTGCTTAGAGATAAAGAAGATGGATATCTAACAGATTTTATATTTAATTATATTTTTGGGCCCTATATTTTACCAATATGCATGCGATGCTTCACATATGCCACGATTCGGTTGGTTAGGGATAAAAACGAGACATATCTCTAAATGTATTGTGTGTGACATATCTCTAAATGTATTGTGTGTTTTAAGTAAATATTCTTGCAAGATTCATGATGCGAAACACGATACTTTTTCTTGTATTAGAACCTGTTCTGTTGTTGAAGAGCAAAATTTTGTGTTATGTAAGTTTTTATTCAACTAGCAGAGACTCGTGGTATGCACGGTTTCTAAGATATACAGTATATACTACAAAATTGATAGAAACAAAGTAAAACCCATGATATGGGTAGAACAAAAAGTAGCATAAAACCCGTGCTATGTATTAAGTAGATTTAAAAAACAAACAATCCCAAATACTTGAGAGCGTATTTGTTCAATTTAAGTAAAAACGTCGAGCACTGACTGCATTGGAGAGATTTTGGCAACACTTCAATCTTGTGAGTTTTAATTAAGGGACGCGTAATGCCCTACAGTGTGGGCCGTGAGGCTGCAACACCTTTAATATTTACTTATATTTGGATTTTTGGTTAATCATGATCTCGGACGTACACAATTGTTCGAGATTTTTTTTAGGTGGATGCCAAACATACTTATGTCTAAAGATAATTGATACATGATCAATAAGAAGTTTGGAACCGACCCACTCATGGGTTGTCAACATGGTAAAGGTGAACTTGCGCTAGCAACATAGCAGGGTTCGATTATTCCTGGAGACAAACCATGATTTAAGTGGGGGGCCATGGTGGTGGTTTGCTGTGCTAGTCTCTCCCGAGGTTTCGATTGTGTAGCCGGGTCCAATATGCCTATTTTTGGCACCAAACCTCAAACTAGCGCAAGAGGGCCATTTAATTAAGTAGTATTAATTAGATTGGGCCAATGCCTATTGCTTTCTCGGGCTAAAAATTAATGGGCGATATTAATTTTGTAATTTGGACCAAGACCCAATTAATTTTAGGGGAAAATGACAACGAAGGACGTGTTTTGATAATTAATATCCGCTAAGGACATACTAAAAACATTGTTAATGCTGAAAATGTCATTGGCAGGTATTAATTATCAAAACACGTCCTGGACCGTCATCTTCCCAAAAATTTAGTCTTGAAACTTGGCCCATGTTTTATTTTTCGGTTACCGGAGGAAATCCTAATTTGGGTCGTCATCTTCCCCATTATGCTTGGTTTACACTTGCAGTGGAGGAAAATCAGTAATGGGAAATTGCTATATTGGACTATTTTTTCAACATCTCTCCTAAAATTAATTGGTGGTAAAAAGAATTTCAATTAAGTTTTTTATGGCATTCGACATCGTACCTGCAAGTTTGTTTTTAGAGCGGTCGCAGGGAATGACATTGTGTAACCAAATCCATGGGGGCACTTCGGGCCCAATAATCCCTCCCTTATGATGATGCTCTTGTGACTCAAACCCATAACTTTCTTGCTCTGATACCACTTGTCGGACCATTTTTCTACCATCTCTCTTAAAATCAGTTTGTGGTAGGAAGGGTTTCAATTAAGTTTTTTATGGCATTCGACATCGCACCCGCAAATTTATTTTTAGAGCGATCGCAAGGACTGACATTGTGTAACCAAATCTACCGATCTAACTCAACTGTTGTGAACTGCTTGTAACCGCTAGCATGAACGAAAGGAAGGCCAACGTGGGAGGACACTTGGCAGCCTGTGGGGAAGGCAGGAAGTTTTACCCGGGCTTGGAATGGTTTAGTGTTTGCCTATAAATACTAGTTTAAGCGAAGAAAAATGGATCAAACACCAATCAAAATTCAACACTTCAAAACACTTTTATACTTTCAGCAAAGTAGACTATCGAATATCTTGTATTTGCAGGCCCTTTTGCCACCCCTTTTACTTTTATTTGTACTCAAACTTTTATAATCACGGTGTAATAAAGTTCACATTTTACGATCTTCACATTTCTTATACGAGTAGGAAATTCTAAGTCCACAACCGTGTGGCAAACTACGAACCGACTTGTGATCATTATCCTTTGAATCACACGCAATTGCTCTACAAGTTAGAAGTCATGATTCATGGCAATCGTCATCCGAAATTAGGCACTACAAGTCTTGGCACGCCTGCACTCAACCAACGAATGCCTGCAAATACATTTGCGCCTTACTCGACGTACGTGTGTCAAAGACGAGAGAATTTTCAATCCCCTTCGCATGCTATGGCCTAAAGTGATTGCATTCCAAAGCTCAACAGCTTTGGGGCAAAGGGCTGCTTGTGTATTGATACTGAAAAGACAATGGAAGCAGCCTTTCTAACTCGCAAAGCAACAAAACTCTTTTTCTCCAAGACGACGGGTTTTGTTCTAGTCAATAAAATTAGGGTGGCTTTCTACAAATTTTTAGGGTCTTTTTGATTATTATGCAAAAGTACTTGTCTTTGAACACAAGTTGTTGTGCAAAACTTGGACCAGTGAGAATCCGAACTCAAGGGCGCCCCATATTGCTCTCCCTTCTCCCTTCTTTCTCTCTCTAAACGTTTACCAAAGAAACCCTAGCCGCCATTGTTTGCTTGGGGAGGAGGTGCCGCCTCCTCCCCCGGGCGCCTCTCTTTATCTTTCTTTTTCTTCTCCCCTTCCCTTACCGGTGCTCCTCTCCTCCGTGGGCTGTTGTTCCCCCCCACCCTCTTTTCCTTTCCTCCACCTTCCTCGTTTCTACCCCCTCCCCCCTTCGGTAAAATCCCGCCGGATACTCTGCTGGGTGTATCCTGTTCCGCCGGATTTCTGGATCCCGTTGTGGACCGCCTTTCTACCTTGTTGGAGATAGCAGGTCTCTTGCCTAGCGGCGCTTTGGCCGTTTCGGGTGGTGGATGGTGCGATTTTGCTGGGTTGTTAGTGGCGATGCTGTGAGTGGATATGGTGTGTTGGGATTGGGCATGGCAGCAGTAGGGGCTGTCGTGATTCCTGTGGCTGGTATGGTGGTTGTGGCAGCGGTGATGTAGTGGTTGTTTTGAGTGTATTGACAGGTTAGGGTTTTGATTTTGTGTTTAGTTTTTTTATTGTCCGGACTCTTGTCCAGTTTCTGTCCGGATGTTGAGGCTGGTTTCTGTCCGGATGTTGGTCCGATTTTTGACCCGGTGGGTCTTCCCGGGGGGTTTTGTTCTGATCTGGTTTTTCCAGATCGGGTGACTGATTTCCACAGGTTTAATGTTATTTTTGATTCGGAGCTCCGCCATCCCGAGACGGTGGTGTCTGGGTACTAGCTCCATGATAGCCGGCCATGTTGACGGTGTGAAGAAGTGAGCGTTTGGCTCTTGCATAGGCGCTAGGCACTAGTTTCGTCTCTTAGTCTTTTTTTGTATTGTGTCTCTGTTTCTTTGTATTTGGGTGGAAATCTATACTTGCCGTATGTCCTATTCTGTATTCGGAATTATCTGTAGATGCCGTATGGCTTGATTGATGAATTTGCTTCTTCCGTTGACAAAAAAAAAGAAAAAAGAACACAAGTTATTTGGGTTAAAACCACGTCATTTTGGGGCTAAGTTAGGGAGCAACATTTAGCCCAATTGCTCCTCCCTCTCGTAAGGCACCAATGGTTGTGTGGGTTTCAAAATGGGACATATATATGATTAGAGCCGTTTAATAATTTAAAATCCAAAGGAGGATTGCTTACGCCACAACCTCGCCTTCAAATAAGATTGAAAACTCCAAGCGTAGGGTTAGATCGTCGGTAGCATAATAAACGGAAGTCCGGGATCGTACAACAGGGATTCAAAGATAGCTTAATCAGATTGTAGGTATTTTAAGACGGCCAACTTGGTTTGCTTTAAACGGTGGAAATGCTAAATAAAAATACTAGAAATGAGTTTTATGAACTACAAGAGGCAAGTCTAGGGATCGTTTATCCCTTGACAAAGGTCATTACCAGTTCTCAATATAACTCAAACGAGAGTCACGACCGTGTGCTCACGCTCGAAAGATTTAGCTTTATCGATTACTGTCACGTACTCGATTTTAAACATAATTATAAGTGATTTACATAATAAAAATACTCACAAATATCCGTACGGTACCCAAAAGATCACTATATTCTCATTCCCAAGCAAATACTTCCAAGTTCACACGGTTCCAAAATATTACAACATCGGCTCAACGGCCCCAGATTTAACATAAGTAGTGAAGTTCGAAAGAGAATCAATGGTTACAATATCCCGAGTCAAAAGAATTACAATTTAAGTTACAAATACATCTTTCAAAATAAGTTTACAAAGATGAATAAGTAACTCCTTCGGTTAGCTTTCAAAAATAATGTCCACACTCCAAGCACGCCAAGCAATGCAAGCTATGGTCCCGGGTTAGCACCTGAAAATAATATAAGGCTTGAGCTACACTAGCCCAGTAGAAAAGTCTACGCAAACTCTATATGCAAATGAGCGAAACGGATGAACGAATGATAAAAGATCACAAGACAACGGAGGAAGCACAATTTTCATGAACAAGTGTCCCAAAATCTCCAGTTTTTCTTTTATTCAACCCATAAATCATATCCGTTCAAATCATGTCTCAACATGTCGTGTCGTTTATGTGTCTGAGCCGAAGCTCCTGCCGGGCTAATTTTGGGACCCCGATATCCCCTGCCAAGCACCCACCTTGAAGGTTAGGCCTTGAAGAATTATTTTGAGCATTAGCTCCTGCCAGGCTAATTATGGGACCCTGATATCCCCTGCCAGGCACCCACCCGTCGATGGGCCCTGAATGTTCGCGCGTCATTCACAAGTTCAAGTGTATCGTCGTTCGTACGTGAAATTCATGTTTATCCTTCCATATTTCCACCAATTTAAATAATTCCCACGTCCATACTTATCACATGGCATACGAAGGCAATCATGGTTGCATGAATCCATGTTATGTATAAATGATGATGTATGCCCATGAAAAAGGTCAATGCATTAAGATGAAAGAATCTGCACCGACACAGGAGATTTCAACATTTGACTGGTGACCTACCGGTAGGGATTTGGATTCTACCGGTAGAAACCCAGAACAGAAGGTACAAAATTTTGATTCACAAGAATTCTACCGGTAGGAGGAAAAATGGTACCGGTAGGTTCCAAGAAATTTTTTTTTAATCCTACCGGTAGGGAACAATTCCTACCGGTACAAAAACTGATCAGAAAGGCCACCATTTTGCACGAGAAAAACTTGAGACAGGCTACCGGTAGGAGAAAAGTTCTACCGGTAGGAAGCTAATTTTCTAGCAACACAACACTGTTCTACCGGTAGAAAGAACGGGCCTACCGGTAGGAATCCAGAATTTGGCGATTTTTCATCAGATTACAGATTTTGATCCAGACCAAACAACAACCACTACAAGCTCAAACAAAGCATGGAAATACTCAAATAAGACATATGAGAACCCAAATAACATATAAAGAGAGGTAGAATTCCCTACCTCAAGTATCCAAACCGAAATCAAGAAGATTATGCAAACCCTAGCTTCCGGAGTCCAAATCAAGCAACAATACGCCGAACCAAGCTTTGTCCAACACGATACAAGCTCGAATATACTAGTAGACGATGGAGTTAAGCTTGATTGTTGTGAGTTTTGAGTGATTGGGTGAGAGAGTGAGAGAGATCGAGAGACGAGAGAGTGATGAGATGAAATTGGAAAAAAGAAAAGGATTTCTCCTGGTATACACGGCACACACATGCACAAATCACACAAACACCCATGGCTTTCAACTTCTCACACTTTGACCCCCAACTTTAATATTCTCAATAATCCAACACTTATTCATTTATAAATTATTAAAACATATAACGGAAATTTACGGGTCTCTACATCCTACCCTCCTTAAAGAAATTTCGTCCTCGAAATTCAAATAAACGTGCTCACTAAGTCATGCATCATTCAAACGTGCAACAAGTATAACCATTAATATTATGCAACAATTAAGTATCAAAATACTTCAATCTCGAGTACTCACATTGGGTTACTCCGGGAATAAATGTGGATGCTTCTCTCTAACCTCATCTTCTCGTTCCCATGTTTGATCCTCGCTACCCTGACTTCTCCATAAGACTCGCACTAACGGTATCGTCTTACCCCTCAACACTTGATCGCGCGAATCTAGAATACGGACCGGTTCTTCCCCATAAGACGCATCGGCCTCTAACTCGAGTTCGGACCATTCTAACACATGCGACGGATCCGGTTCGTATTTCCTCAACATAGACACGTGAAACACATTATGAACACCCGATAGTCTTGGTGGCAAAGCCAAACGATACGCAACCTCCCCAATTTTCTCAATGATGTCGAACGGCCCGATATAACGCGGCGATAGCTTTCCCTTTTTCCCGAAACGAGACAAACCTCTACGCGGCGATACTTTGAGGAATACATGATCCCCTTCTTCAAATGACAACGGGCGACGACGACGATCGGCATAATTCTTTTGTCGGCTTTGCGCGGTTAACAATCTTTGGCGAATCACCTTCACTTGTTCGGTCGTTCTCTCTTGAGCTTCCTTAAGGCGTTGACGAATTGCTTTCAAGCTCTCGGAGGTCTCCTTAATCATGTCCGGTCCTACAAGCGTAGCCTCTCCCAATTCAGTCCAACACACAGGCGATCGACACGGTCTTCCATACAAAGCCTCATACGGTGCCATTTCGATACTAGATTGATAGCTATTGTTGTACGCGAACTCGATTAATGGCAAGTGGTCCTCCCAACTACCCCGGAAATCCATCACGCAAGCCCGAAGCATGTCTTCCAAAATCTGAATCGTTCTCTCGGATTGCCCATCGGTTTGAGGATGATACGCGGTGCTAAATAGAAGATTAGTGCCCAAAGCAGCTTGCAAACTCTGCCAAAAACGCGCGGTAAACCTCGGATCTCGATCGGACACGATGGATACGGGAATCCCATGAAGTCGAATGATCTCTCGAATATACAAACGGCTAAGCGCATCAACGGAATCGGTGACCTGAATGGGTAGGAAATGAGCGGTTTTAGTCAAACGGTCCACAACTACCCAAATAGCATCATGCCCCCTTGGCGATCTCGGTAAACCTGTAACGAAATCCATGGTCACATGCTCCCACTTCCACTCGGCCACTGGTAATGGTTGCAATTCCCCCGCGGGTCGTTGATGTTCGGCTTTCACTTGTTGGCACGTGAGACACTTGGACACGAAAATCACAACGTCCCTCTTCATTCCGGACCACCAAAATTGTCTACGCAAATCATGATACATTTTCGTTCCTCCCGGGTGAACGGCTAACGGAGAATGATGAAACTCTCGTAAGATTTCTTCCCGACACGAAATGGGTACGAACAACTTTCCTTGATAGCGCAAGCTTCGGTCGGCGTGAATCATCCACCCTTCTTGAGCGTTTCCACTAAGGAATCTAGTACGGAGTTCCTCTGCTTCCTCATCATGTTGCTGGGCCTCAATCACTCTCGTCGATAAAGTCGATTGTACCGTCAAGTTGCATAACGTGACCCCTTCCCGAACTTCCTCAAAGTGCATGGCGTAGGAGCCCAAATCGTTCATTGCTTTCCACTCATGAATCGCTAGGCTCGCTAGATGTGTCGGTTTTCTACTCAATGCGTCAGCCACAACGTTCGCTTTCCCCGGGTGGTATTGTAATTCGAAGTCATAATCCTCCAAATGCTCCATCCAACGGCGTTGACGAAGGTTAAGTTCCTTTTGAGAGAATAAGTATTTCAAACTTTTATGATCGGAAAAGACTTCAAACTTCTCACCATACAAGTAATGACGCCAACTTTTCAAAGCAAATACGACGGCTGCAAGTTCTAGATCGTGTGTCGGGTAATTCCGCTCATGTGTTTTCAACTGTCGTGACCCATACGCTACCACTCGTCCCGCCTGCATCAACACGCATCCCAACCCTTCCTTAGACGCGTCACAATACACAGAGTAGCCAACTCCACGGTCGGGCACAATCAAAACCGGCGCGGTAGTCAATCGCTTCTTTAACTCCTCAAAGGCTGTCTCACACGAGTCACTCCAAACGAATCGGGTCCCCTTACGTGTCAATCTAGTCATTGGTGCCGCTAAACGAGAGAAGTCTAAAACGAAACGGCGGTAGTACCCAGCCAAACCCAAGAAGCTTCGAATCTCGAATACGTTCTTTGGTCGCTGCCAATTCATAATCGACTCTATCTTTCCGGGATCAACAGACACTCCACCCTTCGAAACCACGTGGCCTAAGAATTTAACTTCGGATAACCAAAACTCACACTTACTAAGTTTAGCGTATAGCTGGTGCTCTCTCAAGAGTTCAAGAACGATGGTGAGATGGGCTTGGTGTTCCTCCTCCGTAGGCGAATAGATCAAAATATCATCCACAAAGACGACGACGAAGCGATCAAGATAAGCACGGAAAATACGATTCATCAAGTCCATGAATGTAGCTGGAGCGTTCGTTAGTCCGAAAGGCATAACAACGAACTCATAATGGCCATAACGAGTGCGGAAAGCGGTTTTAGGGATGTCCTCTCTACGAACCCTCAATTGGTGATAACCGGACCTCAAGTCGATTTTAGAAAAACAAGTGGCACCCCGAAGTTGGTCGAACAAATCATCGATTCTAGGCATGGGATACTTGTTCTTAATGGTGACTCGGTTTAGCTTACGGTAGTCAATACACAAACGGAGTGAACCATCCTTCTTTTGCGCAAAAAGAGCCGGTGCTCCCCACGGAGACGTACTTGGACGAATGAATCCTAGGTTCTCCAGTTCTTGTAACTGAGTCTTTAGCTCTCTCAATTCGGCGGGTGCGAAACGATATGGAGGTACGGAGATAGGAGCGGTACCGGGAAGTAGATCAATGGTGAACTCAATCTCTCGCTCGGGAGGTAAACCAGGTAACTCTTCCGGGAATACATCCGGAAAGTCGCAAACCACTAAGGGTAACTCCCCACGCATGAAGGCATCCTCATCTAACGTCAAACTCGCCAACAATGAATAAACCGACCCTAGCTCACGAGGCCCACATAAATAAGGTTCCAATGGTTCTCGACGCTCCCCAAAGAATTCAAAACAAGGACCTTCGGGTGGACAAATACGAACTCGACGCTTAAAACAATCGATGGTAGCATGAAATTTGGATAGCCAATCCATTCCCAAGATAAGATCAAACCCCGACATTCCTAAAACGATGAAGTCGAACATGAAACGACAATCACGGATAACCAACTCACAATCTCGACAAATACGGTCAAGAGGTGTTCTACCCCCTAGAGGTGTTTCGACAAACAAAGGAGGACTAATAGTTTCCGATTCCAATTCCAAAGTACACACAAATGATGCAGCAATGAAAGAATGCGATGCTCCAGAATCAAAGAGTACTTTAGCAAATGAGTTGAACAAAAGAAAAGTACCCCTCACAACTGAAGTTTCCGGAACCTGAGAAGTGGTAGGTGGGATAGCAGAAGTGATGTTGAAAACTCGCCCCTGGGTACCCTGACCCTGCACAAAACCCCCTCTCTGACCAGAACCCTGAGCAGGCGCGGAAGAACTCGCTCCCTTGTCAACCCCGGAACTCTGAGCTGACGTAGTCTGACGAAAGTAAGGCTGCTGCTGCCTCTGAGTACCCCTAAACGGCTGGCCCACATTACGCCCCGTTCCCGGCTGCTGCACAGAACCTGACTCACTGCGCGCTCCCGACCCTTGAGGACAACTCCTTGCGAAATGATCCGTTTTACCACAAATATAACAAGTTTCCCCGAGGCGTGGACACTGAGCACGAACGTGTCCAGGTTGATTACACTTAAAACACACAGGCAAAGGCTTAGACAGAACACCCCGAGCCCCCAAAGAAGAAGGCGGCCTAAAGTTCGACGAACTACCCTGCGGTGTCTGAGATGGTTCCCTTGCCCTTTTCCTCCCTTGGCTTCCAAAGCTCCCCGATGAAGAACTCGTGTTCACGGTTGGTTGTCGTGGTTCCCAAACCCCTCTATTACGTTGCGCCTCTTTCGGTATCTCAATGCTCCTCGCACACTCAACTACCTCGGCGTATTTTGTCTTGCGTTGTACCATTACCATCCTCCTTACGGTGTTGTGCAGTCCTTTCTCAAAGCGTCTACATTTCCTCTCTTCCGTCGCCACCAACTCTGGCGCAAAGCGAGATAAAGATTGGAATTTTTGTGCGTACTCCGACACGGTCATGCTTCCTTGCTCTAACTTTTCGAATTGGTCCCTCAATTGCTCACGGCTAGTTTCTGGAAAATACTGCTCCTCAAATAACGCCTCAAATTCAGCCCATGTCAAATTCTCAATGTCTGGCTCATCTACTTGAGCCGCGGTCCTTGCCGCTCTCCTTGCGTCTTTCTTGCTTTCAAGAACGGATTCCCACCATTCACCGGCCTCCCCAACTAGTTGCACCGCCACGATACCTACCCTAATGTTATCTTCGGTGATATTAAGAGCTCTGAAAAGTTTACGGATTTGGGCTAGCCAATGGTCCGCTACCAAAGGGTCGCTACTAGTCCCATCGAACACTGGAGGGTTTCTACGGCTAAACTCCCGCATCGCCACCATAGCTCGATCCTCAACATTCTCTCTAGGTGCTTGGTTTAAAAGATTTGCAGCTGTAAGTGCTGCGACGAGGTCCCTAGCGAATTGGTTCTGAGCAGGAGGTATACCTACACCTCGACCAGCCCCAGCCCCCGGGTTCCCACCTGGGTTCTCCCCATGCTGACTAACCTCGTCCTCAAGAGGTACCCCACGGCCACGACCACGGCCTCGACCACCCCGGGTTCCAGCCCCAACTCGTCTGACACGGGTCTTCGGAGGCATCTTACTACACGATATAAGAAAAGAAACCATTAACCAAAACATTATCACTATGAGGTCGAAGCCCTCAACTTCCTAACACGGGTTAATAACTCTACGACACTCTACGATAACGAAAATGCAATGCCAAGTAATCACATGAATGTTAGTCACACAAGCATGCACAAATTTTGTTAGAAGGCGCGACATTTTGAACCCATGAGACAAAACGTCTCCCCACGGTCTCTAGGTGTTCTAAACCTATGCTTTGATACCAAGTTGTCACGTACTCGATTTTAAACATAATTATAAGTGATTTACATAATAAAAATACTCACAAATATCCGTACGGTACCCAAAAGATCACTATATTCTCATTCCCAAGCAAATACTTCCAAGTTCACACGGTTCCAAAATATTACAACATCGGCTCAACGGCCCCAGATTTAACATAAGTAGTGAAGTTCGAAAGAGAATCAATGGTTACAATATCCCGAGTCAAAAGAATTACAATTTAAGTTACAAATACATCTTTCAAAATAAGTTTACAAAGATGAATAAGTAACTCCTTCGGTTAGCTTTCAAAAATAATGTCCACACTCCAAGCACGCCAAGCAATGCAAGCTATGGTCCCGGGTTAGCACCTGAAAATAATATAAGGCTTGAGCTACACTAGCCCAGTAGAAAAGTCTACGCAAACTCTATATGCAAATGAGCGAAACGGATGAACGAATGATAAAAGATCACAAGACAACGGAGGAAGCACAATTTTCATGAACAAGTGTCCCAAAATCTCCAGTTTTTCTTTTATTCAACCCATAAATCATATCCGTTCAAATCATGTCTCAACATGTCGTGTCGTTTATGTGTCTGAGCCGAAGCTCCTGCCGGGCTAATTTTGGGACCCCGATATCCCCTGCCAAGCACCCACCTTGAAGGTTAGGCCTTGAAGAATTATTTTGAGCATTAGCTCCTGCCAGGCTAATTATGGGACCCTGATATCCCCTGCCAGGCACCCACCCGTCGATGGGCCCTGAATGTTCGCGCGTCATTCACAAGTTCAAGTGTATCGTCGTTCGTACGTGAAATTCATGTTTATCCTTCCATATTTCCACCAATTTAAATAATTCCCACGTCCATACTTATCACATGGCATACGAAGGCAATCATGGTTGCATGAATCCATGTTATGTATAAATGATGATGTATGCCCATGAAAAAGGTCAATGCATTAAGATGAAAGAATCTGCACCGACACAGGAGATTTCAACATTTGACTGGTGACCTACCGGTAGGGATTTGGATTCTACCGGTAGAAACCCAGAACAGAAGGTACAAAATTTTGATTCACAAGAATTCTACCGGTAGGAGGAAAAATGGTACCGGTAGGTTCCAAGAAATTTTTTTTTAATCCTACCGGTAGGGAACAATTCCTACCGGTACAAAAACTGATCAGAAAGGCCACCATTTTGCACGAGAAAAACTTGAGACAGGCTACCGGTAGGAGAAAAGTTCTACCGGTAGGAAGCTAATTTTCTAGCAACACAACACTGTTCTACCGGTAGAAAGAACGGGCCTACCGGTAGGAATCCAGAATTTGGCGATTTTTCATCAGATTACAGATTTTGATCCAGACCAAACAACAACCACTACAAGCTCAAACAAAGCATGGAAATACTCAAATAAGACATATGAGAACCCAAATAACATATAAAGAGAGGTAGAATTCCCTACCTCAAGTATCCAAACCGAAATCAAGAAGATTATGCAAACCCTAGCTTCCGGAGTCCAAATCAAGCAACAATACGCCGAACCAAGCTTTGTCCAACACGATACAAGCTCGAATATACTAGTAGACGATGGAGTTAAGCTTGATTGTTGTGAGTTTTGAGTGATTGGGTGAGAGAGTGAGAGAGATCGAGAGACGAGAGAGTGATGAGATGAAATTGAAAAAAAGAAAAGGATTTCTCCTGGTATACACGGCACACACATGCACAAATCACACAAACACCCATGGCTTTCAACTTCTCACACTTTGACCCCCAACTTTAATATTCTCAATAATCCAACACTTATTCATTTATAAATTATTAAAACATATAACGGAAATTTACGGGTCTCTACAATTACGTTTATCAAAAGATGTGATTAATCGGAACTAAATCAACCTATTTTTCTAATGTATCTAATACATAGGAGGCCACGAGCCCTCAGTACGTCGCTTGCCAAGACCGTTTGACTAAACGACGTACTAAGGAGTTAACACCCCTCGCTTAGACTGAAATGGCTAGGTTAGTTCGATTCCAAAAACCATGATTTTAAGCCCGAAGGTTTGAGAGCCAAATAACCACCTAAGTCCTCGGAAAAGATTACCCCGAGACCTACCCAAACGACTATTCACTCATATTGACAAGACTAGAAACCATGCTAGAAATTGAAAACATGTTTAACCGATAGAAACGGAAATAAACTTGATTTATATGAAGATCCAACTAATAGCCACAACATTAATACTTGAGAAATTAACAAACAACCAATACCTTGAAGTGTTCTTGAAGAAAGTTGCTAGGAAAGCTTGAAAGCCTTTAATGGAGCTCTAAAAAATAAAAGACTTAAAGTGATATAATGTGCTAGGCAGATACACATTGTGAGGGAGAGCCCTATATATACACAAGGGCTTTCTCTTTCCTCCAAAGTCAAAAGTCAATAAATATCCCAAAAAGCTACCTATTAAAAGAAAGTTTTCATAAGTGGAAAGTCTGAAAAAGCAACAAAAATCTACAGGAGACCAAAGTCATCGATACCATAGGCTAAGGTATCGATAACTTCATTCAAGTTCTTCCCCAGAGAAAAGAGTTATCGATAACTCCAAACAAACGTTATCGATACCCTTGCTTCTGGACAACTTCTGGACCAAAATGAGGCAAATGGTATCGATACCATACAAATTGTTATCGATAACAATGCCACAATTGCAGATTTCAGGCTGATGCTCTGCCTTCCCTGCCTAGGTATCACCGGGCATCCTCCGGGGCATCGTCACTTGACTTAGGGACTTGGTGGGATGGCACCAAAAGGTCTCGGGTGCTCGGTTACCCTCATGGAAGTTCCTGGCATCAAAATACGCCTTAATCGCACGTTTCACCTATAAAACTCAACAAAACACCTCACATGCGATATTGAATAACAACGATAATTTAAATGTAAATAAACTACAAACTAGAGTACTGGAGCACCAAATATCCACAATATTGGGTGCTCATCAAGGATCCATTCAAAAATTGGCGTCGTTTGAGAGGAAGGACCAATAGGGTTGAACGTTGCTCCCTAACTTAGCCTCAAAACGATGTTGTATTGGGGACAACACCTCGAATTATCAAGCAAAGCTTCTCATAAATGAGATTATACGAAGAGAATATTTTGTTGTAGTATATAATTTCGAATTTCCCCCAAAACTTATTCCTAATAAAAAAATATTACGTTTTAGTATATACTGACTCCAAGCGAGTAACCAAAATCATTAGTTTTAGCTCACGAAAAACTGACCAAGTATTCTAACGTATGCCTATTTAGTTTGACGGGATTAAATGGAACAAAAAGTTTGTCTTCAAACTACTCAAATATATCTGCAAAGTACTCAAATATTCTTCGTAATGTTTAAGAACATGATAGAGAGCTCAGCATCTTCAATGCAACAGTCTTGATGAAGAAGGTTTTGAATCGCATCCACCCAATTCTGCTTATGGGCGTTCTTGCACTTAAACTCTAGAAGACCATGTCCTGTTTGACTCCAAAATAGACTTCCACTCGATCCCTTTCCTTTCTGAATGTCCATGCCAAAGTCTCATCACAGAGTCCATAAACAAGACCTGTTTCCCATAGATGATGTCGGACAATTCAGAGATAGATGGTTAAGAGGAAATTTTGGAATTCTACGTGTTTTTTAAAAGCAAAGGCAAAAAAATATCCAGTGGAACACATTTAATCACTTCAGTATCCGTCTGGAATATTAGACTGGGAAGTGGTTAAATTTGTTCTTCTTGGTGAAGGCTCCACCCACATGTTTGCTTTTGATCTTTAGTCATGACCTGAGATTTCTTGCGCTTCCATCGCAACACTCCTGAGAAAAATTCCCATGGGAAATGAAGTAGATGAACCAGATTAAGCTTCAAATGCCAATGGAGTAGATGAACCAGATTAAGCTTCAAATGGGGAATTACCTTTTCACGTGTGTTGCAACAAGTCACCTATACAAGGAGGATCCTGCACTTCAATTTCATTACAGAAATCAGCAACCCTATGAGATTCTGCTATGCTCTTGTCATAGGGGGGCTTATAGCCGCATTCTTCTTTGCTTCTTTTGGCAAACGTGCTTTAAGGGCTGCTTCTCATCACAAAGCTTATCTAAGAGTCAAACAAATTGACATTAATCAGTGACTCATTGAAATTCTTCATGATAACATTACGAAAGTTGCACTTCTTTCCTAAATTATACTCTTACATTGTGGCATATTGTTTTGGTAATCCGGGACCGTTCCCACCAATCACAGCAATCTTAGGTTGCATAGCCATAAACTGAAGCCCCCTTCTTCAGCCAAATTGCACAAGCTTTTGCTTGCAGGGAGGGTGACCCAAACGATTTTGCTCTGGGTAGGAGTTCTAAGGGAGTAAAACGAGAGTATTGTGCTTCTGAGGCACTTACGTCTGCGCGCCCTCCTTACAACTTCAGCTAACCATTTCGGTTAAATGTTCAACGGATTTGAAGTACAATATATTCTGCGACTTCATTATTCAGTGCATGAATAAGTGGTCAATGATATAGAAACAGAACTCTTTTTGTGACATTCTCGAACCAATATCACAATCCAAGTTTCATGGACTCATTTAAATGTGTCAAGTTCCCATGTGGGACACTTAGACATTGGGCTACCCATGTGAAGAGGTAGGCCTAGACAGAGCTCAGTAGAAAAACAGAATTCACGTAGCTGACCCCAATTGATTGGGACACAAGGCTCCATTTGGGTTGGTTTGAGATCTGTCCCATAGGCCATATGTGTAGTTAGACATTCATCTTACAAAAACAGTTGGTAAATGGAATTCACCCAATCACAGTCTATGCCCAATTGCATGAAAACTGTTCATCTTGTAAAATCCTGTAAATAAAAGCAACATACTGAAGAATATGAATAGTTTGCCGTGTCCCATTTGATATGCTTAGGATGTAAAAGAGATGAACATGATATAAACACTCAGGCCTACCTAGTATATGTAACATAGATGAAGATACAAAATAGACTGATGGAACACTTGTTGCAGCTCCAGCATTCAGTGTCACTAACGGAACAGAGTTACATTTTGGCGTTGGAGGTCCCAGGTGAGACGCAGTGGATTTCCTCCCTATTCATGAGGATAGAAGTGCCGACCCTTTTCACAAAATCCATAATGAAATCAATCCATATTTGTGTGCGTGGATGATTTGTTTAAGTAAAGTTCAGAGAACTCTATCGTGAATTCTTCAAGGTGAATCTTGGGAATCATACCACATTCTTCCCTTTCTTTTGTTTAGGAGGGAAATTGGATTTCCTGGATATTGCCATTCGTAGATCTAACTGGTGTAAAGTTACTATGGAAGGGATAATAATACGATCAAAGGTGTTTCATCGTGTTAAGTGTTATACCAAGATTTTGCCGACAATTTTATAACGAACATCGCCCAGACTGATGGGTCAAAACTATTTAATGCTCTCAAGATGGTTAATTCTATGGTAAGTGCAATGAGGATCTGATTAAAGTCTTGGGCAATAGTAATATTTCAGAAACAGCTGAGATAATTCACATAAAGAAGTACCCACTCTATGACAGTAGTTTTGGTAGCGAACTGACTGAACTTAACTCCATCTGGGCTTTGAAGGATTTGATGCAATATTGCCTTTAATAACAGGTTGTTGATATCAAAGTTGAGAAAGTAGAAAAGAAGCTTCTTAATATGATATGCTACAGAATCCAACTGAATTTTTCCGATGCACTCTGGCTAGTAAAACTATGCAACTGGCAAGGCTTGTGGATATGAGACACTAAGTCTCTGATGGCAATGAATTGTTCAATTGCTTAAATCAAGGAATGATATATCACCGATATTTTAATTGACAATTTCAGTAAAATCTAGGATGTTTAGGTCCATTCGAGGGGACCAAATGGTGGTGCTTCAGAACGTCATGGTGGATGTTAGAGCTTTTGCCTTGGTTCCTCGGCTGGGTGAAAGGTTCTGCAGAATGGTTAAGCATTAAGAGGAGCAGGTTTTGGCTCAATCCAACAAGAATTCAAGAGCTCCTCAAGAAAATAATATCACCCACAAGAAAATAACAAAATGTCATCCAAAGATATATCCGAGTATAATCCTAAGATAATCGGAGTATTCAAAGAGACTTAAAAAATTGGAATAAAAACATGTGAAAACGAAAATATTGCTACTTTAAACGCCATGAGGAGAAGTTCTTGTGTCCAATTACTCCACCCCAAGATTTACCTAAGCGTCTTCAAACCAGTTGAGTTCTTCTTTGGAATAAGAAGTATCAGCTTTTGGCTCAATCCAACAGCAACTCAAGAGCTCCCATGTCCCATACCAATCCTTGCGAGAGAAATCATTTCCAAATGTTTGAAACAAACGACTGGCTAGAGAATAGAATGCCCCACATTTTTCATGGACTCTGGGAAGATAAATCTTGTTCTCCATTCCTTGTACCACTCTCATTGCTGAAAGAGATGATGTGTTGCTCACAAATAACATTTGGTCGACCAAACTGTCAACTTTATGCCACGTCATCTCAACACTATCCAGCTTCGAAACAGATATCGACTTCCCCATGAAACTCAAAGACACTGATAGTAGCTCCCCATTGCATTCCACCAAAAAGTTGTGCTCATGTGAAAGGAAGGGATCGAGCTGCTGCCTATGAGGCTTGTCAAGGATTGTCCAATAGTCTTCATCAGGATTATAGACTCCCAAATTCCCATGTTGACCCAAACAATAGAACTCTCCATGGTGAAAGACTGGATTACAGTGAGAGAGGAAAAAGGGCGAGTTATTTTCACCATGCAATACCTGCCAACTTTCTTCTCCACGGCAAATGGTTGATATGGAAAAAAACTTCTCATCATGGTTGACATAAATGCCAAAAACCATGCAGTCGGATGATGTCGGAGAGGATGTGAATGTTATCCCTCCAAAATCGTAGATGTCAGGTAAATCAGGCAAGTTAATCAATGCCTTTGTGAATGGATTAAGGAAGAACATTGAATGCTCGCCTCTAGACATAAGCATCCAACCATCTTTACAAAATCGTGGTACGGCACCGAATAATTCAGGAATGTACATGCTGTAAGGGCTCTTGTAAAGTGGGTGGAAGAATTTGCATCTTGTGTTATCATTCCCAATAGACATAAGCACCGGAGATTGTACCGATAGAGTGGGAGTCAATCGCCATGATCTACAGACGTTATGAAACCGCTTGATATCACCAAGAAAGAGATGAGGAAGCATCAAACAAAGAAGATCAGTTGGAAGGCTAGCCCAGTCTCTATTTAGTTCTTTTTTCGACTCCTTTGAGTTTTCAATTTCTCTGTCGGCATCATCTGCCATACTGAGAGCAAGAGAGCAGCAAAGTGTTTGAAAAAAAATATAAAAAGGGCCATGGAATAGAACGTAAGTGTCTAATACCAAACACACATTCAAGTTTTTCCTGGCAATATATAGTAACTGTAAAGTGTAAACATACCCCAATTTTTGTTCGTGATCCGCTGGACAAAATGAAGGCCCCTGGGAATCATAAATTATTTCCCGAAAAAACCTCACACATTAAGAAATCACAAATCGCCGTATCTGCTCAAGAAAAGTCTCATTAAAAGAGTTAAACAAGGTAAGAGAACATAAGTTCTCCTCAATCCAAAAGCATTACTAATAGTATGACTAGTTTACTACCAACCTGAGTCAGCTAATTTTACAACAAATTAATTTCAAGTTTCGGTATTTTGTTTTTAAAAACTTCTGTCTTGCATACTTTTGGGCGATATAAAAAAATAGTACGTTCAATTTGTACGTGAAGGATCATTGTGAATTATCTATATTATAAAACAGAGTGATTTCTGTTAAAGATGTCTATGCATATAAACAAGAGCAACCGTTAGATCACTTTCTGTTAACTTTATAGCCATCGGATCAATTTTTTTAAAGAGATATAGAAAATATTCTTTTAGTAAATCCAGACCTCTCTACCCTCAATTTTAGACAATGTATCTCTCTATTAATATTGTCTTTTATAATCAAAATGGTAGCTAACACTTTGTGGTTATTACAACTATCACATAAAGCAGTTGGGTAGAAGTAGAACGGATGCTGAAACTATGTTTAAGTTCAATGTGCCTTCAGGCACGGGCATCCGCTAGTAATGTACAATTGAGGGAAATTCTTGGTTGAGAATGATCGAACGTATGGAAAAAGCAAGCCCAGAATCCTATCTTAGTATAACCAAGTTTGTTTAAATGATTTCGTATTTTCCATACAGGGTATCGTATGAAAAAATATGTATGAATGCCTGAACAACTGCAGTAGTTGAATATAAACTACAAAACTTTGTTGCGCATATTAAACAAAAATCCAACAAAATATACAAAATTTTGTCACGTCTATATTGGTATGATTAATTTAAATAATGAATGGTTAGAGATATCTATCTACTTTATCTTTATCTGGATGTTTTATGGGATTTAAACAACATCGAGTATACTCACGAATTCAGAGATCAGGGAATACAACAAAGAAAAACATACACATAAAACAGAGACAGTTTTTGGTGACAGATAGTGCTACTAAACGTACCTGTATAAGCTTATTAGAAAGCGGTGATCTTTGTTGCGTGGAAGAACGAGGGTGGGTCGAAGGGAGGAGGAGAGAGAGTCGACTGCTGTAAATAAAAAAAGACATTGAAAACTGAAGCCAAACATTTATATAACACTTCTCCTCTTCTTTTTCTTTTTTCTTTTTCCTTTATTTTTTTTTGGCGATCCCAATCCCACTAAATTTCGACTTCCATTGGTAAAGGGGAAATTTGTTTCCGCATAGGTCCGTGTATACGGGACCAATACGGAAAGTTATCTAATTAGGAGTAATAGTTTTTTTCTAATCCTTACGAAAACATAAATTTCAAAATCATCTCTATAAAGTTGTACATATTAATTGTGTCCTTATAATTTGTCCTTATAATTTAGACGACTTTCAATGATATCCCTTTCCGTTAACCCGTTGACAGAAAATGACTTTCAATGATATCCCTTTCCGTTAACCCATTGACAGAAAATGATGATGTGGTTAACTGTCGGCTTATGCGAAGATGACATGGCTCAAGGAGAAACTTCATATGGGTGGTAAGAAAGGAAATAACAACTTTTTCCATGGGAGCATCGTTTTTTTACATCAATATAAACGAAAAGAACTAAAATAATATCAAGCACTGATAGGTGCTAAAAAGCACCCATTTAATCTGCCTAATCTACGCGTTGTCGGTTGTTTACATTGTTACTTGATATATTTTAGCGTTTTGTGGTATTTTTAGGCCTTAAAAATTGATGAGTGCGAAAACGTGCAAATTGAAAGGTCTTACGGAGGCACAGAGAGTGACTGCCATTTATTCTGCACACATTATATAGCAATGGGATTGGGCCTTATGAATTGGACTCCTACGTCCCCGAATTGGACTCCTACCGTCCACTTGGTTTCACAATTGAAATTGGGCTCCCAGCTTTGACAGGGATGAAATTAATTAAAAGGGCTGCTCGTGCACATATACATAGAGGAGGGTTGGCATAAAGAGGAGGCTCTAGGTCGTGGGAGAAGTTTGGGGACGGAAATCACTTCTTCACGAGGAACACCCGGTTATCATGAGCGGCTAACTCCATTCTCTAAGGCGATCATGAAGTCTCGTTTCAAGTAATTTTGTATATGTATTAGGTTTACGTTTTAGGCCCTGTTCCGCTTTCTTTATAAACCCACTTTTTAAAAAAAGTTTGTTTTCAAAGAAAGTGGAACATTCCCTTAATATTCGTATTCGGATCGATTGTTTAACTTGAACTCATTTCAGTTCTATGGAATGATTTTAATTCTTTCAACCTATTTTGTATTTATATCTGCGATTTTTACATACAGAGTTAAACAATGGTATTCTTTGATTGAGCTTGGGTAATTGAGATGGATTATGCTCGTAAAACAGATCGTGCCATTAGGCGATTGGACCAAGCTAGTGAGATGGTCTGTGCTAGGGGATAGTCCATGCCGATTGGCAACTCAATATATTATCTTGACGATTGTCGAAAGGGATTGCAAGCCCTAATAATAGTATTTAATGATTTGAATGTTAAACCTAGCCTATGCATATCGTTTTTACGTGGTCGGAGTGGATTCGAAACACTAGATCCTTTCTCCAACAATTTCCAATCAATTAATTAGTTGTTTTCTTTACTTTATTAAGTTTTCTCAAATCAAACAACTCAATCTTTTCTCTTTGAATTTATCTAGAAGTTAATCGAAATTATAGTAACTTAGCCAATTTGTTCCTCTGAATTGACACTCGGTGTTGACCATTATTCTACGAAGTACTAGTTAACTCCAAGTTTTTATAAATTTATTTTTGACACGGTATGACGTGGTTGTTGAGGACAGTTTGCACGATTATATTCTTTCGATTAGTTTTTATTTTAGTTCTTAGCTTAGGATTTTTATTCCTATTATTTTTTTTTTGTATTACTTTTTTCTGGTGCAAGACTATTGACTTTACAAGGAAAAGAAAATGGAAGCTGGCAACTACTTTGTCGTGGGGGAAATTCTTAACAAAGTGCTAAGTTTTTTCTTACTTGCATCTTACTTGCATAAGTTGAGAGGCTTGCACTAGGGTTTTTTTTAATTTGATTTTGTTTTTTTTTTTTTGTGTCCTTTAAAAAATTAAAATACCAAAAAAAAGAGAGCTAATTTTGCAAGTTGTTATGAAGGATGTGCAAATCAATTTGATCGGTAAGTGTCAACTTTACCCAATTATTGGCAACATGTGCTAGATGATTTTGTGCCTAAATTTTATGGTACATACGGAGAAAATTTGTACTTACATTTAGAAAAACTCAAGGAGATTTGTGCTAATGATGAAGTGACTCTGTTTAAATTGTTTCCATTGTCTCTAAGAGACGGTGCTAAGAATTGGTTTCATTCTTTGTGCTGGCTTCGGTTATGAGCTCGGTAACTGTGCCTAGACATCGTGAACCGAGGTCTCGTAAGGGTCCAGCCAGCAAGTTAAAGCAAGTGGACCCCGATGTGCTATTCGGTTTTTTCGGTGGCATAACCTTGGTTACGGCTTTGGCAGCATCCAAGAACGTATCCGTTCCGGTGTTTCTGAGGACCCCTAGGGAAGATAGTTGTGCCAGATGGGATCTATGAGGATTACGTGGCAATTATAATCATTGAGATCAGATCTGGTCATGTGCTCCATAACCGCTTTGCCTCTCTTGTCACGTATGACGCTACCCGAAGCGGTTACCCAAGCGTACCTTTCATGCGTTAGCTTGGAGGTCAAGTAAACCTAGGTCTATAAATGCAAAGGGATACTCATCTAGAGAAGTATGTCATTTTACCCTAACCCTAGATCTACATTCTCCCCCTGAGATCTAACTTGATCGTCGAAGGGTCACTGGGCTATCTTGGCCCTAGTGACTTATTGCAGGTCCAGGGAGAACGGAGTAGCAGAGGGAGAACCCTAGTCTATATCATGGTCAATGTCCCGACAAATCCAACCCCTACATTCTTTAAGGCCACAATCTGTTCGTACATATGGAGATATGCAAATATTATTTACCAAAGAGTTCAACCCCATATATGAGACTCACATGCTATTTTGCGAAATCTCAAATTTTTATCAACAGGAAGATGAGTCTTTTCCTAATGCTGGTGGCGGTTTAAATATTCACTATGCAATTGGTCTCAACATACCTATGAACTTAGTTACGTTCTGGGTATATTTTACAAACGTTTAAATTTTGAGACACGTCAGATTATAGTTAAGAGGTACAATGGTGAGTTTTTGGACAAGGATGGAGAAGAGATTTGGGATTATTATGATCAATTGGCTAAGGATTGTCTCTTCTGCAATCAAATTGAAAATTTTGAAGTGATCAATTCTAATGTGTTGACAGATGAGAAAACAGAGCCACTTGTAACTAACGAAATAGTTGGTTCACTTGAAGTGCAACAGTCTCCTGAAGAGCATTCTCGTACACTTGAGAAATAACGATTTTTTAGCAAATCAGAGTAAAATAGGTTGATTTATTTTGAGTGATTGTTTCCCAATAGCAGAAAAAATGAAATAAGTTCACTTATTTTAAAGTAACTTAACGGCATGGATTTATGTAAATTATCTAGCACTAGCATAGCTTCAAACTGGATTTATGTAAAGTACGATTTACCTTCGGTCAAAGGGATCGGTTGCATATAAAAATCACGCCCATCGGGAGTGATTAGGCGCCGGCCAGAGACAGGAGAAGAAATAGGGAGAGAGAACCGCAACGGGAGGCAGCGGAGAAGATAACGCGGTGGTAGATCAGCACAGTAGATTGTGTGCCGGCAGAGAGAGAGAGAGAGAGAGACTGGGGAGACGGGAGGGGGCAGATAAGAAGATAACAGAGAAAGGCTCAATCTGAAACTTTATTCAACAATGCTACGTATACTTCTATCGATCACTCATCTCTCACATATGTGTTGGCCTTGCAAATTTAATTGTGAGATGGGTCCCACGTATATGTGGGAGAGAGTTGTCGGAAAGTGGCCGATAAATGTATCCGTAGCATTACTTTTTTTATTTTTTTTATTATTGGCTCTTCTTCCTCACCCTCTTACCAAAAATGTTGATTGAATATCAATTGATTGGCCCAAGAGTGAAGGAATCCCATAGGTAGCCCAAGCAATCAAGAACTTCATGACTTCATGCAATCCTTGTATACTGTATCATTGACCAAGATAATGGTACCACCACCGTGTTCAAATAAGGCTTAGTTTTCTAAAAGTACTATAAATGCTTTTTCTCTTTCACAAAATAAGAGGAAAAAAAAAAAGGACTTTTTAGTTCTTTAAGAAAACTAGGCCTAAACAAGAATGTAATAATGATAACACCACTGTGTGACTCGTTTCTAAAGTATCACAAATACAACTGCTGGGTCAGACAACTTGTTATGCCAAAATGCTTTCTTTTGTTAATCTTCGTTTGTTATGTTTTACAATACTTAATCCCCTCTTCACCGAAGTCATGATCACTAGTATAACTTAGAGAACAAATTCACTTTTCAAAAGGCAAGTGCCAACCTAGACTCAGTCCATTGTTATATGTCCTAAACTCCCCTTTCCCCACAGCAGTACAAGAAAGCAAGCCATCAAACAAAAAGTTATTTTTCGGGTAATATCGATGTTTCATTCCGCAGCATAACGTCAATTCTTCGACTTTTGGGGTATAAGGAGTAGCTATTTCAGTGATGAGATGATCTAATGGACCAAAAACATACAAGGCATCATGATAATGGCCATTGCAGCAGCAAAAGCAAATATGCATTTATCGTCAAGAAGACAAAAAAAAGCCTACATTCATCAATCAACGAGTTCTATCAAGAATAATAAACAAGGTGCACTCCCAATCATAATCAACTTAAACGATCCTAAATCTAACTTCGACAGAATGGCAACAATCAATTCCGATAATGCTCTACTAATGATCCTACTACGTCCTTATGGGCATCACCCACTGTTTTTGTGCAACGTTATGACCAAGATACGGACAAGGATTGTGGGCACAGATGCACTTCTCCTCAACATCAAATACGTACGTACTTTCATCGTCGTCCTGCATGAAGTATATTGAGTTTCCCAAAGTACCTGATTTTGTAGCAGAGCACGACATGCAGTTGTTAGCTTCGTTGATGAAGAACGTGCGATCCCCTAGGCTCTCCACCTTCACCCATTCTAAAGCGGACAAGTCCAGTTTGAAAATATATATGTCTCGAATTTTCTTCGTTGATGCTCCAAGCATAGACATATGAACAAGGAAGATCTCTTCACAAGATTCAATAAAGTATGATTCGTTCCTCAATATCTCTGGTACTAATGGTGATTTTGGACTTCCTCTTAAGACATGTCTCACTTCAACCCTGTCATCCACAATGTCTAGTATCACAAGATTGTCCCAGTCATTTTGTAGGCCATGGCAATAAATTTCCCCCTTGCATATAGTATAACCTTTGAGAGTTCCAATCTCTGGTTCAAACATATGCACAACCCATTTACCATCACCCGGGCGGCAAAACGTTATGGAATGACTATCTTCACCAACGAATCCAACAACGCAGTTGTCATCTGTGGGAGGTGCAGAAAGTATCCAGAATTGATATCGCACTCTTTCCCATGGAGGCAAATCGATCTTTTTCAGCGAAATTATATTCAAAAGGAAGCAATCAGAGGAGAAATCGTCTACCATCACCATCCATTCATGAAAGCTCGCACGTATTCGTTTGCCTGATATAGCTGGTATTCTCTTGACACAAAAACTAGCTTCAGATGCACTGTAGAAGGTTTGTGTTTTTGAGCGCTTTCCGTGACAAAACATTAGCCAAGGGCACGGTAGAGCAGCAGGTGGAAAGGAAGTTCTTGACTTGCTTCTGGTCATCTGGAAACCAAAAAAAATAGAAAAAATTTGCTACATAATTTCAACAAGAAAAGTAAGGAAGGAAGGAAGTTGATTTTCACTTCTTTTTCTTGATTTTTTTCCCTTCCTCTTTTTACATTAGAAATCAAACAAGGAGGCTTCTCTATTTTCTTCCGTAAGTTCCAAACAAGAAGGATACATTAAGAGAAAGTTATTGGGCTGCCTAGATACCAATAGCATTTTTTTTTCTTTTTTTTTATCTGTCTTTTCTTTTGGCTTAGAATTTTATGCTTTTTTTTATTCCTCTAGAGAATAAAACAAATTGACCAGAAGATTAAAAAAAAGTTATTGAAGACAAAAGTCAGCTAAAAAAAAACAAAAACAAAAAGGTTGAGCAGAAAGGGCGAGAACAGATTTAGCATGAACATGAATAGAAAACACATGGATGTTGGACCTGAGATGGTAATTAGAAATTTGTCGATAAAGCATAGACTCAATGAAAAAAGACACACACACAGGGGAACAACGTACCTTCGTGAAAACTGAGATTCCCACAATTGCTGCACATAACTCTCCTATTTATGGTACTCGTACTTGGCAAACCCTCAAGGCCACATTACGACACGAGAAAGAAATCTCTTATGATTTCCTAATCCAGACTTGAATGACATGTCTTTGACTGGACCAGAAAAAGAAATAGACAAATAGTCGAGGTGTGCGTGAGTTGGCCCGGAAACAAGAGGAAAACAAAGGAGTTTAGGAAACAAGGAAACAAAGAGAGAAAAATACTCCTATTTCTTTTGTTTTGTTAGCTATCCGAGTTCTACAAGGAAAACAAAGGAGTTTAGGAAACGAGGAAACAAAGAAATAAAAATTCTCCTATTCTTTTGTTTTGTTAGCTATCCGAGTTCTATAAGGAAAACAAAGGAGTTTAGGAAACGAGGAAACAAGAGGAAGGGCAAACTACACTTTTTGTTACCTTTCCGAGTTCTAGATGGAAACAAAATTGATACGGCACACAAAAGGAAAAAGGAAAAGGGAAAATTATACTGTCCTCCCTTAAAATATTTGTATAATGCATATTTTTTTTTTCGGAACTTGGAGTTGTTCGGGTCAGTTTACGCGCACCTCAACTAATTCTTCGTTGATCCGGTGAAAGATAAGTCATTAGTGCATGAGGCTAGGGAATTCACAAAAAACAGATTTTATTGCGGCCTGACCCAAAGAATCGAACCTTAGTCAATTTTGTGGAAATGAAATCCATCAACCAACCGAGCGGTATTTACTAGTATATATTTTCGCCTCAGGTATTGGTTCCCCTATTGGTCCCGAATGTATAGAACAATAAACGAATCAAATCTCCCTTTTCCATTCAGGAGTCCGAATGTATAGATAAAGCGAGAGGCTTATCATGGAAGAGCCGTGAATAAGCAAATCATGGAGGCGCCAAATCATAGCTATCCATTACGGCGATCAGCGGTCCGAATTTTAATGAAATTCTTTTCCGAAAAAGTTCCGAACGGTCCAATTAATACATTTTGAATGGTTGCGATGGTGCTCCTTAAACACTTTTTCACTGACATGCATGTACACCGGCTCCATAAAAAAGAAATTCTCACAGAAAAATAAAAAGCCTTCAGTTTCAGTGGCTTTAAGAGCAGTCAACTCTTCTCCTCCCATCAACGCTGCGGAGAACACTGCAACCAATCACCAACACTGTCTCTATTTTACTGTTTTATCTGTATGTTTGTTTATTGTGTTCCCTGCACTAAATTCATTGGTTAAACTTGGTGTTGTTATAATAATAGAATACAGGACATGTATCCTATGAATCCAATGATTCGATTGGTTAGAGATAAAATAGATGGATATCTAACAGATCTTAAGTTTAATTATATTTTTGGGCCCTATGTTTTACCAATATGCATGCGATGCCTCACGTATGCTACGATTCGGTTGGTTAGGGATAAAAACGAGACATATCTCTAAATGCATTGTGTGTTTTAAGTAAATATTCTTGCAAGATTCATGATGCGAAACACGATACTTTTTCTTGTATTAGAACCTGTTCTGTTGTTGAAGAGCAAAATTTGTGTTATGTAAGTTTTTATTCAACTAGCAGAGACCCATGGTATGCACGATTTCTAAGATATATAGTATATACTACAAAATTGATAGAAACAAAGTAAAACCAGTAATATGCGTAGAACAAAAAGTAGCATAAATTCCGTGCTATGTATGGAGTAGATTTAAAAAACAAACAATCCAAAATATTTGAGAGCTTATTTGTTCAATCTATACTAGTACTTCTTTTAAAAGCACGAAGATGTTTTCTACTTTTTGCTTTCCAAAAATGCCCCCACCAATTCCTGTGAATTCAGACCCTATCCTACACCCCTTACCCACCCGGCCACCCCTCCCAATCAGTATGTGTCTTTTACCAAATTAAAACATTAAGCCATTGCCTAACCAATGGCATCTCTTCGGTAAAGGGAAAAAAAAAAAAAAAAACTGCCATCTCTCTGTATAATATTAAAACCAAAAACGAATGGCCTTTCAACCAAAACATCTCCTAACCCTTCTGGAATGCATCATGTTTGATTGTAAAGCCTCTCCTCCAGCTACCATGGTGTTCCTCTCGATTGACATAGTAAGGATTGAATACCCTATTAATATTTAAGTGCATTCGACTTAGCCACTATTTCATCTTCCACCCTCCTTTACTTTTTTCGGTAACAAGTACATGTTCAAGCTTGTCACACGGCCGGACTGGTTGACCAACAAACTTCAACTTCTCTAAAGGAACAAAGATTGTGGGTATTAGTGTCTCTTTATTTCCGTTTGGTTAAATTTCGAATAGATACACATCAGTACATCTTTTTTTTTTAAACATGATTAGTTGCTCTCCCTCTAATTTAAATTTTATCATTAATTGGTTTATTTCTGAGTAAAATACAGTGCGTTTTGTTGTACGTAGGTTGCTCACCAATTACTAAACAAAATATCTAAACAATAAATTAACAAGTGCGTTTTTTTTTAATGAGCGTAACGGCACATCAACAATAGAGATTTGTTCCTCGGTTTGCGATTCTCGCATTTCATTAATTTTTAGAAAAAGTGCGATTTTGAAATGAAACGTGAACAGTATTGACTCCAATTGTTGTCAGTATAGCAAGAATCAGAGAAGAGGACATTGCATAACCACATGCTCGCTACACTAGCTACTTCATTCAATGATAATCAAACATGGCATCCACACTCCTATTTGTTGTTCCAACACCGAATTTCCTATTCAAATTGTGATACCAAGTTCATTGTTTCATTGCCTGAAGTAAGCCGATTTGTTAAAATTGAATTCTCAAGTTCTGTGACCAAGTATGACCCTTCAGTTGCTGGAGTCTACCCGCGCACATAGCCATATTATTTATTTGACTTCATGTATTATTGAATTTTGCCATTTATACCCCAAGCACACTATTCCTACCGGTTGCAGTGAGCCCAAGAAATATATTCATCTTAAACTTTCATTGACCCAAAGTGGGATGAAACACTAGAGATCATGAAAGTGAATGAATTGAAGTGAGCAACTAAAGCAACTAATCCTGGGATTTCTCAACCGGATAATGCCCAAGATGCAATACAGGTCACATTGTTTCTTAAATGAATTGGAGTCGCCGTATGGAGTATATGATAGGCAAAGTAGGTCTTCTTTGAGGCTTGCTTTCTGATTTAGATATTAGAAATTTGACGACTATTTTTTTTTGGGATGACCTGATGTTCCGGCGAGTTTTTGCTCACCTCAGCAAATTTAATTTGCCCTGAAGATAACAACCTAGCATACCCTCCAAGGACCCGGATGTTTAGTAAGTTTGGCCTTTGTAGAATTCGAACACGCGATCTCCGGGAGGATAAGCACTTATTTTCTTGCCCATACCCACTCGACCAAACTCCTTGGCATTAGAAGCTGGAAGGCTATTAGGATTAGCATGCTAACTTTTATGAGCTATATGCATGCCGAACTTATCAATTTTGAATTGTTGGCTTTTAGTTGCGGAAAATGTAAGATGGTTATACATTCAAGAAATTTGAAAAAGCACAGAGAAAGCTGCATTTATTTACGTTCTACTACTACTGTTGCATTCACATTAAGTTGAAGGTTGCAAACTATTCACGTGCAAAGCACGTGCATCCTTACTAGTTTAAGTAAAAACGTCCAACACTGACTGCATTGTGGAGATTTTGGCAACACTTCAATCTTGTGAGTTTTAAGGGACGCGTAATGCCCTACAGTGTGGGCCGTGTGGCTGCAACACCTTTAATATTTACTTATATTTGGATTTTTGGTTTATCATGATCTTGGACACAATTGTTCAAGATTGTTTTTAGGCGGATGCCATACATACGTATGTAACCCATCTAAAGATAATTGATGTTGTCACAGGTACTTGCTATTGTGCTGCTTCTTGTTTTTCTTACACATGATCGATAAGAAGTTTGAAATCTGTTTATGCCCATTTTTTGCACCAAACCTCAAACCAGCACAAGAGGGCCATTTAATTAAGTATTTAGGGGTTCTGCCTGGCCGGCCCCAATGATTATGAACCAAAAATGCTGTTATAAACGAACAAAGCAATGAACCATGGATACTACCACAAACTTGCCGTATCCACATTCATGACTGGTAATGATCAGATACGTGAGGATGGGTATCCAATACTATATACTATATCTCATCATGATTTGAAATTTAATTTCTTTATAGCTAATATAGCATACTTTGTGGATACTCTAGGTCACGTCTCAGAACAGCTATGCAATTGGGACTAACAAAATCATTTAATCTCTACATTTTGCCCCCACTTTCCACCATTATCAATACCATTAGAACATCATAAAACAGAAGCTACAATAAATTCATGTCAAAAAATCATAAATCCATATTGAACCTTAGAGTACATAATAAAATGACACCGTGATCTCTTTCTCAGGTTAGCCTAATGGAAAAACAAATTTGTGATACTGGAAGGGAAAATTCACCTTAATTGACACAAATTGCGCAAGTGGATGCAAGATTTGAGTTCTCACATATCGCACGACAGCTAGGTTTTCTTGTCAACATCTACTTCTTCATCAGTCATCAACCCTTCAGGCCCCCAAAAAATAGCCTGAAAGGAGCCCTAGATGTGAGCAATTTAATATACTTTGGTTTAAGCATCTAAATTGCCCGTAAGAAACACAGATAGAAAAGGAGTCGAATGGGGAAGAGGAGAGAGTAACTGTTCTTGACGTTGCCAGAGCCGGAGCCATCGATTGTCGCTAGAGCTGCCTTTTGTCCTATTCAAAGTGCTTTTCTGTCAAAAAAAAAAAAAAGGGACAAAATCACATACATGTACGTATATCTATTCTAAGATAGAAGGGGCACTTTAGTGTCTCCCCCTTTTGTCATTGTGTCGACTTCTTAAAATACCTAAATTGCCTACAAAAAATACCCCTAGTTCCATCTTAGAAACCTTACATTACCAAATAACCATAAAGTTAAGAACATCCGCCCACCCCCACCACTCCCCCCCCCCCCCCCCCCAAGAATGCCACCATTATACACTCCACGTAACTACCAAGTTCAGTTTTAAACTCTCACTACCCAACAAACACCCACTTTCCAATTCATCTCTTTCCAGAAAACAACCTTCATCTTTTTCCACAAAACATCATTCAGCTACTCAACTTTTCCCCACATTTGCGTCTGATAACAGACAGTTTTACTGTGAATTGATGCACCACCCCATCTATTAGCGTGTGATAAGCATACGGTTTTGCTGTGAATTGATGCTCCAGAGTTGTATAAGGAAGCCAGCGGGATCCCTCACTAGAAGTGCCGTGTGTGTATATATAAGATTGACTTTCTTTTCTTTGGCGTTGATGTTCAGTGGCTCCAATCCCGAATGGTTGTAGAATGGAACAAGCTCGCATGCTCTAGAGCGCCCAATAATCAATGCACAAGGCTCCCGCTTCTTCTGGAAAAAAACATGGGCTCCTCAACCTTTTCCTCAGTAGAGCAAAGCGGAGGAACAAGGAAGAATGCAAATGGAACTGAAACCATATCTGGAACTGAATCACTAGCAACCTAATATCATCAATTGGAGGATCTGAAATTGGTTGTGCTCGTAGCTTTGCTATTTACAGACCAGTTCAATTAACAGGGGAGAGAGTTGGGATAGGTGTTTCATTTTCATTTTCTTCTTTTCCATACATTCGAGATTGAAGTTTTTTATGGAAGTAATTTCTTTTTTAAAACAATTGGTCGAAGTACTTTGGTTTTAAAACTACTCGGTAGCGCCACTTCAAATGCCACTACCCAAATAACGCTACTCCAAGTAGCGCTATATGCCATGTGGGCTATCTTGGTGCCACGCGATTGTATGACGTGGACTAGTGCTAGCGCTATTTTAACAAGCGCTACCCAATCAAGTAGCGCCATCTCAACTAGCACTACCTCTTAGATCAATCAGTCAAATCGTTCAGCCTTCACGAAATACAGCCTTTTTCAGCCTCATATTGGCATTCAACTTTTTCAGTTGCAGTCTTTTTCAACTCCTTTAGCTTTTTCAACCATCATCAATTCATATAGCATTTTCGGCTTTTATTTCCTATTGCATTTTTCAATCTTAATAAATTCGTACAGCCTTCAAAATAAATTTTATAATTTGAATCATCTTTGTTCCATTTATACAGCTTTATCCCACCATGTAGACAACATTATTAAGCTTTTATACAGCCTTATTCATATACAGCTTTTTGTCATCTCTTACTGGCTCTTGTCTTATTGGATTCCATTGAGGGTCTGATCTACAGGTATTGCCCAAAGCATCTGTCTATAAATTATCTTTCAACTTCTATGTTTCTGTGCAATAATCCTTAGTCGTGAGATAGGTCATCATAATGGCAAACAGAGGAGCAAGGGATGTCCGTTTGATGCACGGGATTAAAAAAATCACATTGGTTTTTTTGGCTCCGTGTATCGAACGGGCGTTGACATTGGTTTTTTTGGCCTCGTTTTTCGAACGGACGCCACGCTAGTTGATAAAAAAAATAGTTTAATATTTTTTTTATCATGTATTCTATGCACGCTAGCTTTTGTCACATTCTATGCATTAAAAAGATATATTTGTGATGGAAAATGAATTTGGGGTACCATGTGACGGTGCCCGAGAAGCATAGAATGATTTTTTCTCCATATTCAAGCCCCCACGTCTCTCTCTCTCTCTCTCTCTCTCTCTCTCTCTCTCGCTCTCTCTCTCTCTCTCTCTCTCTCCACTTCCCCATGTTTCCCTCTCTCTATTTTTTATAAATAAAAAAATAAAAAATATAGAAAATTAGGATTGAAGATTTGGAAGTTTACGAAAACACATTTACTTAGTATATAAACTAGCGTTGTGCCTGTTGGATACACGGGACAAAAAAATCACATTGGTTGTTTTTGGTCTCTGTGCATCAAACGGGCACAACTCTAGTTGATAAAAAATATAATTTCATATTTTTTCCAGTCCCGTGTTCAACACACGTTAGCACTGGCCTCATTCTATGCATTGAAAGACACATGTGTATGAAAAATAATTTTGGAGTACTACGTGCTTGTATTCCAGTGGCATAAAATAATTTTTTTTCTCCATATTCAACCCCCAAGAGTCTCTCTCCCTCTCTTTCTCACGCCCCCCCCCCTCTCTCTCTCTCTCTCTCTCTCTCTCTCTCTCTCTCTCTCTCTCTCTCTCTCTCTCTCTGTTTTTAAAAATTAAAAAATCTAGAAAATTAGAATTTAAAGCTTGAAGGTTTTGGAGGCTCACAAACATTTCTTTAATATATAGATAGAGGTAGAGATAGATAGATATATTTGTTTCGATATAATAACTGTAAAGATCAAATAATTAATCAGTCACTACGACTTTATTTCTTTGTTTTCTTTGTTCCTGTCTTCTTGACTCTAATCAATGGACCCCTAATCAATAACCAGTACTATTTTTTTTACAAGAATTAAGTTAGGTTCGAGGCCTGTGATGGCAAATTTCTGCCATGCTCCCAAGTGTTATGGGAGTATGATGCTTCTATTGAATATAGACCCTCAGATTGAAAAATATATAAATCACAACCGTTGAATCAAAATCACCCATAAAAAGTAAGATGAATTTGTTAAAAACGAGATGATTTTACTATTTTCTGCCAAAAACTTGTAATACGTACTTCTTACCACAAAACAAGATTTACATATTATTTACTTAGGCAACACTTATTATGTTATATTGCTACACTTAGTCACTTATTACATTGTATGACTACACTTACTACAGAGATGTTTTAATAATCAATGATTGACAACAATTGGGAACATCATGCTCCTAAATCGCTTGGGAGCATCATAGACCCTGTGATGGAGTTTGATTCCCCCTACATTTTTAGGTTTGGAACCTTCCGGGTTATATGAACTCCTTTTGGAGCCAATCATGGCTAGCCCATGAGTAAGCCCAGCAAACCCTTGAACTTGGGCAACCAAAATTTTTTCCATGTCCACTTTTGTATATGTGCAAAAAAGTTTGAGAAATCATTCTCGAAAGAACCTTATTTTTTGAGGTAAAAATGACAATTTTTGGTAGAAAGCAAACAAAATGAGATGAAGGTGGTACTATTTTAAAGTATAAAAAGAATTTCCTAGAAGCATAGGGAATTAAGAAGAAATGATAATTTGGCAACTTCGCGTGACAAAAATGAAGAAGTGCAAAACGAGAAGTGCACCTTTCCAAATTCCAACCATACCATGCTTCAAATCTTTAAACTACTTCTTCAAATATTTAAAGGGAATTGCTTTGCCACTTTTCTTTTCTCCGATGTCACTTTCCTTTTCTCATAAAATAAATCATCTAATAAAGACACAAAGGGGAGTGACATTAACAAAAAGAGGAATAGCAAAATCACTCCCTTATTTAAAATGAAGAGTGATACTTCTCCAACCATACTTCAATTCTGTTCTTCAAAATGAAGAATCATGTTTGATTCTCTATATATGAAGTACCAAATGAGAAATTGTAGAACATTCTTCAACTTCATTTTGGACTCTAAAATGCATATGAGTTGTGATTTTTAGGAGTGCTCAAGAAAATCATCCGAACCGCAAAATCGGTTCGATCCAGATCAAACCGTCCTATTTGGTCCAGTTCTACGATTAATTGGTCAGATTATGGTTCCAAAAAAATAAGAACCGTTAATTTTGGTTCGGTTACTGGTTCTCAATTAAAGAGTCGTGGTTAGAACCAAACCGTACCGTTTAAAACTAATACACACACATACACACTTATATGTGTGTAATTAAATACATATTTGGATTTGGTAGGTTAATCTTTCCTTGCTAAAGTTAATTTATTTAGAGAAGAAATCTTATTTGCTAGGAAAGTTCTTAATAAAATTTCTATTTTTAGTTCACCGATGAGTTATTTGGTGTTTAAAATTTTTAATTTTATGAGTTCATATGAATAAGTGTTTGAATGCTAATTGGATAGAGCCAGAACCGAACCAAAATAGACCTGTCTTGCTGTTTGGTTCTGGTTAGATTCCACGCATATATTGGTTAGGTTTCAGTTCCCAATTTTATAGAACAGTCTAAAATGGCCCGATTACTAGTTTTTCTAGAGAACCGGACCAATCCAGACCTTATGCACCCCTAGTGATTTTGTAATTTTAACTTTCAAAAAATTACTACCATTAGAAACGTGTTAACAATATCTTCAAAATGAGATAAATATTGAACATATATGGATAATACTTGAAAAAGTAAAAACTTAAATTGTAGAGGTAAAGTTGAATTTTGGAAAGAATGGATGAAATTTTAAAAACTAGATATAGAAATAAAGAATTATAATTGGAGTGTCGTTCTTTATACACACTTTTTGAGTAAAAAATAAGTACTACTCCCTCCGTCCCAAATTCTTTGTCCGGTCCACAAAACGAAATATTAAAGTACAATTTTTGCAAGAAAAAATTAAAAGTTTTTCAACAACTTACTAGATATCTTTGAGTATTTTTAATTTGTGAAAAAAATTTGAATTTTTTCTTGAAAAAATTGCATTATTTTTAGCCAAATTTTTATAAATGGTCCTTCTAGTTTGCATGAATTTTCATTTTCGTCCCTCTAGTATCAATTGTGTTACTTTTAGTCCTATAATTTGCATTCTATCTCAATTTCGTCCCTCTCGCTTACAGCGTTAATGAAACAAACGGAATTGGAGGACAAAATTGTCATTTCTCCTCACAGAGGGACTAAATTGAGATTTCATGCAAACTAGAGGGACTATTTCTATAATTTTGTTTTTGTAAATAAATTTAAAATACATCATATATAATATAATTTTCATCTCATTTTATATTGAATAATAAAAAATATTTTGAAAAATTTTAAAGTTTTTATTATATACATCACAAAAAATATGAGAAAATTCGAAAAACAACCCTTATGTTAATTGTCTTGGTCTTGTATTTTTTTTTCAATTGAATTTTCACTATCGTTATTTTTTTTGTCACATGATTAAAAAAAAAAGTTGTTCAGTAGTATTTAGAAATCTTGTAATTGTGTTTAATTAAGCATTGAAACACTATTAAATATTAAGAGATCAAATACATTAAAATATGGGTATAAGTGTATTTATTTTGGGACTTACTCATAAGATCACTCATATAACAAATAAACACGGATTTTAAACATTTTTTTTATTGGGTGAAAAAATAAGAAGATTACAAGAACATGATACAGAGACATTAGCTAAGGGGTTGATTTGTACATTTTCTAATATTTTTGTAATGTGTAATGAAATATAAATTTTTCAATATAGTTTGATTACCCAATAAAAAATAATTCAGTTGTCAAATATATTACTTATGGTCTTTTTTATTTTATTTGCAAAAAACGAAAGTAAAATGTAAAATTTTAAAAATAATCCCTCTGGTTTGCATAAAATTTCAATTTGGTCCCTCTGTAAGAGAAAATGACAATTTTGCCCTTCAATTCCGTTTGTTTCATGGATGGCGTTAGGAAGAAGGACGAAATTGAGATGGAATGAAAATTATAGGGTTAAAATTGATACAATTAATAGTAGAGGGACGAAAATGAGAACTCGTGCAAACTAGAGGGATCATTTTATAAATTTTCCTTATTTTTAACACTCCGTTTTGCGGACCGAACAAAGAATTTTGGACGGAGAGAGGAGTATTTTAATTCTTCAAAACGAAGAATTGGATTAGAAATGCTACTCCCTCCGTCCCCTTTTTAATGTCCAATATTCCATTTTGGGCTGTCCCTTAATAAATGTCCATTTTGTAAAGTTAGTGAGTAAAAGTTGGTATAATTTTCATTTTGCCCCAAAAAGTATATTCCATTTTGAAAAGTTAGTGAGTAAAAGTATAATGATGATGTCTTCATAGAGGGTAAATAAGGAAAGTAAAGGTAAAAGTTGATGTGAAAAGTGTAATAATGATGTTTCCTTAATAAGTTAGAGTTACGAAGCGGGACACTTAAAAAGGGACGGAGGGAGTATATAATACTAAAAGAGAGAGTCCAATGTAGAATAAAGTGTAAAGTACAAGGTTTAAAAGTGTAGTTTTCTTTGGTCAAAACGTGAAAGTACAAGTCCAGTTACCTTACACGTGGCAAGTTCTCGTTCTCCCGAACACAAAAATAGCCAAACCGTATCTAAGTTTCAGAAGTTTCAGATCGAGCCTTTCTCTGTTATCTTCTCCGCCCCCTCCCCTCCCCTCCGCTCTCTCTCTCTCCCTTCTGTCTCTCCCTCTCTCCGCCCCCTCCTCTCTCTCTCTCTCTCTCCCTTCTCTGCCGTCGCACAATCTACTGTGCCGATCTACCACCGCTGCCTCCCGTTGCGGCTCTCTCTCTCCCCCTATTTCTTCTCCCGTCTCTGGCCGGCGCACAATCACTCCCGATGGGAGTATTTTATATGCAACTGATTCCTTTGACTAAAGGTAAAAATCATACTTTACATGGATCAATTTTGAAGCTATGATAGATAATTTACATGAATCCATGCCGTTAACTTACTTTGTTTATCAACTCATTTTGCTTGTTTGCTAATTGCTACCCATGTAACAGTAGTGATGCATGATTTATAAGAAGCGGGCATCCAAACCGCATGGATTCCCGCGTTGATAACAAAAAGTTAGTAATTTCATAGGTATATATTGCCTACTTGCTAGGCTTGGGGGAAGAGGAGATTGTGTGTATATATCTCGCCACCATTTAGTCTCACATGCGCAACCAAAAAATGATTACAGTAATAATTAGGAATTTTAGGGTTTAGGTTTGGTTTCACTCTTAAATATGGACGGAACCAGGTCATATAAGGAGGGGCCGGTTACAACATGAACACAAAATTTTGATGTTTCAATATTCAACAAAATGAAGTATTTAAATATGTAAGGCTTGCGTAGGGGCGCTACCTTTTTTTTTTTTTTGTCTCCTTTCACTCCACTAGCCTTCACTTAAGTCGCTGCTCACGGAATTTACCCAATACAAAACAAAATATATAGGTGCTCTTAACAAATCAAAAACAATTGCGAGGCAAAAAAAATGAAAGTTTCTTATTGCGTTAAACATAAAGAATGTACCAAAATGAGATGTGACGCTACCTTAGATCTGTATAGCTGCATCAGTAGTTTTTTTTTTTTGCTCGGCAAAAGAAGATTTTATTAACTCGAAAGGGGTACATCGAGGAAAACTCGCTAAGCACTCAAGCTTAGAACAAGGAGAAAACAAAGAAACTGTCCAACCGAAAGTTGAACCGCAGCACCCACACAAAATCACTTACACTTTGACCTTCCTCATACCATCAAGATAACCCTTAAAATCCTCCACCGAGTATACCTTAATATCAAACTTCACCTTAACCCACATTGCTACTCTGGTTTTAATTTACTCTCCAAGATCCTCCACCCGCCATGACGCATTGTTGAATACAATATCATTCCTTACCAACCATATCGACCAAGTCGTGGCATGGAAGGTTGTTTCCCATAAAAACTTCTCTAGATTTTTAAAACCCATACCGAGCCACCAAGTAAACAAATCTAATAGGGAGGCAGGGCACACCCACTGGACACGCCACCAATCCAAAATCAAAGACCAAACGTCCCAAGAAAATTGGCAATGTAAGAATAGATGCTCCGGCGATTCCAAGTGTAATGAGCAGCGAGGGCACATAGCCGATTGCCCCTCAGGAATCAAGTTTCTATAGAGAAGTACCGTTCTCGAAGCCACTCTATCCTAAAGAGCCAACCACGAGAAAATTTCCACCTTCGGAGGGGCTAATACTCTTCCAAATTGATCCCAAAACCCAGTTGCTAGGGAAGCCCAATTGCTCCCATTTATGATAGACTGATTTTACTGGATAACAATTGTCAGAAGCCCATTTCCAACTTAACTCATCCCGTTTTGATTGATCCAACTGCACTGCCTGTAATTTCAGAAGCAAGTCTTCAAATTGTTGATCTTCCCAGGGTCGGAGCCTTCTCTGGAAAAGAATATTCCACTTTCCATCACCACTTGCATCTTTTAATTCACTGATCATCCTTTCTTTTTTAGTATGGGATTCACCAATAATAGAGGGCAAATGGCATTTGAGTCTATTAACTAGAACTTTTGATAACACCTTGTAAACCCATCCCACCATACTAATGGGCCTAAACTCTTTGAAAGATCTGGGGCAATCAACCTTTGGAATCAGAGTTACAAAGGTTGAATTAATTCCTCTAGCGAGCCTACAGTTAGCATGGAATTCAGCAAAGAATTGCAATACCAAATCCTTCATAAAACCCCAGCCTTTTTTTACAAACGAAAAATTGAAACCGTCCGGGCCCGGAGCCTTAAGACTACCACAATCCTTTACTGCTGCAAGGATCTCCCCTTCCTCAAAAAAAATTTCAAGTTGATTGGAGATAGCAAGTGATAGTACCCTAGGTGAATCGCCCCCCACCACTGCTCTTATCCTTCGCTCTTCTTGAAAATTATTGCTAAAATGCTCAACGGCAGCAGCCTTAATTTCCAACGGTTCTTCTAGTACTCTGCCATTCACCAAAACCGAACCCACCATATTCCTCCGAAACCTATTATTTGCGATGGCTTGAAAATACCTTGTATTTTTGTCACCCAATTTCATCCAATTCAGCCTCGATTTTTGTCTCCACATAGTTTCAGCCAGTCGAGAGATTCTCCAGAAATCAGTTTTAGCCTTACATCGCAAGGCTTTCTCCTCAGTGCTAAGTTCCCTCTCCTCCACTACTAGATCAAATTGGTGCAGCTCAGTTTCCTTCTCCTGTAGCGTTGTCTTCATATCCCTAAATTCTTCTTTATTCCACACCTGGAGCTTGTTTCTAATAGCTCTCAATTTCTGCAGAATAATATGACCAGCCCAACCTCCCACCTGAGTATTCTCCCATGTTTCCTTGGCTATAGCCATACACCTCGGATTCGATAGCCAGATATCCATGAATTTAAAAGGTCTAGGTCCCCAATCTCTACCATCATCTATTAGTAAAATGGGACATCTATTAGTAAAATGGGACAATGGTCAGAGATGGGCCTATGGAGCCCCCACTGAAGAACTTTGAAGCTATCCAACCATTGTTGGGAGAGTAAAAATCTGTCCAGACGACTAAGGATAGCGTGGTCTTGGTAGTTTGTCCAGGTATACTTCCTCCCAATCATTGGAATGTCAATTAGCTCCCTAGAGTTACAAAAGGCCACAAAATCCCTCATTCCCCTCTCCATCCGACTGCATCCTTTCCTCTCATGGACCGCTCTAATTTCATTAAAATCACCCCCCATACACCAAGGTAGATTGGAATTCCTTTTTATACTAGTAATTCATCCCACACCACTCTCCTCTCCCCCGCCTCATTTGGAGCGTACACATTAACCACACAACAGGGAAAAGTATGGTTAATCACACCTTGCAAAACAATAAAGGACCTATGGGAAATTATATTATCAGCCACAAAAAAATTACTATTCCAAATGGACAGAATTCCTCCGAAAGCCCCAACAGCATTAGCAAAAGCAAACTCAAAATCACTATTACCCCACAACTTCTGAACACCCACTCTATCAATGAATTCCAGTTTAGTTTCTTGAATGAAAATCAAGTCAGGCTTCCTCTTTTTGATTAGTTTGTAAACAAATCTCTTTTTTGTAGAACTCCCCAAACCCCTAATGTTCCAAGAAATTATCTGCATTACACAAAACACAACCAACCTACAACCACCACGAGAGAAACAACAGCTACCCGCGAGCTTCTCTCTCCAAAGAGGCAGAGTATTCCTGGGCCTCAATCTCAATCATTTTACCAAGAACCACATCATCATTAGGACGAAAAATAATACCTAACTGACCTCTAATCGCCATGGTATCTCTGACCTCCCGGAAGACCTCTGAATCGCCTAGGTTGTGCTCTTCTGAAGAGAATGGAGAAATTGATTCCCACTGCTCCGAATCTGGAACGACCTCCTAACTAATACTCATCAGATTTGCTAGCTGTCGGCGTCTCCTTCTCCTGCACCCAGCGTTGTTAAGGTCCACCATCAAGTTGGTACCAGGAAATTGGGACACTCTCACCAAATCAGTAGGAGCTCCAGCACCAAATTCCCCCAAATTTCCTTCGGCTTTACCCCCTGGAGAGTTCTCACCTTGATATTTTCCATTACCATCAGATGGGGAGGGCTCAATTACCAGAGGAGAGCCCAAATCTTTATCTGGATTAAATGGGACCCCGGGCCCATCACCACATGCAAGGTCCACTGCCCCTTCTTGGGCCAAATAAAATTCTTTAGATAGGAAATTGGTATGGGCCTTGAGGCCCACCTCAGACTTACCCATTTCCACTGCTTCCACAGACTCCTCAACTCTAGATTCAAACGCCTCCGAGTTGTCCTGGTTGACTGCACTGACTTGCATTAAATGCACGTCTGCTTCTCCTTGCTTTGAGCCCCCGCCTCCTTCATCAGCTTTCCCAATAGAAGAGTCCCATCCATCCTCACCCACTCGAGTTCTCTGGGTCCCAGCTTTGAGAGCCACGTCACCATTTTCTTCCTTGTCTCTCCTGAAACCAGAGGTCCTGGTATCCCTCATCAGAATTCTTCCCCCACCATCTTTTTCCTTAAGCGGTGAGTATAGGGCTTCAACCTCATTTGGAGAGCTTAAAGATGAAATTTCTGAAATCTTTACATCGTAACACACACCTTGAACCTCAATTTTAATCCATTTATCAACGGTTGTTATCTCCTCCGTGGCTACCAGAATTTTCCCTTCGGCGAACGAAAGGTCTTTGAGAGTGGATTCGTCTACCATAATGAGCAATCCCCACAGCTCCGCAATCAGTTTAAACGAGGCTGCGTTCCAAACGTTTAAAGGGACTCCCTTACAGCTAAGCCATGCAAATCTCTCCAAGCAAGCCGGTTCCCCCCTCCATGGTTTAACACTTGCAAACCATAGATCCATCCAGTGTTTCTTCATCATCTCGTCTCTATCCTCCGTGCTCTGGAACGTAATCAGAACAAACCTTCCGCCCATGGATCGAAATTGGGCCACTTTATCAGTCTCCATACTGAAGCTGACATTAAGAGTCATCATGGAGACAACTCTGTGCATCATTGCTACTGCACTCCTATGAAGGCACCCATTGCCACTCGGTTTGATTTTTAAAAAATTCTTTTGATCAGGCCCTGCTTTTGATGATTCCCCTTTGAGAGCTTGAGCGAAAGATTTATTTATTCCACCGAGACCACCATAGAACTCAGCCCTACTATCCTCCCTCTGCACCTCATTACCATATCTTTGAATTGGATTCACACCTTGCCAGATTCCTTTCTCCTTCTGTAATGGAGGCTTGAGATGTTTCACCGTAGACTTCAATTCATTGATTCCGAAACTGGCTTCTTTAACAAAAAGCCTCTCATTCTCCACCCAAACTCCATTCATTCTTGATATTGCCATGTTGGCTGCCTCATAGCAACCATACCTGACGAAACCAAATTTGTTGCCTATACTCTTGCTTCTTTTCAGAGGTATAAATACATCTTTAACTTCCCCAAACTTGTTAAAAGCTCGCTTTAACCACATCTGGTCCTTTTGCTCCGGAATATTATCAACAAATAATGTGACAGTTTCCATTCTCCTCTCCCTGTTTATTTTTGCCCCTCTATGGTTTTTGATCACCGGGATCCAACCCCCAGCTTCCCCTCTGAGTTGTTCTCTGTTTGGCCCACTCTTTCTCTCACTCTCTCTCTCTAGCTCTCTCTCGCTCCATCAAACCTTTGTTTTTAGCTGCATCAGTAGTTGCCAGCTTCTTGTTGGGGAGGGGACCCCTTTGTTCGTAGACAAGAACTATCGAAAGTTGTCTATGATTGAGTCGGAACTAATTTTTGCATCAATCTCCTTCCCAATAAAAATATAACCAAAGCATCTGTGAGAAACCCATCCTCCATGGGGAAGCCCTACCCCAATAAGGACACTTTTGGTTCTGTCTTTGCACTTATATAGGGATTTTAGGGATTTTTAACACAAGGGATGCATGGGCCAGCGCTGTAGAACTTTTCAAACTAATCCGAAAAACTATTATAGTTACTGGAAATAATTGGAGTTGGGTTGGGGCCGGGTTACCCCCTGCATGTCCTTGTGTCTGCCCCTGCCATGTAAGGAACCATGACTCCTTACCAGAGAGTCAGCAACTGCGTTTTCATTTTTGACACAAGGGATGCATGGCATTTGTTTGTTTGAAGATCTTAGAGTGACAATTAATGGAGTCGAAGCCAAGACCTCACATCTAAAGTGAGGCTACACGACCAGCAAGGCTAAGGCCATGGGCTCAACTAGGTGCATTTCACATGGTTCTTTTTTTGTGAATGTGAAGTCTAGGTTCAAGTTTCCCCCCTCCTTTTTTGATCAGCCCTCTCCCCTCCCCTTTGTTAGTAAATTATCTGATGTTCTTACATGTACACGAAAAAAGGAGGTTTTCATATTGTAGCCTTCAGTGTTTGGTGATATTGCGATACTATTTGTTTTCTGCTTTTGGTTGTGTAGGTTGTTTGGTGAGGTGAAGAAAATGAAGGCTGTGAAGTTCCTGTTATGGGTTCTTTGTCTACATATAGTCTCCCTCGCTGGGGTACAGAATCTCTCTCTTGATTCTATTTCTGTGTATGTGTGTGTGTTACTTTTTCAACTCACTATATTCCTGCCATATGTTCCATCTCAAATGCAGATTGATGGGAGTCCAGAGACCTGTCCCGCTAACATTAGCAGTGGATGTGGAGATGACTGGGAAGGGGAATTTTTCCAAACGCATCACATCTTACTCAAAGTCAGTAAGCTTTCCCCTCTGGCTGGTTTGTTCCCACCAACCTCGGACTATGTTCCTATTGACTTTAGATTTTTCGACCGAGACTTTACAAAGCTTATGAAAAGCAACTTCGGCACTACCGATACCAGAGAAAAATCTAAAGTCAACAAGAATATAGTCCGGGATTGGTGAGAACAAACCAACCAGAAGGAAAAGCTTATTGACTTTGGCACTATCGATACCAAAGAAAAATCTGAATATTGATACATTTGATACAGTGTTGCATCATATTGATACATTTGATCAAATATCGATGTATTTGGCTCAAAATGTATCTATATATCATTGCTGCATCTTATTGATACATTGGATCAAATATTGATATATTTTGCTCAAAATGTATCTATTGTGAAATTCACGATCTCAAGGTAGTGAAATTCATGAACTTCAAGCGAAGCTAAAATTTAGAGCTCTAATGTGGTGAAATTCCCGAACTTCCAGGTCAGTGAAATCAAGAGCTCTATCCTAGTGAAATTCACGAGCTTCCAGGTAAGTGAAAATCAAAAGCTCCATCCTAGTGAAATTCACGAGCTTCAAGGTAAATGAAAATCAAGAGCTGTAACCTAGTGAAATTAGCAAGCTCATTTTCACTTACCTTCATGCTCGAGAATTTCACTAGTTTAGAGCTTAGATTTTAACTTACCTTCAAGCTCGTGAATTTCATTACCATGAGCTCATTAATTAAACTAGGTTAGAGATCTTGATTTTCACTTCCCTTGAAGCTCGAGAATTTCACTAGTTTAGAGCTTAGATTTTAACTCACCTTCAAGCTCGTGATTTTCATTTACCTTGATGCTCGTGAATTTCACTAGCATAGAGCTTTTGATTTTCACCTACCTGGAAGCTCATGAATTTCACAAGAACAGAGCTCTTGATTTCACTTATCTCGAAGTTCTTGAATTTCATTACGGTAGAGCTCTAAATTTTATCTTCGCTTGAAGTTCATGAATTTCACTACCTTGAGCTCCTGAATTTCAATAGGATAGAGCTTTTGATTTTCACTTACCTGAAAGCACGTGAATTTCACTTGGTTTGAGCTTGGATTATAACTTTCCTTGAAGCTCTTGAATTTAATTACCTTGAGCTCGTGAATTTCAATAGGTTAGAGCTTTAAATTTTTACTTAACTTGAAGCTCGTGAATTTCACGACCTTGAGGTCTTGAATTTCATTACCTTCAGCTCATGAATTTCACTAGGTTAAAGATCTTGATTTTCACTTACCTTGAAGCTCGAGAATTTCACTAGTTTAGAGCTTAGATTTTAACTTACCTTCAAACTCATGAATTTCATTACCTTGAGCTCGTTAATTTCACTAGGTTAGAGATCTTGATTTTCACTTTAACCTGAAGCTCGAGAATTTCACTAGTTTAGAGCTTAGATTTTAACTCACCTTCAAGCTCGTGATTTTCATGCAAGATAGATATATTTGATGCGAGGATGTTGATGAGGGCTTGGCTGCCGACAAGTTGGAAGGAGATGACTTCGAAAGGCAACGACTTCGAATCCCTCATCATCCAAGGAAATGCAGTGCCAATGCACCAGCAGCCATGCCCCACATACATGCAGGACACATGGTCAAACATTTCCGACCCCTCTCCGCCATTGACAACCGGAAGTGAAGTTGGATGGGACGGGAGATCAGATTTAATTTTTTCGTGGGACAGGTAATGTGTGTTTAACATATAGCACATGTTTGTTTAAAAAGAGTTTTCCATACAAGTACATGTGTTACTTTTCCTAATGTCATTGTACCTTTTTTCGGGCAGCTTTTCTCTTCAAAAGATGAGTTGCAATGTGCGGTGAAGAGGTACTTCATGCTTAGGAACAATCTCACCAGGACAGATAGATCGTCCCCCAAGGCCTTGGTTTTCAAATGCAATTACACAACCCTCTGCTACTGGAAATTCTTACACTATTTAGTCGTCAGCTTTGCTTTTTCGAGGTCCATCCTTCCAAGTTTCATGAATCATAATTGTAAGACTCCGGAGAGAGTAATTACACAGCGGCCAAGATCCCTGTGAAGTGGTGTGTCCCAGCACATCTTAAATTTTCGAGGGCCCCATGAACGCGATGATGGACTTAAAAAGACCTTACAAGTTACAAGCAGCAGTTACAAAGTCTGGGGGAAATTCCAATTTCCCTACACTGGCATTTGTTCTGTAGCTGTATTCGCATGGTTATATTTGCCATTGATTTACCCTCCTAAAACACCAAGTGTTTTCGACGTTAAAATCCATCAAATCCAAAATTATTCGCTGTGTTTGGTTCACAATTTTGAATTGAAAATTTTGAGTTAAAATGTAAAAACATGTGATTGGATGAGTTATTTTTGAAATAATTGGACCCCTTTACTCAGTAAAACCAGAGAAGAAACAAAAAAACTGACGGATAAAGAAGTCACCCGTTCACCAAGTGTACAAAGTTACTTTTGAAAAAAGCTGTTTTGTTTTGTTTTGAAACCAGGAAAATTCACGAGCTTAAAGCTAATAAAATTCACCTTGAAGCTCGTAAATTTCACTAGGATAGAGCTTTTGATTTTCACTTACCCGGAAGCTCGTGAATTGCACTAGAATAGAGCTCTTTAATTTAACTTGAAGCTCGTGAATTTCACTAGGATAGAGCTCTTGATTTCACTTACCTGGAAATTCGTGAATTTCACTACGTTAGAGCTCTAAATTTTAGCTTCGCTTGAAGTTCATGAATTTCACTACCTTAAGATCGTGAATTTCACTAGGATAGAGCTTTTGATTTTCACTTACCTGGAAGCTCGTGAATTTCACTTGGTTTGAGCTTAGATTATAACTTTCCATCTTGTTCCTTTGGTGGCGGTTACTTGCGAGGTTGTTACAAGGGCTTCCGCCAATCACAAGGTCAAAACCACCAATGTTACTCATAGTACGCTTAAGACGATTGCCATCCAAACGCATCACATCTTCAAAGTCAGTAAGCTTTCCCTTCTGGTTGGTTTGTTCCCACCAACCCCGGACTATATTCCTCATTGTTGCATCATATTGATACATTTGATCTAATATTGATATATTTAGCTCTGCAATATATGAAAATATATCAATATATCAGTGTTGCATCATATTGATACATTTGATCAAATATTGATATATTTGGCACAAAATATATCTATATATCAATGTTGCATCATATTGATACATTTGATCCAATATTGAAATATTTGGCTCAGCAATATATCAAAATTTATCAATATATCATTGTTGCATAATATTAAGACAAATACCCTATGTAAGAAAAAATCCACAACATTAACCATATCTAAATATCGTATGGCCTTTTAATTTGTACACATTATTGTGGTAAGCACTACCAAATTTGCAACAATTGTGGCCTACAAGTTGGTATCTGGTGAGGCACTATTATGCTCAACTTTTACATAAGTGTATTGGAGACAACACCCTTGTGTTAAAATGGATCAACATTTTTACATGGGTGTATTGCGTACAATACCACTGTGTTAAAAAACAATTCAACAGTTTTACGACTTAGGCCTTTGTACTAGCCGCTACCGGCCTTATTTTCAAGAACAACCTTTCCAATCACCATCTCCTATTGTACTTGAATGATTGTCAACGTTGGTCTAAGCGAACTTCTAATACCAACATTGGTCTCTAACACCCAACGTTGGTCGCCAGCTACTATTGTATTTGAATGATTGTGAATGTGGGAGAAAATATTGCAATTTGATACCCTTGCCCTTTGTCAATGAGATTGCATTGCGCAATGTGAGGAAACATTAATTGTGAACTTACAACTTCAAGACAAATACCCTAGGTAAGAAAAAATCCACAACATTAACCATATCTAAACACCGTATGGCCTTTTAATTTGTACACATTATTGTGGTAAGCACTGCCAAATTCGCAACAATTGTGGCCTACAAGTTGGTATCTGGTGAGGCACTATTATGCTCAACTTTTACATAAGTGTATTGGAGACAACACCCCTGTGTTAAAATGGATCAACATTTTTACATGGGTGTATTGCGTACAATACCACTGTGTTAAAAAACAATTCAACAGTTTTACGACTTAGGCCTTTGTACTAGCCGCTACCGGCCTTATCTTCAAGAACAACCTTTCCAATCACCATCTCCTATTGTACTTGAATGATTGTCAACGTTGGTCTAAGCGAACTTCTAATACCAACATTGGTCTCTAACACCCAACGTTGGTCGCCAGCTACTATTGTATTTGAATGATTGTGAATGTGGGAGAAAATATTGCAATTTGATACCCTTGCCCTTTGTCGATGAGATTGCATTGCGCAATGTGAGGAAACATTAATTGTGAACTTACAACTTCAAGACAAATACCCTATGTAAGAAAAAATCCACAACATTAACCATATCTAAACACCGTATGGCCTTTTAATTTGTACACATTATTGTGGTAAGCACTACCAAATTCGCCACAATTGTGGCCTACAAGTTGGTATCTGGTGAGGCACTATTATGCTCAACTTTTACATAAGGGTATTGGTGATAATACCCCTGTGTTAAAACGGATCAACATCTTTACATGGGTGTATTACGTACAATACCACTGTGTTAAAAAACAATTCAACAGTTTTACGACTTCGGCCTTTGTACTAGCCGCTACCAGCCTTATTTTCAAGAACAACCTTTCCGATCACCATCTCCTATTGTACTTGAATGATTGTCAACGTTGGTCTAAGCGAACTTCTAATACCAACATTGGTCTCTAACACCCAACGTTGGTCGCCATCTACTTTTGTATTTGAATGATTGTGAATGTGGGAGAAAATATTGCAATTTGATACCCTTGCCCTTTGTCGATGAGATTGCATTGCGCAATGTGAGGAAACTTTAATTGTGAACTTACAACTTCAAGACAAATACCCTATGTAAGAAAAAATCCACAACATTAACCATATCTAAACACCGTATGGCCTTTTAATTTGTACACATTATTGTGGTAAGCACTACCAAAATCGCCACAATTGTGGCCTACAAGTTGGTATCTGGTGAGGCACTATTATGCTCAACCTTTACATAAGGGTATTGGAGACAACACCCCTGTGTTAAAACGGATCAACATTTTTACATGGGTGTATTGCGTGCAATACCACTGTGTTAAAAAACAATTCAAAAGTTTGACGACTTAGGCCTTTGTACTAGCCGCTACCAGCCTTATTTTCAAGAACAACATTTCCAACTTGTAAAGAAGGCCGGTAGCGGCTATTACAAAGGCCTAAGTCGTAAAACTGTTGAATTATTTTTTAACACAGGGGTATTGTACGCAATACACCCATGTAAAAATGTTGATCCGTTTTAACACAGAGGTGTTGTCGCCAATACCCTTATGTAAAAGTTGAGCATAAAATGGACAAGTCCAATTTGAAAATATCTATGTCTCGAATTTTCCTCTCTGATGCTCCAAGCATAGACACATGAACTAGAAAGATCTCTTCACAAGATTCAATAAGGTATGTGAACGTCCTAAATGTCTCTGGCAGTAATCGTGATATTGGTGTCCGGTTATCTCTTAAGACGTGTCTCACTTCAACCTTGTGATCCACAATGTCTAATATCACAAGATTATATCGTAGGTCATGGAAATAAATTTCCCTCTTGCATAGAGTGTAACCCATTAAATCAATTTCTGGTTCAAAAATATGTTCAGCCCATTCATCCTCACCCGGGCGGCAAAACGTTATGCTTTGTCCATCTTCACCGACGAATCCAGAGTCGACATTGTACGAATTCCCATGGAGGCAAATCGACCTTTTCGAGTGAAATCAAATTCAAAAGGAAGCAAGCAGGGGAGTCATTGTCTACCATCACCATCCATGCACGAAAGGTTGCATATATTCCTTTTCCTGAGATATTTGGTATTCTCTTGACACAAAAACTAGCTTCGGCTACACTGTAGAAGGTTTGTGTATTTAAGCGCTGTCCATGACCAAACATCAGCCAAGGACAAGGTAGAGCAGCAGGTGGAAAAGAAGCTCTTGACTTGCTTCTGGTCATCTGGAAGGAAAAAATATTGCCGCATCGTTACAACAGGGGAAGTAAGTAGTAATAAAGAGAAGTTGATTTTCAGTTATTTTTCTTAATTTTTCCCCCTTCCTCTTTCTACACTAGATATCAAACAAGGAGGCCTTTCTATTTCCTTCCTTAAGTTCCGAAGAAACCAGATGTGTTTGAAACTTCTAAAATGAAAGAACTAAAGAAGGAAATATATTAACATAAGTTTTTTATCTGTCTTTTTTTCTTTTTTTTTTGGCTTAAATTTTACTAGCATAAAACCCGTGTTCTACACGGGATTGCAAATAACGTAAATCTGAACTTTTGGTGGAAATACACTATACTATTCTTTTTTTGTTTTATTCAAAAGAGAGCATTATCAAGCACAATTGTGTTAAAAAATTTAAAAGAAAATAGCATAAGCTGAAAAAATGAGTTGAGTTTTGTTCATCCTCCACTTAGGAGGGTGAACATTACCCCTCTTTTTATTGGTTGAAAGTGTGTGGATCTCACCACAAAATGATGTCATGCTTACTAAAAAGTGTATTTTACAGGTGAGACCTACACCACTCTTTTAAGAATGATGAACAAAATTACACTGAGAGAGAGGGTGAGAATAGATCCGGCATGAACATGAACATGAACAGAAAGCACATGGACCTTGAAAATTAAATCAGAAATATGTCGATTGAGCTTCACTACACCCAAAAGAAGGAAGACCACAAAGGGGACAACGTACCTTGTTAAAACTGAGAAGCCCAAAATTGCTCTTCAGTACTCCTATTTATTGTAGCTAGTATTTCTATTGGTAAGATAATTCTTTTATTAGAAGAATCACACCAAAAACAAGGATATTTATATTGTTTTGTTGATATTCGAGTTCTATAAGGAAACCAAATACGAAATACAAAAGGAAACGAGGAGAAAAGAGGAAGGCCAATTAAATTACACTTTATTTTGTTAGCTTTCCGAATTCTAGACGGAAACCAAATTCGGAACATTATAAGGGAAAAAAAACAAAGGGGAAAAAGAAAGAAAAAGAAAAGGGAAAATTACAGTGACCTTCCTTTTAGTTTATATATATTACACATTTTCCCCTCCTGTTTGAATAACTACAGTCTCCTATAATTAGAAAGATGCATTTTGAATAGCCCCTCCATTGCAAGTGGGGTGGAGTGCATTCGGTTGGTAACTCCCTTATACTCTCATGCACATAGGCAGAGTTCAATTTCCGTAAGCACTCATCCTCCCCTCCAAGTCCCTTAGGATAAAATAGATTAGATTTAACGAATGGCCAAAAAAAATAATAATAAATAAATAAAAAAGAATAGCCCCTCCATTAGTTAAACCTGTATTTGAAAAAACAAAAACACTACCTAGAATTCCAAGGAAAGGTTAAAACTATTGAACAGAGGAAAGTTACAAGAGATGTCCATTGTCCAAGGTAGGAATATATTTATAGGGTGCAGATTTTCTCAAGTCCATTTTCTATCTAGCTGACCATAATGTGAGCCCACCCTTGTAATAGAGACCACGTAATTTGTAGAGTGCTCATTGAAAATATCAATTATACAAAGAAATAGAATTCGTCGTATATATACTAGCAGATTGCCCATTCCTTTAAGACACTCCCAACCAAAATCTCATTTGTTTGCAAACATTTATAACGTCTGCATTGCACACATCAGATTGCACGTGCCTACTCGGCTGGCCAGTTACAAAACGTTTGCAGACTTCTATACCATTTCCAATTATGTATTCATTCAACCCGATATACTCAAATCTCAAAGAAGGTCTTTGGGAGAAGTTAGAATGGGGAAAAATAGAACAGATAAATTAATCTTTTTTTTTTCCTGCGTGCTTGAAATTATTTTAGTTCTTTTCATTTATGTTGCAGTTAAAATGATCCTCCCATAGATTAACCACATCACCATTTTCTGTCAATTCGTTGATGAAAAGGATAACATTGAAAGTCATATAAATTATACAATAAGTTTAGATACACTACATCCAACCACTATACCATCCATTATATGTTTTGTAGGGCTCATCCTGAGTCCCAAAAAAATACAGAAAAATATTCATAAATTTTAAAATAATATATTATGGGGCCTTGTAAAAAATCAACTCCAACAAACATCGGTAAGTATTATTTCTTGATTTGTAGGGGCGAAACTGTACAGTTAAACAGTTTCATCTCTACAAATCAAGAGATAATACTTACCGATATTCTTTGAAGCTGATTTTTTACAAGGCCCCATAAAATATTATTCTAAAATTTATGGACATTTTTCTGTATTTTTTTGGGAGCCGGGATGAGCCCCGTAAAAAATGTAGTGGATGGTGTAGTGGATGGATGATAGTGTATGTAGCATCTAAGGACACAATTAATTATATGTACAACTTTATAGAGATGATTTTGAAACTTTGTGTTTTCGTAAGGATAAAAAAACTATTACTCCTACTTATTAGGTAACTTTCGGTATTGGTCCTGTATACACGGACCTATGCAGAAACAAATTTTCCGTTTATCAATATCCGAAAAAAAAATAGGAAAAAGAAAAGAAAAAGAAGAGGAGAACTGTATATATTTGGCTTCAGTCAACTCTTTCTCCCTTGATCCCTTCAACCCACAATCGTTCATCCACGCAGGCGAAGATCACCGCTTTCTAATAGGTACGTTTAGTAGCCCAACCTGTCACCAAAACTGTCTCTGTTTTACAGTATGTGTATGTTTCTTTGTTGTGTTCCCTGCTCTCTCTGAATTCGTGAGTATAGCACTCGCTGTTGCTTAAATCCCATAAACCGTGACACGTATTGTACTTTCGATAGTTGAGAGATAAAGTAGATAGATATCTCTAAGCGTGTTAAATTAATCATACCAATATGGACGCGATGGGGCATCACGTATGCTACCATTCGGTTGCTTAGAGGATTAATCGAGATAAAATCGATACGATACGTATTATATGTATAAGTTAATATTCTTACAAGATTCATGATGCAAAACGTTGTTTCTTCTTCTCCTTTTTTTTTTTTTTTTTGTATTAGAACCTGTTCTGATAGTGAAAACAAATTTTGGTATATTTTGTTAGATTTTATTCAGTATGTGCAACAAGTTTTGTAGTTTATATTCAACTGATTTTAACTTATACATACAGCTGTTCTGCTACCCATACATATTTTTTTTCATACGATGCCCTAGCTATATGTAAAAAATGATACACGGTCATTTAAACAAAAATGAGTATACCAAGATAGGATTTTGAGTTTGTTTTTTCCGTAACATTCGATCATTCTCAACCCAGAATCCCCCTCGATTATACACTATAATTTAGAATAATCCTTCTCATGTATGAATTGAATGTACCATTTTTAATATCGCCCAAAAGTATGTGGGACAAAAGCTTTTAAGAACAAAATACTGAAACTTGAAATTAATTTGTTGTAGAATTAGCTGACTCTGGTTGGTAGTAAACTAGTCATACTATAAGTAATGCTTTTGGATTGAGGAGAAGTAATGTTCTCTTACCTTGTTTAACTCGTTTGATGTGACTTTTCCTTAGCAGATATGGCGATATCTAATTTCTGAATGTGTAAGTTTTTTTCAGGAACTAATTTCTGATTTCCAGTGGCCTACATTTTGTCCAGTGGATCATGAATAGAAATTGGGGTATGTTTCCGGTTACTATTGCCAGGAACAACTGGGATGTGTGTTCGCTAGGCGTATTTTGATGTGTGTTCACTAGGCGTATTTTGATCTAACAAAGAGAAACGGTCTACTTATGAGTCATAATTTACCAGCCTCAAAGAAGCCCGCAATACTGGATTGACACAAGATTTCAACAAAAAAGGAACTAGTTTAACTTATGTACTACTTGATATTAGAAAAAAGTTATGTAGTACATCTCTTATTTTGGATATGCTACTTTATCTTGTTTGGCATACATCAAGTGTAACAAGTTAACATTCGTCTCTCTCATGCATACGTGATTTTTGGAAGACAAAAAGGACCACAATTTCTTAGATTTTCTTGCAACAAATGAAGGATAAAAAAATCTCAAAAAGTAATATTGCAAAAATGAACATCAACCATTTACTAGTGAGGTATATATGGAGGTTGTGAAACCAGTATTAAGTAAGACCATGTATGTAATTAATTAGGACCCGGCCAATTGTTTGGGACTCATATACCATTGCCGATCGGTTTTTTGGAGTAAGCAAACCACATACGCGAATCAGCGGAAAATACATTTTTGAGGATCTAGGACTTGGATACTGGCAATATGCAGATGTTGGAATTCAGAAGTCAAGGCTTAATTGCAACAGCTCTATAGTTTCGAGTCTTTTGACATTGTTTTCAACTCCTTGATTGGAAGCAGAATGAGTTAAGATGAGTCCTTTGGATACGGCAAAGAAAAAAAAGCTGTTTTTCACTACAAAGCATAAGGGTAGTTAAGGAACTTGACAAGGCATGCCGAGGGAAAATGTATCGTTCCAGAAGTATAGTTGCCTAGTACTTTTGATACGCACATGTTTTCACTTTCAATACGATGGATTCCAGTCCCTTTCTTGCAATGTCTGAGCCTGACATTGTTTCTTCCCTTCCTTACCTTGACAGTGCCTTCAAAATGTGTTTCTCCAGGCCTTTCGAAGGCAAATAAATGTGTAGTTGCGTAGATGTTTGGTGCTACAAAATTTTATATGTTGGATTAACAAAGGCAGATATCATAGATTTTTATAACATTATAAAGAGGGGTGGGATTGCAACTATGGAGTCTAAGCTGTATTTGATTTGCTTCGGTTGTTAGGGCGAGTGGTGACATTTACTCACCCTATTAACTTGGTGGTAGTATCTATTAGATTCTATTTCTTTCCCATGCACGAAGTATCCTATTTTCTAGGAAAATGGAGTCCTCGTGTTCGATAGAATGTTCTGTTAGTATTTGATAGCTATTGTTTCATAAGTTCAAACGGTTAAAATATAATCCAACATTGGCCCATCAAGAGGGTTGTACGACGGGGCAAAAATTCTCATCAGTTTCTGGCAATGACTAAGCCTCACATTGTTTCTTCCCTTTTTTTACCCTGACATTGCCTTCAGGTACTTTTTGGTACTTTTTCTTTTCCAGGCCTTTCGAAAGAGAACAATCTTATTTATTTATTGGTATTTGATTGTTTTTGTTTCTCAAATTCAAACTGGTCAAAATACCATCTAACATGCATGGCCCTGTCAAAAGAGTTATATATATGAATTAAGGGTGAAAATTGGTATTAGACACTTACCATTCTGTTCCATGGTCCTTTTTATATTTTTTTCAGACACTTTGCTTTGGTGATAGCTCTCTTGCTCTTAGTATGGCAGATGATATCGACAGAGAAATTGAAAACTCGAAGGAGTCGGAAAAAGAACTAAATAGAGACTGGGCTAGCCTTCCAACTGATCTTCTTTGTTTGATGCTTCCTCATCTCTTTCTTGGTGATATCAAGCGGTTTCATAACGTTTGTAGATCATGGCGATTGACTACCACTCCATCGGTACAATCTCCGGTGCTTATGTCTATTGGGAATGATAACACGAGATGCAAATTCTTCCACCCACTCTACAAGAGCCCTTACAGCATGTACATTCCTGAATTATTCTGTGCAGTATCAAGATTTTGTAAAGATGGTTGGCTGCTTATGTCTAGAGGCGAGCACTCAATGTTCTTCTTTAATCCATTCACAAAGGCATTGATTAACTTGCCTGATTTACATGAAAAGTACAATTTTCGAGGGATAACATTCACATCTTCTCCGACATTGTCCGACTGCATGATTTTTGGCATTATTGTCCACTTTGATGAGTGGTTTTCGATATCAACCATTTGTCGCGGAGAAGAAAGTTGGCAGCAATTGTGTGGTGAAAATAACTCGCCCTTTTTCATCTCTGACTGTAATCCAGTCTTTCACCATGGAGAGTTCTATTGTTTGGGTCAACATGGGAATTTGGGAGTCTTTAATCCTGATGAAAACTATTGGAGAGTTCTTGACAAGCCTCATAGGCAGCCTGAGCCACCTGATCCCCTCCTTACACACGAGCGTAACTTTTTGGTGGAATGCAATGGGGAGCTATCATTGTCTATGAGTTTCATGGGGAGGTCGATATCTATTTCCAAGTTGGATAGTGTTGAGATGATGTGGCATAAAGTCGACAACTTGGGCGACCAAATGTTATTTGCAAGCAACACATCATCTCTTTCAGCAAAGAGAGTGGTACAAGGAATGGAGAACAAGATTTATCTTCCCAAAATCCATGGAAAATGCGGGATGTTCTACTCTCTAGCTAGTCGTTTGTTTCAAACATTTGGAAATGATTTCTCTCGTAAGGATTGGTATGGGACAGGGGAGCTCTTGAGTTGCTGTTGGATTGAGCCAAAAGCTGATATTTCTTATTCCAAAGAAGAACTCAACTGGTTTGAAGACGCTTAGGTAAATCTTAGGGTGGAGTAATTGAACACAAGAACTTCTCCTCGTGGTGTTTAGATATTTTCAAGCTGGACTTGTCCATTTTAGAGTAGGTGAAGGTGGAGAGCCTAGGGGACCTTCAATGAATATGCCAACTGCATCTCGTGCTCCTCCACAAAATCAGGTACTTTGGGAAACTCCATATACTTCATGCGGCGCGACGATGAAAGTATGTACTTATTCGACGTTGAGGAGAAGTGCATTTATACCCACCATCCCTGTCCCTATCTTGGTCGTAATGTTGAACAAAAATAGTGGGTTATGCCCATAAGGACATAGTAGGATCTTTAGCAGAGCATATTCAGAATTGGTTATTGCTATGTTGTCAAAGATAGATGTTGGATCATATATGTTGATTATGATTGGACAAAAACTTGTTAATTATTCTTGATAGAAGCCCCCGATTGATAAATGTCGGGTTTTTTTTTTAAATCTTCTTGACACTAAATACATATTCGCTTTTGCGACTGCCATAATCCATTATCATGATGCCTTGTTTGAAGCAAAAAACCATTTCGAAGTGGAATTCGGAGAAGAGATCTACGTAAGGAAGGATTTGGTTTTGGGCATGCCCATTAGATCAGCTCATCTCCACCATTTTCAACTTATCGCATTTTGGAAATTTCTCTGGGCCATTGTGCTAGTCTTGATCATGTATGGTTTTGTAGAGCTATAAGTAATTGATTTGGGTTCTCCTAACTACGTTAATAATGATTCCCGTTTGGAATCCGCTCAAATAATTAGAACAAAATAATCAAGACCATTCCGAATAAATAAATCTTAAAATTGAGTACTCCTAGGTGTGCCATTGTTAGGAAAATGGAGCGCATTGCTTTAACTTCAATCCTGGTACTTCACGGAAGAAGCTGAAAGCATGACAATGGATGCATGTGTTCCTTTTGTTGTTGACTGCAAGAACTATTTGGTTTGCAAAATTGAAAGGCATTTGGTAGGATGCTGTCCTATTTGTTTCCCAGAGTTCTCGTCTTGTGGGGCTATGGTGTTTCCCCTGTTTGTTTCATTCGCCCTCGTTAATGGTTCTCCCTTGATGGTTTGGTGCAGAGAACCATCAAACAACACGACAACAATTGTACCCGCGTAATCCCCAATGGATGAGGTATGAACGTGGATGGCTCCTTATACCTCTGAAAATCTAGGAACTCAAGGGGCGTTATGCCATGGAAAGAACCATCAAACTTACCTGAATAAGATAAATTCTACATTTGGAATTCCAACAAAAACAACTGTCTTACTTTCTTGCTTTTCTTGTACTGCTATTGGGGAAAAGGGGAGTCTAGAACATAGAACAACGGGGTGAGTCTCTGTTGGCACTTGCCTTTTGAAAGAGAAATTGTTCTCAAAGTTAATATTCATGACTTCAGTGAAGAGGGGATTAAGGATTGAAAATACAACAAACAAAGATTAGCTAGTAACTCAAACACAAGAATAGCATCTTGACAAATTTAATTTTGTACACCCTCCTTAAAAGAGGGTGAATATTACCCTCCTTTCTATTGGTTGAAATAATGTGGATCTCACCACAAAGTGATGTCATGCTTATCAAAAAGTATTTTGCAGGGGTGGGACCTACACAATTTCAACCGATAAAAGTGAGGGTAAACATTCACCATCTTTTAAGGAAGATGGACAAAATTGCACTCTATTTTGACTAATGGAGTTGTCCACCTGTCAGTTGTATTTGTGATACTTTACAAATGAGTGACACAGTGGTCTTATCATCACATTCTAGTTTATTTGAACACCACATGTATTAGTTAAAGCTGCCCTCAAAAGGAGAGAGCTAACTTCATATTGTATCATGCAAGTAGTGACTTTAATAATTGAAGTAATAGGAAAAAGTGTCAACAGCATGAGCTGCCAAAACAGTTTAGGTTTCTTAAGTTCCCTGTTGTCTGCCACTGGTACATCTTTCCTCAACCAAACCGGTGGGCTAGCCTTGAGACAATCCTCAACTTGTCTCCTCCCAGAAACTATATAAATCTAAAAGCTAGTCTTTGAAAGATAATAAAAGGAGGGGTGGGTTCTCCGGGCACTTCTTGGGTACTCAAACATGATGTCTGCTTCTTCTTGTATGCAGAAATGGTTGGTCTTGAGCCTTTTTCTTTCTTTATCTGTTCTCTCTGAAGCGTCGCGGTTGCCCAGGGGATACTGGGAACAGATGCTGCCCAAGAGGCTTCCTTCTCCCTTTTCATCTCCTTCCAGAGGGACAAATTCGGTAGGTACTAAATCTTCTAGAGCAGTGGAAACTGCACGAAATCATCTTTCATCAAATGGGAAGGTTTAGTTCTCTTCCAGGGGAATAGTGATTTTTCACATCTCTCTCTTTTCACTCAAATGAAGAAAGTGCTATCTTGAACTGCTACTCTTGAACGGAGGCTGGTGATATTTTGCATTAGTTTGCTACTGCAAACTCTGAGAGGTGTTCTGCAACAAGAATCTCTTGTATAGTTGATTGAATAGATAAAGATATTCATCATTGACCAATATGATGTTCTTGACTTAGAACCTGGAAAGAGATGTTTAGATGGCCAGTTTTGGAAACTTAGATTGTAGCTAGAACCGGTTAACCCCTATGAACTCCTAGCGATTGCGTTGTAATTATCTCTTGTACTATGTATTTTGTTCCAGATAATTTCTACCTAAATCAACTATGCAGTAACAACCGTCTTCAGGTATCACATTTACAGCATTAGTACTCCATAATTCTGCAGGGGTATAGATGATCTGTTCTGCTGCTTTCTTTTCCATTATTCCTCTTGTTTGTGTGCGCGGTCGGTTATAACACTACTTTGCCTTCAATCTTTTGAAGTTACTGCTCTCTTCTATTTGGGATTATATGACATGTATATTCATATTCATCAAATACATGAATCAGCCCGCCCCCCCCAAATTTGGAAATAATTAAAGAGGAAAAAGGGGTATACATTTGCTCCAAGTATTGTGTGTATCTGTAGAACCACCCTTGCCCCAATTCACAAGTTGATCCTAAGTAGTCATCATTGTTCATTTGACTCCCAGGCCCAGAGCAACTACTAATTAGAATGGGTGGATTGCTACGATTCTTTGTTTTTTCTTTTCATGATATAATGACGAAAGTAACACATTACAGAGGATTATAAACAGGGCAAAAACAATAGCCTAATAAGATTGTAGAAAAATAATGTGCAGTGTGATTCCAGCTAGTTGACGAAAACCATTCAATGTACTTGCTTAGTAGTTGCGGGCTGTGCAACACGTGAACTACTAAAATTGCGATTTTTATGGGCTATTTATTAGACTGTTAAAAAGGTTTTTTAACTAGTATCTTCTATTCTGTTTATTGAGAGCAAATTTAATTATTTACCTTTTTAGATGCTCCTGGACTAAATAAACTTCAGACATTATATTTTCACTTCCTCGGCCTATGATCATGTCTTGAATTTAAAGCATACGTCTGCAATATATGTCTTTAAAATCGTTAAGTGCCGACGTCATAAATTTTAACAAATGAAATTTTATTTTCCTCCTAATATTTGCACATTTCTCACTTTAACTTGGATAGGATTTGTTTTGGTAAGGAAAAATTATGGAAACAATAACTGAATTTATCTTTGATGAGACGTAATTTTACATAACTACAACATATTCTCGAAAAACAAAACAGGATCAACAATCAGGAAGAACATGAGAGAAATTAAATTCGCAATCCGAGGCACATGCACCACATGAATTTTATAAGACAGATTTGCAGCCTCACCAAAGGTGCTGACGGTTTTATCCAGTGGCAGACCTAAGCAATGAGGTGGGGGTGCCAGGGCACCCCTATTTGGCTAGGAGCACCTACATATAAACTCCTTTGTCCCAAAATAAGAGTCCAAAATTCCATTTTGAGTTGTCTAAGTGTCCATTTTAAAAAGTTAATGAATAAACTAGAACCTTTCAGACTCCATCGGAATATTTTGGCTATGCTACAATTCTCCAGAATTTTTTGGAAATTTATGGACCATAATGGGATTTTTTGGGTTTCTCTCCAAACTTCTAGTACTCTTGTCTTAGAGTTGTCTTTGTCTAGAAGCTCTTTGCTCCCTATAAATAGGAAAGGAAGCTCATTGTAAGAGTGAGAGACTCATGGGGACCAAGGTCTCAAGTGTGAGAGTAGAGACAAAATTGTCCAAGTGCGAGGTGTTTTAAAGTATTATCATGTGTATATGTGTAAAGTTCTAATACTCCTGGTCTTAAAGAAGCTCCCAGCACAAAGCGGTATCATAGTAACTACGATTATACTCGAGCCAGGTCCTTTCTGTCATTCATTCTATTGGGAGGAACCCCATAATAACTCAATTAGATAATAAAGGTTGATCTGATCTTCCTCCTTCCACAAAAACCTAGTGAAATAACATAACTAAGAAGGTGAGAGTACAAATAGGAAATGGAATAGTTCAAAGAGAAGGTATAGTGGCCGACCTTCTGTCCAGTAGTTATTAACTAAAAAAAGAGAGAGAATTAGGAAGAATATATTTACCTATAAATTGATGCATAATATAATTTGGCATTCCGATGTGCATCGTATTTTTTTTCCTTTTAATTTTAGGCCAAGTAGGCAACTGCTGCTGCCGCTGCCATTCCATCGCGGGGTGCTTCTGCGAAGTGCTCCTGCGAATCGTCGTTGCCGTTCCACCACAGGGTGCTCCTGTGAATCACCGTTAAACAGAGGTAAAATTGAAATGAACCAATTCGAAAACAAGTATAATGCATGAAAAATAACTTTTTTGTGTTGTATGTTTTTTAGCCGTCGGACTCCATTTAGTGTTCTGAAAGAGCAATTTTGCCATTTTAGAAAATATTTGATTTGCTTATAACTTTTAGTAGGAAATTCCGTTTTAGTCCATTCTTTTTGGAAAAGTCGTATTTTTTCCCCTATTTTTTGAATTTGTAATAATTTCATATTTTTTTGAAATTGGTATTTTTTCCGTTTTCTAGTTAGGGCTTGATGCCTATATAATAAGTTGTAAGCCTTAGGGCTAAACAATTATTGATTATTATTGAATGAAAAGAGTCTAGAGGGCATTTCTCTAAACCTATACAGTTTGTGTGTCCATCTTTGTTGCGTGATTGTAATTACTAACTTAGTTATGTTTTGGCAGCAGGCAAATCCACCGACCGCCACTAGTGGCGGCTCCAGCTCCCCAGATGCACCGGCTCCCGAAAACGAAGCTGATCCATAGGTTTTTAGGTATCCTACAAGAATCTTATCAAATTGGTCACTGCAAGTCTTGGATGGAACAAACCCTAGAAGTCCTATGTTTGTGTGAAAAAACAACCGCAACATATATACGCCATTGGCCTATTTGATTCTATGATAGGAATTGCTTGAACTCCTAACATTCTACTTGTGGTAGAGTGTTTTTTTTAGACAAAAACCCTTTTGTTTTGATTCGGTTTGGTTTTCAGACCCTTATTTATTTCAATTTGTTCTGGGTCTCCATTCACTTGATACCTATTAGCCTCTGCAATACTGTGTATAAATTGGTCACCAAGACCCTTGTCTAGCGTCTTAAACCCTTCCTTGACAGAGGAATTCTTGTCGGCAAGAGGAATACATCGGGGAGACCTTTATCTCCCAACATTGTCATTCTTTGTATGGATTGTTTGACAAGGATGATTGATTTTTTGTATGGAGTGTTTGACAAGGATGATTGATCAGGCTTGTGTGGATAAGAGATGGAGCCCAAGTCATGTGGTGAGTAGGGGCCTCCTTTGACCCATCTTTTCTTTGCCGGCAATCTTATGTTCTTTGGTGAAGCCTCGTCCATCCGGGTAGTAGGTTTTTGATCATGGCAAATACTAGGGCAGGCATGGCGGGAGGTCTTATCGGGGATGGGTTGGGTAATTGGGTAGTAGGTTTTCATTGACAAATTATTGTGGTTGAAGTAGAATGTTGGGCTCTTTGGGATGGTTTAAAGTTGTCTTTTGATCATAACTTACAAGGGATTTTGGTAGAAATAGATTCACTCTAGTGCAACTTCTCAAGAATCGGGAGATTGGAAACCATGAATTGACCAACTTTCTCTATGATTGCAGGTCTCTCTTGGATTGACTCAAGACGGAGGTGCCCCATGTCTTTCGTAAAGCCAATCAGTGTGTGGACGGTTTAGCTAGTTTATCTAGTTCTAGTAGTCATTTAGTTGTAATTCAATCTTTCCCTAATTGCCTTGAGCAGATGTAGTTGGATTATGCTAGGGAAATTTTATTCCCCAGGACTCGGTTTTATAGTTTGTATCTGTTCCAGTTAAATCAAAAGAAAAATTGGAGTATTCAGAAAAAGGCTATATATTTCTTGATGTATAATCAAAGGGAGGTGTTGGGTTTTGTTTCTCAAACTTCGGAGATCTATGTCTTCACAATGACGACCACTATTTAATACATTATTTTTCAAAGATTTTTTTGGAAAATCCTAATTTAAATCATTAAGTGAAAAGGAAAAGAATGTTTTGAGTTTTAGAAAAGAGTCCTGGGTTGGAGTTGAAAGTAAAATTACAACGCTCCAAATCAAATAGTGAGAAGAGTGCAGAGGCAGCTACAAGATTTCAATTTAGCAATGGTAATGTCCTCTCTCGGCTTGGCGGATTTCATCGTCTTGTGAGTTAGCCACTCTGGCCTTTATCGTTTTCATGTGCTTATTGCGGCCCAGGGTTTTGGTTTTTGGAGTTTTCGGTGCTTGTACTCGGGGTGTTGGTGTTGTACTCAGGGTGCTTGTACTAAGGGTGCTGGAGTTCTTGTGTTCTGAGCTAAAGATCTCATTTAAGGAGTACGGCTTGTATTGTAAGAGTAGGGAGGGACCTTTGATGTCCCAATCGAAGAAGGGAAGGGGATGCATCAAGGCAAGCGTGGCAATGAATTTGAATTTTAAAGATTCTTCCTCAAGCAAGTGTTCGCTAGGGAGCTGAAACTAAAGCACAATCTTATAGTTATTATATATTATGCTAAAACGTAGGAACCAAAATTTTATATGATTAGATATATTGGTGTATTTTGCTTTACTATTTGTTTAGCGGCGGAACGTGGGCATTGGCTTTTTTTGGTTGTAGTTCGTAGGATGAATGTTCATTCATGAATATATTGAAACTATGACATGAATGAATCATCTGTGGATTGAAATTAGGCAAATGAATTCTTGAGAGATTTGGCCAAAAGGAGTGGACTGAATGGCCAAAAGAGGGGAGTTGTGTTGATGCTTAATGCCTAGAAGAAGAGAATAAGTTGAGCTAGTACTAATGCAACTGGTCAAGTCGGTTATTGCGATTGTGGTGCTCTATTGTCCACATATATATATATATATATATATATATATATATATATATATATATATATATATATATATATATTGCTTGGGTTGTATATAATTTCAGCTTTTGCGATGAATCAAATTTATGTTTCTCAACAAAGAAAAAAAATTCTATTAAAAACATCAGCAATTCGAAACAAAACACACGTAAAATACAACCAGAAACATCTCCATATTATTATTATTATAAAGGCCACATGTAAACCCCACTATTCTTCTTGTTGCACATGCTAGTTCATTAATTAGTAGTATTTATTAAGTAGTTATTAGAGTTCAAACAAGCCATGAGTAGTTTTATTGCCAACAAATAAAATTATATTCGTCCGCAAACGAAGTGAACATGTGCACAAGTCATAAAATAAAAATAATAGGTCAAAAACACAAGGATCCTTCTGGCTCCTTCGTTCTTCTATCTCACTCCTGATCATGTGCCATGACAATCACCAACTCTTATCCCAACTCTTTTCACTCGCCTCCATCACGATCCCCATAATGTATATCTTGCCCCATACTAATTCTTTCGGCATTTCTAAAAAGCACTCTGAAACTCGAACACTATTCATTTCCGTTCGAAGATTTATTAAATTAGTATTTCCCAAAGAATTTAGATAAGAATATTAAATAGTGTCATTGTGATTATCTTTTCAATGTGAGTACAAAAACTCTACAAAATGAAAGACATAGTTCTCCAAAGTTTGAGATTGCCATATCCCAGTGAGAAACAGAATCTGACTCCATCAGGATGTATATTGTTCGCCTAGACTCTTCCTGAAGATTATTGTCTTCAGTTGTTGTCCCTTTCTTTTAAACAAGACTTTTCCAATACAGTTTTTTTCTCACTCAAAGTGCTGTATGTTGCTACTTTGCATAAACATTATTGTATTCCAAACAAAGATTAAAAGTTATTCAAATCATTATGAAGAATATTGTAGATCAACGGAAACCAGCAAGGTTTTTTGGGTCAAGAAATACAAAACGAGAGAAATGGTCACTACTTGTTTTACAATTTAGGATCTGACTGCTTTTGCATAATGTCTATGTTTCCCCTGCCTGCCAGATGGCAATAACTGGATTAAAATGGAGCTGCACTCACTCTTACTGCCTTGCAAGAAATATGAATAGCTGTTGGAAATGACAAAGTTCCGAAAGGTTGTGTTCAAGTGATTCCAAGTTCAAAATCACTGGGGCTGCAAAACAAGTTCTCAATTAACCTATAAAGTTGACCCGAGCACCCAACAATAAGTTTTTTTTTTCCCCTCTCTGGTTATGGTCATTTAAATTCTAGCTATTGAGTGTTGTCATTTTCTCTTATCATGTCCATCAAAACCCTTATTATGCCAAGAGTTCCTTAGGCATGAGAAATTTTGCAACTCTGTCATAATCAGTTTAGTTTTCAATAGCCGTTCAAAAAAAAGGTTAAGTTGTAAATACTAAATTTACCCTAAAAGAACTAATGTCAAATGCATGATATGATATCAGCTTTGTGCCCTCCATTTACGTAGGCAAAATCAAAAAGGAGGGTCTCTTTAGTCAGTATGAGGATAAATAGTGCCATGGAGGGTCTCTTTAGTCAGTATGAGGATAAATTGTGCCATGCACTTGTATTTTCCAACATGACTATTATGTTAATTCCTTTCGAAAATTCGATGGTATGGTTGGAACTTAGAAGCTATGTTTCTCAGGCCTTGTGAAGCCTATGCATATAGACATTAGACATGGGGGATGTTCAGAGACAAGGCAAGAATGGGTATTTTGATAACAGGTTAAGCTATTTGGGCAACGTAATGTATAGGACTTCTGCCGAATACAAAAACAGAATGACTAGGGAGAGGTAGAGTAAGTAAACCTTTTAAACACATACACAAATCCAAACTCCCGATGTGGGAGCCAGCCCAACTGACGCAAACCCAAGAGTCTCGCCACAAAACGCAGCACAACGACACCAAATATCAAGGGAGCAAAAGAACTCATTCACACATGAGTCTCTCACTCTTACAATGACCTCTCCTTTTCTATTTATAGAGAGCAAAAGAATTTCTAGACAAAGACAACTCTAGGAAAAGAGATCTAGAAGTTTTGAAAGAAAACCGAAAAGATTTCGGAGAATTCTAGCATAGCCTAGAATTTGGTTGTAGTAGAAATCAAAGTACTAGTATTTTGAAAGAGCTCGGAAGACTCTAGTGCAATTCGGAATAACTCCTAAAGAGTTGGTGTTGACTTTCAATTCCAACTTGGCTACAGCCACATCAGTCACTGGTAAATGCAGCTGCAGCTTTGCCGGGTAAACAAACCATTCCCACTGTTGACTTTAGTTATACAAGCCACAAGGAGTAAGTTACGGCACAACCAAGAGAAATTTCTGGGAAACAATAAAATTATGAGTACACCAAATGCACAAGGCAATGTCAAAGATCCATCTTGGTGTCGCACACAATTTATGTAAAAATGCATTTTAATGATCTTTGTAACAAATCTGTTCAGCCGAATATCAGTAAGTTCTTAGTTCTTTGTTCAATTTTCTGACAGGAAATTGAATAAAAATTCGATAAAGTCCCTACCGAAATGCAATTGAGTTGGATTTGTACACGATTCTTTTAAAAAATTTATTTGAGCGGCTTTAATCATTTGTACGTGACCTAAATTGAGTCTCTCAAACCGCAGTATGCAAATGGTGTAGCCGTAGTAGGACTCGGAGGAAAAGAGGAAACCATAAGGAAACAATTGAACGTTGAAAATTTAATATTTTCAACGAATAAGATCACGAAATCCCTGCAAGTGGACAGTGAGATTGATCCCTCAGAATTTATCGAAGTGCTCAAAACCTGATACAGACACCTAAGCTATCAAAAATAAAATATCAAGAAAAAATTTATTCGATGAATATTCAAAAATGATCTCGGTGGAGCCATAACTTTTACTCCAATCTTTGGAGTTTTTCGAAAACTCCAAAGGCCTTCCCAAAAAAAGTACTCAAAAGGCGTAATTGGGTTTGCAACAATACTACAATTACATACAAACATTTACACATACACTTACAAAAGGGGTGACCCCACACACATAGGATGTGTGCAGTGTGTGTGGGACCCACTTCCTAAATGAGTGTGTGTTATTTGCGTGTGATTGTAAAATTATTGTTGGACTTGCTGGGTAAAGCCGTAGAGGAAGGGACCCACCAAACCTCTTTTCAAATCGGGAGGGATTGGATCGTTTTCCCGGTCAAAACTGCAGCAATTATTGGAGTGTGACGTGGCTTTACCCCATTGGTCATCCGTATACTGGAGGCTCTCCGGACAGAACTTTTTCTCAAATTATTGTTGGTGGATCCCTGACTTGCACCATTTTTGCAAATTATATCTCATCAGTTTTCGTATTCTAAAAGTTATGGATATGTTCTTTTCTTCTCTCTCGAACAATAACTGTGCCCATGACAGTAAGTAGGCTATTGTAGGTAGTAGAAGTTATTTTGCAGTTCCAGTTAGGAGTGGAGTCCTTAACCGAACTGTGATCCACAGATTGGTTTGGGTTCGGTCCATTAGACTTTTGTTCTGCACACGGTCTTCAATTTCTTAGAACCTCGAGTAGTGTTCGGTCCTCAAATTCCTATAGAACCGAATCAATCCATGAACGTGTACACGCCTAGAAAAATAATATTTGCAAGCTTTCCTGAATGGATGGTGATGATAGACGATTTCTCCTCTGATTGCTTCCTTTCGAATCTAATTTTTCTGAAAAAGATCGATTTGCTTCCCGTGTGATGCACATATAAGTGATTCCTTATTGGAATTTAATAAACCAATCATAAACTAGAACAAAACTCATTAGTGTTATCGCTATGTGAATTATAAAGGCCAATTTCATTGTCTTTTCAGACTCCAATTCACAAGCACCCCTTTTAGGCCATGTTCAATAAGATGGGCAAGGCAATGAAAGCACGAGAATCTCTTTCCTTTTATTTTTTCCATTGTGTTTATATACTTCCTCTTCCCCTTCCCAGCTCTTCCCACAATTCGCAAAACAGAGAGCAAAAGACGGCCTTCAAATACTCGTGTACTGAGGGTATCCTGCTATATAGAGTGAAGAATGAACGATCCATCTATATTTTAGTAAAAAATTCTTTTACCGTTTGTACACGTACATGAAAACATAGGAGTATTCCTTTGTCGTGAAAGTTGGGAATAATTTTCCCGCACACATGTTTTGGTTTTGAATTTCTGTTAAACTTTTCCTGTACAAATCCGTGTTTTTTCACCAACTGAGCTAAAGATTGGACCACGATGGTGGAAGCAAATTACTTGGAAACTAGCTCAAAATTTTGGCACACATGGATTGACTTCGAACCAAACCAAACTCCCACTTTGATACTCTTTCGCTTACCCATATTGGTCATTCTATCATAGGGCCAGAGATTTCGCCCTTTTATGAAGTTTTCAATCAGTTCTGCAATGGGTATACTCTAATCCACATCCAACGGCACTTCAGCACACAGCAGTTTTAGCATAGTATTACATGTTGAGAGAGGGAGAGAGAGAGAGAGAGAGAGAGAGAGAGAGAATTTGAAAACTAGCAAAAATGCTTTCCATTATTATCCAACAAATATTGAGAATAATACATAACAATCACGATGAGAAGACTTAACTCTAAACTCGACCCTACTGTCGCACCATCAACGATAAGCAGCATCATGTATTATTTATAAGAAACTCTAGGCAGGAAAATCTAACGAGTTATTTGTAAGTCTAGTAGTCTACAGTGCTGATTGGAAAATCATCTCCGCAAGTTCCTGCAACGTTGTACACAAAACTAATGTCAAATTCAGGTAAAGTCAAACAAACAACTGACAAACAAATTAAGATGATCAGCAGAACATGTGACAGATTATATTTGAGGTCGATAGCCAACAAATAAACCAACCAAGTTTGATGAATACCCCTTGAGCAATGCAAACAATTTGAAAATAACCTCGTATTCATGACATTTTATTTTAGAGGATCACTCTGAAACTTTGAAACATGTCTAGATTCCCATATCCGCTCATTCATGGTACAACCTAGTGAGTTTTCCAGGTCAGACTGGATATTGCTAGTTACCCAATTTGGGGTCAAAACTGAAATACGGATCCATGTTTCCCTACGCGGAAGCCGTACGAGCAAGGCAAATGAAGAATTTGAAAATAAAATCAAGTGAAATGTAGAAAACAATATAATGAAGCTTCCTGTGACGAAAAGGTTCGACTAGGGAATTAATACACAGAGTTCAGAAGTCAGGAAGAGAAGAGAAAGGGAAGGGAGCAAAAGACAAAAAAGAAGGAATTAGGGGGATAAGGTTATTAATCATCTCTTTTGTAGTTCTCCAGTTTGAAACTGTTTGATCCTCAAGGGTATATTGAGCATTATTTTTTCGACTTAAATTTGGAAGGCAACTTCCTCCCAAGTTACCTTTTACATAATCATGATCGTTCGAGAGGACATGCAATTGTTTCAGAAGTCGTTTCCAAAAAAAATTCTCTCTCCAAGTCGACCAAACAGCACAAAAGAAAGGATTTTTAAAACTTCCCTTCCTGTTTTTACCACATATAGTTGTATTCATCAAGAAATAATTGCTCAAACCCACAGACCCAGCTCAAGTCAAGATTTCAAAATGGATTTCACATGAAGTTTATAATATGACAACATGATAGCCCCGTTTGGTCTGATAGAAATGAAGTAGCGTATAGAGAGAGAAAGCAAGAGGTACAAGACTTATTTTTTAACTGCTGCTAAAACTGAAGCAATACATTTGAAAGTCCTCATGTTTCATGCTTCTCTTTCTCCCGAGAGATTATTAGCGATCATTTTCTAGTCTTCTAGCATGTTAAATAACCTGAAATACATAATGTTGAATTACCTGCTTGGCAGACGGAACCTTGGGTTCTCCCCATTCCATGGCTTTCTTCTCAAGCAGTTCAAAATCAGCTTTGCCAGCCTGTTGGGAAGTGTATGGTTGAGCACTAACCGTTGGATATGAAAGAGCGCATTGAAAACAAAAGATAAAAGAAACTCAAATGCATATTACCTCTACTAAAGCCCCAAGATCTGAATCAAAACTTTGATATCGTTTGAGAACAAGCTCATCCAAAGAACCATCCTTTTGTCACATCAAAAAAACTACTAAGTACAACAATCAAGAGGAACTGAAGAACCTCTTTTGATAAAATTGTATTACTTCCTAAGAAAGAGGAATAGATCACCTCAATCAGCTTTGCAACATTCCGGAGTCCACGAGCCAAGGTATCCATTCCACTTATATGAGCAATAAACAAGTCCTCAACATCCGTGCTTTCCCTTCGTCTAAAAATAACCATAAATACTGTCATGTTCAGAAACATAAATACTCAAGAAACAAGAAATACAAAACAAAAGGAAAATTATATTCTGGGTCCGATTGTACCTTCTCGAGGATTACACATGCCTTTGATATATAATCTGACTAACACTCGTAGTCTAATACAACTAATGAACTAACTAATACTCATACAACGGACATCATAAAAGCTTTCTTTCACAAGGAAATTTTAGCATTATTTGTCAGCCCAAAACTAGGTTAATTTCAAGGTAAAATCAACCTCGAAAACAAACAAATAAAGGTGGAGACCAAATCAAACAGCAGTTATTGGAGCGTATTTTGCAGATAATTCTTGGAGAAGTGTTAGGAAACCCTCAAATAAGAAAGCAGCACGTAACGTCCATAAGACTATTAATCCACATATTTATGATGCATAACGCCATAGAAAAGGTTGATGAAAGGAATTTACTAACAGTTTGGCATCAAAATTGAATCCTCCTGGTGCTAAGCCACCCTGTCATCGAAACAAAATGAACAGCAGAACCAGTTACATGTAGTACAACAAGTAATTACAAGCCTACATATGTTCTATGCATATGTTAACCACATACATTTCTCACGACACTGAGCATAACCATGGTTGCTTCTCCTATGTCAGTTAAGAACTGATCTGTGTCCCAACCTGAAGTTTTGAAAAAAGCTCTTCATATCAACTCCCATTTATAACCATAGAATCTATTGTTACTATTTAAAGAGCGGCATACTGGTAAGTGATAGTCTGAGACTCTGATAGAATACCGATTTGAGGATCTCCCGTGTTAGCATCTATATTTCCAAGTAAACCATTGATTCTTGCAGTTTCAAGTTCATGGTGACAGCTGCAAATCATGGAGGGGAAAAAAGTGAAAAACTAGTGGCTTTCATATTTGTCGAGGACATTAACAAGTAAATCTCAAACAGAACATAGACCAATGTCACTCCTGGTTACAATATAGATAGCACAATCAAATTTGGAAGATTTTCAAGTAAAATAAGATTACAATAACTACCCGAATTCCTTCTGAAGCCATGACAGATGTAATAATGTCTTACTCGTTCAGAACGAAAAAGAATTAAATATTGCCTACAATAAATTGTGAAACTGCACTTACCAACATACATATAATGTGCAATTACTAACGAGTGTTTGTACTTTGAATAAATACTCAGGGAAATACCACCGTTCTAAAATAGTATTTACCCAAATGAAAAACGTTCAAATATCATGGCTTCAACTCATGATCTTAACCATAATTGCACCTTCAAGTAGCATAACATCACAATTGTAGCTGTGATTTCCCTTAAAATCGTATGTTGAAGTTGTGATTTCAGGAAGCATGTTTTGAGAAAGCAAAAATATGCTGTTAACCAACATAATATCTTCTATCAGCTCAAAAAAAAAAAAAAAGTATCTTTTATTAGTTTGCTTGTCATGTGGATTAAAAAAAAAACCCTCAAGTTCAAGCTCGATCTTAATACGAGCGATACTCCTTATTCATAGTCAACGGATTTGTTTTCCATTGACATTCTGTCTACTGGATGCCCATACAATAGATTCCTTCAAAGAAAACTCACAAGACAAGTGACACAAATAAATTGAGAGTTACAAGACAAAATACGACGAACCTATGACCAGATAAGGTGGCATGGTTGCATTCAATGTTGAGCTTGAATTCTCCTGCAGATGAGAAGGCCAGGAATTAACTCTTAAAACTCAATTCAAGTCCATTTAGGAGATGTACTCTGTTTTATTGTTCAATTTGCTTATAAAACGTGTCTAAATAGGTAGCTGATACAGTGATACTCAATTGCAACGTCAAGCAAAGGCCAAAGCGATTGGATTACACCAATGGGATCCTAGGCTTACTATATAATGATTAATTAAATTGACGATATTGATATATGAGTGCACAAATAATCATGCAGTGGACATTGAGCACAATGGTAAACCAAGAAATAAGGACATTTGACGGCACAGAAGATGTGATGAGAGGCAGTAATATACCTGCAAGACCATATTTACGCAAGAAATTAGCTGTTGTTGCTGCATCCCAGTCATACCTGACAAAATAATCAACTGTAAAACAGAGAATGTGTACAATATAATACCCTTCAAAGAATAATAATGGAAGCATACTGGTGTTTTGTAGGTTCTTGTGGCTTGGGTTCGATAAGAAGTGTCCCTGGAGTGAGAGAGACACAGAGAGACCATTAAATCATGGCAAAGTGATTAAAATAGTAGTTTCGTTAAAAAGACTAATAGAGATTCAAATTTGTAGTAGTTATCTTTAAAAAAGATGCAAGTTCAATCCAAGTCCAGCAACATGAATTACTTTGAACAATAAAGCTATATTTGGCTACGCATTTATTATCCTTGGTAAAGAATTGAGCAAGAAAAATACCATTGAATCCGATCTTCTTCTTATATGCCACAGCTGCTTCAAGAAACCTTGCCTGCCAATAGGCAAACAACATTTAATTTATTTTTCCAATTTTTAGAAAATGAATATAATGATAACCTTCAGTTCCTATATTAACATACCTTTATGCACTAATGCATAAACTGTAAAGGGGACACTTACAAAGTATGAAAGGACATGACTTGAATCTTAAACTCAAAATTGATAACTAAAGAAGTCATCTGATGACTTACCATATGGTTAAGCTCTCTTTCCATATCTGTGTTCAAGAGAGTCTGATAACCCTCCCGACCGCCCCAAAAGACATAATTTTCTCCACCTAGATAGTGAGTCACCTGTAGCAGTAGTGAGTTTAGCTCACTTACGGGTCACAGCAGATAACTCAAGTTCATCTAAGAGTGCACATAAACACTCATGTTCTGGCTCAACACATAGAAACCACCCACCTCGATGGCTTTCTTCACTTGAGCAGCACCATATGCGTATACTCCTAATTCAGAGCTGTAAAGCAAGATACCAATGGTACAACTCACTTAATAGCATGAACATCATGAAACATATTCAGTAGTGAATCCGTTGAAAAGTACCTAGTAGCAGCACCATGCATGTAGCGAGGATGCATGAACAACTGGGCTGTACCCCACAAAGGACGGATCTTTCTTCCCTATGTAATTAGATAATGTGTATTAACAAAAACAGAGGCAAAATCTGAAAGTAGTTGAAACAACAAGCAGATTAGTGTAACTGAAATGGGAATGTTTCGATTGATGTGTAGTAAGACTTTGCAAGTTAGAAGTAGAAACGAAAAATCTTCATGGATGGTAGAGGTAGCACCAAAAGAAGATAAGCTGAAAAGAAGAGATTAAGATGGTTTGGACATGCCTATCGTAGATCAATAGATGCAGTATTTAGGAAGAGTGATATGGCTACAGTATAAGTAGAATTAAGGGGAGAGGTGACTTCAGAGGCGATAGTTAGAAAGGATCTAGATTTGTTGGATATCACGGAAAATGTTTCCCTTGATAGAGCTCAATGGAGAAAACAGATTTCTGTAGCCGACCTCAAATGATTGGGACTCAAGACTCGGTCCTATTTGGTTCCGTTTGGTTTAGAAGCACAATCTGGGAAGGTAGCCCAGAAAGTCTAGAATTACCTACTATAATAATTTTTTGTACTGCATCTGCAATGAAAATATCCATCTAAACCACCAAATGAGGACAAAGAAATCCTTATGAACGTTGAGCCTTAACAGTAGGCTCTTAATCCTCGCAGAAACATGGAGAACCAAGACATGAATAACTATCTATCCTAAAGAGCGATTATATGTGCTCTCTGCTCAAATGCAATAAAAGTTTTGGTATGCCAATTCATGAAAGTTAGGTTACCTGAAGCTCTTTAGCAAGTGCTACCACTTCATCCAAATTTGCATTGGAATCCTAAGACAATCAGAATAGACATCAATGAATTTGTGCTACAAAAGCGAACATGCAATCCTCAGAGCCACATTAATCCACCATCATCATTCAAAGAGTAGGAAGTAAGGAACAAAATCTCATTTTGTTTCAACCCAAACAGCTGAAACATTTCAGTTTCCCAGGGAATCGACACGAATCAGCAGTGGAAATTCGTACTTCCAGTTTTTTTTTTTTTTTACCCAGAATACAACCTAACTCAAAACCAAAAGTCGTTTCAACAGCTTTTACATTTCTTCACACTCTTCTACTTTCCATCAAACTAAGGGGCTTTATAGTTCCAAAATGATAGATTTCCAAGCTAATCAATCAACGTAAAGAATAAACTTTTTTGGATGAAAGGATATAAAATCGCCACATCCTTTTTATCTTTCTACATTTCATATCCCTTCACCCACATTTTCGACCTCTAAACCACTGAGTCTGACATTAAGGGGACATAAACAAAAGATTACTCACCTCGAGGGTTTTACCATCTGGAGCAATATCCCTATCATGAAAGCACCAGAAGTCAACTCCAAGCTTGTCTATAAACTCAAAATTTGCTCTCACTGTATCATTAAAAGAAAGAAAGTACTCAGTTACTCATAGAGTGCAGTCAGTAATAACTGTGAAAAGAGTTGGATGATTCTGATAGGTCTTACTCCTCCTCTTAGCCATAGCCACTGAATTGGTACCGTCTTCCCATGGCCACATCTTTGTAGGCGCACCAAATGGGTCACCTCCAGTCCCACGGAATGTGTGCCAGAAAGCAACACTAAATCTCATCCAATCCTGCAGTCAGCAATATATTCCTTAACCCTTTCGTATTTATTCTCCCGAAACAACAAATGAACAAATTATAAACAGAAGGAAAATAACAAACCAACCTTCATTTTCTTCCCAAGAATGTCCTCTTGAGCATTATACCACTTAAATACAAGTGGGTTCTTGCTTGAAGGGCCCTAAGCAGGCGAAACAAATGGTACAAGTGTGCATTAGAATTTTAGAGATAAATTACCTCTGAATGTAGTGAAGCAATTGCAGTTGTTGAAAAATCTTGAAAATACTAAACACGGATCTAGTAGTCTTGTCATCTTACCTCATACTTAATTTTAGGAATGCCGGGGAAAAATTCCCCTTCCCAGTCATCACCACATCCACTGCTAATGTCAGCGGGACAGGTCTCTGGACTCCCATCAATCTGCATTTGAGATGGAACAAATGGCAGGATCAGTGACGGACATAAGGAGAGACCAGTGGGGGCATGGGACCCCACTGGATTTTTTTAATTACAATTGCAATATTTTACTTAGTTATTTCAGTACACAAGTTCAGAACAAGAAAAAATTATCAAGTGCTCTTGGCATTTTGTCACCTGGTGTACTAACACCATTCTCCGCAACATGTTCATGTGGGATCAAGACTAAAATGTATGAGTACCACATAAATATTGATAGAGAATGGTTTTGGGGCACTTTGTGAATTGTGACTATTACAAGCAAGCTTTCATTCATTGAACTTTCGCCTCCAAAATGCCATTTGTTTACAGAATTACAATTATTATCTAATAACAAAATGCAAGTCAGGCCAACCACCTTTTTACCTTCTTCCATATTTTTCTCTTTATCATTCTTAAATCTATCACTAACTCCTCAATCAAATTTGGGTCGAAGATGATTCCTTTAGAGCTAACATCAACGTGTTTCATATTCTTACAAAAAAAAGAAACATAATTTGTTTTCACGACAAAGTTGCATGTGTTGTTTTGTGCCCCGCTAGTACGATTTTCTGGCTATGCCACTGGGCAGGAATATAGTAAGTTGAAAAGGTAACACGCACACACAGAGAAATAGAATCAAGAGAGAGATTCTATACCACAGCTAGGGAGACTATATGTAGACAAAGAACCCATAACAGGAACTTCACAGCCTTCATTTTATTCACCTCACCAAACAACCTACACAACCAAAAGCAGAAAACAAATAGTATTGCAATATCACCAAACACTAAAGGCTACAATACGAAAACCACCTTTTTTCGTGTACAAGTAAGAACATCAGATAATTTACTAACAAAGGGAGGGGAAAGGGCTGATCAAAAAACGAGGGGGAGATTTGAACCCAAACTTCACATTAACAAAAAAAAAAGAACCATGTGAAATGCACTTAGTTGAGAGCATGGGCCTAGCCTTGCTGGTCGTGTAGCCTCACTTTAGATGTGAGGTCTTGGCTTCGACTCCATTAATTGTCACTCTAAGATCTTCAAACAAATGCCATCTCTGGCAAAAAGAAGGAATGAACAGAGTTGAAACCTTATACGTGCAATCACCGAGGTGAACCATTAACGGTTAATGTCAGGGCACGGAATTAGTCGATGTGCGCCCGCACTGGCCCGGACATCCGATTATTAAGAATACAAAAAAAAAAAAAGGATTTACCGCATTAGCTCATACCAATCATCCCAAAAGTTATTCAGCACATGACATCCGCCTATTAATCGACTAATTTGTCTCTTTGCTAAAATTATGGTCGATTTACAAAATTCAAAACACCAAAGCAAACATATATCATATCTCAGAAGTCACAACCAAATTGACATCCCAAAACAACAAGTGAGATCAACCAGAAGCAACAATTGGCATGCGTAAATTACCCCAAATTGGCATAGCGATCGTGCACTAAACGTATTGAGTTTACGGGTTCAAATCCTATTGGGAATGAGTTTGATACCCATTGGAATTGGTTGCGATTGGATCAGTGTAAACAGTAATATTCTATATGTATGACCAAAAAAAAAAAAAAGGTTATCCCCAATTGGACTATCACAGATTAGAGTAGACCTGTCTTGTTCTCAAAAGATCAATCGCTCAGATGAGTGAGAGAGAGAGAGAGAGAGAGAGAGAGAGAGAGTGCAATATGGGCCATATGGCTAGTGAAGATGCTTAAAGTTATTAGTACAAAAGAGCAAACAACATAGGAAGATTTATACTTTCATCTGGGAAAACCATTAATCTAACAACATAGGTAGAATGTTCAAAAAAAAAAAAACAACATAGGTAGAGAAAACTTACAGATTGAAGAGGCTTTCCTTTCCTGCGAGGGCAAACCAGAACCAGAACTCCAACAAAGGGGCAGTGAACCCAGATACTGTTATTATATACTAATTCGATAACAGGGCCTTTAATTCCGACTGATCCGATCCTATCTGTTGCGGAGAATTAGCGTACAAACCTGATTGAAATTGATCTCGTCGTACTAATGTATATTTATGATAGGACATAAGGACATAATCCAGGGATGCTAGGATACCCCACCACACGTGTCGGATTGAACCTCGTATACGTGGCGGTGACGAGGCCTACGAGAAACAAATGCATGGAGTATTTTGTGGGAAAAAGGACCTCCACTTTTGTTGACCGAGTTTTTTTTTTATTAACCGGTAGCTTACGGAAAGTTCGACTAATTTTAATATTTAATTTTATTGCCCGTTTGTAGGGAATTTAATTAAAATTAGAGCAAAATTTCATATGAACGAACCTGAAAGAAGTTAATAGCATTCAGGAAGTTTCAAAAAGCTTCGAACCTGAGGCATTAACCATTGCTGACCAAGCCGTCGGGTTCTTTTGCGGACCAAGTTTCAATTCAGTTTGTTATCCTCTAATTTGAGGCAATTTTGTTACGGGTACAATACTTGTACACCATCTTGTGTAGAACCATATCGAAATTCTATACAAATGATTTAAGTCGTTTAATTTGTTCAGAATATTTTTTGAAGGGTCATTGTAAAAAATCAGATTAGCGGGATATCGGCAAGTGTTTGATCCATACGTTCTCTTTTTGGTCTCTAATTGGACAGACAGAAAAAATAACGTATCGATCAAATACTTACCGATATCTAGCGGAATTGATTTTTACAAGAACCATTAAAAAAATATTCTAAACGAATTGAAAGGTTGGAAATATTTGTGCGGGAGCTCAAAATGGATCCTACACAGGTGGTGTACAAGTTTGTACACAAAAGTATTGTAGCTATGCGTACAACACTAAAAATGGACAGCAAAAGCTGCAAAAGGGAGAATTGTTCACATTATGTTAAGTTTTTTTTCTCCGAAGATGAGAAATAGTGAGAGACTTGCAAGCCAAACATAGGGATTTAGGTAGTGTCAAAATTTAAAAGGGGAACCCAACTGGCTATGGGCTTTGGGCCTGGATCAATATGTAGACAATTTTCTTTGGGCTTCCACCTTGGGCTTGAAACCCGACTACAAAAAATGAAGGCCGAATACATGTTTTAATAATTAATATCCGTCAATGACATTTTCAGTATTAACAAATATTCTCAATATGTTCTTGACGGATATTAATTATCAAAATACGTCATGGGCTGTCATTTTCCCCTCACGTTATGATCTGCTCCAATCATTTCGGGGGTCCCGATTTTGTAATGGCCCATCTAAATAGATTAGATTTGTATTTGGAAAGGCCAATAGTCTTCCGACCTTAATTTTATCTCAAACGAAATATTATTCGACCAATGCTTTACTGATATCCGATTAACTTAATCTTTTTTCATGAATAATTTACAATTCGAACCATCGACATTAAAATATACGGCGGGCAATTTTTTCAAACATGGCTTCGTTGCGTTCGGGTGATGAATAATGAGGACTTGGAAAGAAGACAGAGAAGTCAGAATCGGATAGGAGAGTCAACAAAGAGACAACGGAAAGAGAGGATATCGATAAGACGCCACTCCGACGGAACATAGTATCCGATATCAGAAAAGAGAATCACATGAGGTATTCGAGGGGAGGCCTTTCTATGTAATATTGTGGAGTTAGATGGAAATGCTAAAATACACGTCTTAAATTTAGTGTGTGAAGTATGCAGTGACTATGCACCCTTGGATTGTACTGTAATTTATATCACTAGTGATTGTCCATGTCTAAAGGCACGACGTAATAAGTTCTGAATACAATTTAAATGAATTCTCCTTCTCTACTGTTGGCTGCTCCGCCAACCAAACTGATGTCTCCTTGAAGTCACATTAAAGAATGTTTGAAAATAAAATAACAATGATACGCATCAATTCAATACAACATTAAAGAATGTTTTAAAATAACACATTTACTGACTATTGATTACGTAATAAGTTTTGAACGCAATTTAAATGAATTCTCCTTCTCTACTATTGACCGCACCGCCAACCAACCTCACATCTCCTTGAAGTCACATTAAAGAATGTTTGAAAATAAAATTACAATGATACACATCAATTCAATGCAACATTAAAGAATGTTTTAAAATAACACATTTACTGATGCCTACAGGCACTCCTAATAATCATCTCATTTTTTTAATTTTTGCACACATTAATACATTATCCCAAATCTGTATTATAAAAAGAGTGGTTTTTCTTTAAAAATGTCTAGAAATACAAATAAGAGCAACATTTATTGTCATCAATTTTTTTTCGCTAAAATAATAGTCATGTAATTAGAAAAAGAAACAAAAAAGGAAAATCTAATTATTAATTTCCTTACTAAATCTCTCTCTTTTTTCAGTAATATTTACTCTCTCTCTCTCTCTCTCTCTCTCTCTCTCTCTCTCTCTCTCTCTCTCTCTCTCTCTCAAGTTGGAGAGAAATAGAGAGAGAAAGAAAATGTTACAAAAAAAAAAAAGGAGAGAGAGATTTGGTAAGGAAAACAATAATTAGGTTTTCCTTTTTTGTTTCTTTTCTAATCTCACATGGCTACTATTTTAATGAAGAGTAATCCAACTTGCTATTTCTCCATTTGGGTTGGCCAGAGGCGGCTTGGTGGTTATCAGAGGCGGATGATCGACAGTTTGGGTTTGGCTGCTGTTTGATTGGTAAGCGATGGTGGGCGGCGGGTTGAAGATTTGCATCATTAGGGTTTGTTTTTGGTTTTAGGGACTGGGCTTGGCCCACTTTGGTGGGTTAGGTTCCTTTGTTTGTGCTTAATTATAATATTTGATTTTTTTTAGGTCATTTGGTGTTTTTGAGCTTCATTTGTAATACCTGGCCTTTGAGGTATTTAGGTGTTTGCACTTTGCCCTTTAGAGTGTATGGGCTTGTCCCATCTGGCTGTACTTTTCAACCTTGGTTGGAAATCCCTTTCCCCCTCTTCTTAATAAAATACTACTTTTGTCGATAAAAAAAGTGTATTAATCCAACTTGATAAAGATAGAGATAGAGAGAGAAAATTAATCGATATTACTAAAAAAAAAAAGAAGAGATTTGGTAAGGAAAGAATTTTTTTTTTTTTTTTGTTTCTTTTCAAGTCACATGGGTACTATTTTAACAAAAAATAATTCGATGGCAATAAATGTTGCTCTCATTTGTACGCCTAGATATTTTCAAAGAAAACGCTCTATTTATAGGCATTTTCAAAGAAAACTGCTCTATTTACTATTTTAACAAAAAATAAGGGAAATGATTTTGCCACTCCCTTTTTGGTTAACGCAACTCCCCTACAAGTGTATTTTTGCACCAAATATTCACTTGCAGGGGAGTGGTATTAACAAAAAATGGAGTGGCAAAATTAGCGGCCAAAAATAATTCGATAACGATAAATGTTGCTCTCCCTCTCTGTCTCTATCTTTATCAAGTTGGAGAGAGGGGAAGCAAATGTTACGGAAAAATCAAGTTAGAGAGTGGGAAGCAAATGTTATGGGAAAAAAAGGAGAGAGAGATTTGGTAAGGAAACTTAGGAAAACAATAATTTAGGTTTTTCTTTTTTGTTTCTTTTCTAATCAAATAACTACTAAAGATAGAGATAGAGTGAGAAAATTAATAAATATTATGAAAAAATAAGGACAGAGATATTTGGTAAGAAAAACAATAATTAGATTTTTCCTTTTTGTTCCTTTTCTAATCATATGGCTCTGTTTATAGAGAGAGGAAGAAAATGTTAAAAAAACAAGAGAGAGAGAGAGAGAGAGAGAGAGAGAGATTTGGTAAGGAAAACAATAATTAAGTTTTCCTTTTTTAGAGAAAAAATAATTACGTTTTCCCTTTTTTCAAATATTATGAACTCTTATACCAATATTATGCATTATATTATGAATGTTATCAATTTAGGACATTTTGAAGAGGTGCCTACCATGCACACCTGAATAGGAATCTTTATCGTACCACTCTCCGTAACTAAATGAAGTTATTTCAAAAATCAAAAATGATATAAGTACCGACCGGGGGGAGGGAAATCGTATCGAAGGCCAGCGGCGGGCCGTCTCCAGCCACCAGCCGGCCGATCCGAGCCATTCAAAAATTCTATAAAAAAAAAACCGATGAGGCTTACGCGAGAATCAACGGCATCCGAGGTGTGTAGGGTGCTTGATCCGAGCACCCTTTTTTCGGTACATATAGCATCTCTCTTTCAAAAATAGGTGGAATCATATATGTCAAGTTTGTACTGCTTTTAAGTACCAGTTGCTCTGCACAGGAGGCGGAAGCAATTCGTGATCAAGAATGTTTCCAAGTAGTGTGAAAAATGATGATTTGAGCTGCATCGGCTGCAGGCATCGCGTTGTTTCTGTCAAAGTCCTACTCTCTATTACTCATTCAACCAGCTAGTGACAAAATCCAAAGTTACGGGTCAAAATCAGACGAATTGAAAATGAAAGGATCAAATTGACATAGAAGGGAACTAAACGGACAAAGAATTATTTTATCCATAAAATTATATCGAAAAGTGCTTTCAAATTCTGTCATCGGTTCATATCATGACCTTTTATCCTTATCCTTATCCTTCAAAAATACAGATTACGATGGAATTTTCTTTTACAAAAAATAGTAAGAAATTGATATTCGTGTTCCACTTTTCATTGATAGCGCTCCACTTTGTTCATAAAGTTACTAGTAACTTCACGTTAAAATTAAAACGCCATTGGTAAAAAGTGAAGCGCAAAAATCAGTTTCCAAAATAGTATTACAAGCAAAATATACGTCACTTATTACATGTCTTATTCACTTCTTTTTGGCATCAAAGAAGAACATCATAAATAAATAAATATATATATAAAATAAGGACCTCCTCATTTAAAAATGACTATATATATATATAACTAAAATAAGGACCTCCTCATTTAAAAATGACTATATATATATATATATATATATATATATATATATATATATATATATATATGAAAGAAAGATTACAAGGGTTTAACAACTCAAAGAACAAAGTCATGAAATTAATCTAGCAAACAATTTTTGATTGTGTGAATGAAACACATTTAGGTAAAATAATAATGTTAAAGCTGTTTTTGTTAATGCCATATTTTTAGTCACGCTCAATCACTTAATTTAGGGCAAATTCCCCTTATCTTTTTTTATTTTATTTAATGTAATGAGCCTATCCCTCTCTTCTCTTCTCTTCTCTTCTAAAGTTGTTTTTGCTAACAAAATTTCTTTTCTAGCATAATAGTCATGTACTTTGCACATGATTCAAGTATTTAATGCACTCAAATTTGGCATTAACAATTACAGTTTTGGTATTATCGCTACCCATTTTCAGATGTAGAGATATTTTTTTTGATCTGCAAGATGTAGAGATTGCTTCCTTTTTTAATTAGAAGCCATTTAACTGAAACAGCATGATTGGCATGGAGGGTTTTTTTTTTTGGCACTAACTGAAGTTTATTTTGAAGGAAATCAGTTCAATTGATTCCATTGAATGATTAATGGTTTGTCACTTGTCAGTGATAGAACATGGTAAAGTACTTCTTTTCATATTTTTGAAGTGCCTAATGATACATGCTAATGCTAGTTTAATGGAAGGATGGAAAGATGTGCTAGTTGCGAGATTACCATCAAAACACATTAATTAGGCTGGAAAGATACGGTGGATCTTATCAACCTTAATTTCACAACAAACAGATTTGGTTTTGATTACAAAACTAAAATCAAACACGACAACTAAACATGAACTAATTGATAACGTCTAATAAAAAAAAAGAAAAGGACTTTCAATTCCCCACTGTTTCGTAATCAATTTGGAATCAATTATTGTAAATAAATAGTAAATAAATTTGGACTCAATTATTTGATTTGATCGCATAAGTTGGTACTGAGGAAAGCGATCTTAAAAGAGTCAAATGGAGTGAGATTTTTAAATAAAGCGTGTTAATTGTAAGGAAAAATATGATCACTAGCAATAGCTAGGTGAAGCAATAAGTGAAAATGCATGTCAAATGGAGATGCTCTTACACTTTAGTTGGTTAAAAACAAGAAATACTTTAGTTGGAGATGCTCCCCTTTCCTCCGACCGGGCCTTGCAGACTACATATCATTGGCAAGCCCGATCGGAAGAGAGGGGAGCATGCTTTCGCTTCGGAAACGTAGATCTCTTACACACTGGCTTATCAGTTTTCCTTTCCTTCGGTTCAAACACGGCGGTTGGTCTTGTTCATACGAAAGTACCATACGAAAGCAGAAGGAAAGGACACAGGTAAAATGTGCTAAAATGGATTTTATTCGTCTTGTTCATACTCCATACCATACGAAAGCAGAAGGAAAGGACACAGGTAAAATGTGCTAAAATGGATTTTATTCTACTCCCTCTGTCTCATTGTGATAGTCTCCAGAAAAAAGACGTGCAATTTTCAGATTAAAAAATGAAGAGATTCGAAAAATTATTTTTCGTAGGGAACTATTGTATCATTTTTGGGATGGAGGGAGTGGTTCAAGTAACACCCACAATAACCAGTCAAGATAGTTACGTACCCTCGCCCAAAAAGTAAAAAATAATAGAATAAGTTTCCAGTTAATAAGTTTACAAGAACGCACCCTGAACACTCAACGTCCCCCAATTGTATGATTGTGTATGTTCCACAAGGAAATATAATCCCATGAAATTCTATTATCAACCTGTCAAAATTAATGTAGTATTTGGGAGTCAATTATATTTTAAGTTCTGGATTCTGGATTGTAAATTATAATAGATGTTAGGATTATATAATGAGAATTTGTAAAATTATTTTCGGACAATATCAGCAGAACAAATTTTACAGGAGAATTTTGTGAGTGATAGTATAAGCAGAATCTTTATATATAACTCAACAATTACAAATGCGTTTTGCCTATACACCGGTGAATGACCACAATCCATAAAGATGGCCAAATAATAGACTATACAAGGCTGAGTACTTTTTCAAGTAGTCATTTGGCCTGGTTTTGCCTGGTTTTTAAATGATGATATGAGCTGCATCGGTATGTGTCACATTATTTCTATAAAAAAATCCGACTCTCTAGGCTTGTTCGTTTTGAGTTTTGAAGGAAATTTGAGTGGAGAGAGAGATAGATAGAACATATTCCATGCGGACCGTGAGTAGAAATTTTAAAGCCCCCAAACAAATTAAAACTGAAAGGACCGAATTGACATGTCAAAACACATTAACCCCATTCCAGTTTATTTAAAAAGAAATTTTTAGAAAATGAAGGTAATTTAAAGTTCAAAAATCATGTGTTTACGCAAATAATTTTTCTACTAATATGGATCTTGTTTGATAGATTACATTGAGATATTTTAAACGGTGCAAAAAAAATAAAAATTTATTTTTTATTTTTATTATATTTGAACTTAAAATTATTTTCTTTTTAAAAAAAATGTTTAAAAAGAAAGTGGAACGGCATCTAGTTACAAAACTAAAATTAAACACCACAACTAAACATGATAACGTCTAATTAAAGAAAAAGAAACGTCTTTTCCCACTGTTTCGTAATCAATTTGGAATCAATTATTGTACCAAAAAAATAATAATTTTGGAATCAATTATTTGATTTGATGGCATAAAGTTTGTACCGAGGAAAGCGACCTCATATTAAAAGAGTCAAATGGAGTGAGATTTTTAAATAAAGTGTGTCAACTGTAAGAAAAAATATGCTCCATTTGAGTATAGACGTCGTGTGCATTGTTGAAAGGAAACGGTTTTGTCCACGCTTCACTTTTGGGCTGTAGATAACCTTATATAAAACTCTCTTAAAGTCCAAACTTTAACCCATGTGATAAATCTGAGCATTCGTTGGCTTCGCGGTAGGTATGCTTGATTTGCTTCCCGTCCATCCTAGCTAGCCAGCATAAACCTGCAGTCAAGGATGATACTAAGACCCCGTTTTCGAAAGGGAAATAAGTATTTATTTTTTAAAAAAGCAATTTCAAGCTCAAAAATCATGTGCTTATGTAAATAAATTTTCTATCAATATGGATCTTGTTTGATAGATCTTATTGAGATTTTCATTTACATTATTTTTGAGTTTGAAAATGTGAAATAAGTATTTATTTTTTAAAAAGGTGTTCTGAAACGGGGCATAAGTGAATGACCTTATGGTGTGTTGCCAAAAACAAGTTCGATGATACCCAAGTGTTGTGCAAAGGACACTTTTGTGTGATAAACGTGAAACATAAATCGACTTTTGTGGCTCATATTTATGGAGTTATTATTACTAATGGGGACCAAGTGCTGATTTCACCCAAGTGCGGAGGGAGGCAAATGGAGTTCACTGGTCCCATGGGTGATCGAGTGAAAAGGATTACTTTTACAGGAATGCTACGCTTACAACATATATACAACATGCTGACATGGCACTAGATGGAATGTTGTAAGTTGGTGAGAACCAGTGCCACGTCAGCATGTTGTATCCATGTTGTAATGAAATGTTGTAAGCGTAGCATTGCATTTACTTTTATTACTCCATCCGTCCTAATTTATTTGTTTCAGTTTTATTTTAATCGGATAAAAAAAATTAGTTATATCTTTAAATTAATAATAAATTTTATATTCAATATTGATCTTGTTTGATAGATCTCGATTTGTTCTATAATACGATATTTTTGAAATCACATAAAACATTATAAGTTATAAGATATAATAAATTGAAAAGTGAGACGAACTCTCAAAAAGAACAATTAAATTAGGACGGAGGGAGTAGTAGTATTTTTAGTGCCATTTTCACAAGCACCTGCAAAATGTATTTCACAAGGTTCGCACCATTGTGGTCCAGATTGAAAATGGATGAGTTGTTATTTTTCCACAAAAGCCAACAAGTAAAAGAAAAGAGGGTACTTCCGTTGAACCGAGAGAAAGAGAGAGAGGGGGAGGGAGGGGAGAGAGCGGCCCAGTTGAGCACTGACTAGATGGATACAATCATTGGTTACATCATTAATTGTTTTTTTTTTTGTCAAAATGATAGGAGTTGTTTTATATGAGAAAACAATTGAATACATCAAAGTTAAATATCGTCTCAAGGGAAGTAAATAACCAAACAAGAGGCTTAGTTACCTAAGATCACCCACTAGAGTTTTGCAATCAGGCTTTGCAAGCTAATCGGCTATGACCGACTTTCAAACAGAGAGAGCAACACAAACTCTCAACTGTGGCAAAGATACCCCAAAGAACATCAGAAACCCCACTCAGGGGAGGGAAAACTACCATTAAAAGGAGAAAACCAAACCAACCAAACCCAAAACAAACGAAATCAAAAAGAGACTGTAAAATTTAAAAAAAAAAACCCAGCCAAGGACGCTATTGCCGGAAGCCGCTGCACCGAATCTGTCGGCATATTCGCCGGATGAGCAAAACCAAGCCATCTCATCTTCAAATCTTCACCAGATCGGTTACAGTAAGGCCAAACAAGCGGAGGGGGCGAGGGAGGCGAAGGGTGGAGGGAATTGAAAGAGTTTTAAAAATTTAGATAAAATCATATCCTTGCACGTAGACATTAAAATAACCAATGATAAAAACATATATATATTTTTTTTTATCATCAAAAGGGTGGGAGAGGGTGACCAGCGTAGCAACTCCTCCCTGGGCGTGATCATAGGGACTCCCGACCCGCCGTGGACTGCCCGGTTCGAGCCATAGCTACCATCCGAGAGGACGGGCCATCACCACTTAGAGCACAGCAGAGAGAAATCCCTCTCTTCGGTCCAACTACGGGTTTGAATCAAAGCCTACGGGTTCGAATCAAAGCCTATTAATGGTATCACCAGGTACATGCACACATGTGCCTCCCGGGGCACGAACCTACGCAGTTGTTAAAGAGAGATGGTGTCTCCCACCAACTGGGCTACCATCTTGGTGGTATGATAAAAACAGATTGATAGGAGTATTCAATAGCTCGTGCAGTGATAAAAAAAAAAAACAAAAATATCGTTATTAGGACGCTCTGTAAATTTTCTCATTTCTAAATTTTGGCGGAACCAATTTTAGACCTCGGGGCTAAGTGAGGACTAAGATTATTAAATACTTGCGGCCGGGACACACGCAATGCATGTGCAAGTCGAAATTAATCTGAAAAGTTTGATTAAATTCGTGAATAGAAAGGTTAACTTAATTCACCTCTTCACCATTTTTGACGACACCTATGTACTTCAACCTCCCTCCTCAGTTCTTGGTCTCTTCTTTTTTGAAATACGTAACAAACAAAATCAAATCATTAGAACTATATATAAGAACTACTGGATTACTCGTGCCTAAAGGCACTCCTAATAATAATCTCATTTTTTTAATATCCGCACATATTAAAATATTATCTCAAATCTGTATTATAAAACAGAGTGGTTTTATTTAAAAATGTTTAGACTTATAAATGAGAGCAACAGTTATCGCCATCGATTTTTTTTTCTGTGGCTCTCTCTCTCTCTCTCTCTCTCTCTCTCTCTCTCTCTCTCTCTCTCTCCCCGTAATATTTGCTCTCCCTCTCTTTCTCTATGATGAAAAATGTTACAAAAAAAGGAGAGAGAAATTTGGTAAGGAAAGCAATAATTAGGTTTTTCTTTTTTGTTTCTTTTCTAATCACATGGCTACTATTTTAACTAAAAACAATTCAACTTTATAAAGATAGAGATAGAGAGGAAAGAAGTACTAAAAAAGAGAATGGTATGGAAAACACTAATTAGGTTTTCTTTCTTTTTTTTATTTCTTTTCTAATCACATGGCTACTATTTTGACGAAAAATAATTCAATGGCAATAAATGTTACTTTCATTTATATGCCTAGACATTTTCAAAGAAAAATTTTCTATTTACTATTTTAATGAAAAATAATTCGATGGTGATAAATTTGCTCTATTTATACGTATACAAATGAGAGCAACATTTATCGCCATCGAGTTTTTTTCGTAAAATAGTAACCATGTGATTAGAAAAGAAACAAAAAAAAATCTAATTATTACTCTCTCTCTCTCTCTCTCTCTCTCTCTCTCTCTCTCTCTCTCTCTCTCTCTCTCTCTCTCCCCGTAATATTTGCTCTCCCTCTCTTTCTCTATCTTTATCAAGTTTGAGAGAAATAGAGAGAGGATGAAAAATGTTACAAAAAAAGGAGAGAGAAATTTGGTAAGGAAAGCAATAATTAGGTTTTTCTTTTTTGTTTCTTTTCTAATCACATGGCTACTATTTTAACTAAAAACAATTCAACTTTATAAAGATAGAGATAGAGAGGAAAGAAGTACTAAAAAAGAGAATGGTATGGAAAACACTAATTAGGTTTTCTTTCTTTTTTTTATTTCTTTTCTAATCACATGGCTACTATTTTGACGAAAAATAATTCAATGGCAATAAATGTTGCTTTCATTTATATGCCTAGACATTTTCAAAGAAAAATTTTCTATTTACTATTTTAATGAAAAATAATTCGATGGTGATAAATTTGCTCTATATAAACGTATACAAATGAGAGCAACATTTATCGCCATCGAGTTTTTTTCGTAAAATAGTAACCATGTGATTAGAAAAGAAACAAAAAAAAATCTAATTATTACTCTCTCTCTCTCTCTCTCTCTCTCTCTCTGGTTGGAGTGTGTCAAATTGATGTATTTCTAGAATCAATTTGTCATGTTCGGTAAGAAAACTTGGGAATGAATAATTGACATTAGATGTTGTAATGCGCAAAGATATAAGTATAATGGGTTTGTGTGAACAAGTGGCCATTGACAGAGCTCAATAGAGGAAATGGATTCATATAGCCGACCCCAAGGGATTGGGACGTAAGGCTCGGTTTGGTTTGGTTTCTTTTCTAATCACATGACTACTATTTTAATGAAGAGTAATCTAACTTGATAAAGATAGAGATAGAGGGCAAAAATTAATAAATATTACAAAAAAAGAACATAGATATTTGATAAGGAAAGCAATAATTAGGTTTTTCCTTTATTGTTCATTTTTTAATCACATACCTACTATTTTAATGAAGAGTAATCCAATTAATATAACTGTTGTTCTCATTTGTATGCCTGAACATTTTCAAAAACAAAAAAAAAATTGCTCTATTTTATGATATAGATAGATAATAACAAGTATTAAATGGAAGTATGTGCGATTTTTTTGGTCACTAGAGTTCTACAATTTAGATAAGAGAAATTCTAAGTACAAAGAAAATGTACCTTAAAATTACCTCGATATCCAGCAGTACATATTAGACAAACAAATTTACATGCCAAAAATCATTGGAAAAAATAGTTTTTCCTTAATCACAAGCGGCAGTAGAATATTATTATCTGAATTATATCAAACGGGACATAAGTCCACATAACAGAAAGCTCAGTAAGAGAAAAAAATACTCCCATTTAATTGAACAAATAATCAATCTTTGGTTGAAAAGACATTTCTTAAAGCACGTGAGTTGCGAGTCCCAACAAATGTGTTGGGCCTCAAAAAATAAAAGAGCAAAGCAAGCAACAAATGGATCCTTGCTTATCCAAAAAAAAAAAAAAAATTGGATCCTGCAACCTTACAAAAATAGGAAACTCTCTATCACTATGCCACAGCCAAGTATTCTTTGCAAGAGATCATAGTACTAATCTTGGAAGTGTGGTCCATAAAATTATTTGGGGGACATGCGTCGCCAACATGTGGTGCACATTTTTGTGAGGACCTACTAAGTGTCTACACTCCACAGAAACGTGAGATGGATACAAGTACTGAAGCACCATGTGATTGTTTTCTAAGACCACTGAATAATTACTCGTAAAATTCGAGACGTTAGGTGGTTGTCAGGGCTTCCCTGGACTGACCTACTTTTAATGCGTTTCAATTTTAAGATAATAAGAGATCAAGAATTCTCTCATCCATTGCTTTTTTCAGGATAATCTAATCGGGACGGTTCAAAGAACATCCAAAAAAACACCTCAAATTTTAAACTCATAGTTTCCGATCAAAATTTTATGATCCGAACCGTTCAATGTGTGCAGAATGTGATTTTAAAGGTGCCCGCGAGAAATTAACAAAAAAAATAATCGGGAAAGGCTTGATTTGAGCAATTTTTATTTGAACCGTTCAATAAAAAACTGTTCGAAACTGTTCGGATCAAGCCCTTCCCGGTCATTTTTTTTTGCTGATTTCTCTCACTTACCTTTTAAAATCACGTTCTGATTACATTGAGCAGCTCGGATCATCAAAATTTGATCAGAAACTATGAAGTATTTTTTTGGGTGTCCCCGGAACCGCCCTGTAATCTAATATACAAAGCTATATAGATCAGATAGCACTTAATCTAGGATCAACATGAACTTTGGCATAAATCATGGGGCAAAGGAGGTCCATGAACTTCACCACTAGAATCATTTGTTGCACAAAAACATACCAGATCACCCAAACCAAATATTGTCTGTACCTCTATGCCCGTGCATTTTTAGCCTTACAATTCTGCAACTGAAAATGCACAAGAATAGAGGTATATGAATTCTTCCGTATAGAAGATTTGATGTCGAGGAAGACGTAAGAGTAACTTCTAAACCAATTCCGCCGATCAAAAAAAAAAAACAATAAGTCTAGGTACACTACATTTAACCACTACATCATCCACTACATGTTTTGTAGGGCTCATCCTGTGCCCCAAAAAAATACAGAAAAATATTCATAAATTTTAAAATAATATATTATGGGGCCCTGTAAAAAATCAGCTCCAACAAATATTGGTAAATATTATTTCTTGATTCGTAGGGGCGAAACGGTGCAGTTAAACAGTTTCGTCCCTACAAATCAAGAAATAATACTTACCGATATTCTTTGGAGCTGATTTTTTACAGAGCCCCATAAAGTATTATTCTAAAATTTATGGACATTTTTTTGTATTTTTTTGGGAGCCGGGGTGAGCCGTATAAAAAATGTAATGGATGGTATAGTGGATGGATGATAGTGTATGTATTATCTCTAAAAAAAAAACCCTTTTAAACCAATTCCCAAATAACTCCATCCCTAAACCAATTCCTGAGATGCATTGCACATCGGCCGTCGGATCTCATCCGACGGCTAAGATTAAAAGTATGCATGCAAATAGCATGCGGGATCCCACGCACTCTTTTTCTCACAATTGACTTCGGGTTGGTGCTGTGCAGTGAGGTGCACAACACCGTGCTGCGCACCTCTGAGCCGTCGGATCATGCATCCGATGGCTCGGATCTCATCTCGACAACCAACGATCGAGAGTCGATCATTGCCGAGATGAGATCCGAGACATCGGATGCACGATCCAATGGCTCGGAGGTGCGCAGTATGGTGTTGCGCACACCACTGCATAGCACCATCCCCACCACCTGTCAATTATGCATGTGCTATTATTTCCAAGTATGACCTGGGTTGATCCATGACAATAATTAGCAACCCCACCGAGTCAAATTGGTAGATTACGGTCACCACCTTCCATTCAAAACACACACCCCTTCACCCTCACCAACTAGCCAGCAGCTCATTAATCCTCCAAATAATACACAATGAAGCCGCGTTCCGTCATGTTTGTATCTCTTCTTATAGAAACATGAGATTCACACGGAAAAAATAATTCCTCAAATATCGGAACAGGTCAAAGAATCAGAATCAAAATTGCCCCCAACTTGAGCACTAGCTAAGAACAGAAAAGGATATAAGTAGCACTCCAACATTGACGGAGAATAAACATAGCTTCAGAGAGCTCGGACATAAAGCAATTGGCGAGAGGGTACTGAATTTGTCTCAGAATGGGATACACAAACAGCATTGGGAAGTACCAACTGATTCGGACGATCGGAGAAGGCATGTTCGCGAAGGTCAAGCTGGCCGTAAACACAGACAATGGTCAGTACGTTGCGATCAAGATCATCGATAAGCAAATGGTCGTAAAAAGAAATCTCATGTACCAGGTGAATTCCACGAAAACCAATTTCGAAAAACCCCTATCTTTGTTCTTTTTATGCTTCATTGGATATGTACAGCTTGATTTGCACTAGATTAGTTCCCAATGTAGTTTCTTTAAAGTTTCCTTAAGGAGGGAAAAATCAAACACATTGAAATGAAATCTTGGGAAAGTGGAGTTTTGGCATGGGAAAATGTAAGAAAAGGGGGCTAAGTTCCCTAATAGATTCAAATCTGCATCTTTTTTATTTTTATTTTTATGCACTGGAGCTTTGTTTTTTAGGTGAAGAGAGAAATAAGAACAATGAAGCTTCTGAATCATCCAAACATTGTCAAAATACACGAGGTATTATAGCTGCTTCAAATCTGGATTTGACTCGTCTAAAGAACTTTCTTGATATAGACATTGATTTCAACTCACAGGTAATTGGCACAAAAACAAAAATTTACATGGTAATGGACTATGTACCAGGAGGGCAGCTATCTGATAAGATGGTGAGATTCAACTAGTTGACTTTTGGAAGCCAAAACTGGTGTTCGGGAGATCTTACAAACAATTCTAATTACCTTGAAAATTTTCTCTCTCAGTTATATGTCAAAAGGTTTGATGAAAGAAAGGCAAGGAAACACTTTCAGCTGTTAATCGACGCTGTAGACTATTGTCATTCCAGAGGGGTTTACCACAGAGATCTAAAGGTCAGAATGAAACTAACTACCCTGCTCAGGTCTTCTTTTCACAGTTCTCTACTAGGGGAAAATTGGAAATTTACTTGGATCTTGGCATTTTTATTTACAGCCAGAAAACTTGCTTTTGGACAGAAACGAAAATCTGAAAGTATCAGATTTTGGACTCAGCGTGTTGCGAAAGGTAACCGCTGCTTATTCTTTCTAGACATGTTACCTCCCTGTGATTTGGGGCTTGTGCGGATTGACTCCCGACTTTTAAACGCTGAACCACGTAACCCCCACATGGTTCCTAGAGTAACCCTCTTTTCATAACTGAATTAACAGCCCGGGGACCTACTATCTACTGCATGTGGCTCTCCAAGCTATGTAGCACCAGAGGTAATAGACAATTTTCATGTTAAAACACTATTTATACCTTGTTTTCTTGCATTAAAGGAAAAACGAAAGCGAGAAATTTTGAAAGCGAAAGAAGATTACCTTTGTATGAAAAAAAGCAGACAGCTAACTTCATTACAATCTTCATGATTTGGTGAACAGCTGATTACAAATAAGGGCTATGAGGGAGCGGCCGTAGATATTTGGTCCTGTGGAGTCATCCTTTTTGAATTACTTGCCGGATTTCTACCTTTTGATGATCGTAGCCTGGTGAACTTGTATCTGAAGGTATGCCATCAAACCAAATTATAAAAATACCCAAATTTTATAGAATCAGCAAATTTCTTACACTAGATAAAAATGTCCTTGCAATAGATCCTGAGAGCAGAATACGTATTTCCTGAGTGGTTTACAGAAAGCCATAAGAAACTGATCTCCCGGATACTTGATCCGAATCCAAGAACGGTAGCGCTCTACACCATCATTAGTAAACAGATACAAATTGTGGAATTAAGACTGGAAATCCAACAATATCTTGTTTTGCCAATGCAGCGAATAACACTACAAGAAATTATCGAAGACAAGTGGTTTCAAACAGATTATGAGCCTGCAGTGCATTTCGAATGTGATGAAGATACCAACTTGGATGATGTTCATGCATCTTTAGGTTCAATTGAGGTAATGACTTTAATGAGTAGAAAGCAACATAGAAAGTTCCACAATTGACAATGTCAACTTAGAGATATCTTGCACCTTATGTAGGAAAATGAGACTCAAACAAAACCTTCCAATACTCCAAGTTTCATCAATGCTTTTCAGCTAATAGCAATGTCACAAGACCTTGATTTGTCAGGACTATTTGAAGTACAGGTGATTTGCAAATATCGTAGCATAAGTCCATACGTTATAAATACTTCTTTTCTTCAATTCTAAAATGCCGTTAACTTTTTGATCCGATTTAGAATTACGAAAAGCAGAAAATAACTCTTGGATCCAAGCATACAATCCACAAAACGATAGAGAAAATTGAGGCTGCAGCAAGGGATGTGTCTCTGTCGGTTGAAAGGAAGAACAATTCGAAGGTAGTATCTGCATCCATCTGTTGTTTTTTATTGACCCAAGTGAAATCTTCCTATTTGCTTCTCAATTTCTTTAATTTTCTTGAAAATATCAGTTGAAAATTCATCCAGAATTGAAGATGAGTAGATCATTCTTTAACCTATCAGCAGAGGTAATAAACAGTTACAGATTCTGTTGCTCTAAAATCAGGATATCAAACTCTAACCAGTGTATGTGGCAAAACTCAGGTAATTGAAGTGGCGCCCACACATTGTGTAATAGAAATATCAAAATCTGATGGGGAACTGGGACTGTACAGAGAGGTAATAAGCACAAACATTACATATTGATATTGATACACACACACACACACACGTTAAATTTAGTACCTTTAATCATTTTTGTTCATCTGAAATTGGTGAGCAGTTCTGCAAAAGTTTATCAAGTATGCTGACAGAAGAATCAGGTGTATCAACTGAAAATCAAGCAGCCAAGGAAGTAATTGTCAATAGCAAAAATATGTATCAAACTGAAGGAAGCCTTGGATCTGTGGAAATATTGTAAGGAATATATTTGGTGGCGTCCCACCAGCATTTTTTCAATTGTGCCACTTCAGAAACAAAGATGCCCGCCAGCTTTTTTTCAATTGTGCCACTTCAAAACAAAGATGACAAGGATGATAAAGACCTATGGCCTCATTTGATGCGAGTTATAGGTTGAAGAAGATTGGTACGAGGAGGGGAGTGAAGACTGAAGGGGGAGTAATAGTGAAATTGGTTGTTTGATTGGAGATAAAGAGTGTGTAGGGATTGTTAAACATTTTTTTTTATTACAAGCAATAGGAGAATAAAAGTACGAGAATTACATCAAACTGGAAACAAGTCCACAATCACTATAAGCCCAACCCAACTAATAGCCCCATTAAAAGGAGAAATAATCTCAACAAATACAAGAGAAATAACACCCACATGCAGATGGGGAGAAGATTTGAACTCCTAACGTCTTGGTGAGATGCACCAACTAATAGCCCCATTAAAAGGAGAAATAATCTCAACAAATACAAGAGAAATAACACCCATATGCAGGTGGGGAGAAGATTTGAACTCTTGACCTGTTAGTGAGATGCAAGAGTTTTGACCAACCGAGCAAGCTAAGTTATATAACCATGTTTGTTACTTTGTTTTGGTTGAGGGGTGGGAGGAGCTACGTAGCACAAACACTTCACGGGAGCTCACATACCGGTGTCAAACACTTGGCAAACACCGACACTCTTTGGATGAGTGTCCGACGCTCAAATTTAACATGTCCTATAGTTTTCTCAAGTTTTTCCAAGTGGACACTCCAGGGACATGCTAGGACACTCTATAGACACTTGCGGGGTCTTCTTTTCGTACAAGTAAATAGAAAATAAAGTCACATGTGAGTGATAAAACGTTTTCTGTCGAAACACTTTTGTGTACTCCCACTGTCCCATTATTTTTGCTTCCTACGGGAGACTGTGCCGTTTTGGACTCCGAAAATAAACACTTTTCTCACCTTATATTTGTTCAAGTGAAGGCATCTTTAAACATTAAAGAATACTCAGAATAAAAACCCCATCTATGTTTTACTAATACACATATATAAAAATTCGGCCAGATCCAAATTATACCAGATTGGCAAGTGGCGAACTGGACCGGACCGATTTTTTCCAGTTTGGCTAAGAATCAAACCGGACCAGACTAGATACCTCTAAGAACCAAACCAAATCATCGGCTTGGTCCTGTTTTGGTTTAATGGTTTTTTTTTTCCCACCCATAATCAACACTATTTTCAAATGCTTGATGCCCAAATACCACAAGGGAATGAAGCTTACCTACAGAAATGTGAGCGGAATCCAACTTATTAAATTTATCAGACGATGCCGTGCATTGCATATGTGATTGGCGCCGGACAGTTGTTTTCGCTTACAATGAAAGTGAGAGATTTACTAGAAAAGGTTGGTTCTTGTTCATTTCTTGGCCACATTAAATACCCCCCACCAAAAGAACTGAAGAATAGAACCCAAAGATGGCAAGCTGGTCTAGTTTTCACACTAATTGAATCAAACCCATTTCTGAAGATTCAACAAATGGACGATAAGGACGTGTGTGTGTCTATATATGTATATAGTATGATTTATACTCCTACGGCACAAAAATGGATTGATTAAACCTGGCGAGCAGAAGAACTGAATCGTGTTGCTTTTGGGCGAATTGTGAACGAACAAAGCTAACTGGCCAGCGACTGCTGCTATGGGGAATGTGTAATACGCAGAGCCAGTGGAATTGTCCATTCCGATTTCCGCTGGCGGAGTAATCGTCGTTCCGGCCATTTGCCACCTGCAGGGATGGCGTCGGAAGATGGGTTTGGTGTAGAGGGGAAAGTTGAAACAGTCGTTTGGAACTTGTGGGGGGTGGGAGAAAAAAAAAAAGAAAAATGTTCCCAACATCACCAAAAAATGCAGGGATTTTTCAGTGCCGAGCAGATATATCTTACGTTGGTATCCGCTCTGCATATCCGAGCTGTCTGATATATTTTTGAATGGTTCGGATTGAAACTCTTTCTCTCCTCTCATCCCAACAATTTCTGTCTCCAAATCTAAGTCGTTCAAACACTGAATGGACAGTTCGAATGCGCGAATAGACATCACGTGGTACCGCTCAGCACTGAAAAATTGTTCCCAAAAATGTCCAAAATCACTATTTGCATTTCTCAAAAAATTGTTCATATGTAATGTATAATATTTTCTACGCTAGCCTCCTTTTGGAACTTGGGAGGGAGAAAAAAAGGAAAAGTAAGTAAGGAAAAATGGGAGAAAATTTTACTAACTTCCAAATGATGAGTAGAGGGGGAAAAGGCTTTAATTACTATGTCTTCTCTTTCGTTCTTTTTCCTAACTTCTAAACAAACCAGTAATTTGTTTGGACTTGGTAGAAAAGAAATGATGGGAAAGATAAGAGAGATTTTGGAGGAAATAAGAGAGAGAGTGATATTTCTCTATTGGTTATGTTTAAAAAGAAGAAGAAATTATCCTGTTTGTTTTCAAGTAATACAAAACAAAGTAAAATTAAGAAACAAATTTATTTTATTTTTGTTTTTGTCATAATCTATAAGGAAAATGATTCCGACTCCCAAATAGGAAGTGTGAGTGCTCAGTGACATTAGGCAAAACCTTGCACGACACTCTGAATAGGAAGTGCGGTCGCTCGTCGACAATGGGCTAGGACACCTCGGTGTGGAGGTGTGTCCAAGTTCAGACTGCCGGTGACAACAGGCATCCCATAACTTTGGTTGAGGGGGTGTGACATTTGAGTCAGGGGCGTAGAGAACTTGACGTTTTTGGCTCACATTTGGTCGGAAGGAATGATTGTTAATTTTCAAGTGAGTGGTGAGACTCATGAGAGTGACAGGAGCCAAGAAATTATTAAATGCTTATGAAACAAGATTGAACACAAATCTAGATCATATATTGGTGTAGAGTTCATCCTTAAGTGTGTAGACCACACATTAAAATGTGGTTCAGATTCGTGCTAGATCTTGCCCCCAGAATATTGAATATCTTCTCCCAGTGCCAAGGCCTCCACCGCAGCCCACACAAGGTTGCCCGATAGAGTTGGGGCGCCAAATCTGGCCGGAGCTTAGATGAACTTTTTTTTCTTTTTCTTTTTGATCCACTGCTTAGATGAACTTGGCCTTTCAATAAAATTGAAAAATGGTTTCTAAAAGAAAATTAATTTATGCACTCTACTTTTGTACGTAGACATTTCATTTTGTATGTGAAGTTACGTTAAAAATAGAGCGTCTGTATATAAAAATGAAGCGTCAAAATTATCATCATTTTTAAAAACTAAGCAAGTAAATTCAATGCGAAGGGAAGAGGACCAATTATATCGATATACCAACACTACAGAAAATGGAAAAGCTCCCAAACAAGAGGCAACCAAACAGTACCCTACACGCATTTCAATACTTCTATTTGCAATCCTAGGGGGAAGTGGCAGTGGCCACTAGTTGACCCCCTGTCTGGCAATTATTTCCTGCCACGTGCCTCGTTTGTGTCTAGAAATTGCAATTGGGACATTCCCAAAAAACAAACAAAAGGGAGCGGTCACGGGTGCAGCATAACCACCTCATACCAGGTCACGGGAACCTTTATTTTTCTTTCTGTTTCGACGGGCGTTTGAGTCAGCTTATGCACATGGTGCACTTCAATTAATTTTCTTTTTGATTTGATGAAAGGCGACTATTCACACTAAGATTAGAAGATTCAAATAAAATACTACGGAGTAGTATTTTTTTGTGGCTTGACCTTGGAAAACAAACTTTGGCAATTGTGTGAGAAGCAAACATAAATCCAACCGGGCTAATCCTTTTGGCTTAGGTCACGGGACTTTAGTTTGTGCACAATGATAAAATTGGGCATTTCCAGACGCGTCCCATAGCACAACCTGCGATACTACTAATCAAAAGAAAGCACATTTTCTCTTCTTCCCCCATTGAGCACAAAAAAATGAAACCACATTTGCTTCTTTTCGTCACTCTCTTCGTAACAGTCACCACCACCAACCTAGTACTCTCTTCTCACTCATCTCCGACACCCAATTCTGGCCGGAAAATACCCGATAACGATACCATATACCGGGTTTCCAAGCAGCTCTGTTGGGGTTGCATTGGGGAGTCGATACAATTCTTATTTGCCCATAACATGGTTAGGGCAGCCAAGTGGGAGCTACCACTTATTTGGGACTTCAATCTCGAGAATTACGCAAAGTGGTGGGCAGGACAGAGGCAATCGGATTGTGCGTTGGTCCATTCGTTCCCGGAATTCGGGTTCAAGCTTGGGGAGAACATATTTTGGGGCAGCGGCTCAAATTGGACCCCGCCCGACGCTGTTCGGGCGTGGGCTGACGAAGAGAAGTACTACTCGTACTCCACCAATACGTGCGCATTTGGGGAACAGTGCGGGCATTATACACAGATTGTGTGGAAAAATACGCGACGGATCGGTTGTGCAAGGGTTGTTTGTGACAGTGGGGATGTGTTCATGACTTGTAACTACGATCCGCCTGGAAATTACATTGGTGAGAGGCCATATTGATTTATGTTGACATATAGTATGTATAGGTGCATTTGGATTTTGGTTAAAGATGTGGGATATGTGCATATGGTTGTGCCGTGTCTCGTGTTTTTTTGTTTTTTTTCATGTGTGTGACATATAATTTTGTAGTTCAATAATAACAAGGTGAAGGGAAAAAAGAAAAAGAAATCAATGGTGTTGGACTCTTGGAAGGGGTTGAATGTCTTCTTAATAATTTTTATGATGAGAAACGCCTCCTGAGTTGGGTCATTTTAGACACATTCATGTTATGTTAATAATTCAGGGAGTTGGAGCTAGTTTACACACAACTCAGATTAATTTTTTGAAAACCAGTTAAGCCCACCATCCATTAGTGAGTGTCCATTGAAAGTTGAAATAAAATTCATTTATGAACTGGTTCTAAAGATAGCATGTAGAAAATCTCGAACCGAAATAGTGGAGAAATTAAAATCCTTAATTAGTTTCCACCAGACCCATCATGTATGGGTCTATTTGATTAGCAAGAAAAAAATAATGAAACGTGAAAATTAGAGAAAGTGAAGTAAAAGAAAAGAAAAAAAAAATTATTTTTTTTCTCACATCTGTTTGATTGAAATGAAAGTTTTGCAAAAAAATAAGGAAGTCAGAGTAATTATTGTTCATTCTCACAAGAAAATAAAATTTCCTTGAACTTTTTGTGAGAAAAAATAAAGCAAGCTACAGGAAAGTTTGTTTTCTACCACTTTCTAGGACGTTCTTGCCAAGTGAACACAAAAAAGTAATTTTTTCTCTTTCTTGTACTTTTTACCATTATCTCGCTAATCAAATGAACCCTTAAGTGAACACCAAAAAAGTTTTTTTTTTTTCTCTTTCTTGTACTTTCTACTATTATCTCGCTACTAATCAAACCGACCCTAGGCTCCATTCAGTTGTCGGAAATGTTATATAAGAAATTGGTTCTCAGGAAAAGTGAAGTGAGGTGAAGTAAAGAAATAAAATTTATTTTTCAATGTGTGTTCTGTTGATAAGAAATTTTACAGAAAAATAAGAATCTCTTCATTTTAGCAAGACCTATTTTGCAGGAAAGTTGATTTCTCCGTGTTTTTCCATCCTTTCCGTGCAACGGCGCCTATGTGAACTAATCAAGATTCCTGGAACCATTCTCAACCTTTATCTTGTAAATTTGTGTCCGTTCACTTCCTTTCCCATGCCGTTTCTCTCGCGCCAACCACCCCAACGGCCTCCTCCTTGTACAGCAAAACCCGCCCACAAACAAAACATTGCACAAAGAATCTTTCTTCTTTCTCTCTCTCTCTGTGTGGCCATGCAACTCCCCAATGAAGGTCACGTTGCCGTCCTAGCATTCCCATTCGGCACCCACGCCACCCCTCTCCTCACCGTCGTCCGCCGCCTATCCACCTCTGCACCCAACCTCAAATTCTCATTCATCAACACCTCCAAATCCAATCAAAAAGTATTTTCCAAAATCAAACCCGATGACTTCCAAAACATCAAGCCTTTTAATGTGGACGATGGTGTCCCCGAGGGGCACGTGTTTTCGGGCAATCCCTTGGAGGCCGTAGAGCTTTTCCTGAAGGCAGTGCTGGAAAACTTCAAAAATGGTCTGGAAGGGGCTGTGGCTGACACAGGCGCGAAGATCACGTGCTTGTTGACTGATGCGTTCTTTTGGTTTGGCGCCGATATGGCAGCAGAAATGGGCGTCCCTTGGGTGGCGTTTTGGACTGCGGCGCCTTGCTCTATCTCCCTTCATATGTACACCGATGTCGTTAGGAGCACGTTGAAAGGTTAGGCTATCTAACGTGAAAAAAGAAGAAGATATAAATATATACAAGAAAAGCTATGGCCAAGGCTAGGTTTTAGAAAACGGTTTCGAGAGACGTAACTGTAATATATGGTCGTTGTGTAACGGTGTCGGGAGTATCGAACAATACTTAATATGAATAGGTTGTAGCGGTCGTGATTTTTTTGCAAATTATTTTTACCAAATTTTTTAATTTCCTTAATCCCCACAAGGTCAAGTATCATCCGTTAACCTAGAAACCAACCAATTCAGAAGGGGAACTGGCTGATACGCATGCGATTTTTTATCTCACCGGTATATTGGGGTGTAACGATATCGGAAGGCTAAAAATCATTACGTTACCTATGGGCCGATTTTAAAAACCATAATGCTAGGGATACAACACTTCACTACAACACCAACCACACCCGCCTGCATGACACAACATGATTGATAATGGGAGAACAACCACTTTAAAACTACTTTGCAACCTCTAATCATGCAGTGCCACGTAGGCGGGTGTGTTTGATATTGTCATGGAATGTTGTGCCACAATATATATAATGGGATCGTTTCAATGAAACAAATAAATATTAGTATCTATTTATTGTTCTCATTCGAAGAAAACAGAGAAAATTTAACAAACAACTCATTGAAATGTGGAGCAACATTCCATTAATTATTATGGGGCTAGTCTATACAGTCTTTATTTGGTTCGCTGCTAATGAAAGGTGAGGTGGGTCCTTTGAGAGTAACCAATGTGTGCGTAAGTTGGTTTGAACACTCTGAGTTATCTTGGAAAACATTTTTGGTAGCTTATTATGTCACACTTGAATGACTTCCATAGACGAAATTAATTTTTGCCCATTCCTAATGATCTATGGCTCCAAAATTACACAGGTAAGGAGGAAAATGGAGACGAGACTCTTAATTTCATCCCAGGAATGTCAGCAATTCGCGCCAAGGACCTACCAGCAGGGATCGTACATGGAAAACTAGAAGCGCCATTCAACATCATGGTACACAAAATGGGACAAACGTTACCAAGAGCGACGGCTCTCACAATAAACTCGTTCGAAGAAATTGATCCGACCATCACCAACGATCTCAAGTCGAAGCTGAAAATGGTGTTGAACATAGGCCCCTTTGATCTAGCCTGGCCACCAAAGTCGTTTTCGGATGAAAGCAGGTGCATACCGTGGCTGGACAATCATGACAAGGCATCCGTGGCGTATCTAAGCTTTGGTTCACTTTTGACGCCTCGGCCTAATGAGCTGATTGCGTTGGCAGAGGCACTGGAAACTCAAAGGGTGCCGTTTTTGTGGTCTTTTAGAGACAGTTCAAAGCTTCAGTTGCTGGAGGGATTTCTTGAAAGAACCAGCACTCTTGGGATGGTAATGTTGGAAGTGAAAATTCTAATCCATCCATTCTTTTTAGTGTGGTCATTTTGAAATATTAAATTCTATTTCTTGGTTCATGCATGACTTAAACAGGTAGTTCCATGGACTCCTCAATTACAAGTCTTGGAGCACCCATCGGTCGGAGTGTTCATAACACACGCCGGGTGGAACTCGGTTTCCGAGAGCATTGCCGGGGGCGTGCCAATGATATGCCGGCCATTTTTTGCTGATCAAGGGCTGAACAGCCGGCTAGTTGAGGAAGTGTGGAAGATTGGTGTAAGCGTTGAGGGCGGAAACTTCACTAAATCTGCAACTACGAAAGCCCTAGAGCTCGTTTTCTCGTTGGGAAAAGGGGGGGAAATGAGAGAGAACATAGGTAATCTTAAACAGAAAGCTAAGATGGCTGTGGGAAGTGATGGGAGCTCCACCAAGAATTTCACAAGTTTGGTGAAGGTAGTTGCAGGCTTGTGAGAATGCTTAGAATTTCTAAGTTTTTGACTTGTACAGTTGTGTAATGCAATGGAGAGAAGAAAATAGAGATACAAGACAGAAGATAGAGAGAGAAGTTTTGAATTTTGTTCATGATAAAATCAATGAACACTATTAACGTTGTTATACATTATACAACGTACACAGCTAAATTAACTTTGCTTTGACAGAGATTCTCTGTTGTTTTAGTACTTGAGGTGTGTTGAGCTTGTTTTGGGATCTTTAGCTCTGATTGAGTGCTCTTAGAGCACTACCACATGGTGATTTAATGCCCTTCTCTACGACACATTATTGGTACAAGAGCCACACACTTTGTGATGAAGCCTACACAAATTTGTAGAGGAAAACGGCCTTGAACTTGTATAGAACGTACTCGTAACAAGCTATACATATTGGCCATGCGTCCTGACAACATACCATTCTTTGTCAAGCAACTGCACTAATAATTAACTCAACCGGTACTACTTCAACTTAGAGCAAGTCTAAAATCACTCTTGTTCTTTGAATACTTCTTCATTTTCTCCGTTATGGTCTGAGTTGAAAAACAAAGAATTGGAAGTAGCATCGAGAAGAAGATACAGCACAACGCAGAATCATTGAATTAAAGTAAAAAGTTTCTCGAACCTCATCAACCAGCAATACAACAAGTACCAAGAGTGAAACCGTGAAATCCCATTCCATTTACGTTCACAAAAAATTAAAATTGTGAGACATATCAGAAAAGATTGAAGTAGTTCGAATACTTGATTTACATGGTGTACTGCATTCAAATACTTCAAAATCGCATAGAAGTACTTCGTTGTACATATCTGGGGTCTCCAAAATGCCATAAGAAAGCAGAGTTGCTTCGGCTCTAAGATTCCTGCAAAAACAACCAAAGGACCAGCACTTACAACAATAATACTCGAATTTATATCTCCATGTAATCTTCATCCAGACAGTACCAAGAAAAAATTATGAAATTCATGTTGCTACACTTACAGAAAACTGGGTGATATCGAATAAAGTGGTTTTCTAGAGGATGAAAAGGCAACAGCATTGGGCAACGTGTTTGGGTTGGCTTCTGCCTGATTTAGAAATATTTCAAGGGTAAAAAGTGGATCGTTCTTGGATCGTGAACAGTACCTGGGAATGTTCAAGTTCTTTCTTCAGAAGAAGAAGAAAAACAAGGTTCTTTTATTCATGGGCATTTCATCAGACAATCTGGAATGCCAGAAGCACTGTGAACCATTTGTCTTCATAATTCTGCAGTTACAGTAAAAAGCAAGGGAAAGCTTCTTGCACAAAGACGAGTTCTACATCCCTAAAATGGGAAGGGCGCATATCAAACACCTTTCCTTTTACTATCCTTTGACGAAGGGACACAATCCTTTTCCCAAGCATAATATGTTATCAATGCGTTGCTGCAACCATACCCCGCGTGATGGTCGAATGAATCCGAAAAGACAACTCTGCAAATACTATCCCTACATGAAATAGTGAGCCTTCAATCCTAGTAAGCTAGTACAATACTTAAAACAATAAAAGACAAAATCACTATCTAAACGGGTACTCATATATAAGTTGAAAAAGTAGCAATCGTGAACATGTTACTAGGCCACTTCACCATGTGAATTAGTATTTGGATGGCACTGAAATCCGTCGAGTTAAAGTTTGATCTGAAGAGAAGCAATGACTTGGAAATTCTCCTTTCTGAGCTTGCTTCTACTATATAGATTAAGTAATAGAAAAACTCTGCTTTCAATTTCTAGAACAATTGAACATGAAAATTGGATCATGTGAGGGTTCTGGTAAAAGGTACTGAGGCAAGAAGTGTGCTCGTGCTTTGGCTTATTTCTCATGGGTGTGCAGTCTGCAGTGCTCACTTCATGCGATAGAGAATGCAAGCAAACAGAGTCGCTGTGGTTCCTCTGAGTGCCAGCCGCAGAGACGAATGTCATCAACTGCCCTTCGAGTAGCAGGCGGCTAGGCGAGCTTAAGTCTCTTAGTTCTTCAAGGAGACTCATGTGAACCCCCTTTTCTTTTCATGCTTTTGGGAAAAAGGGTAAAAACAAATGTCACAGCAACCAGTATCAACAAAGATGAGGAAAAGGATAAAAACAAATCCCAACATGCTTTGCAGTACAAAAACCATTAGCTCCAAACGAAAAGCATAAACCAGATGGGTGGTATTTCGAGAACTTAAGAGAGATTTGTGGCCAATGAAGTTAAACTTACTACACTATGTAAGGTTCTTTATCAACAGAACACGATAACACATCTCATGAATGCATGCTTTTCTCTAATTGATGGCAAAATGGAAAATCTCTCAGGTCTGAGTAGGCGAGCACATACAGTTGATGCACATTCAGGACAAGTTTTGGACAAACCCAGGATTTAGGGATGATTAATGAGCCCATTGAGCCAAGCAAGAGGTTGATCAAGTTGGGTTTGAAAGCTTAAAAAGCTTCGAAAATGTGTTCAAGCTTAGCTATTAGACGAGCAGATCCCAAAGGATTAGAGGTGATAAATGAGCCGATTAGTGGCTTATTCGAGCTCGGTTGAAAACTTTAACGAGCTTCAAAAAGTAAGGCTTTACTCTTCCAAAAAAAATGTATCTTCAAAGGAGTGAAGTCCAAACTGAAAGCAATCATTTCGATTCTAGCAAAAACCAGTGCTTGCAAAAGCAGTAATACACAAAGTAAAGTATAACAATTGTCTCAATTTAAGCATGCAATGGAGCAAGAAATTTTCTTTCATTGTTGTCGCAATTAATAGGTGTAAAGAGATCATCAAGAGATTAAGGTAAAATTCAAGTGACCATGAAATCTCTCATAAACACAATTGTTCTCAAACTTGGAATGGAGTAGAGAGAAGTTTGCCGAGAACAATGAAATCTGTACAAAATTGAACTTAGCTGACTGGTTATCAGTTAGGGTTGAAGGATGGAAGATGAACTCTTCGTCGGGGACGTTTCTTTCGTCAGAGTTAATTTATTCTCCGATAAAATGGATGTGATACAGTGTGACCATATCTATTTTCGTAAAAATAATTTCACTTATATCATCTTCGATTGTGCATCAATCAGCACTCGATCAATATGTTCTTCAACACGATTTACCTTCTTGATGAGCTCTACAACATGAACCCTTTCGATTGTGCAGATAAATCAGAATGAGATCACAATTTGATGAATTCGCGTCGCAGTTCAAATGGGTTTGATAATGTGTGGCCACATTCATTTTTGCAAAAACAAATTTACTTCTATCGCGTTTGATAATGTATAAAATGGGATTCGATTCAATTGATTGTTATTTATGTTCTTTATATTGACAATATCCGCAAGATCAACGATTTTGATTATGGAAATAAACCGGAATGAGCTCACAATTTGAGCAATAAATGATTTCTAGGACTTCTCAGGTTGAAATTGCGAAGTCTCAACGAGAACGGGCGACGTCGTTTTTGGGTAACCTCGCGTTTTCCAGATGCGATATTTTAATGAAACCCGGCCACAATAGCCGGTTCGACAAAGCTCGCGTCTGCCATATGCCACCCCAAGCGCGCGCTCTCTCTCCCCCAATCGCGTCCCCGAGCAGTCATTGATACAACAGATCAAGGGCATTGCCGGGGGCGTGCCAATGATATGCTGGGTGGAACTCGGTTTCCGAGAGCATTGCCGGGGGCGTGCAATTTTTTGCTGATCAAGGGCTGAACAGCCGGCTAGGTGAGGATGTGTGGAAGATTGGAATAAGCGTTGAGGGCGGAAACTTCACTAAATCTGCAACTACGAAAGCCCTAGAGCTCGTTTTCTCGTCGGGAAAAAGGGGGGGGGGGGGGAATGAGAGAGAACGTAGGTAATCTTAAACAGAAAGCTAAGATGGCTGTGGGAAGTGATTGGAGCTCCACCAAGAATTTCACAAGTTTGGTGAAGGTAGTTGCAGGCTTGTGAGAATTCTTAGAATTTCTAAGTTTTTGACTTGTACAGTTGTGTAATGCAATGGAGAGAAGAAAATAGAGATACAAGACTGAAGATAGAGAGAGAAGTTTTGAATTTTGTTCATGATAAAATCAATGATCACTTTTAATGTTGTTATACATACGGATAGTCCTATGGTACACACCCCTTATTAAGGGGTGTACCGTACGCATCATGATTTTAAACCCTTGGATTTCAAAGTAAATAATCCGGACCACCCATTTATTAAACCAATTAATAAAATAAAAAAATGGCTTAGCAGGTAACAGATTGTTCTCTCTTCGTTGACTTTCTCTCCCTCTCCCTCATGTGTAAAATACTACAAATTATATAACATAACCACAATTGTTATGACAATACAAAAAATTGACACTTTCTTACCACAATGTGTCGTACCAAAAGAAATCGATCAAAAAATACTAGATACAAGACCAAAATATATCGTTGCACAATCAATAATTATTATACCCAAACAAAATACATGTCTAAAATATCACAAATTAAATATTGTATAACTTAACATCCTAACAGTCCTGATCGATCATTCTAAAAATACACTCACTAACGACATTTAGATTGTACAGTCAATTTATATTTGGTATGAAACCTAGTCCTCTATTGTAGTTGAATGTAATGTAGTCATGCGACTGTGACACAATAATGACGATCAAATCCGTTGAATTTTTTATGTTTGTTGATTAAATCACCTACGTAATTTTTTGTCTCAATCAAGTTTAGGAAACTCCATCATCGGCACGCAAATTGAATAATAGAATGATATTTTCCATCCAATTAAGTGTCTAGCTATAAGCCACCAACTTCATTCTTGATACGAATGACCTAATTAATATTATGTAAAAGATAGACGATTTTGATAAAATAAAATAAACACCTTACGTGGGGCTCAGATGGTGCATTATTATATTTTAATATTGTATTGAAATTGAACGATGAGATTTGTTGAATTATGAAACTTCAAGGACTAACTATGTGATTTATTCTAAAAAATAATAACATTCTTTTAAAAAAAAATAGGAACGAAGGGTTTAAGACTTGAACCCCAGATCTTTTAGATAAATGTCAAACTCCAACACCTTATCACTATGGTACACAATTGAGAATTTGTAATTCTAAAGGCTATTGATTATATAATATTTTCTTGTATGTAAGGGCGTTATTTTCAGGCTAAAAATTTGAGAAGACAGAGGCCTCAAATGCCTCCGTCCTAGTGATGGGCCTGCACTTATAGATCATATTATAGCTATGTCATTGATGTAAATCAAAATGTCGATTATAATAATTTTTTTTGAAAGAAAATACAGTGACAATAAATTTACAAAATTATTTAGATTTTACTTCAATGGCCTAGTTCCAAGGACCACCATTAAATTTGGATTGGTACGCATGGGGTGAAGGTTTGACACCGATCCATGTGTTAAATATATAGTGCCAATTGTTAAGTGCACCGCCCTAAATATTGATAAGATTGGGTATTAATATAATTAATTTCACCAATTACAAAAAGGAGAGTAATTTTCACACTCTATTTTTTGATATTCACACTTATTTTTTTGTACTCAATTTTAGTGTTGAAAGTGTATGCATTTGAGACAGTTGGATAATTATTTTTTCGTGACCTCTCATTTTTTCACAAAGGAATTTTGATTTTTTGAATTAAATTTTGTAGAAAAAGAATTTGATTTAGACTAATATTTTGAGAGGAAATTGTAGTTGTATTCGAAAATTTGGGTATAGTACTTACTTTTTGGTGAATTTCTTGGATGAAAATTTTGTGCAAAAACTTCATTTTTAGTTTAAATTATTGAGGTATTGTGTAGGGACAAATAAGAATTTGAAAAATTAGTGTAGAGGGAATCGAAAATTAAGATAATATGGTGGAAATTTTAAAATTTGAAAAAATAATGTGGCGGGAATTGAAAATAATTAGTGGTATTGTATTTTGTCAATTATAACTATCATTTACTGACCATTCCGATTGAATTTTTTTTATACGACACGTTGTGGGTATGAAAACACCAATTTATGGTGTTGTCATAACAAATTTGGTTATATTACTGAATTTGCGGTATGATATTTTGCTAATAATAACTATCGTTAACTGAGCATTTCAATTGAATTTTTTTATACGATATGTTGTGGGTATGAAAACGTTAATTTATGGTGTTGTTATAAAAAATTTGGTTATATTACTGAATTTGAGGTATGATATTTTGTTGATTATAACTACCGTTAATTGAACATTCTGATTGAATTTTTTTATACGACACGTTGTGGATATAAAAACGTCAATTTATGGTGTTGTCATAACAAATTTGATTATATTACTAAATTTGTGGTATTTTAAACATGTGTTATTACGGAATATTTTAATTAATTTCCTTTGGTACGACACATTGTGGTAAGAAAACGTCAATTTATGGTATTGTCATAACAATTATGGTTTGTTATAAAATTTGTGGTATTTAAATATGTTTTCTTTTGATATGACACATTGTGTTAAGAAAATGACAATTTTAGGTGTTGTCATAATAATTGTGGTTATTTTCTAAAATTTGTGGCATTTTACAAATATTTTTGGCTTGGGTATAACAATTGTTGATTCTGGTACGACATATTTTGATTTTGTTACGGAATATCATACGAGTCAAAAAAATTTGGTACGATTCATTGTGGTAAGATAATGCTAATTTATGGTGTTGTTATAACATTTGTGGTAACATTATTTAATTTTTGATATTGTACGCATATATTTGGTTAGGGTACAAGTATTATGGATTTCAGTACGAATAATTATGGTTACATAATAACAATATTTTTTAATTATGGGTAACCTGCTAATGACCTGTTCAACAGGTAAATTTTAATGTACAAGTCGTAACTAGAATCATAAATATGCATTAGAAAATCAAAAATTGGCATAATGAAAATCACAAATTGTCATAATTGAGACATACGGTATACCCTGTGTACCATAGCTTCCTCCTATACATTATACAACGTACACAGCTAAATTAACTTTGCTTTGACTGAGATTCCCCTGTGACTAACTCACTGATGTCCTTCTCTTCTATGAATTCTCTGTTGTCTTAGTACTTGAGGTGTGTTGAGCTTGTTTTGGGATCTTTAGCTCTGATTGAGTGCTCTTAGAGCGCTACCACATGGTGCTTTAAGCTTTAATGCCCTTCTCTACGACACATTGGTACAAGAGACGCACACTTTGTTTTTTAACTGGAATAAAAGGCCCGAAGGCTTACAAAGCAGAGAAAATCACATCAAAATGTAAAATACTAAGCAAAGAGGTTGGAGGATTAGGAATCCAGTCAAGAGGCAGCTTCCCTTTTCCTGCCAGAGAGGCCACTTGATGGGCTGCCTTGTTGGCTGTTCTCCTAACCCAAACAAACTCGAAGTTATGCTGTCTATGCAGTTCCCGAATATCCATAACCACTGGGTGAACCTCCCAAGGTGGAACTAGCTCGGACACACTCAGAGATATGGCCGTCTTGTTATCTGATTCTACTGTCACTGGAAAACCCATGAAATCCTTTGCCAGAAAACAAGCTTTCCTTATAGCTTCCAATTTGCCACGCAGAACAGAAGAGGAGCTGAAGAAGGAGAAAGTTCCATCGATCAGAACCCCTTTGTCATTGCGAGCAACCACTGCTGCAGTGGCCCTAGAGCCTTTACTCGACATGGCAGCTGATAATTGATCTTGATACTACCAAGGTTAGGTTTTCTCCAGGCCGAAATGGCAAGAAGGGGGTCATCTACATGATCCAAAACCTGTCTCTGAATAGCAGAAATGGCAAGACGGGAGTCACACACTTTGTGTTGAAGTAAAGAATGTGTAATTGTGCCGATCAAAAAAAAAAAGAATGTGTAATTGCGAGCAACCACTGCTGCAGTGGCCCTAGAGCCTTTACTTGACATGGCAGCTGATAATTGATCTTGATAGTTGATACTACCAGGGTTAGGTTTTCTCCAGGCCGAAATGGCAAGAAGGGGTCATCTACATGATCCAAAACCTGTCTCTGAATAGCAGAAATGGCAAGACGGGAGTCACACACTTTGTGATGAAGTAAAGAATATGTAAGAAAGTGCAATGTTGACAAACCAGGATCACAAAGAATTCATGTCAATGTTTTTTTATCGACTGTAATACCAAGCATTATAAATCCATAATCTCAATATGAAATTGATGACTATCACAATAAATGACAAAGCAAAAACGGGAACTGTCAGAGCATGCAGCTAAATTTGAACCACAGCAGCAGTATCACGGGAGAACTCTCGCCAGATTTTTATAACCCCCAAATTGCAGATTTTTCAACTTTGGAGGCTTATTATACAGCTCTCTTACTCAAATGCCAAATCATTGAGATGGTAACAATGTATCTGTACCATAAATTCCATGGTCAATTACTCGGTGGAACATAAGGAAAACTGGGAAGAGAATAAGTAAGGAATATCGTACTGAGATAAAAGTGGAAATTGCTGCTCCAGTCACAACTAACTGAAAATAATACATGAGTATGGGAAACAGAAATATAGCACAAAAATTACCAACACCTGCAAAGAGGACAACAACTGAGTCAATAGTGGATACAGGAGTAAAAGGAAATTCCAATTTCTAAAATGATTTTGCCACTCCCTTTTTTGTTAATGTCACTCCCCTGCACTTGCAGGGGAGTGACATTAACAAAAAAGGGAATGGCAAAATCAGCAGCCTTTCCAAAACACAAACATGTTACTAGTGATTGATAGCAGGAAAAAATTAACAGGACAAGGAAATCAAAATGTACCAAAAATACACTTGCAAGGGAGTGGCATTAACAAAAAAGGGAGTGGCAAAATCAACAGCCTTTCCAAAACACAAACATGTTAGTAGTGATTGATAGCAGGAAAAAATTAACAGGACAAGGAAATCAAAATGACAAAACTGCTCCAGCAAGCATTATTCCAGTAATCAATTGCTACCTAAATGTCAAAGCCATCAGAAACTATTCTCATATTGGAAGCAAGATAGATGAGTTTTGCTTCTGCTCCCTGAAGCCATTAAATCACATCCGATACCTAGGACCATACTTTCACAAACTTTTTGGCATCATGGCTGCTTTAAGACAACTACCGAGAAGTAAACAGGAGCCCTCACTTTGACAAATATGCCTTTGTGAAATGAGAGGAACACAGTAAAAGGCCATTTTCCGGGACTAGAAGTGCGAGTAAAAATTCTCGTCCAATACCACCCAACTTTGAGAGATGGTTCACATGGACAGAACTAGTAGATATTCAGCCCTCACTTCGCCCATCCATACTTTAGATGTATGGAAAATGTTTATGTAAGTCTCCTTTGCTTTAATACCTCGAGTGCGCAACTGAATAACCCTGGTGCCATTGAAATAGAGCTATCTTGTGGAATTGAATACAGGCACCGAATGTGATTAAGCCTTGAATGCATAGAGTTCTCATGCCTAATTAAGGACACAAATAACAGGAGTATATAGGAAGTACCGGGGCTCATTCACAAATTTAGATGGAGAAATAAACATGCTGTACATACTGTGGAAGGTTTCCGGAGTTCAAACTACAGATCTTGAACTTATGCAGTATTCATCAGGCCCATAGATCATAAGAGAGTAGATATCATATTCACTACTTATGTAGGTGTGTTTTGTGAATGAGAAATCACTGGAGCCTACATACCTTGGTTCCAAGCACAAGGATTCAAATAAAGAGTCTTCTCGTCTTTCTCAATGTGAAAAGGTCCAAGTTCTTCAGCCATCCCATAACCAACTGATGAACATCCAGGCCCTAAAGAAACACCCGCGGAATAACCAAACTATTTAAAAAAGAAGAAGAAGTACTCTATTAATTGTCAACAGGAATAGAGGAGAAGATCAAAAAAAGTTAAAACCACCATCCTTCTGATCAAATAAGGTATGTGGATTGTGGACATATATACCAAGATGTTCTCGCTTAGTTATGTTATTTCCAGAACTTAAGAGAGATTTGTGAGGTGTGTAAGCAAATTGGTTAAATGAAGTTAAACTTACTACACTATGTAAGTTTCTTTATCAACAGAACACGAAAACACACATTTTTCTAATTGATGGCAAAATGGAAAATCTCTCAGGTCCGAGTAGGCGAGCACATACAACTACATTCAGGTCAATTTTTGGACAAACCCAGGATTAGGGGTGATTAAAAAAGCTTCGAAAATGTGTTCAAGCTTAGCTATGAGACGTGCTGATCTCAAAGGATTTGGGGTGATAAATGAACCGAGTAGTAACTTATTTGAGCTCGATTTGAAACTTTAACGAGCTTAAAAAACGGGAGGCTTTGCTCTCCCTCTTTTCTTGTTTGTTCACATTAACTATGTAGGTAGAAGGAAAACTGGAAGTTCACCCAAGAGAGATTAAGGTAAAATTCAAGTAAGCTCGAGATTAAGGTAAAATTCAAATGACCATGAAATCTCTCGTAAACACAATTGTTGTCAAACTAGGAATGGAGTAGAGAGAAGTTTGCCGAGAACAATGAAATCTATACAGAATTGAAATTAGGTTATCAGTTAGGGTTGAAGGATGGAAGATGACCTCTTCGTCGGGGACGTTCTTTCGTCGGAGTTAATTTATTCCCCGATAAAATGGGTCTTATACAGTGTGGCCATATCTATTTTGGTAAAAACAATTTCACTCAAATCATCTCCGATTGTACATCAATCAGCACTCGATCAATATGTTCTTCAACACGATTTACCTTCTTGACGAGCTCTACAACATAAACCCTTTCGATCGTGCAGATAAATCAGAATGAGTTCACAATTTGACGAATTCACGTCGCAGTTCAAATGGGTTTGATAATGTGTGGCCACATTCATTTTCGCAAAAACAAATTTACTTCTATCGCGTTTGATAATATATCAAATGGGATTTGATTCAAATGATCGTTAATAATGTTCTTTATATTGACAATATCCGCAGGATGAACGATTTCGATTATGGAAAAAAACCAGAATGAGCTCACAATTTGAGCAATAAATGATTTCTAGGACTTCTCAGGTTGAAAATGCGAAGTCTCAACGAGAACGGGCGATGTCGTTTTTGGATAAACTCGTGTTTCAAGTTGCGAGCTTTGAATGTAAACCCGGCCGTCGCCGTTTCGACAAAGCTCGCGTGACAAACCCAAGCAAGCAAGCGCTCTCTCTCTCGCTCCCCAAGCTCATTGATCCAACAGATCCTTTCAATGGTCTGACTTCTGGAAAAAGTGAGAGTTCATCGGTTTCGGCTGAAATCTCCGAAGCGGGAAAAAATTTCGTCATCTTCAATCAATCCTAGTAATTTGCTCCGGATAAATAGAAAAAGAGGAAAATGGAGTTATCCTCCGTTTTTGCCCATCCATTTCCCACCGCCCATTTTTCTTATTCGCCCATAACCTCTTCTCTCTCTCGCTCCCCACCATTACCCACTACTACTCCTAAGTCAATTAACAACTCACCATCCACTTCTTCCGCTGCTGCTACTACTATTCACAGTGAACCCTTTAAAAGCAGACCCAGAAATGTTTATTACAGATCCCAAAGACCCATTTCAATTTCCCACAATGCGAGGCAATCTGCTATTCTCGACATGCAGAACTCTGAAGATTTGGACTCGGCACTTTCGAGGTTTTTTTTTCCCAGTCTTTGAATCTTTGTTATGTTGAGCTGAATGTGTTATTGCCTTGGTGTGTTTGATATGTGAAATTGAGCCATACTTGGATGGTTTTGATTGGAATTTTTACTGGACCGTGAGTTCTGAGCTGAAATCTCCTCGAAGGTTGTCTAACTAGTATGAGAAAATTGACTGTGTGTGTGTGAATTTTTTGAATTGCAATTTATGCGTTTTGTGTTCGACTCATCAATGTCCTAGCCATGGTTGCTTATGTTCTAGATGGCCAAGAATCAAAAATCCCTTTCAGATTAAAGTTGAAGTGATATTGTTTCTACTTGATATGGTCAGTTCTGAACTGCCGTATCATGAAGGGGTTTGTTCATTGATATACAAGAATAACATGATGAAGAACTGTCTTGCATCAAGTGATGGTGTTTTCTGTTTACAGGTCCGGTGGAATATTGAGGGCGCAAGACCTAAATATCATCTTGCGTCATTATGGAAACCTAAATAGGTGGCAGGAACTTTCTCAGGTGGGCATCTTGAAGGCATTTATTTTTTGCTTCACCGCAACATTTTCTCTTTTGTTGCTAATCACGACATTTGATTGTTTTTGGCCTTTCTGTTTTATTTGCGTAGTTGGGTATAAATTTGAGTGAAACATTTGAGATTTCTTTTTGTTTTTGTCCAAGTGAGTCTGCATCTTGATTTGCTGCCTTTGTTACTTCTGTATATATCCATCCAGTCCAAAAAGTTATTCTTCATGGCTTTTACTACAACTTGTCCCATATTTGTTAATTATCACCTCGAAAACAGTATATTTGCTTGGGTTGGTTGCTTTAGCATGGTAACATAGCTACTTTCAGATGCTTTTGGGCAGGACTATATTGATTGATTGTCCCTTTGTTCATGCCTTAAGTCCACATTGTTTCGTTTTCCGTTTGTCAAATCCTTCATTTACCTCCAAATGTGCGAATTGGGGGTCCCACATGCTGAGAATGTAGGAGTTTATGATACATTTTAGTAAATTATCACCCCCGAACTAGTACATGAGCTTAACTGCCTCTCTGCTTATGGGCAATTGGTTTTGAGTTGGATGATATAACATCTTTGTTAAAGGGTCTCCTGCATGACGCGGTTTAGAACTCTTACTGATGCAATTTGTTATGTGCCTTTAAAGTAAAATGTGGGCTGTTAAAACCATAAACCCTATCATGACATAACGTGTTGGTTAAATAGTACAGTGGGATGGAAGAAGTTTTGAACTCTGTTTAAAAAAATAGTATCTTGAAACTTTGGACAAAACACAAAAAAAAGTATTGTTCAAATTTCGTGCCGCAAATTCCAAATTGTGCTTTCCAAATTTTTTTCCAATATGGGAGATATAACTCTCATGGCAGGAACATAAATTGTGCTTTCCAAATTCTTTTCCAATATGGGAGATATAACTCTCGCAGCAGGAACTTAAATTAAGTATCGTGAGCTGAAAATTAATGCAAGGAAGATTGCTTTATTTCTAGTATATCTTAACACAAACAAGCAAAATAATTTAGCACAAAAAAAAGCAATCTAGAAACACAAGTCCAGGAAACTCTACTTGTTGCAATTTCACCATATGATTATGTCATACACCTCTTTTTTGTGAAAATTAAGACTTGCTTGAGCCACCAAGCTGTGGTAATCTGGGCCTGGGAGACAACCACACTATCTTGTATTTATGGGTAACCACTTACTAGTATATACTACTACTTGGAACTTGGATTATAGAAAATGCAGCAAATTTTTTACTGAATTAGCTAAACCATGTTTTGTAATACTCATTAACTTGTGGTATTTTTGGTTTCCAAGTAATTTTATCTCCAATTTCTGAAGTGTACTTGTTCTTCATGTTCCTTCATGTGGCATGTGGAACATTTTAGGGTTTTGTGGCTGTGTTATCAAGAAATCTTGTCCTACGCTGAGCAGAGAATTTTACATGAGTAGCTTTAGAGCTATTGTAAATGGTAATACAATGTTGTTGTGGAGAATATGTATTTGTCTCGTCCTAATTTGTGGTATTCTGTTACAATTACCCTTTCGGTTAGTTAACAAAAGTTTTTATTGAATTTATGGTATCTTGTCCTTTCCCACCATTCTAAACCTAAGCTACTAATTTCTGCAAATTTTTCTTTTCCAGATTTTAGTGATGATCAGTTCTTAACTAAGGTACTTTATGGTATTACAGCTCTTTGAGTGGATGCAAGACAATGGTAGGATCAACTCTTCATCTTATAGTAGTTATATAAAGTTCATGGGGAAGGGCCGTAATCATGCAAAGGCATTGGAGGTTTTTAATGGCATAAAAGATGAGGCAATGAAGAATAATGTCTCCATCTGTAATTCTGTTCTTGGATGCCTAGTTTGGGGTGGCAAATTTGAGAGTAGCATCAGATTGTTTTATCAAATGAAGCAAGATGGTCTCATACCAGATGTTTTCACATATAGTACGGTATGTCATTTCGATATTGTAATAATTCCCACTCAGTTAAGAGTTTATATTTGTTGGCCCCACTCTGTTAAGAATTGCCTTGTGGTGATGCAAAGTTTGTAGCCAAACTTAGCAAAATTAGGAAACAACAATATGTTAATTTTCAGTTAATATAAGATCCTCATGTACATGCTTGAAAGCAAAATAATTCTTCATATCGTGGATAAAATTATGATATACATTTTGGAGCAAAAAATCATGCCACTTTGTCTATCCATTTTTTACTTTTTCAGACATCACAATATCATCTAATCTATGTAATTATTTTCGGGATTATATTGAAAACTTTCTCTACAAGATCTATTGAGATCTATAGATTGGTAGAACTGTTTTTTCAAAATTATTCAAAAAAAAAAAAAAAAATTTTTTTTTTTTTATCTGATTAAAGGGTACAACTGCCGGAAATGGACAAACAAAATAGGACGGAGGAAATACTTATTATTTATTATTATTTTTTGATAAGAGAGGGAGTACTTATTTTTTGGTGTTGTACTTTAGTGAACCTTCACCAATATTGCCTTTTGTCATCCTTAGCTTCTTGCAGGCTGCGCCAAAGTGAAAAATAGCTACTCAAAGGCGATAGAGCTGGTGCAGGAGCTGAAATCTAGTGGCCTGCAAATGGATAGTGTAATCTATGGGACACTTATAGCTGTTTGTGCTTCCAGTAATGAATGTGATGAAGCTGAGAACTACTTTTACCAGATGAAGGATGAAGGCTATTCCCCTAATCTTTACCATTACAGCTCTTTGCTCAATGCTTACTCGGTAGATGGAAATTTTAAGAAGGCTGACATGTTGGTTCAAGATATGAAATCTGCAGGGTTGGTACCAAATAAGGTTTGTTTTCGTTTTTTTTCTTGTTGCTAAAAGGTTACAGGTTCCTGCAGTTGTGTATCCACATTTGTTTCTAACTGCATCTACATCCATATATGGTTTTATTTTTCGTTTAGGTTCAAATTAAGATAAATCAAGAATTACGCATTGGATAGTTACTTTCTTCACTTTTTTTTCCTTTTCTGTCCCCATCACGAAATTGTCTAGAAAATCCAAGATGTCTTGCTTTAGCTGCAGCTCTCGCTCACTCACTCTCTCTTTTCTCTTTGTCTTGGTCCCTTTGGAACTGGTGTTGTTTAATTCTTTGGTGTAATTTTCTTTTTAGCTGTCAGGCTTTTACTCAAGATTAAAATGCATCCTCCACTTCATGGTTTCTCTTGCAGGTTATTTTGACAACTTTGTTAAAGGTATATGTTAGAGGTGGTTTGTTTGAAAAGTCAAGAGAATTGTTAACTGAGTTGGAAGCTTTGGGATATGCTGAAGACGAGGTATGCCTGATACCTTATTCTCGAACATCACGGTGGAAAATCTGTTTCAACCATGTTGGAGGAAAATCCTTGGAAGGATTCTTGGCATACCAGCAATATGAACCATAATAAATTATCAAATAAGCTTTCTCGGAAGGCTTTTGTGACCATCATCATATGGATTCTTTAAATTTGATTGCAATAATTATGTCTCGAAGATATGATATATTGGGTTTCTCGGTAGATCTTTCTTTAGTTACTTGGAAGACTGAGTAATTTGTTGTTAATGATTCAAAGCTTAGGTTTTTTTCTTGAAACCTGGTTTGATACCTTTGGCTTCTCAACTACAAACTGTGTCTAAGTACTTGAAAAGTATCAAATATCAACAGTTTTGAGGTTTTGACAAGAGTTAATGTCCATGCTTCAAATTATCTTTGGACAGAAATTGTTCAAATTTTTTAACATAAGTCTAAGGATGGTCCTAGTAATTTGCAAGGCAGTCAAGTTTTCCATAGTCAACTTTGCTTAGCTTCTCAGATGTATATATTCTAAAGTGTCAACCTCAAAATCAATTGGTAATAAGTGGCGGGTCGCTCATATACCAATTTTGGAGGTAATAATTAATCAGTGTGGGACATGCTCTAACACTTCTCTACACCTGTGCACATGGGACCCCTGACTTGCATGTGAAGAGATAAACAAAGGATCTATAACATAGGGACCACAAAGAATCAAGGTGCAGTTAAGGCACACACCACGGGCAATCAATCAAGAGCGTCTTGTCCAAAAGCGTATGTTGCACATGGTTAGCCTGCTTTGGAGGAGAGCCTGGTTAGATAGCTTGAAATACATTGTTGGCCCATTTTCTAACAGCTTAAGCTTTTGCAACAATTGATAACATATTATTAGAGCTTAAGTTGGGAGAGGCCTTGGGTTTGTCTCTCTATTTGCATTGGTTATCTATTGGATTACTCCCCTTTGCATTCTTTCGCAGTATGTTTGAATATTTATGTCTTCACATGCAAGACGGGGTTGCACGTGAGGGATGGTGTTAGATAGCTTGATATACATTATCGGGCTAATTTCCTAACAGCTTAAGCTTTTGGGACAATTGGTAACTTAACAAGCCTGACTACACGTGAGAAGGCATATTGAAGATATAGTAATAAAGTTACCCCTATATCTATCAGAGCTTTAGAGTGAGTTGTTGTGGATAAATTACAAATTTACCCCTCTCTTTAACAACTTTTAGATTGGTTAGTGTAACAATATAGAATATACTATTTGTAGATGCCGTACTGCTTGTTGATGGATGGCCTTGTGAAGGCTGGACAGATACTTGAAGCGAAATCAGTTTTCGAGGAAATGAAGAACAAAGATGTGAGATCTGGTATGTTTTCTGCCAATAGTATTTAGTTATTAACCTTCTTTATAGCCTCTCTTGAAATCTGTCTCCTCAATCATCGACGATCCATGGTTTGCCAAAATGTATGTGCAGATATGGTACCAAGCCAAGAGGTCACCTTTTGGACTGAATGGATAACAAATATATATTCTTCTTTGATATATGCCTTCAACCTGCCAAAGTACCTTCCCTCTGTGATCCGGGTTTTGTATTACACGAGTCTTGTATAATCTTTCTGTGCGAAATGAATGTTCAGATGCAGTGCCAAGCCAAGGATGTCACCTTTTTGGTCTAAATGCATAACAAATGTATGTAACTTTTGATATATGCCTTCAACCAGCAGAAATACCTTCCCTCACAATCCTTGTTCCATGTTACAGGTGTCTTGTATTATCTTTCCATCCATCTATTTCTTTTCCCCCAGTTATCTGTTTTTTTCTTCCTTTCTTTTTCTCTAGTCATCTTTTGGGGTTTATCTGCATATGCGTGCATAATTCTATTTGGTAGAGCTCAGGGAAATGGGTCTTTCAGATATGCCTTTTTACCATCATCCTAATTGAGTAACTTATATACATATCTCTTTTTTACCGAGATTCATTACCTCCGTGATTATGATGACTAATTTGTGACGAAGTTATGTGCTTTCTATTTCATTGTGTTTTGGGATTGCTTGCTGAATACATGAACTTTATGTTGTGCATAATCTGGCATCTTTTCTGGAAATGTTCAATTTTCTTTTGTATTCCTGCAGATGGCTACTCCCACAGTATTATGATATCTGCCCTTTGCAGAAGTGAGCTATTTGAAGAGGCAAATCAATTGGCTCATGATTTTGAAGCCACGTACAATAAATATGACTTGGTTATTATGAATACAATGCTCTGCGCCTACTGCAGAGCCGGAGAAATGGAGAGTGTTATGAAACTGATGAGGAAGATGGACGAATTAGCAATCAGTCCTGATCAAAATACCTTTCATATTCTAATCAAATATTTTTGCAAGGAGAAATTGTTTCTTCTTGCTTATCGTACTGTGGAGGACATGCACAAGAAGGGCCACCAAGTAGCGGAGGTACGCTTGACTAATTATCACTTGTTTCTAAACCTGATTTGCCATTTTATCATAAGCCATGAAATACGCAGTTGCCTTTCAGATCATTACTTGCTACCTATTTTTTTCTCATGCTATGATTCTCATAATGAATTTATCTCCAAGTAAAAACCAAGATTTTGACTTTAGTGTGTCATTACTTTAGGAACTCTGGTAGTGTTACCATCGAGGTATCATTAGGAGAAATCTGCAAAGTTGATTTTGCAATTCGTGAGTCGTGACTATAGATCAGTGCTTTGTCACGTGATTAGTGAGAGCTCAAAGTATCAACGAGATGAACTGTGAGGATTTAACTCCATTTGTCCTGACATTGTTGTTTACCTGCAGGAACATTGCTCCTTGTTAATTTTCCATCTTGGTATAACGGGTGCCCTGTCAGAAGCATTTTCCGTGTACAATATGTTGAGATATAGCAAAAGAACTGTGTCCAAGGCCCTTCATGAAAAGATTCTGAATATCCTTATAGGGGGACGACTACTTGAAGAAGCATATGTCGTAGTCAAGGTATCCTATATAGAGTATTGAAATCAACAATTGGTTAGGCCTTTTATTGAGAATTAGTTTTTTATTGAACTTGTTATCTGGCAGGATAATGGAAAGTTGATTTCTGAGCCTGCTAAAAAGGAGTTCGCAACTTCATTTCTGAAGTGGGGTAATATAAACTTGCTGAATGATGTTATAAGAGCCATCCACGAGTCCGGCTACAAGATTGATCAGGTAATATAGTTTTTTGGTGAATAGCTTGTATAGTTGGGACAAGAGAGAATGTAATCCGTCTCTTGATCAAATTTTAGATTGGATTGAGCTTTTCCATTCTCATGATAGTGCATACGGCCTTTTTTTTTTAAAACGGGTGGCATTTCCTTAATGCCTTCTTCTTAATATAATTATTTACTTATCAAAGAAAATAATAATTTGATAACTATATACAAGTTCACCAAGTTCACATATCATACATTAAACTTCTGCTACTAGCATTTTGATGAGAAACGCTGCACTTTTTAGGAGAGTGTTGCTCTGTTAGTCTGAATCCCATGGGTGCAGTTAGGAGACTGTAAGGCTGCGGCCTGCGGGTGGTTTATAATGCCTTGTGCCATGTTGGTTAAAGCTCGCACTTTTATTACACCTGAACATTCACTCACCAAGCAAAGTGAAGATGATTTTAGTTGACCCTTATTAATAGAGGGTAATCAATACCCTCACCCTCACTCTTATTGGTGGAGGACGTGTGGGTCATATCAAAAAGTAACTCCACCCCCCCACCCCCCACCCCCACCCCCACCCCCACCCCCCAAGTAGTATAGCCCACCTATGATGCACGGACACAGATACGGATATAGACACAGGGACATGAGAATTCTTAAAAAATGGGGACACGGACACGGCGGGGGACACGCCACGTGTATATTATATATATAATATATATATATATATTTATTTATTTATCTATTTTTTTCCAAGTTTAAATGGCAAAATGTGGACAAAACGAAACATCCATAATTCCAATACCATTCAAACAAACAAGCGTCCATAAGTTCAATACAACTCAATTGAAAACAAAAGATCCATAGTTCCATAATAACAGTTTGACCCCCTAATTTTAAAAAAAGATTACAATTTGACCTCCAAATTTTTTTAAAAATTATAGTTTGATCGGTGTCCCCAGCTGTTTCCACCTCAGAAATTTAAATTAAATTATTGGACACGTCACGTGGCATCGGGGACACGTGTCCCCGAGGTGTCCCCGCGTGTCCGGACACTGCAACACTTCGACCGGTAGAGGTGTCGATGCTCCATAGGCGCCCACATTCTCACTGCCAATGAGAGTGTAGGTATTATTCATCCTCTTTTGGTGAGGAAAAACAAAATCGAACTTGAGCAATGTCGGTTGCAAACTTCACCTCACCTCATCCTTTGCCAAAAGCATCAGGAAGTCTTGCCTTTTTGGATTGGGTCCCCATTTTATGTGCAACTAAAATAAAGATCTTTACATGATTTACTAATCAATTATTTTCTTTTCTAATTCTACTGCAAATCTCCTCATTTATGGGGTTAGACAATTCTCTCTCTCTCTCTCTCTCTCTCTCTCTCTCTCTCTCTCTCTCTCTCTCTCTCTCTCTCTCTCTCTCTCTCATGTGTCCAATGACTCTAATCAGCTTCATATTGCAAATAAGACACCCATCATTGGGAGGGTGAGCTTATTGACATCACTGGCCGCCAACCTTGTGCCTTCACATTACTCCACACCTGATCAGGGCTGTCTAGCATTGAGAAAACAATGGTGTTTGGATTTGTTCACAGTGATTTCTGAACATGGTGGTTGGAGATGGGAGGATGCCAAGGTAGGTTAAATGGCCAGAGATGGTGGGCTTAAGTTATACCTCTTCTCCTACTTGGAGTTTGTTCCATGACTTGTTTTTCCTATATAGAGTGATAAGTTTCATGGATAACTTCTCCATTATCAATTATTTCCTAGCCCTTTAATTTTGAACATCATATTCATCAGAATCCTTATGGAACCTGGTCTGAAATCTCAACTCTTTTTCTTTTTTATTTTCTTTCATTTCAGGGACTGTTTCATGTGGCCATAACACGCTATATTGCGGAACCTGAAAAGAAGGATCTGCTTCTCCAGTTACTACAATGGATGCCAGGTCAAGGCTACGTGGTTGATTCATCAACAAGAAACTTAATACTCAAGAACTCGGACTTATTTGGTCGCCAACTCATTGCTGAGATATTGGCCAAGCAGCATACAGTGTCAAAAGCATTAATACCCCCTCAGAATGAAAAAATAAATTGGAGATTGGAGACATTTTTAGGTAAATGAATACCGTTTCAATCCACAACAAACGTATTTTGCACCCTTTCTCCATTTTTGGGGGAGCTAGTAACTTTGGTGAGTCTATTCTTTAATTTTTTTTCCTTTCAGGTGGTGTTGATCGGTAATAGACTGCCTTCTGCTGTTGTGGCATTGCTATGCATGACTGAGATCAGTTGTGGAGTTAACTATGAACTAGTTATGTGCACTAAGAAATTAGTTAATCAGACGGCTGCAATAGAGTCCTCGCACAAAGTAATGGTTCCGAAGGCACCACCATTCAGCAAGAGGTACTTGCGAGCGCCAAAGTGGCATCTTGCTTTCAGGTAGTCATGAAATGTTTCCCGGGAACAGTGAAGAGTATTGTTACCTTTGTCTGTTCTGTTCTTGAAACGAGTTACCTAGGATGAAGTCTGCGTGACTTGAGGGACTTGGGAGTCTAAATGTGTAGGTTTTTTGTTTGATCCTGAAAGTTAGTTGAGTGGAAATTATAGAAGCTCTCCCATCCATTCATTTTGTGAAGAGTTATTACAAGCGCAAAAAATACTGGGGCATTGACCGCCGCTTGACAGATTCAACCTGGGATTGGACTCCTGTTATTGCAGTTTCTTTGTTCTTTTTGTGATTTGCATTCCAAGGCCCAATGTGAAAAAATTATTTTTAGCCAGCCAAACTAACAGATGATTACTGATAAAAAAAAACAAAACAAAAAACTAACAGATGATTAAAGAGTGGGGTGATGCTTATATTTTAAACTGTGAGATTTGTATGCCTTCTTGTGTATTGGTAATATTTTGAGTAATAAACTTCAAAATGCAGAAAAAAGCACCATGGTAGATGCATAAAGAAATGAGAAAACTACAACGCATTTGTGGAGGAATTCTGGCACTGGAATTAGCTTCACATTGCTTTCCAAGAATCATAAGGAAAGGGAAGCCCTATGGTACATATCATTATTTTGGTATGTATCGTAGACACTTCAGTAACTAGCTGCACACGGGGAAAAAAAAAAAAAAACACCTGAAACTTACGACACAGAATATTAAAAACACACTCAAAAAATCCAAAACAAATAATGACAACATCTCAATTTTAATTTATTAAACTGTGATACATGACTTCAAAATTAACCACAAGGTCTCATAATTGAGATTTTATCTGTGACAACTCATCATTAATATTAATAGCTAGTGCCAAATATGTTCGGTTTGGATTTTGAGGAAGGATTTTTTTGGGGTAATGAGGAAAGAGATATATATATATATATATATATATATATATATATATATATATATATATCTATTACTGCAATGTCTAAAAATTCAATCAATGTCTATTACTGCATCTATTACTACATCTCCATTCAAATTACCCAGTGAAAGAATAGAATGCAAACAAATTGTTGAACAAATTAATTACACCAATCAATGTCTAAAAATCATAGGTAACCAATTAGATAAAATGGAAACCAAAATTGATGAAAGATCTTTTTGCAGTTTTCCATCCTCTAGTAAACAAATAGAAGCACCCCTTATACGTCTTCCAGAAAAAAGAAAAAAAATTAACATCAACCAGAATCAAAATATTCAAATGATTGATGAAATACTAACAAAATTAACCATTAAATCTGAACAAGAATCACCTCAAGTTTCTACGATCACAAAAAATTGTGACACTAGTACTTCTAGTCAAAAAGAACAAACTTCTTCTGATGAAGAAATCACACAACTCCAAAACCAGTTCTCCAGTCAAGGAATTAACCGTCTTATCAATCCCTCAACCAACACTACCACTCTTACCAAAAATTAGTATTCTAGACCAACCCCTCCTGATTTACAATATGAAGAAAATAATCTATCCAATCAATTTTCTGTTTCTTCTAATAAATTATATGAATGGAATATTGATGGCTTGAGTGAACACCAAATATTAGAAAAATTAAATCACATGTCAATGGCTGCTAACAGCTACTTAGGAAATACAGATCTTAATCAACTACAAATAGTTGATCTACTAACTTCTGGTTTCACTGGAATGTTAAAAGCATGGTGGGATAAATATCTCACCCATGAGTCACGAGAAGAGGTTAAACATGCTGTCCAATTAGATGAAAATGGTCTCCCAATTTTTGACAATGAAATTGGAATGGGAACACCAGATGGAGTCAATACTTTAATTTATACCATCATTAAACATTTTATTGGACAGCCCAGTAACATTACTTCTAGGATACATGATCAGCTAAGCAATTTGCATTGTCCAACATTAAGTGATTTTAGGTGGTACAAATATGTTTTTACATCTAGAGTCATGCTCAGAGATAATTGTACAAAATCATTTTGGAAAGAAAAGTTTATTAATGAACTTCCTAATTTATTTGCTCACAAAATTAGGGATGTTCTTAGTCAACCAACAGGAGTCATTGAATATGATAAATTAACGTATGGTGACATTATTAGTACCATTCAAAAAGAAGGTCTAAGAATGTGCATTGACATGAAAATTAGTAAACAAGCCCAAAAAGATAAAAATAAAGCCAAGTATGAGTTAGGAAACTTTTGTGAACAGTATGATCTACCACCTGTAGCACCATCACGAAGAAAACCCAAACACCATACTAAACCAACCTACAATAGTAAGAATTATCGATACTCAAAAAATAGTAAACCCAAATTATCCAAAGAAAAATATTACGAAAAACCCAAAAATCAAAAGAATAAAAAGAAGCACGATGACAAGAGTAACATTACGTGTTACAACTGTGGTAAAAAAGGACATTACGAAACTGAATGTAAAGTCCAAGCCAAAATCAGTCAACTAAATATATCTGATACTGATAAACAGCATATCTTGGAGATTTTCCGAATTGCAAATCTAAACAATTCTGATGATGAAGAAGATATTAGTACATCCTCTGATTACCATTCCCTTAGTGAAAGTCCAAATGAAGATCAAATTAAAATTGGTTGTACTGATAATTGTTGTAAGAAATTAAATGTACTTACTAAAGAATTACCAGAAGAAGAATTATTGATTGATCTAATCAGCCGAATAGATGATCCAGAATTAAAACAACAATATATTAAAAAACTAAAACAACTCTTGTTACAACAAGGGAAACAACCCCAGTACAATAAACCAACAGTAAGCCTCAATGCTACTATAGAACGTTTTAATAAAATCAATAAAGAAGTCACTTTACATGATTTACAGTATGAAATAAATCTTATTAAAATAGAAATTACGAAGATTAAAAACCAACTTCCCAAATTAGCATTGACTAACAAATTCCTCAGAAAAAATAAAGACAGTTCATTTTCTGAAGAAACCTTCGAAGATGATACTCAAAATCCCAGCCAAGAAAAAGATATTGACCACCCAAACAGTGATCAAGATATTGACCAACCCAACAGTAACCATAATAGTCACAGATTAAGTATAATCAATCAAATAAACATACAGAAATGGCATGCCCGTATTAAATTGATAATAGGTGATTATAAAATACAGGTTACTGCTCTCATCGATACAGGAGCAGATTTAAATTGTATTCAGGAAAGTTTGATACCTGTTAAATATTATCAAGAAACAACTGAACGATTAAGTTCTGCAAATGGAGGTAAAATGATAATTAAATACAAATTGCCCGAAGTAAATATTTGCCAAAATAAAATTGATTTCAAAACCTCTTTTGTTTTAGTCAAAAATTTAACTGACAAGGTAATTTTAGGAATGCCCTTCATTTATTTACTCTATCCATTCACAGTCACTAGTAACAACATCATGTCTTGCGATCAACAAGTCACTTTTGAATTTTTATCAACACCAGACAAAAATGAATTAAGTCAATTGCAAAATTATTCTATTTATTTTACTAATGATTCATTTGATTATTTTACAGATGGCTCAAAGTCAACACAAAACAATTCCCTTTGGAAAAATCCTTCTGCCAGTATTCTCTGAAGGAGCCAGCACAAAATTTAGGAAGCTAAATTACTTAGAGAGCATGGATGAAACCCAACAATGTCTTCTGGATAATCTCTGGAATACAAGAGGGGATCACCGTAGATTATTAGACAGCTTAAATTGTTTAAGTATTTATTTTAATCAGCAAACTAGTGGAGTTATTTTCCCTAGTTCTCTTGATGGAGTTTCAAGTAACCCATCTTTAGTCAGCACTAGTTCATCTACTAACCTCCCTTCTTGTAAGCATTGTGATTCAATGGCTTGCAAATATTTTGATTTAAACTGCAGGTATTACCAGCAGTCAACTGAAAATAATCAGCTCAAAGCAGAAATCACTGCATTGAAGAATCAGTCACTTGAAGCCAAGAAGACCTCTTTTATCCCACTGGTAAAAGAAGTGAAAAAAACTATCATCCCCACTGGATGGTAGTAAAGGTGTACATGTGCAATCATCCCTACTGGATGATGGTGAAAGCGTAAGTGTATTTGAAACTTTTCAAGAAAAAGCTTTCAAAACCATAGCTTTACCACAATCCCTATCCCTACTCCCCAAGTCACTACCATTAGATGTAGTCAGCCATATTCAACATTTGGCCAGACAATCTGGTCACCATTTTCAAGAATTCCTATTTGAAACCCTTACTAAATTAGCCAGTCAACCAACCCCAGGATTATCAATCACTTGGGAAACTCACTATAATGAAAACCAAGATCGAGTCACCTGCCCAAAAACTAATCCATTATGTTTAGAGACACCATTAGAAAGATATGATTGCCCATGCCAATTAATATTTAGCATTCCTAAAGCTTGCATCCATATGCAGCATTTTCAAGACCTTGTTCTTTCATACAAAGGACAAATTATTCAAGTCAGCCCAATGACCCTATTAGACCATGGATTTCTTAAACAAATCATCTTTACTGACCCAGAGCAAACTGACCGAGTCACTAGAAAGTTAGCCATATGTGTTAACAATATCTTTGACAAACATAGAGCACTAAAAAATGTCAAGTTTTAATCTCCAGTAAAATGCCCGAATGGACCAACACAGGGAATGTGATATTGGCACAACATATCATGTATCTCTCTACTAATTGGCCTTTCAGTAGGCTACATGCTCCTATTGATCTTATTAAAGATGAATGCCCTTGGCCATGTTCTGAACCTATTAGAGCACAGATCAGACATCACAGGGCCAAGACAATTGCAAATGATCTTGAAAATAATGATTATTTCTAAGAAGGCAGATATCACTTAATTTGTGAGGATTCTGTTCAAAAAATCAAGTCCACTGATCCTATTCAAGAAGTCCTATTTATTTATTATACAAAATTCCAAAATCTTGTCAGAGATTACAAACTCTATTGGGATCACAATATGGGTTCCCAGAATGATGATGACCAAGAATCCGGCCCAGACATCAACAATGAAGACGATGGGCAAGATTATTGGGATAATCTAACAAATGAAGAGTTGCAAAACCTGGACAACATGATGGAATTCTAGTCAAAGGAAATAACCATTGCTACTTGGCCCCCACCAGCACCGAAAGTAACAACAGTCAGCTTTCAAGAGCTCCAACAGTCAGCAGTCTATTATTGCTTTTGACAATCTGCAAAAGCATCAACAGTCAGCAGTCAATTATTTCTACTTTTGGTCCCCACCAGCACCGAAAGTAGGAAAAATCATCCACTTTAGTCATCATTTCTCCACCGAAAGGGGAAAAGTCACGTGATTGAATTATTTGTAATACTCAGGACCTTAGTCTATAAAAGGATCCAAGAGTAATGTAGTGAGGGGGGAATAAGAGGCAATTGCAGAGTTAATTGCATACTTGCTCTCAAGAGTTAACTCAGAGATATTTTAGATACTCTTCTACAAAGTTATTAGAGTTCTGAATATACTCTTCTATCCCAGTTAATTGCTGAGTATCAATCTACTCCAGCTTCCTTTGTAAACCGGTAAACCATTCATGTACTGTTTTAATTCAGTAATTGAATTACAATTCCAGTAATTACTTCTGTTCTTACTTTTGTTCATATTAAGTTATTCTATACTCAACTATAAAAACTATCATATAATTGCACTATTCATCCGAATTACTATTCATTACTGTTCATGGTACTATTCACCTACGGATTTAACTATTCATAATTGATTCCTTTTCAATTTAAACGTATCATTCAACTTTAACTTTTGCTTTTACTATTGTTGATTAATTGATTGATTTCTTCAGTCACTTTTCTATAAATATCTCAGTCACCTCCCTCCTTTTGGATCACCTTCCACTCTGTATCTCTCCCCTACTCTGATAATACCCATGTTCTCCTACTGTGTCTGTGCTTCCGTCCCCATTTAGTATCAGAGCACAGACACAGTAGGGGAACATGGGTATTATCAGAGTAGAAGAGAGATACAGAGTGGGAGGTGAGTAGGAAGGAGGAGGTGACTGAGATATTTATAGAGAAGTGACTGAAGAAATCAATTAATCAACAATAGTAAAAGCAAAAGTTGAAGTTGAATGATACGTTTAATTGAAAAGGAATCAATTATGAATAGTTAAATCCGTGGGTGAATAGTACCATGAACAGTAATGAATAGTAATTCAGATGAATAGTGCAATTATATGATAGCTCTTATAGTTGAGTATAGAATAGTGCAATTATATGATAGTTCTATAGTTGAGTATAGAATAACTTAATATGAACACAAGTAAGAACAGAAGTAATTACTGGAATTGTAATTCAATTACTGAATTAAAACAGTACATGAATGGTTTACCGGTTTACAAAGGAAGCTGGAGTAGATTGATACTCAGCAATTAACTGGGATAGAAGAGTATATTCAGAACTCTAATAACTTTGTAGAAGAGTATCTAAAATATCTCTGAGTTAACTCTTGAGAGCAAGTATGCTTGGCTTTGATACCAAATGGGGGCGGAAGCACAGACACAGTAGGGGAACATGGGTATTATCAGAGTAGGGGAGAGATACAGAGTGGGAGGTCAGTAGGAAGGAGGGAGGTGACTGAGATATTTATAGAAAAGTGACTGAAGAAATCAATCAATTAATCAACAATAGTAAAAGCAAGAGTTAAAGTTGAATGATACGTTTAAATTGAAAAGGAATCAATTATGAATAGTTAAATCCGTGGGTGAATAGTACCATGTTATGAATAGTTAAATCCATGGGTGAATAGTATCATGAACAGTAATGAATAGTAATTCGGATGAATAGTGCAATTATATAATAGTTCTATATATATATATATATATATATAATATTGGAAATTATGTGCACGAGTTTTGAGACCTAAAACGATGGAAAATTCATAAAATGGATTCTTGCAAAAAAAATAAAAATAAAAGTAGATATTAGCTCATAATTTGATGTGGTCCAAGGATTGACAATTGACATAGCATTTCATGGAGATTATTAAAAAAACAAATGAAAAAGAAAAATCGGCAACGACCCTCAGGCTGAGAATGTGTGTATACAAAAATTTCCAATTGAGTTCCCAAAGTTTCAAAAATCAGCAACTAACCCCAAGTTTGAGAAAAGTTTTTCTTGAGGCCTTCAGCAATAAAAACCCCAAACAAATACCAGTGCCTTCGTGGGTTGGAAGTCATATACAGCAGCAGCAGAAGCTGTGTGGAAAATGGTGAAACTCTTCTCCTCCTCAACGTCGATGTCCAAATTCATCATCATTCTGTCTGTATCCTTTCTTTGCTCACCATTAACATCTGAAGCTGCTGCATCTTCCTCCTCCCCAGCTGCCTTCGTCAAGAAGACCATTTCTTCTCACTCCATCGTCATCTTCTCCAAATCCTACTGCCCGTACGCTCTCTCTCTCTCTCTCTCTCTCTCTCTCTCTCTCTCTCTCCCCGCCTATATATACAAATGCACATCTATTTTGTCCAAAACAATGTATGACTATTCTTGATTTGGATCTCTTTTCTGCTTGGATCTGAAATGGGGATCGAATTTGCACCAAAGTTGTTATTGTCTTTGATTTGCGTTAAGGTATGGGGCCGACACCCAAATCGTCATTTATCAGGAAAACATAATTGGACACTGGAAATCTCAATTTGGGTATTGGATGGAATCAGTCCATTTTATTCCCCATATCAATCTGAAGCTAGTCTAAAAAAGAATGGATCTTTTACTGCTACTGCTATCAAATTGAACCAGTATAGCTTTGCCATGATACACAAATAACTCCTAGGGTTGTGTTTGGATGACGGATTCATTTTAGGGATGATCCTAAGGAGAGATAGGAGAAGGTAGAGGGAATAAGGGAAATATGAGCTGAAGCAACCGTATTTATTTCCCCTATCAGTTGCCCTTCTCTTGATAAATCTTATCAAAAAACACACACAAGGCTCAAAAAAATTTTAGGCCACAGCCCATTGCCTGAGGCCAATCAAAATGTCTTTAAAAATTCTTTCTTGCCACTGGTCATAACTTGCCAAAGACCCAACAAGTATCGGCTTTATTTGGGTATTTGGTCTGACTTCTGAGGCCTCGTAAGGCCTTGCGGCCCTACTGAATTCCCACCAAAAATCCATGTTCCAAACACAGACAAGGAATTTTGAAGTACTTCCCGTCTCGGGTGTGCTAGAAACAGGACTTCGCTCTTTGATACATGGTTTAAAAATGCCTATAGACTTTAAAGACCAGATTGAGAACATTTTTCTGCCATTCTTTTTTAATCTTATCAGCTTCAATGGTTGTAATAATCAAAACTCTTGGCTGATATATGAAAATATGCTCGTGTATCTTGGGTTTGTTTTGCCGTCAAAAGTAGAGACTACGATTTTTGTCTCCAACAGTTCCAGTGTATCTTATTATGTTTGGGAATGTTATGGTTCCTAACTTCCTACTGACCTCGTTTGACTTCTTCGTGTAAAAGCATGTAGAGTAATGTGCTATTGTGCTACAGAAACAATTATAGTGATCTCGTTAACAGTAACGTGGGAGGCTGCCTGCTGCGCCCCAAAGTACAACAGCTCCTGCAACACTCTTAAAGGGGGTTTCAGACAAACTGCGTAGTTGTGGTGGTCTCTTATGTTTTCGATCATATTGCGAGTTTTGGGCTGTTTGGGTTCTGGGCTTAAAAAATGGTGATATTGATTGCATGTTAAATGATTTCTATAGACTGTCCATTGTGTTCTCAACAAAAACTGTACACTGTGATGTTGATTTCTATACAGATTGTACACTGTGTTCTAAACACACCTAAAATTGATTGATTTTGTATTTTTATTGACACTAAATTGTCCCAATGAACTGGACGTCATGGTGTGAGGGAAATCTGGCATTCTCCCCCCATCCTCCATCCCCTGCTGATTTTTGTATGTTAAATAATTTGCTCCTGTTACCGTGGTGCAATTAGAATAATAGCATCTTGGTGCAATATTCGATTTCCGTTATGCAACTTGTGTTCAGTTTTTGGATCTAACCTTTTTGACAGTATTTTCTTTGGATCGTCTGGAAGCTTGCGGTAGATAAATCATTAACCAATTCTGTTCTCGCATTCAGGTACTGCAGAAAGGCAAAAGCTGTCTTCAAAGAGTTGAACCAAGCACCATATGTTGTTGAGCTTGATGAGAGAGGTTTGTTTACAACCTTACTAACATCTTAAATAACTCAGGAAAGTATGAATGAGTGTAAAAGCTCCAGAAAGATTTTCTGACTCGGTAGATAATTTGAAACTGACATGTTAATAAATTAAGGGAAAAATAGAAAGCTAAAAGGAAGAAAGTGAAGAAGACTTTTAAAAGCATGCCCTTCTAATGACTATGTTGCTGCCTATACCAATTGTGCATAATAAATCGTTCAGCCGGTGAAAGTTTCACAGTTAGTATTAGCTTGTAGCACTTTTAGCAGGTTGACATTGTAAGGATTTTCACCCTTATTGATTCAGATTACATTTGACACTGAACAATTAGCCATACCAAAGCTTGAGCAGCTCTGTTGTTTCTGCGAACAGCAAAATCTCTTGGTTTGTTTTTGGGACTGACCTGGAACTTATCAAAAGGTGTACCTTTTTTGTCATTACAGATGATGGGTGGAACATCCAGGATGCCCTGAGTGAGATTGTAGGGAGGCGTACTGTGCCTCAGGTGTTCATCAATGGAAAGCACATTGGCGGCTCAGATGGTAACTAACTGATCCCTGTGCTTACTTTCCTAGTTAGTTTTAGATTCAATCTTCATTTGACATGAACACCGCACCTGACTACATTTTAATCTGTTGATTACAGATACTGTTGAAGCGTTTGAAAGCGGTGAATTGGCAAAGCTTTTAGGTGTTGCCCCAAAGGATAAGGATGACCTCTAAGCCAAAAATCAAGTGTCTGTTTCCTTTGTTCTCGTACTTTTTGTAGGGTAGTGATGTAAAAGACTGTATACTAGTATTCTGTGATGAGTTATCATTGTAGCTTTCAACCGGTATTTACGAACAACCGTACTTCATGTATCCTTTTAAGAAACCGTCTCATCGTAATTTTCAGACCAAAACTCAAATTACTTGTAGACTTGCATTGCAAGAGAATTGAAATGTTTTAAGGAATAAAAGATGACTATCAACATGCTTTCTTATAGGTCCATAAGCTATTTGCCTATGGATCGTAGATATAATTCATTCATTGGACAAGGCTGTGAGCTTATTGTGATTGAAAAGAAAAACTGAAGCAACAGGTAGCCATGACCATGAGCTTCCTAGGATCATTTGTGTTGTAGTTTGGAAGTTGAGAGGTTTTCATTTGTGTGATTCTATTCAGTAAGTTAGGAGGAATTTTTCAATGCTGCGTGGGCACCATGTCAGCCATACCTAACCGGTCCTGAAAAATTTGTTGTTAGTTAGTCGAGATCTAACATCTGGAGAAACTTTTTTATATTCCAGGTATACAAGGGCTCTTGGTATCCCTTTTAGGTTCGTTTTCAATTTTTAGGTCACTTCCCGAGCACAACTTGATAATCGGCTTCGTTCATTTTGTAGGGCTTGACGAGAACATTAATCATGTCAAAAATTATGATTATCGGACTTTAGTAGATATATGATCGGCAAATGTGAAAAATGCCATAAAACAAAAATTGGGTTCTGATCTAGTGTGTTTTTGGATCCAATTTTTGTTTTTTTTCATTTTTCACATATGCCGATCATGTATCTACTAAAGTCCGATAATCATAATTTTTTGCAAGATTAATGTTCTCGTCGAACTCTATAAAATGAACGAAGCCGATTATCAAGGTATGCTCGGGAAGTGAACTAAAAATTGAAAACAAACCGGAAAGGGATAGTAAGAACCCTTGTATATCTGATCAAAAAAAAAAAAAAAAGAACCCTTGTATATCTGGATATACAAAAGTTTCTCCTAACATCTGACCGTGATATACTGGTCTCTGTGGTCCATTCGCAGCACAAGACGAGCATAGTAGGGAAATTAAGTATGGTATGACTTAGGCTCTATTCTCATTCCAAAACTTCTTTTCTGTTTTCTGTTTTGTTTATCTTTTCTGAATTCTTGTTAAATTCGTGTCAGAGTTTTTGGATTAACTATCCATCTTGACGGGAGGAGTCTAAAAAGTAAAGTATTATGACCACAAAAAAAAAGTTCACTAAAGAAAAATAAAAAAGTCTTTCTTGTGTAAAATGTCATCTTATATGAACTTTTTTTAACATCGGTTCACATTTCATATTTTTTTAATTCCTCTTATCGGGATGAATGATTAATTCCTCCACCTAATTTTTCTCAACCATCATTCTCAACTACCATTGTCTCAACTACCGTCCTCAATCACCATTCTCTCAATCAATCTATAAATAAGCATATCTTTTTTCTAGATACAATACTATACAACCATTACAATTTTCTCTTTCAAACTATCATCATGAGTAATTTAACCCAAAGAATATTGCGGAGAGTTCTATAATGGGGATGGAAAATGGCTATACAACCCCATATCCATCCCCATTGGTCGTGCTCGTAGTTGGAAAAAAGAAGACTCAAAATGTTAAACCCTCAAGCTCTTGCTGTAGCATTAATAAGTGTTTAGTTTGAACCAAAATGTTGCTTTAGGGGCGAGCTTTTTGCTGGCTCGAGCTATAGAAGGGGCGACCTATATTCTTGGATTTAGATACTTAAAAATGGACTACTTTGATTTATACCGGTATTTTAGCAAAATCGCCAAAGGGAAAGGACCACCATCAGGCCAGTTTGATGAAATGTGCTGTCGTGGACATTTGCTGCATAGCGTGATGATATGTTACGATCTTAGGCTCTGTTTGTTACAGCGAAACATGCGGAACCGAGGAAAGTGCGGTCGTCAATATGTAGTGTCAGTGGAAGGATTCTTGCCCGTGAGACTCCATGTTTATAGTATTGGCCACTTACTGGTTACATGCCGGAGCTTTGATTGATGCGACGTGGTTTCAACTCACTTTGCATGTTTAACGTGCGAAGTTTTAATGAAACTAAAGGTATGTCGTTCTAACGTATTTCATGTGTTCAACTTGCGAAGTCATATAGCCTTGTTTGCTTCGAGGGAGGTTTTTGATAGTAATGAATAGAGAGAGATAGAAAAAATTTATTGAAGACCGTGCTACGAGTATTTGAGTCTCCCAAATGAACAAGGTCAAAATTGAAATCCTGGCAGCTGAGTTTGGTGAAACCCCGCGTGTTTTAAGCGCGAGTTCGTGTTGAATTCCTTGTTTTTGGGAAAAAAGAGCAGGCCTAAAATTCAGTTTTTTCCCAGAATTCCTCTCGAGAGGAAACCACAACAAATGGAGCAGCAGGAGCGGAGAACCATTAGACCGAAACACAAAAGGAAAAGGAGCAAGAAGAGTATGAAATCGGAGACCATCTTCGCCCTGATGCTCGCATCCCTTCACGCAACATCTTCTTCTTCTACGACTTTCGCCAACCCTAACAAGAAGCAGAGGAAGAAAAATGATTCCCGCAGACCAAACTCTTATCATCATCATCAACTCCAACTCCAACTCCTAACCCAGCTCCGCCTCTCTCTTCTCTCCAAAACCCATAATTCTCCTCCTCTTTTTCCCAATTTAACCCTACCCCTTCCCATCCTCTCTTTGCTTCCACTCCTCCTCACTTCCAAGTAAGGTTTTCTTTTCCCTTTTCTGCACTTGATTTTATGAATTTATTGATTAATTTTTCACTGAAATGCAGTGTTCTAAAAGTTGGCAGCCTAGGCCTATTAGTCCCCACCTAGGCGCTAGGTGGTGGTCCCAACACCTAGATTAGGCAGCCGACTGGTTGGGCGGGCGCCTATTCCCTGCTTAGGCACCAGGCCCCTTTTCCGCATGACTAGCTTCTAACATTGCTGAAACGAGAGCTAATGTTGGCATTTGCTGTCATGGTAGGTATGCTGAGGTTGTGTGCAAGTGTGCGGAGTTTGTGGGGGTGGCCGCGTTGTTTTCGCTAGAAATGAATGAGCAAATAGCTGGTGATGATGAAATCGTGAAAGGTCTGATCTTTGCGTTGTCGAGTTCAAATGGAAGGAGGAGTTCGTCGATCGCTGCTTGCAATGCTGTTTTGGATATGGCCACGACGTCGTTCGGGCGACAACGCCTCGTTGAATCTTCTTTCCTTGAGTGTCTTATGTGAGTATCTTCCTCTTCCTCTTATTACTAGTTATTACCCCTTGGTTTGCTCTTCTTTTGTTGGTGCGATTTTGTTGTACTTTTTGATTGTTTGATTGCAATACGAATGCTGCACATAAAAAACACTTTAGGTTCATTTTCTTGAATCTTGATCTTAAGGACTCGAATTCACAGCCACTTGTGCTTTATAATTTACATTGGTATTTTAGTAATTGATAATGTTTGACTGCAATGCTGTCCTGCACGAAAATGACACTTGAAGTTTCTCTTCTTGAACTGTTGGTGTGAAGGACTCAATGCGGGTAATGGGGCTTTCGAACTAGATGCTGTGTGGAGGGCCCTTGCTCCTACTCGCTCCGTGGTGGGGCCATGGTCGAGCTGCTCTCCCCCGGGCAATGGTTAACTAGCTAGAGCGCCCTGTGATGACAAACCTAATTGGGACAGCTAGCCACAACTTGACATTTCATGGTGGATGGGAACGGGAACCCTGTTGGTCATGCCCATGGGGGACCCCTTCCCATCCTTCTATTGACAAAAATAGTACAATTCTGTAGAATTTTTTCTTATTCTCGCCTATGTGATCGACCAGGCCATGCTGCGAGTAATGCCATGAAAATCCAGTTTATGAGAATTAATTAATCATCGACCAGGCGATGCTGCGAGTAATGCCATGAAAATCCAGTTTATCAGAATTAATTGATCACTTTGTTGTAGAGGTCGATGACCAAAGAGAACAAGAACTATAAAATAAGGTTTGAAGACAGTCAATGGTTGGGTAGAAAATCTAGTAATGCAAACTAAAATGATAGTTGCAGGTTCTTTTGGTTTTGTGTACAAGGAGGTTAAGCTGCAAGTAAATTTTTTCCCATCAGCTGTTGCCATTGTACGAATTTTCCGGATAGATGTCATTAAGCACTGCACCTGTTACAGGGGATGATGGCTAGTTAAGCTTGATAATTCCCCTCGGCAGTCAGGTTAGTTAGAGACTTAAGAGTCTATTTAAGATTGTTAGTTCTGTTTGTGGTTGTAATCAGCCAGTTGGGAGTTGGTTAGAGAATGGTACGTGGACAGCTCTGTTTATGAGGTAATAACTAATAAATGGAGTTATTGATCTACCGGGAATTCAGTTGATAAAATTTTGCTCTTCTGGTACTCTCTCTCTCTCTCTCTCTCTCTCTCTCTCTCTCTCTGTGTGTGTGTGGGAATCCATTCACCTGTTGATTTTGTACAACTGAGATGTCATTCCGGATGCAGCTGTTGCCATTACCTAGGCAATGTTACTTTGGGCAAGTTTGATCACAGTTGTGTTCTAAATTTCAAGGGTAGATTTTGCAAAAACGGTTCTCCCGTTCTCCCTTGCCTTTTTGTTTTTGTTTTGTTATGTTATTGTTCCTTCTTCTTTCCTTTACGTCCGACTTTGCTGCAGAGTAATAGAACTTGTTATATCACGACTTCGAATTAGAAAATTTCAATTAGGTGTATTCTTTCCTCGATCTTGACCACTATAAGCTTCTATCCTAATTTTGGTGACGCAATTGCCGGTATAACCTTCTATGTAATTTTAATGATCAACTTTGTCTGCCACAATCTCTATGCGCATTTAGTGACCACTGCTTTAATATTAGTCTCACCTGTACACTTGGACAATTCTGACTTAACATCTACTAGTTTTCACTTCCTTCAGGTCTCTAGAAATTCACAGGCATTGGTTTGTCTTTCTAATGAGGAAAGAGGAAGTGAGGCCCGACTTAGAATAAGGTTTGAGGAAGATGAGCTTCCAGTCTCTCTTCTTGATGCTTCCATTATGCTCATCAACGCCTGCTCAACAGAAAACCTGGAGAAGATCCCAAAGAAGCTCTCAGAAAGTTTATTGGTGTACTTGAAAAAATTCTGGACTAAAGTTCGTTCACAAATGTTACTTTGCACCAACACCATCTTGAAACGCAGTCAAGAGTCACATTCCTGTGTCAGCAATTTTAGTACAAATAATCTGGCAGAGAGCATTTTTAGACTCTCCATTATTGTGGATGAGCTTACCACACCTCGCCATATGGATGTTGTTAAGAGATGCATATTCAGCAGGGATGGGTCTGGTTTTGAAAATTTCATGGAGAACAACTGGGAGGTGTCACCTATGCTTATAGGAAAGTTCTCATCAGGTTTAAATGAGGGCACTGATATCTTTGGTTCTTTTAGACAGTCTCTAGATTTCTACGAGGCATTTCCTTCTTTCCTTTCTACGATCCTTAAGAATCTTGTTTCTTGTCCACCTATCACTTCAGATGAGTTAGACATTCTTCATTTCCTCAAGGAGATGAAAAATCAATTGGGTTGCCCTATGATATACAAACAGGACATAAGAGTCTTGAAAACACAGAATTTAAAAAGAGAGGTGCACTTTTTTCAGGACTTGCAGTTTCTCATTATGGATGATATTTTGAGATGCAAAGAAGCATATGAAGAAGGTTATACAATTGCGCTTCGTGGCATGGAGTTCCGCTTGGGGAGTATTGCTGATTTAGTAGATGGTTTGGCATACCTGTTTGGTCAACCATCTGCAGGAGTTAATATGTACCTGACGCCGCCTAATTCTCAGGGTCTGGCTTGTCACAGGGATGATCACTGCGTGTTTGTATGCCAACTTGTTGGAGTTAAGAAATGGACTGTTTTTCATCCAAAAACTCTCCAGTTACCCCGGTTGTATGAAACTGTTGAAAACACACATGAGGCTGCTACGTTGGCCCTGGATGGATCCGAACAAATTTTTCTTAGAGAAGGGGATGTTTTGTATATTCCTAGAGGTTTTCCTCATGAGGCGTGTACTGTTGTGGATAATGACCGACCTAATGAGACTGCTGAGTTGTCCTTACATCTGACACTTGCTATTGAGGTGGAACCTCCATTTGAGTAAGAACCCATGCTTTTCTTTTTCTCTCCTTTTGCTTAGGATGAATTGATGGATTACTAAAATGTAGTTGCATTACATTGTTATCTGGGGATATTTCTGAGATCCCAAATGCCCCAACTGGTGCTTACTGTGTTGCATACATGTATATATGCATGCTAACTTTGAGAATTTGGCTAACAGGCACAGTTGGGCCATAAAGGGTTGGAACTTGGAAGCATTTACTATAATTTTATAACCATCATCTTATCCGTGAGCAAGTCTTTTTAGAATGTGGCACGATCCATTGATTACAAATCTAATGCATAGCATTGTGGAAAACGGAACTGTCAACCAAACATGGACATAAAAGAATAATACCAATGTTCCAAAAAGATTGTGGTCTGCCAAACGGGAACTTACACATAATGTATTTTGTCAACAAAATCAAACTTCTCTTCGCAAGTTACTAGATATCAATGAGTTCTTTTAATTTATGGAAAAAGGTTTGATTTTTTTGAAAAAATGCATTTCTTTTAAGTTATCTTTTCATTGAGCAGACAATCTTTTTGGGACGGAGGGAGTAATCCATATCCCTGCTCTATTGGAATATTATTAGGGCATGTGTAGACCAGAACATGCTGATTGACTGAAAAGTTTTTGTTCTACTAACTGACACTGAGCAGGGCACATGTGGATGGGCCCATATTTGTGCCAACATTATATGATTTGGACATAATCAGATAAGAACATAGAGTTATGGACCCTATGTCCCGGGAAAATCTCGCCAGTGATGTCTGTAAAATGTATTTTAAGGTACTAAATGTAATCATTTTGCAACGCAGAGATTGATCAAACTAGTGAATTACTTGATTAAATAGAATTACTGTTAACTGGGTCACATGGAAATGCAAACATACGCATTTATTGGAGTGAATCAAATAGCATATGTTTTGCATTCTCATTTGTGAAAACCATCTGGCAAAATGAAGTGGCTGCATAGCATCTGGTCATGGTTAGAAAGTTCAGTTTTTTTTTGTTGATCAGGTCATGGTTAGAAGGTTATCCTATACATTTGTTCTGATGTTAATTTCAAAGTTGGTCCAGATTGAAATTGAATGTTTGGAACCACTTTGTTGGCTGTAAGCCTGTAACTGTAAGGCCATGCTATGGAATTGCCGTTGTGGCAATCAGTGTGCAATAGAGAAACAGATGGTCTGTCACAGAATTTCTGTTTAACTAGAAGAAAATACACTCGAGTGATGTGAGTTGATTAACATATGCTTATCCTGACCCTTTATTTGATACACAGGTGGGAGGGATTCGCTCATGTTGCACTTCATAATTGGAATCAGAATCAGAAGCAATCTAGTTCTATGTCATGTGATTCATTGTGTGGGAGTCTGAATGCTATTTCTGTGATCCTAATGCGTGTTGCAATCAAGCTAATTGGTGATTCTGATCCTACCTTTCGTAAAGCTTGCTTGGTTGGTGCAATTTCATTATTGTCAGATAGCGAAGGCTGGCTTGATCTGAATCAGAGATCAATTTTCAGCCATTTGATTAAAAGCATTGATGCTAAATCAAGTTTCTCAGATGCACTTCGGAATGTGACGATGTCTCTCCAGGAAAACGAAGATCCATTACAGCAGATAAGATGGCTGCAGCATCTTGGCAATGATGAACAAGTAATTGAGGTACAAGAATGGAGTATTCCTTCAATTGAACAACTTCAACACCTTATTCTATTTTGCCATGACCATAAAGATGAGGCAGAAGCTGCATTCATGGAAGTCAAGTGCAAGTTCTGCAATGAAGCAGCTTTTGAGGATGTGGAAAAGTGCTACAAGATATTGCTTGGGAAGTACAGAAAGGTCCGGAAACAATATACGAGTGGGATGCTTTCGTTGCATTGCAATTGACAAATATTGGTGCACCGGTGGCCATTAACCTCTACTTCATTCTATATGTATTTTCAGGTACTTTTGAGTTTTGACCACTTGGGTACATTTAGCATGACCTATGTTCCCCACTAACACAAGTAGAACTGTTTACATTATCACGACTACTGTTGCTCTAGTAGGATAAAGTGAAAAAAGTAGACGAACTCAAGTTGACGAGCAAAAAAAAGTGCGGAAATTAAACCAGGAGTCGATCTTATCTATATATCCCTTTGCTAATAGTGTTTCTATGGTGTGGGATGCTTCGGTGTTGGAGTCGGATGAGTCATCACTCCATGGTAATCAATGTGGTAGACCAGCTCCTCCTCTAAACCCTCTTCACGTCTAGAAACGTCAACCGTGGTTGGTCTACCTTGCTTAATTCTCATGTTTCTAACCTGCACTTGTCAGGCAATTAATTTATTTCAGGCAAGTGTTTATAGGTAAGCAAATGACCTTGAGGGAAAAAAAAATCCAGAAAGATTTGGAGGGAGGATTTCATTGTCTACCTGGATTTTGTGGAGTTCATTGTGTTCTCCAACCAACACCTTTGGTTCTCTTGCGAGCCGCCTTCCTTGCTTGAAAGAAGACCCGACGCATTCGGAAACACAAAGCAAAGCAATTGCAAGGAGGCAGAGGAATAGGACACGCGAGGATTTCATCTTTCTTATTGCATAGAATAGGAGAGCTTTCCTGTCTTTTCCCGTCTTGGGAGAGAATAGGTAATTTGCTGTATATATATCAGTCTTCAAGTGTGTGTGTGTGTGTGTGTGTGAGAGAGAGAGAGAGAGAGAGAGAGAGAGAGAGAATTGAAGAGAGCTGCAGAAATAGAATCTTCCCGGCATTTGGATTGGCCTCAATGTCCTCTCGTAACACCACAAATCATAGACACTAACATGCCTCCCCAGGACCCCTCCATCAATAAAACACACACACACACACACACTCTCTCTCTCTCTCTCTCTCTCTGAGACAGAGACTTGAAGAAATGCTTTAGTTTTGTTTGGGCAGGTGTAAAGTGATGAATTGAGGTGAATTTGTCCGCTCCGTACGGATTCAGAAACGTTCACGGCTTATGCATTAAATAATTCTCGTCCTCACCGATGAAGCCTGGTTTTTGGTCACCATCACCTTTGTCCGCATGCCTCTCTCTCTCTCTCTCTCTCTCTCTCTCTCTCTCTCACACACACACACACAGACTCACACACTTTATGTTGGAGTGGTGTGATCCGGAGGCCTGTTGTGCACTTGTGCACAGCATGGGTTTTGTGCACAATCTCGGCCGTCGGATCGTGCATCCAATAGCTTAGGATCTCATCTTGGCAATAAAGGGTTCTCAGACGTCCATTGCCGAGATGAGATCCGAGTTGTCGGATCCACGATCCAAAGGCTCGAATTGTCCACAACATGCAGCATATATGCCCCCCAAGTTCGGTGTGAAGGTTGTGTTCCTTTACTAATGTATGTTGTACTAGCCCATATAATGCATTTTCTTATGCAGAATGATTTTTCTACTACTTTTCTGTTGGTATACCCCCTAGGTAGGTATATAGTAAAATTCCAACACAAGTATTTCCATTTTATGCTTAATTCAAGACAGTGTATTGTTGTAAATTCGCAATTATAAACATTAATAAAACTGTTAATGCATATAAACCAAGTGTAGAAATCATTTTTCTTTCCTTTTTTTCTGCAATATTTGTGTAGTTTAAAGTGAAATGAATTTTTCACTCCTTTTTATTTGTGTAGATTACAAGATTAACATTTTTATGTTTGTAGAACAAATGTTTAAATGAAAAATTTGCCGTTCCACATGGATAAGGATTAAATAGGGAGTTCCTTAGTATTAAAGAAAAAAAGGAGTGCTAAAATGAATTTCCCTTAAGAAATAACACTTGTCCTACCATCTAATTTTTCATTTTACAGAAATCCTTGAATGATTAAACAGAGGATATCTTTTCATGGTGATTGACGAAATTGTCAGGACTCGGGATAAATTCGGACTATCTCTAAGCTGTTCCACAAAATAATAGTATTAAATTGTCAGAACTCCTTGATAGATCAAGAGAGCAAGGTGTAGATTTTTTCAGTTGGAGGGGTTAAAGTACAAAAATGTGATAGTTTAAGGAGGTAATCTGTAACTAACACTCACAAGTATAATGAAATGTAATTGGGTCCGGCCCATAGACACCTGTCCATTATGAGGCAACTGAGGCCAATTTTGTGTGGGCCGAAAGCAGAGATTGGATTGTACCATCCAGCCTTTCGGGCTTATTTTAGGTCTCAAATTAATTAGAACAGCCTTTTATGTTTTGGGCTTCAGTAAACGTCCCCATTCCTCTAATGAAAATAAGTACTTATTTTTCAAATAGGAGTAAGTGCTTTTTTTATTTAAAGGTGATGTATATTGAGAGAATAATATGTCCCGTAAAACAAAAAATAAGTAGTTAAAAAATAAAAATCTTAGCGGAATGGGTCTGAGCATTATAGTCGAACCTTACGTGGCTGAGCATTGTCACCTGATGCCCACGTGGAGCCAATAGCTGCTGAGTCGTCGGACCAATACTAGCCTGGAAAGCAACCGCACAACCCAACCACTGCTAATGAGTTGCACGACTCAATGTTTATTCTCGGCGGATGATCCATCGTGACCCGGTACAATTCATGCAAAATTGCATTGTGAGTATCTCCTCATATTGTGCCGGTCCTTCCCGGTGGATTATGCCCCACTAGGTTCTTGCGCGCAATTGTGCATAATCAATTTTCCATGAAGTCCAGTCCCCCACGCACCTTCTCTCCCAATTTTCCACGAAGACCCTAAATGGCTGGATATTTTAGTTGAGGTCAAAGTTGTTCTTAGGTTGCTAGTGTATCAACAGTTCAACAAATATTAATATTATTGGATCGGTTCGGTGTTATTTTGGCATAATTTCAAACACAGACTTATGCATATAAATAGTTTCGGGAGCAAAAATGTCAATAAGCCATTAGCTAATAGCTAAGCCATAGGAACCGTGCAAATCCTGTTGACAAATTAATGAGGGGCAAAAGTGGGGTAGTTGTGTCTTTTATTGAAAGGTACGAGTACCCTTGTGCTAACCCCCCTCACTTTCCTCAGACTATATCCTCAACCTCACTCCCAACAACCAGTTCACAATCCCACGAGCCCACCACCATTCTCTCTCTCTCTCAGTATATAAATCTGCTTTTCTTATGTTACTCGCTTATTCTGTTTCATTGTAATTCCCAAGTTCGTGTTCCTTATCTTTATAGCATCTCTCTCTCTCGCACTTAACAAACCCCAGAGCCATCACAAAAACAAACCATGACCAATTCCTCAAAAGACCGACACGTCGCCGTTTTGCCATTCCCATTCTCCACACACGCCGCCCCAATCCTCAGCATCATCCGCCGCCTCGCCTCTGCCGCTCCCAACGTCACTTTCTCCTTCTTCAGCACTCCTCAATCCATCCAAACCCTGTTCCCATCCGAAAATCGCGAAAACAACATAAGACCTCACGCCACATCGGACGGCGTTCCCGAGGGGTTCGTGTTCTCAGGGAAGCACCATGAAGACATCAACTTGTTCCTGGCGGCAGGGAAGGAGAGCTTTGAGGCCGGGATGAAGGCGGCTGAGGAGGAGACCGGGCGGAGGATTGATTGTGTGGTGTCGGATGCGTTTATGTGGTTCTCATGCGAGTTGGCAGAGGAGATGGGGGTGCCGTGGGTCGCGCTGTGGACGTCGGGGGCATGCTCACTTGCGGCTCATTGTTATACTGATCTTATCAGGGAAACTGTTGGAATGCATGGTAAGTAATTTCCGGTTGATAATTGGGTGTAAGCTATAAACATAATTAACCAAGGTTTAAAATATGAAGTAGCTAGCTAGTGATCGTGGTATAACAGTATCGGAAGTGTCAAACGATACGCAGTAGAAATCGGTTGTCACGGTTGTCGATCTCAAAATCGTTTTTTTGAAAAAAAAAAACTTGTTCATCTCCTAAATTACATGCAAGGGTCAAGTATATATCAGTTGTCAACCGGTTCATGAATTAAAACCGGACTGACACTTAACGGAAAAACGGCCCATACACTTGCGATTTTGCATTATATCAGGATGCAATGGTATCGGAAGGGACAAAAGGTTTATGTCATTACATACCACCTGCTAGGTGGTGCCCCGGGCACCACATAGCTTTTGCTGCTTGACTACTCACTCGGTTCCAATTTATCGGTCTCTTTTGGAGATCTCAACTTATTAGGAAATATCATATTTTTTTCCCTTCTACGTTTCAAAATAGCATCATTGCATGTGCTTAATTTCAAAAAGTAAGGGTAAAAGAGTAAACTCACTGCTTCTTTCCCCTGACTTTTCAACTGGGACAATAATTTTAGAACAATAAAACCAAAAAGGGGACGGAGTGAGTATTCTTTTCTAATCTTTGGTTCAAGACATTATCTAACTCTAAAACTACCTCAGAGATGTTGCTTCATTTATTTAGCTCATTTAACGATTCAATAAGAGGAATAGTATGATACATGACAACAAAATATGAAATGGTCCAAGAAACTGGAATGAACGGTTTAGATTCACATCTTTCATGGACCCTTTCATGTTTTGTTTTCTGAACCATTCATTCGAATTTCATGGACCCTTTCATGTTTTGTTTTCATGTACTCTAACACTTGTGATTCAATAATTGATGGACTACTTCTTGATACACACAGATACTGCTGGACGCGAAGACGAAATCGTGAAATTCGTCCCGGGATTTTCGGAGGTACGACTCGGGGACTTGCCCAGCGGAGTCGTGTATGGAAACTTAGAATCACCCTTCTCAATGATGCTATACAAAATGGGCCAGGTTTTGCACAAAGCGACCGCAGTTGCCATAAACTCCTTCGACGAACTGGAACCTGAACCCATGAAAGTTCTCGCGTCGAAGTTTCAGAAGCTCCTCACCTGTGGCCCGTTCAACTCGATATCACCACTGCCGTCGTCCAACTTGGATGAGTACGGGTGTATCCCGTGGTTGGACCGGCGTAAAGCAGCTTCAGTGGCGTACATCGGCTTTGGATCTGTGGCTACACCGCCACCGGTTGAGGTAGTGTACTAAAATTAAGCTTGAACTCTTAAAATGTACAATTATATATATAACGTTGTAATTTATTTTGAACAGCTAGCGGCGTTAGCTGAAGCACTAGAAGCTAGAAGCACACCGTTTCTCTGGTCTCTCAGAGACAATTTCAAACAACATCTACCGGAAGGATTCCTGAAGAGAACAAGTGAGCTAGGGAAAATAGTGCCGTGGGCGCCTCAGGTGCAAGTTTTAGAGCATCGCTCAGTCGGGGTTTTCTTAACCCACTGCGGCTGGAATTCGGTGATGGAGAGCGTCGAGGCCGGCGTGCCAATCATCGGTAGGCCGTTCTTCGGGGATCAACAGGTGGACGCGTGGATGGTGGAGAATGTGTGGAAGATTGGGGTGAGGGTGGAGGGTGGAGTCTTCACAGAAGGTAGCACAATGTCTGCCCTTGAACTGGTTTTGTCCCATGAGAAGGGGAAGGAATTGAGGGAGCAAGTTGGAAAGTACAAAGAGTTTGCTTTGAAGGCTTTTGGACCCAAAGGGAGATCGACTCAAAATTTGAACACATTGATGGACATAGTAGCAGGGTACGACCTTTAGAAATGCTTGGAATTACTAGTATCTTGCAACTAGTATTAAAATATGGGATTTTGCTTTGTTATAAATGCCGTTTTATTGTTCACTAATGGAGCAATTTTCCTTTTGGGAAAAGTGACTTTCGCGGCTACAGACCGGAAAAATTTTCAGTGTCGGTGGGTATCACGTGGTGCTCGTTCAGAGCATTCGAGCTGTTTATTGCGTTTTTGGACGGCTCAAATTTGGAGAAAGAAAAAGGAAAGAGAGTGTTGGGATGAGAGGAGAGAGAGTTTCAATCTGAGTCGTGTATTAAATGGTCCGAATGTGCCGAACGGGTACCACGAGGGATATACCCGCCCGGGACCGAAAAATTTCTCATAGGTCCATGGCAATGGTAAAATTTACACATCAGATCACTCGGAGCAGGGGTAGTATTTATTTTCAACTAAACTAAGAGCAGATAAGTTAACAAATTAAGTTAATAAGCGAAACGAGCATCCAAGTAGATTAGCAAATTAAGTATTAGGCCCCCTTTGGCCTAATTTTTTGGCAACTTTTTGGTGCGTTTGTTTTTTTATTGTATAATTCTTACGAGATATGGTTCAAACTTTGACATTGCATTGCTTGTCTCGATAAGATATTGATACTTTTTCTATTTCTCTCATCGAGGCGAACGATGTGATGTTAAAAGTAGAACGGAATCTAGTGAGAATTAAGAGAGAAGAACCAAAAAGAGCTTGCCAAAAAGTCGCCAAAATTTGGGCCAAATGAAGCCTAAATAAATAAGTAAAATAGGCAAACTAAACGAACCCATGGAGATTAATGTCTCATTGCTTGAGCCCTTAATACGGGGTGCGTTAAGGACAACATGTGTGTTGGGCCGATTCGGGCCGTCCATGCTCGGCAATGGACAACTCATATTGTATCTCAGCTGAACAGCAATAGACGATCGAGATCTGTTCGGTCAAGATGCAATCTGAGTCATTCATTGCTGAGCACGGACGACCCGGATTGGCCCATCACGCATGCTGTCCGGCACCCCCAATTTACTAATATCTTTGCATTGAGAGTTCATGTCGGATACAACATAGCAAGCTGATTGCAAATCTCCAGATTATTCTTTCTTAGCTGATTGCAAGGTTACATTATTTTCTGGGAGCTCCCAATTGCAATTTCGAAAAACATAGCCTTAACTTGATCTGTCGCTTGTTCATGCCCTGAAAATAACACACACACTCGTGTTATTTAGAACCTCGATAACATACGATGAACCTTATCGCATAGATTCTGAATTTCAAAAAGGAAGGCAAGATAAGTTTAACACTAGGGAATATGCATTATATAGCTTACACTTCCAACTCGGCTCGTATGGTTCTTTGCCCAGGATACGCGATCTTGTTGAAAGCCTCCTTGGAGAGGGAAATACTGAAAGATGATGATGGGCATTCACTTGATGAACATAGACCAACAATCTTAACGGTTACGAAATTAGTACCATCCCCTCGGCAAGTGGTTGTGTTCAATCCTTCAACGCATCGAACGTAGAACTTCTTCCCGCATTCGTACCCCTTCCTGTAAAACTCTTCTCCAATTTTTGCGATCATTGTGCCTTGATCCACATTGCCATAGCATGAAGATGCTGCAAAAAACAGAGTTACGCGATTCATGGGTTACGGCATTGGAAAGTCGACGAAGGACCTACATGGAGAAAATACATTAACTGTGTCCCATATCCAGAAACATAACCGAATTTATTCTCTAAAATTTGGCATGTGGACCTAGTGGTTACTAATTCATGGTAACGGTATCGTCTGATTCTTGAGATTTCTTTCTTTAATCTATCGAAAAACACGTCCTGTAAAAATTAGAATAACCAAAATTTATACATTCGCTTTTTAAACTTGACTCCCCCTCGAGGCCAAATCCTAACTACGTACCTCACTTAAAGAACGCAGGCTTATATGACCGCGGATGTTTTATTCTTGTTAATCACTTGCACATATGTATGTATGTATGTATGTATGTATATTTATTTGGGTTCGGTATATATATGTAACCACTTACGGATATATTTTGTGTAGTATGTTGCACGGGCCGTGAATGCGGACCCAAATGAGATTAGGCTCGTTACTGTGATGACCATGAGCACAAATCGGATCAAACTGCCCATCTTTGTTGTTGCACCGATATAGACAACACACTGAATATCTCTATACCTTGGAACCCTTTTGGGAGTTTATTGTGATCAATGAAAATTTTAGTGGTTTTAGCTCTCTTTTATAGCCCAAGTTCTCCCGTCCAGAAGGTTCAAGTAGAGAGAGGAGAGAAACTGAAATTTTACTAGGCTGAGCACGACATCCTCGCATGTGGTTCTGTGCTCATTGCTCTTTGTATTGCTCAGTGGATCCCTCACAATTCACCTTAAATCTTGCTTTCAACTGCTCAAGCTCTCAAATTATTTTTCCACCATTGGATGCAAAATAAGAATCAAAATCAAATTATTAAAATCAGAATCAGAATCAAATCCTTGGTTGACTCTCTCTCTCTCTCATCAAAATTTAGCAAAATCTTCCCAAGATTTTGCTTCTGATTTTTGAAGGTTTCCCGACATGATTTTACCCAAGTAACCCTGCGCAAAAGGACAAAAAAGCAAGAAACTAAGAAGGAAAAAGGACATAGAGGAAAATGGTAAAAAGTCGAAAAACCCATTAAAGTAAAATTTTAAAAATCGCTATAGTACATGAACATTAGCTCACTGTAGCAGCAAAAAGTCGAGATGGCCCCTGACCTCTAGCCTTGAGGCTCCCCAATCAGGGTGCTCAAATGGGAATCTTGGGGCAAAAAGTGGTGGTCGCTTACATGCCTAAAAAAGGCCAATCCTCCTTTAGGCAAGCAAGCATGGATTACCTCACGGAATCGATAGTCTCAGTTAAATGATATTTCTTTCCTGCATGCTATGATTTAACATTTTGTAATGGGTTAATCTTCATCTTTAGAAAACATGGGATCATCTTATCCAATGTGCTTTTTAATAACCCAGGGGTCTGTGCTAGCTTTCAAATTAGAGATGGTAAAAATGAAAAGGATGAGAGAGGTCCTCCTTACAATTCGCATAACAATTAGCGAAAGTTCGAAAAGGAAAAGGGAGGGCGGGACGTGAGAGAATGTAGATGGTTGACGTTAAACTTTTCATAATTTTGTCTCTCTTGTTTTTTGAAACTATAAGCACACGTCATGTGTATTACACGTGCTTAGTATGTGGCGCAAATAGGTAAATAGATTGATTCGGTGAAATAATCTTCTTGCTTGCAAGCATAGTAAATTGGATACCACCATTTTGCTTTCCACAGAGGAACATGTACATCATTTTGTTATCAGGTTCAATTTGGATAATTGTTAAACTTGCAATCTTTTCTTGGCTATTTCTAACAGGGTTAATTTCTTTTGTTTTGCATTGAGTGGTTCTCTTTCTTTTTGGGGGCTCCTCATTGGACTTTTGGCAATCAAACTCCATTTTACATCAGTTGGGAGGAAACTTCATTTCAAGACTTCAGAAAAACAGAGGATATGGACCATCGTAATTCTAGTTGTTTGCGCGAGTTGGAATTTCCCTTGAGAGGAAGGGGTGCAAAACAAAAATAGCTAACGTATCTTTATGGGTGGCTGGACTCTTTTTCATAAACGGGTCAAACATGTGTTATATTGTGTAATTGAATCACATTTAGATAGTTGGTAACACAAACATATTGTAGTCATATCACCAAGTTCGGTTTTCTTTTTGTATAGATAAAAGGATGTTTGTGAAGAAATTTCTTAGTTTTATTTTGAAGATATTAATCAATTATGGAAGACAAGATTTCGTGAGGAAAAAAAAAAATTGTTTGTTTTCTTTCGGTTTGGGTTGTAGGTTGACTTCTTGTTCCCGTTGTAACCTCTTGGAGCTCGAGTGGCAACTAATTTGTCATGGGGGTTGGGTATCCACCTCATTGGGATGCTTCCCTCATCGTGATGCTATTTTGTTTTTGTTCCTTTTAACTACTCTCTCTCTCTCTCTCCAAAGGATTTTACACCCTAATGGGCAGCGAGAGGGGAGGGATTTATCCCCCTTGTGGGTTTTTTTCCTCTCCCGATCCTAGATTTGGGAGGTTTCCTCTCCTTCCTCCATCACCCCCATCCTCCTCCTCTCCCGACCACCATACGCCGCCCCTCCTCTGCCTCTTCTGCCGCTTAGTCCGACAGTTGTTGGAGGTTGTGTTTTGCAGTTCGTGGCCGCGGGAGGCGAGTTTTTGTGGTCGAGGTCGCCGGGGTCTTGACGGAGACATAGCCTTGGCCTCGAGATGGCCTGTGTTGGTGTGGCTCGTAGTTAACTCAGCATGACTCGGTCTAGGTCCATATGCTGGAGTCCTTGTGGAAGTTACCAGGAGATTGGTGTGTATTTTTCTGTGTGTGGTTTTAGTTTTGTAAGCGTAGTGTCCTCCTTGTGGAAGATTCTAGGAGATTGGTGAGTACTTTCTTTGTGTGAGTTTAGTTTTGTGAAGAGTATTGGTAATGGCGTGGCTCATTGCTTTGTTTGTAAGGGTTATGGATGATCAGTTGTTCCTATTTGGAAAGTCTATCGACCGTTGTGGGCCGTTGATAAAGGATGGATGTACTCTCATGTTATTCATGGTTATCCTTTTGGGAAGAAAAAGAAATTACTTTTCACTGTCCAAAAAAAAATCTAACAAAGCTTAGCGGAGTTCTAGGATATGGAAGCTAGGCCCATGCCAATCCCAAAGGGCGTCTAGAACAATTAGCAGCATAACATACAGTCATTCAAATTCAAGATTGAAATTGCAAATCAGATAGCATAAAATGAAAAACAGAAAATCTATGCCCACCATTCAAAATTCACCACTCTTCTCTTTTGCTCTCAATTTCACTGTCCAAAAGTGTTTTGGACGGTCAATATTTGAAGAGTTTTTCTCTTCGCTGGAAGAGTTTTTTAAAATCCGGACCATTTATTGCCGAGACAGACGATGAGATATTGAGCGGTGAAACAGAGCAGTGGGCGTAGAACCGCTGAAAAAGGGAGAATATTCAACATTCACAAGTAAATTAAGGCTGTTTTCCATCAACAGCAACTAGAATCTGGTCTCGCTCAAAGTATTATATTTGATCAGGGGAGAATTTTCACCCTTTTGAGACTAGTCACTGTTGTAGAATAAAGTGTTGGGTAGATGCTTGGCCCTTTTCTTTTTTTTAATTTTCTAATGTGTTTTATTAAAGTGTGCATGCATGAATTGCTTATGTACACGTGAGTAAATTCAGGGGTTTTATTTTTTATTTTTCGAAGAAGAATAGATACATGCGGTTGATACCAAGTTACTGTGATAATTTTTAGGGAACACGTTATCATAACACATCATCTAATCGTTAATCTATAGTCATCGGTCTAATATGATTATATAGTCCACATAAAATGAAATACCAGATGATTAACTTAACACATCGACTAGGACATACAATAATTGTGCACATCATAATCGAGATGTTGATCATGGTCAACGGAAAACATGAGAAATCTTATATCATGACCAGGGTTAAGCATAAAGCTCTGTCGACATACTGATTCTAATATAAAGGTTTTTTCAATCGCAAATTGTTTAGATAAGGTTGTAATTAGCCAAATTCCTTGCTCTTGTTTCAGTTCAAGAAGTCCTCGATCTCCAACCAGAAGTTACGGCTGTTTTTTTTTTTTTTTTTTTTTTTGCGAGTATATAATTTTACTCGTAATTTTTCTTCTGTTTGTATATTTTCAAACTGTCGTAATGTTGTGATGTAGATAAGATGGGCAAAACCCCTTAAGTCGTAGGCCGTTGACCACTAACGTAACTTAAATAAAATTGAGAATCTCATACATTGACTTTCTCTAAGGTAATTAAATAGTTAAAAACATGTGTAATAATCCTAATATTCTCTCCATCCTAAAAGGACCATAAAAATATGTTAATTAATTTACCTGATGTGGATAGAAAAAATTTCGGCGTTTTACAGCTAGATTAGTCGGTATTGACCATAACATTCCTAATTTGGTCAAAACTTGTAATAAAACAATAAATTAGCATATCCAGCTCATGTAGAAAGTCAATCAGCAATTCAAGAAGCGCAATAATACCTACACCAGAATAACCTTACAATTGCTCTTTGCCATATATTAATTCTTAATTCTTTGTTACAGTAAAAGAGTTCTTGGAACCTTCTCTTAATTAAAGTTAGTAGTAATACACTTTACAATGCAAAAACCTACACCGGTCAAGTATTATGCCTGTAAAAATCATGTTTTTTTTTTTTTTGAAAGACGAAAAGAATTTTACTAATCTCTGAAATTGTTACAAAGATTAATAGAGACAAGGAATTATGACATCATATCCCTAACCCGAGACCCATCAAGGTTACAAAGGAAAAAATAATCCTATACTCATCTGAGACCTAAATCCGAGGTTAGGAAGAAACCAATCAAGAGAACACCAATGGGACAACCCCACTCCTATTAGAGACAGGCCCTGCACCCATTGGGACAAACTCATTCCTAATGGGCCAAGCCCAAAAGCGGAAAAACCTAAGTTGAGGTAAACTTTTGAGAGTATACGGTATGTATCCCTTGAAGTATATCGAAATTAAAGTAAACTTTTGTTTTCATGTTGTGAATTTTTATGCAAATGTTTGGAACTTTTATGCAGGGGTTATGAATCTAAGGCAATTCAAAAGGGTGCATGCATTTTTCATCCCTAAGTCAAACAGAGCACGAGCGCGAACAACGCAAATGAGGGAGTAAGAGCGCAAGAGCATCAATTCTAAAAAAGATTATAATTGGGTGAGCCTAGTGCCAATATTTAAATTAAACTCCCTCCGTCCCAGATTTCTTGTTTATATTTGGTCATTCTTGTCATTTGGAAATTACTTATACATGTGTCTTGGCTCAAAAGCCCTACTTGATACAAAATAAACAAGTGATATTTTGCATGCCCTATATGGCCTCCCAATTAGAAACTTGATAAAAAATATATCGAGAGAAAGAGAGACCAATTATAGACCACAGAAATTGAGACACAGTAAAAAGTCAGAGGGAAAAGAAAAACTACATCCAATGATGATTGAATGAGTCCAAAACCAGGACAGCCAATTGTAACACAAAGGGCATTCCAGTTGTAACACGTACTCATAGGGGCAAAAGCAAGCCTGAAGTCAGTCATCCAAATCCAGCATCGATCACCAAAAAGAATTCATATATATATATATATGGCCGGCCTCCCAATATTATTAATTTATTATTACCCATGCATGCATGGCTTTAGACTGAAAATGATTTTAAAAAAACACACTGAGAATTTTGTGCAAGTCCGATCCCAACTCGATCAAGAGACAGAAATGATGCCAATGGATATGAATCTTATGTGGGTTTTGATCAATTATTGCATGCCGAAAGGGAATTTTCAAACAAAGGAGGATCGGAAGAATATTTGAATTTTGCAATTGATGTACGTGCATCGGGAGGAATTGATTCTTTAAATGGAAAATTGCCCAATCAGCTGGGATCGAGCGAGCAATATTATGAGCCCATCGACTCAGGGAGGTTTATTTGCCAGTAAAGTGGAGGTGCTAGCTAGCAGTCTTACGTACATTGCATATGTCACCTGTTACGTTTTCTGTAATTGTTGTTTTGCTTTTAGTCATTTCTCTTGATCATCACTTCGATGAACTTTGCCAAGCACCTAACCAATTGAGTCAACTTAAACCCCGTTCTGCTAAGGGCATCTCTAGCAGACAACATTAAGGGCTTAGTTTGCTCAAAACTAGCTGACTCGGAACCTAGATCATGAACTTTGCCAAGCACATAATAACCATCATATATAGACATGAAATGGTGATAAAAATCAAATGAGATATTCTCCTTTCAGTTCTACTAATTTTCGTCGTTTCTAGGAAAACATAATTCCTCTGTACCCAAATTTTTTTTTTAACGGAAAAAAAAAAAGAATTTACGGATGGTTTTAAGAAATGAACTAAAATTATGAAACACAGAGAGTAGAATATCTCATGTGCACATACCTGTGACAACATTTCAGATACAAACTTTCCTGCATAACACCTTACCCAATTGGCCACAGAAGAAAAGAGAATCAAACTTGAAAGGGGGAAAAAAACTTTTCTCTCAAATAATGCAGGGAGAATCATGTAAAGAAGGCACCATCTGATTTTGCTTAGAAACGACGGGCAAAGCTTTGCTACAGTCGTGATTTTTTCGATCATGTAAAGTTGACATCTTCTAGCGTTTGCATACACTAATATGACATAACAATTTCAAATTAGTATTTGGTATTGCATATAACAATAGATCGCACCTAGGGGCGCACTACATAAATGTAGGCCACGATCTAAACCGTCCATCTCGACAATTAATGGTCCAAATTTTATCTTGGCCCTTATGAATTTGAGTCGTCCATTGCTTGGATAACAGATGCTATAGACTCTCTAACAACACCAAAAACGAACCCAAACAACACGTGATTCTATGCTTGCAGTCATATACCATGCAGTTAGGATTCCTCCACCAAAAAGGGTTGTGACTCGGAGAAGTCTATCTTAATTTTCCAGAAATCTTTCTACTTTTGGAATCTGTTCCCAAACCAGAGCCCCACCCCATCTTTAGGCCCTATACAAAATCACCAGTATATAAGTCCATCTCAATCCATCCATCAAAATCACCATTTCCACTTTCGATTTCTGTAGCAACAGCTTAGTTAATACATCTCAGTTCTTTTATTTCTGGTTTCATTCCTTCATCTGCTTGAGGTAAGCACCTCTACTTCGCCATTAACAACTAACAAACAAAAACTATTATTGGCTCGATCATTGATCGGATGATTCAGATCCTAGATATGTCTCTCAGTATTAATTTCTTGATCATTCGTCTTCGAGAAGTTCCTCTAGTTTCTACGAAACTTTTTTTTAATTTTTATGACCATATGTTTTTTTTTGTTAAGCAAAAAGAATTTATTAATCTTTATAAAGGATTACAAAGATTAAAAGAATCAAGGGCACACCGGCAAAAAGCCACCCGAGACTTAAAGGCAGGCAAGATGCCAACCGAACATATGACCATATATTCAGACCAACTTGCACGCACCTCAAGTAAATCCGAGAAATTTCTAAGAAACTTTCCTGAACATGGTTCAAAAGAGAAGTTTCGAATTGCCTTGATTTTTTAACAACTTTTCTCTTCCTGTACATAGCAGTACTAGCACTTCTTCTCTGAAAAGGGTTGTCCAGAGTTTTACTTATACATTCATCCCAAATAAACTATTGGAGGCTAGAGCTGGATCCAATGAAGAAATAGTGATAATTACATGTTTCCTAACTCAACATTTTTGTGCTTTCCAGATATCAAGGTTGAGAAAGATGAGCTCAGGAGACTGGATTTGCTGCTCATGCCAACACATGAACTTCAAAAAGCGGGACTCGTGCCAGCGATGTGGGTGCCCCAAGTTCGGAGGTGGTGTCGATGTGCCATTGCTCGGACTAAAAAGGACCGAGGTCTTACCGGGGGACTGGTACTGCAATGTCATCAACTGTGGAGCACACAACTACGCTAGCCGACCAACCTGCCATAAATGTCACGCGACAAAGAACGACTATTGTAATGTTTATGGTGGAGGCGTGGTGGGCTCCGCCAGTGGTGGTCTCCCCGGATGGAAAACCGGTGACTGGATTTGCGCTAGGTTAGTTAGCATTTATTTGTGTTAGATGACTTCAATTCAGTATATATCTTTCTATTAGTACATACATCAATTAGTATATTTTTCGTGAAAATGCAGTACGAAGATGGGGTTTGAATATTTTTTAGAATAAGGGAAGATTTTCTTCACCCTTGATTGCAGAAATCTTATCTTTCCGTTTGACATTTTATCTCTCATAGTTTATGAGGTGAAATTTGTATCATTGTTGAAACAGAAAATCTAGGAATACAACTTTGAACGCTACTATGTTTTGAGGTGTCCGATGTATATGAGCCCATATCCATCGAACGACTCTGATGTAATTGTGCATGGAGTTTATTTTAAAGTTGTCTTCCTAGCATTACCTTTGTAAAAGTAGCATGCATTGCATGTAATTACTTAGTTCGATCTCATGCTATTGTACATATGTAGTTACGCAGTTTAATCCTCTATAGGATAGAGAGACAAAATCCGTAGGAAACATGAACAAGATTATCGTTATATTGTTTTGGAAGTGCTAGAATGCACACCCTATTTAATTGCGTACAATTTGCATTTTCTGAATTGCCTTCAATTCTTACATATGTGCATATAAAGTCCTAACATTTGCGTATAGATTCATGAAATGTGCAAAAAATAAAAATATCCATAGCATCAAAGCAAAAGCTTCCAGAACATATGAATGTCACAAATTCAAAGTCGATGTTATGAATTTATGTCCAGGTCCTTTGAATTTGTGTACAAAGGTGGTGAATTTTTATTTTATTAAGCTTTTCATTTCACGGATCTATGTCCAAATATGTATATGTGAGGTGTCTATAGCATTTGCCAATTGTTTTTCATAATGTCGCTAGCATCCGGCCGGAACAACTGCAAAAACAAGTGCAACGTGCTATTTAATTGCTTTACAAATTCGCGCGTTTGTAGCCATTTACAATTGTATCATTTCATCTAAATAGGAATTCAAATTTGGTATTTAATTTGCCAGGACTGGATGTGGTGCACACAACTATGCTTGCCGGATGGAATGCTTCAAATGTGGTGCACCAAGAACTTAATCAGTAAGGAAATCTACATAGTCAATTGTGGTAAATTATTCTTGTTTACCTAGTAGAGATGAACCAATTTTTTTTAAAATTTTCTTTGTGAAATACTATTCTAAATGCATTTTCCTTTTGTTAATTTGTCATCCTTCTTATTTTCAGGAGGTTGAACTCATCAAGGAACGATGAGGGAATAACACATATATGTAGCAAACTACCGATTTCAAATTACCAATTTCTATCTTTCTTTCTTTTTTCATCGTTCATTTTGTTTCACTTCTTTTCTTTCACCTTCTTCATCATGTCATGCTGAAATAAGCTTATAGATTCTTGTTGATGACCAGCTTCATCAAACAATAGTAATGTACTTGTCCGGTGCACGTTATAATGCCATAACCATTTTAAAATTCTCCTCTCTCTCTCTCTCTCTCTCTCTCTCTCTCTCTCTCTCTCTCTCTCTCTCTCTCTCTCTCCCCCCCCCCCGTGTGTGTGTGTGCACGTTTAAGTGAAATTTCTGCAAGTCTTTGTGTGTGAGCAACAGAACAGATCTAATGAACTCACATGATTTGTTTGGTTGGCCGACTTAGGAATCAAATGAGTCGACTAGTTCTAGTTATTGATGTCCTGACTAGTTCTAGTTATTGATGTCCTTAATAATACTACATCAGTCCACATATTATTTATATATCTCATATTTACTTAATTCTTAATTCATCTAATCAAACATAACCTGAAATTAATGCACAGATATTTAGTACTTAATTCTCCAAGTATTATTAATCTAAGTTAGCTCTTGTGGATAAGAACAAGCTAGCCAGGAATTCGAATTATGTGCTTGGGTGGACATGGTGCTACATTTCCTAACTTTATTTTTTTCATCGGCAAAAGTAACAATTTATTCCAAAAAACTTGACAAATAGTACACCAAGTCGGCGTACATTCCCTAACTTTTGAAAATATAATTGGCAGGTGTTTTTGCTTAGGTAGTGGATATTTAGCACAACCTTATACAATGGCATAAAGTAAGAGTGTCTTATTATTATTTTTTGATCGGCAAAATAACATTTTATTAGGGGAACTTGTCAAAGGTTACAACAAGTAAGGGGAAAGAGGGAGGGAAATCCAACCAAAGTCTTATTATTGTTTCCAAGTAGGCGGTACGGTGGAATTTATGATGAGTTCATGTGGATGTTTGGTTTTATGATGAGTTCTGAAAGATAAGAATCAAATTGGACCTTTTGTCCAAAATGAATCAATTGGACCTTGCGAGCTGAGTTACTAGAACTTGATGCTTTCCAACTGCTTGTCTTATGTTGGCATTCAATGTTTCATTTGGAATGATTTTGTGGTGTTTTGGGCGGTCTTGTCGTTAGGCTCATTCAATTTTTATTGAATGTATTTTTCTCTTCTCTTTTTTGCTCTTTTTTTTTAGGTCTCTTACAGTACCTCAATCTCTATGGTCTATATTTGGTCTCGCCTCGATGTCCCATTTGTCGAGTTCTAATAAAATTTTGTTTCCTATCAAAAAAATAAGGTAGGCGCTGGAATTAGGCTCTTAGGATTAGTCGCAGTGTATGTCAGCTGTCCCGAACACCTAAGTTATGAAAAAAAAAAAAACATGGACCAATCATATCAGAATCTTATGCGTGGAGTCATCTGTGATTAAAAAAGAAGATTGGGTGCTTGAAAAAACTAGGGAATCAGTGTCGTCTTGTCTCTCTTATACTAAAGATTGTGTTTGTTCGAATCGCCGCACTGCAAAATAATTAAATAATTCCAAACCCACACCACAAGCAAGGCTCATGCAATAAGGTGTTAATAGGGGACGTGTTAATTACTTGAAAGGTGGCTATATAGATTTTAATAGTCTCCTAGCATGCATATTTCTTTCAGAATTCAAAGTGTTTGACAACGTGCTGTTTTTTTCCTCGTTTATTTATTTTTTATTTTAATTTCTAAAATTGTTACAAAGATTAATGAAAATAAAGAAAACGACATCATATCCCTAGCTAAGCTTAAGCATATTCCAGTGCCAAACCGAGACCCATCACTTTGTTAGCAAGAATCCGGCGGGAAATAGGAGAGAATTAACCGGCCAGGTAGGGGGAGATAAGGAAGAGGAGAGAAGAGAGAGAAACGGAAAGAAAAAGCTGCAACCTGCCTAGATCTCCTTCCCTGACAAGAGGCCGCAGTTAGGCATAACTTAAACAAAAGTGCTACATACACAACGGTTGTGTAAAACACAACACACAACCAATCTCTAGCCGTCCATTGCTGTAATAAATGGCCAGGATTCGCTCAAACTCTTCCCCATAAAAGTTAAACTTTTCTTTGGAAGAGTTTTTATAAAATCTAGACCGTCTAAATAAATTTGGATGGTCAGAATTACGCACACAACCAACACAACAGTTGTGCAAGTAGCATTTTTGTTACTCAAATCATTTAAAGGTATGGATGACTTTAATCTTTGTATTCTCAACAAAAACGTACGAGTGATGCATTTTCCTATGATACATAACAATCATTCTACAACCACACCCAAATGTACACTCATACTCATATTGGTGTGGAGACCCACACACACTACATCATTATTGTGTGTGGAATCCACACACCCATGTGAGCGAGGATATTTATTTGGGTGTACATGGGTGTGGAATTAGCATTTTTATAATTTGAAGCTCGAGTGGCGAGGAATTGTCATGGGGTTGGGTGCCCGTGTTAACCTTGTTGAGATGCTTCTCTCGTTTTGATGCCAATTTGTTCTAATCATTACAGTCATTCAAATTCAAGGTTGAAATTGCAAAATCAGATAGCATAAAATGGAAAAGGGGCCGGGGAATAAACAACATTCACAAGTAAAGGCTGTTTTCCATCATCAACAACTAGAATCTGGTCTCTCTCAAAGTACTATATTTGATCAGGGGAGAATTTTCACCCTGTTGAAACTAGTCACTGTTGTAGAATAGAGTGTTGGTTGTATGCTTGGCCCTTTTTTAATTTTTTTTAATGTGTTTATATTAAAATGTGCATGCTTAAGTGTTGTACCATTAGGCAAAAAGTTTTTTTTTTTTTTGTGAGGTTTTGTCCTTATTCAAAAAAAATAAAAATTAATTGGTTTTTTTTTCCCGCAAAAAGTGTTTATTAAAATACTAATGGACACGGATTTTTCTTTAAATAAGGACAAAACCTCTAAAAAGTGCTAAAAGCTAAACGGAACATAGCCTTAATTGGCCCTTTTTCTAAGGTTTCTTCTAATGTGTTTATATTCATTTCGACAGTCAGGAAAATGGGGTTTAAGATTCCACGCTATCAAATCCTTGGTCAACATGCATGAATTGCTAATATACACGTGAGTAAATTCAGGTTTTATTTTTTTTCGAAGAACAGATACGTGGGGTTAGTTCCAAGATACTGCAACAATTTTTAGGGAACGCGTTATCATAACATATCGTTTGATAGTCTATAGTCATCAATTTATGATTATATAATTCACGTAAAATGAAACATCAGATGTTCAATAACACATCGAATAGGACATACAATACCTGTACACATCATATCGTTATCGATATATTGATCATGATCAACGGAAAACATGAGGCCTTAGATCATGACCAGGGTTAAGAATAAGCTCTGTAGACACGCAGATTCTGATATTTAGATTTTTTTTCAATCACAAGTTGTTGAGATAAGGCTGTATATTTTCTGATTGCCGTAATATTGTGATGTAGATATCACATATTGTAATATTTTCAATCTTCGTTTGCCGAGCAAAAAAAAAAATTTTGTGATGTAGATAAGATGGGAAAAACCCCTTAAGTCTCAGGCCGTTGACCACTAAGTCACTAACGCAACTTAATCTAGTTTGCTTCTTTTTCTTTTTCTTTTTAGGTTTCTGTGAATTTTTTACTATTTATTCGCATGGAGTTCATGTCATTTCTTAATAAATAAATGCTACTTCCAATAATTGGAGTCGGAAAGGATAGAATAGAATTGAGAATCTCAGACATTAACTTTCTCTAAAGTAATTAAATAGTTAAAACCATGTGTAGTATAGTCCTAATCCATCCTAAAAGGACCATAAAAGTATGTTAATTAATTTACCTGATGTTGGATAGAAAAAATTCGGCGTTTTACAGATTAGTTGTATTGATTAATAACATTCCTAATTTGGTCAAAACTTCTAATAAACTCTAAAATAATAAATTAGCATATCCAGCTGTAGAAAGTTAATCAGCAATTCAAGAAGCCAAAGAATACCTATTACCTACACCAGAATAATCCTACGTACAATTGCTTTGCCATATTCTTGTCACAGTAAAAGAATTTATCTTGGATCATTCTCCTAATTAAAGTAGTAGTAAATAGTAATACACTTTACAACGCAAAAACCTTCACCGGACGAGTATTATGACCGTAATCTGGCTGTGAAATCATGTTAATTAAAGTATTAATTTTGTTTGGGTTGCTTAATTTAGAGGGTGTGGTGGTCTTGGCTGTGGTGCTTTTGGTTGACATCTTGCCTTCCATTTGGGTTTGGTTCCTGGGTAGCATTACACTGGTGTGCCCGTGACCCGTTAAATCTTTGTAATCTCTTTCAAAGATTTATAAATTTTTTTTGCCGATAAAAAAGAAGAAGAAAAAACTCAGATAAAAGCTCTGAGGAATGCTACAATGCATGCCCTCCTCTTTGATTTTGGATTGGTGGCATGTCAATTGGGTGTGCCCTGCCTCCCTATTAGACCTGTTTACTTGGTGGCTAGGTATGGGCTTCAAAAACCTGGAGAAGTATTTGTGGGAAATAACCTTCCATGCCACAACTTGGTCGTTTTGGTTGGTAAGGAATGATCTTGTCTTCAACAATGCCTCATGGCGTGTGAATGATCTTGGGGAGTTAATTAAAACCAAAGTAACAATATGGGTTAAGGTGAAATTCGATATAAATGTGCACTCGGTGGAGAGTTTTAAGAGTTACCTTGATGGAATGAGGAAGGTGAAAGTGTAATAGATTTTGTGAAGGGTGGTGTGGTCCAATTTTCTATTGGACGGTCCTCTAATTTATTTTTCTTGTTTTTTTGGTCCTTGTTATCCTTTCACTCGTAAGCATTTGTGCTTAGCGAGTTTCCCTCTCGATGTACTCCTTTCGAACTAATAAAACTTCGTTTTGCCGAGAAAAAAAAAAAGCATGCCCTCAGTTTTGAGAGTATATGATATGTACCTTCTTCTTTTTTTTCTCGAGAAACGAAACTTTTATAAACTCGAAAGGGATACATTGAGGGACCGAATGAAAAAGAAAATAAAACAAACATCCAACAGATAGTTGGATGTAAACACACCTAAATCTAAATTACAATTTCACCTTTCGGATTCCATCACAATTTCACCTTACGATATGTACCCCTTGAAGTATATTGAAAATTAATCACACATTTGAAGTAAGCTTTTGTTTTCATATTGTGAATTAATTTTATGCAAATGTTAGGAACTTTTACGCAGCTGTTATGAGTCGAAGCCAATTCAAAAGGGTGCATGCAATGTTCATCCCTAAGTCACACAGCACGAGCACGAGCAATGCAAATGAGGGAGTGAGAGAGTCAATTCTATAAAAGATTACAATTGGGTGAGCCGTAAGAGTGCCAATATTTTTAAAACTCGCTCTGTCCCAGATTTCTTATTTTTTTCTCGGCAAACGGAACATTTTTATTAAAACTCAAAAGGGGTACATCGAGGAAATTCAACCTAAGCCAAAGCTTGGTTGAACCCAAAATTACAAACACATCCAACCAACAGTTGGAGACTCTCCTTAGAACTGGGTTTCAATTTCAGTTTGCGGATACCATCTAAGAAAATCTTGAACTCCTCAACGGTGTAGACCTTGATGTCAAACTTCGCTTTCATCCACATCGCCACTCTAGTTTTTACTAAATCCCCCACCTCCTACACTTGGTTCATAGAATTGTTGAAGATAATATCATTCCTTGCCAACCAAATAAACCACAACGTAGCATAGAAGCAAGCTTCCCAAACATGTTTCTCAAGGTTGGAGAAACCATTAAAAAACCACTAGTTTGCTAAGTCAGGTACAGAACTTGGGCAAACCCATTTGGTGTTCCACCAATCTAGGATTATCGACCAAACACTCCAGGAGAAATGACAGTGAAGAAATAGATGCTGGTGAGTTTCCAGACTCAGGGAGCATAGGGGGCACAAAGCTAAATGAATTTCACTGATCAAATTTTTGCTAAGAAGGACAGACCTGGTTACCGCTCTTTCCTTTACTGCCATCCACGCAAAGATTTCCACCTTAGGAGGGCCCAGATTCTTCCAAACAGAGCCAAGCAGCGCACAACTAGAATGGGATTGCAATTCCCATTGCCCATAGGCTGACTTGACAGAAAAAATTCCATTACTTGACCATCTCCATTGCAAAGCATCCGGTTTGGAAGGGATTAGGATAACCCGTTGAAGCCGCTCTTTCAAGTTGTCAAACTCCTGCTTTTCTTGACCAAAAAATTCTCTTCGGAACAATAATTCCCGTGATCCCTCAACCCTCAAATTACTGATCAGCACCTCCTTTTGGGTAGATAAAGAAAAAAGTCGAGGATAATCTTCTTTTAATGAGGATTCACCTAGCCAAACATGCTCCCAAAACACCGTTGCATCGCCCGAATTTACCTGGACTCGAAAGCTGTCTCGGATGGAATAGCTCAATGGGGATGAAGGATTATCCAGAGAGCAAATATCTGACTAGATTCTTGACATGGCTTTAGCGCCGTGACCATAGGGTAACCAACAATTAGCGTCCAAACCGTATTTTCCCCTTATCACCTTCACTCATAGTGATTCTTTATCCGTACCAAATCTCCACCACCATTTTGCCAAAAGAGCAAGATTCTGTTGCATCATCTTCTTGACCCCAAGCCTCCATTAGATTTCTTCCGAGTAATCTCATCCCACTTGACCACATGCATTTTCTTTTTGTCATTCGAATCACCCCAAAAAATTGTCTCTGCATTTTCTCCAATTTCCTCGCAACAGCAGCTGGCATTTTGAACAAGGACGTAAAGTATATGGGAACGTTTGCCGTATTGGAATTAATAAGAGTCAACCTTCCCCCCGGTGGAAATACACCGAGTGCACCAAATAGTCAACACCTTCTCAGTTCTTTCAATGACAGAGTCTCACGTCTTAATCCTCCCTGGATTAGCACCTAAAGGCAAACCATGGTACTTAATCAAGAGCTGTTCCATTTTACATCCCATAATCTTGGCCAGAGATGTGATATCTTCCGGTGGGATGTTCACTCCACTAAGGGAACTCTTCAAGAAATTAATTTTCAACCCGGATATCAATTGAAAGCACCTCAAAATTCGTTTGATGTTCGCCATTTCCACCGAATCATTATTGCAAAATAGAATTGTATCGTCCGCAAATTGTAAGTGAGAAACAATAACCCCGTTTCTCCCCACTTTTGTTCCCTTAATAATATTTTGCTCCTTTGCTCATTCTAATAGTATATTAAGGGCCTCCGCGACTATAATAAATAAAAATGGAGAAAGAGAATCGCCTTGCCTCAGTCCTTTTTGAGTGTGGAATTCCGGGGAGGGTGATCCATTGATCAAAATTGACATGGAAACCGATGAGCAGCATTCTAAGATCCAACCCTTCCATTTGTCCCCAAAGCCCAACCTCAATAACATACTGCTCAAGAAGCCCCAATTGACACAATTGTATGCTCTTTCAAAATCTAACTTGAGGATAATACCCCCATTCGCCCTATTTTTCCAACTATGGATGGCCTCATTGGCTATAAGGACTCCATCCAGTATTTGCTTCCCGTAAACAAAGGCCGCTTGGGCTTCCCCTATCATTGACCGTAATTGCCCCTTTATTCGATTCGCCAAGACTTTGGACAAAACCTTATATACCCATCCCAGCATACTAATGGGCCTATACTCCATAAAAGAGCTAGGGCAAGCTACTTTAGGAATAAGAGAGACAAAAGTAGAATTAATACCTTTGCACAGCTTCACATTTGAATGGAATTTTGAGAAGAATTTGAGGTCCGCTTCCTTCATGAAGACCCACCCTTTCTTAACAAAAGCAAAGTTAAAGCCGTTAGGACCAGGGGCTATATGACTACTACAATCTTGCAAAGCTACCAGAATTTCCTTCTCCTCAAAAGGTTTCTCAAGCTGCGTTACACTCTCCTGGTTGATTTTCCTCGTAAAAAAACCTCCCAAATCTGGTCTAAACCTTCTCTCTTCTGTAAAGTTGGCCCGAAAGTGTTCTGAGGCTGCTTCTTTGATCTGAACAAGATCCACCAGCACGCTCCCATTGACCCTTACTGCTCCTACTAGGTTCCTCTTAAATCGGTTATTAGCTGAAATTTGAAAAAACCTAGTGTTTCGATCCCCAAGCTTCAGCCACTTCACACGAGATTTTTGTTTCTAGAACGATTCCACCAAGTCTGAGAGCCTCCACAACCCAGATTTCTTATTCATTTTTGGATATTCTTGTCATTTGTAAATTACTTATAGTTTTCAATTTTCTGATATTTTTATGACTTTTAGAGCTTTGTTTAATAGAAGTAATTAAGATTACCAACTACGATCCAGAATGCATGTAAAAAGCTAGCATTATAAATTTAAAATACACTCACTTTCAAGATGTAATATTATTATTTCTATAAGACAATGGTTTTAAAAATATAAAATATAATATACCTTGAGAGATTTAAGTCGATGAAAATAGCACGTAGAACCGTAATGAACACTTAATAAAAAGTCACAAATAAAGTATTTCTTTAGTTGGAGGTCCTCATTTTTATGAATGCAGCTGTGGAAAGAATTAATAGACGAATGAAAGGACAATCGGCGATTCAAAGAATTGCAACTCGCCTTAGTCCAGACTCTCTTTTCTCTTCTTTTCTCTCTTACCTCCATGGTTATGAGATAGTTGAGAGTCTTGAGACTCTCTTCTTAGGGAGGATAGATCTCCCATTCTCGCCATCATTTTTGGACTCAAGAGCCATATTAATTTAGAGAATTAGATTTCGGTTTTGACTTTTTAATCCATTCAGCTTCGTTGACGAATTTTTGAGCAGTCTAACGGAAACGGTGGCGGCGTCTGTAGCGGATTCAATAATGGTCTTTAAGTATGCGGCGGAAACAAGCTCATGTGGTTACGGGTCTAGCTCAAGTTGGTTGCGATTTGATGTGATTTGGTTCCATGCAGCTCGCAAATTTGATGCGATTTGGTTCCATTTTCATCTAAAAATATATATTCTGCATGCCCTTAATTATGGCCTCCCATTATTACCATGCATGGCTTTAGACTGAAAATGATTAAAAAAACACTGAGAATTTTCGGCATGTCCCAAACATGAATGCATATTAGACATAACTCAAGAGACGTCTCAAATGATGCCAATGGCAATGGATATGAATCTTCATGTGGCTTTTGAATTATTGAATGCCGAAAGGGAATTTCAAACAAAGGAAGAAAATATATATATATATATATATATATATATATATATATATATATTTGAATTTTGCAATTGATGTACATGCATCAGGATAAATTGATTCCTAAATGGAAATTGCGCAATCAGCTGGGATCGAGAAAGCAATATTCTGAGCCCGTCGACTCAGGGAGGTTTATTTGCCGGTAAAATTAATGGAGGAGCAGTCTGAAAAGTCAGTTCGAAGAAGGAGAAATTAGGGCTGCTCTGAAAGGGTGTAGCAGTCTAAAGGCTCCAGGTCCAGATGGATTTAACTTCTCATTCATCAAGAAAGGATGGGAGTTCATGAAGGATTTAGTGCTCCAATTCTTTTCAGAATTTCACTCAAATGGAAAGCTTACGAAAGGTATTAACTCTACTTTTGTTGCGTTGATTCCTAAGGTTGATTGCCCAACTACTTTTAAAGATTTTAGGCCTATTAGCATGGTGGGGAGTATCTACAAAATTCTCTCTAAAGTCCTTGCTAATAGGCTTAAGCAACATCTTACTTCTGTTATTGGTGAGTCTCAAGCGGCATTTGTGGGGGGTAAACAAATTCTTGATGGTGTTCTTATTGCTAACGAAGCCATTCACAGTTGGAAACATTCATCTCAAGGGGGGTTAATCCTTAAATTGGATTTTGAGAAAGCTTACGACTGTGTAAACTGGGGTTTTTTGCTGGATATGCTTAAGAATGTGGGTTTTGGGGAGAGGTGGTGTGGGTGGATTAAGGAATGTTGCTCCTCAGTCTATATGTCTGTCTTGATCAACGGGTCAGCCACTCAAGAGTTCCAAACGCAAAAAGGGTTGAGACAGGGGGATCCTTTATCTCCGTTCCTGTTTAATATTGTAGCCGAAGCTCTCAATATTATGCTAGAACGAGCCCGTGAGAAAAACATCATTAAAGGTGTTAAGTTGGGAAATAATGGTGTGACAATTTCTCATCTTCAATTTGCGGATGATACAATCCTATTCTGCAACAACGATCTGGAGGAGATGGGGAACATTAAGAGGATACTTAGATGCTTTCAATTGATGTCTGGTTTGAAGATTAACTATTCCAAGAGTTCCCTATGTGGTGTTAAGGTCCAACAGGGGGAGATTGAAGCCCTGGCTCTGGTGATGGGTTGTAGAGTGGAATCTTTGCCTATTAAATACCTTGGGTTACCTCTAGGAGCTAACCCAAGGAGGATTAAAACATGGGAGCCCATTATTGAAAAAACCCAAAAGAGATTAAATATTTGGCGATCGAGAACCATCTCTACAGGGGGCAGATTAACTCTTGTTAATTCCAACTCCAGTACGCTGCCAACTTACTACATGTCATTATTCAAAATGCCAACGGCAGTAGCAAGGACCCTTGAGAAAATACAGAGACAGTTTTTTTGGGGAGATACACCGGACAAGAAGAAGATGCACCTGGTTAGTTGGGAGGGGATTTCCAAGAAGAAAGAAAACGGGGGTTTAGGGGTCAAGCGATTGATACAACAAAATCTGGCTCTACTTGCTAAGTGGTGGTGGCGGTTCGGTAACGAGAAGGACTCTCTCTGGGCAAAGGTTATTAGAGGGAAATATAATCTAGACCGAAGGAGTTGGCTCCCGTACATACAAGACAATGGCCCAACTTCAAATGTCTGGAGGGATATTTGTTCAGTGGGAAATAATGACTCGGACCTTGGTTTCTCCATCCGGGCGGGATTTCAAGTGCAAGTAAACTCAGGCCGTGATACACTGTTCTGGGATCATGTGTGGTTGGGTAATTCAGCTATGAAAGAGGACTTTCCACGGCTGTACTTGCGTTCCACGCAAAAAGATGCTGTTCTAAGCGAGGTTTGTATCGGAAGGGGCAGTGACAATTGGGATTTGCAATTTAGGGGAAGGTTGCGCTTACGGGCGAGTCAACAACTGGAGGAGATGAAGCAACGACTGCAGGGAGTGACCTTAGATCCATCAAAACCGGATTCCCTTCTGTGGATTTGGTCTGTAGACAAAAAGTTCTCCACCAAATCAGTGTATAGGCAATGGGAACTTCAGACTCAATCAAGTAATAGTGTTTTGGGTTCTCTGTGGAGGAATTTGAGCCCCCCAAAGGTGGAAATCTTCTCTTGGATGGCCGTTCAAGGAAGAATTGCAACAAGGTCAGTGCTATTTCATAGGAACTTGATTACTGAAATCCAACAGGCATTGTGTCCCCTCTGTTCCAATGTTGTTGAGACCCCCCTTCATTTACTCCTGCATTGTCGAATTTCGTGGGAAGTTTGGTCTAGTATTCTGGAATGGTGGAAAATACAGTGGGTTTGCCCATCCTCTCTAGCTGAACTTGCATCGTGGTGGTTTGAGAACGGGTTTCGGAACTTGGAAAAAAGTATTTGGGAGGTATGTTTTTTTGCAATTCTCTGGTCTATCTGGATTGTGAGGAATGGATATGTTTTCAACAATGTTTCAACTCAAGCATGGGAAGTAGTGGATCTAATCAAAACTAGAGTGGCCATGTGGATAAAGGCCAAGTTTGACATTAAGGTTTATACAGTGGAGGATTTCAAAGGATATCTAGAAGGGATTCGGAAAGTGAAGTTGTAGCGTAATCTTTAGGCGTATTGTCTATCCAACCTTGGTTGGATAGTTTGTTGCACCTTTCATCTAATTTTCTTCCTCTCGATGTATCCTTTTCGAGTTCAATAAAATGATTCGTTTGCCGAGCAAAAAAAAAAAAAATTAATGGAGGAGCTAGCAGTCTTACAATGCATAACTTATTTTTCAATCGTTTTATCAATCTAGTTTCTTCATATAATTAGTTCCCTGTTCTTTTCTTTTCTTTTTATAACGGGAAAAAAAAGAATTTACTGAAAGTTTTGGAAAATAAACTTAAATTATGAAACAGAGAGAGTAGCATTTCTCATGTGACGAATGCACGTGCATGTGACAACATTGCAGATACAAACTTTCCTGCATAACACCTTACCCAATTTGCCAAAAGAAAAGAGAATCAAACTTGAAGGGGAAAAAAAACTTTTCTCTCAAATAATGCAGGGAGAATCATGTAAAGAAGGCACCATCTGATTTTGCTTAGAAACGACGGGCAAAGCTTTGCAACAGTCGTGATTTTTTCGATCATGAAAAGTTGGCATCTTCTAGCGTCTGCGTACACTAATATGGCATAACAATTTCAAATTAGTTTTTGGTATTGCATATAACAATAGATCGCACCTAGGGGTGCACTACATAAATGTAGGCTACGATTCGAGCCGTCCATCTCGACAATCAATGGTCCAGATTTTATCTCGGCCCTATGAATCTGAGTGTCCATATTGCCTGGATAACAGATGCTATAGACTCTCCAACAACACCAAAACGAACCTAAACAACACGTGATTCTATGCATGCAGTTAGAATTCCCTCCACCAAAAAGGACATCAAAAAGGGTTGGGACTCGGAGAAGTCTATCTTAATTTTCCAGAAATCTTTCTACTTTTGGAATCTGTTCCCAAACCAGAGCCCCACCCCATCTTTAGGCCCTATACAAAATTACCAGTATATAAGTCCATCTCAATCCATCTATCAAAATCACCATTTCCTCTTTCGATTTTTGCAGCAACAGCTTAGTTAATATATCTCAGTTCTTTTATTTCTGGTTTCATTCCTTCATCTTCTTGAGGTAAGCCCCTCTACTTCGCCATTAACAACTAACAAACAAAAACTATTATTGGCTTGATTATTGATCGGATGATTTAAATCCTAGATATGTCTCTCAGTATTAATTCCTTGATCATTCGTCTTGGAGAAGTTCTTCTACGAAACATTTTTTTTTATGACCATATGTTGTTTTTTTTTTTTTTGGCTTAGCAAAAAGAATTTATTAATCTTTATAAAGGATTACAAAGATTTAAAAAGATCTAAGACACACCGGCAAAAAGCCACCCAAGACCTTAAGACAGGCAAGACGCCAACTAAACATATGATCATATGTTCAAACCAATTTGCACACACCTCGAATAAATCCGAGAAATTTCTGTAAAACTTTCCTGAACATCGTTCAAAAGAAGTTTCGAATTGCCTTGATTTTTTAACAACTTTTCTCTTCCTTTACATAGCAGTACTAGCACTACTTCTCGGAAAAAGGGTTGTAGAGAGTTTTACTTATACATTCATCCCAAATAAACTATTGGTTGCTACAGCTGGATCCAATGACGGAAATATAATAGTGATAATTACATGTTTCCTAACTCAAACATTTTTGTACTTTCCAGATATCAAGGTTGAGAAAGATGAGCTCAGGAGACTGGATTTGCTGCTCATGCCAACACATGAACTTCAAAAAGCGGGACTCGTGCCAGAGATGTGGGTGCCCCAAGTTCGGAGGTGGTGTCGATGTGCCACTGCTCGGACTAAACAGGACCGAGGTCTTACCCGGGGACTGGTACTGCAATGTCATCAACTGCGGAGCACACAACTACGCTAGCCGACCAAACTGCTATAAATGTGGAGCGACAAAGAACGACTATTGTAATGTTTATGGTGGAGGAGTGGAGGCCTCTGCCGGTGGGGGTCTCCCCGGATGGAAAACCGGTGACTGGATTTGCGCTAGGTTAGTTAGCATTTATTTGTGTTAGATGACTTCAATTCAGTATATATCTTTCTATTAGTACATACATCAATTAGTATATTTTTCGTGAAAATGCAGTACGAACTTTGAACGTACTTATCTTTCCGTTTGACATTTTCTTCACCCTTGATTGCAGAAATCTTATCTTTCCGTTTGACATTTTATCTCTCATAGTTTATGAGGTGCGTATCATTGTTGAAACAAAAAGTCTAGGAAAACAACTTTGAACGCAACTATGTTTTGAGGCGTCCGATGTATATGAGCCCATATTCATTGAACGACTCTGATGCAATTGTGCATGGAGTTGTGTTTTAAAGTTGTCTTCCTAGCATTACCTTTGTAAAAGTAGCACGCATTGCATGTAATTACTTAGTTCTTGTGCTATTATACATATGTAGTTACGCAGTTCTAATCCTCTATAGGATAGAGAGAGAAAATCCGAAGGAAACATGAACAAGATTTTATCGTTATATTGTTTGGAAGTGCTAGAATGCACACCCTATTTGATTGCGTATAGTTTGTATTTTCTGATTGCCTTCAATTCGTACATATGTGCATATAAAGTCCTAACATTTGCGTATGGATTCATGAAATGTGCAAAAATATATATATATATATATATATATATATATATATATATATATATATATATCCATAGCATCAAAGCAAAAGCTTACAGAACAAATGAACGTCACAAATTCAAAGTCGATGTTTTGAATTTATGGCCAGGTCCTTTGAATTTGTGTCCAAAGGTGGTGAATTTTTATTTTATTAAAGCTTTTCATTTAATGCATCTATGTCCAAATATGTATATGTGAGGTGTCTATAGCATTTGCCAAATTTTTCCATAATGTCTCTAGCATCCGGCCGGAACAACTGCAAAAACAAGTGCAATGTGCTATTTAATTGCTTTACAAATTCGCGCCTTTGTAGCCATTTACAATTGTAACATTTCATCTAAATAGGAATCCAAATTTGGTATTTAATTTGCCAGGGTTGGATGTGGTGCACACAACTATGCTTGCCGGATGGAATGCTTCAAATGTGGTGCACCAAGAACTTAATCGGTATGGAAATCTACATAGCCTATTGTGGTAAATTATTCTTGTTTACCTAGTAGAGATAAACCATTTTTTTTAAAATTTTCTTTGTGAAATACTATTCTAAATGCATTTTCCTTTTGTTAATTTGTCATCCTTCTTATTTTCAGGAGGTTGAACACAAGGAGCGATGAGGGAATAATACTATTCTAAATGCATTTTCCTTTTGTTTACCAATTTCTATCTTTCTTTCTTTCTTTTTTCGTCGTTCATTTTGTTTCACTTCTTTTCTTTCACCTTCTTCATCATGTCAGGTTGAAATAAGCTTTTAGATTCAGGTTGATGACCAGCTTCATCAAACAATAGCAATGTACTTGTCCGGTGCAAGTTGTAATGCCATAACCATTTTAATATTTACCTCTCTCTCTCTCTCTCTCTCTCTGAAATTTTTGCAAGTCTTTTGTGTGTGAGCAACTGAACAGATCTATTGAACTCACATGATTTGTTTGTTTGGCCGACTTAGGAATATAAAAAAAAACTCACATGATTTGTTTGTTTGGCCGACTTAGGAATCAAATGAGTCGACTGGTTATAGTTCCTTAAGAATACTACATCATTCCACATATGATGATGCTATGGTGTCATCGGTTATTTTGGAGACACCGTAATTTTTTGCATAATTTTACCATTATGAGCATAACTAAAATCCATTACAAGCATAACAGAACCCAAACAAGGCATAACCAAAGAATATCTAAAAAATCAACCAAGACATAACCAAACCCAACCAAGGCATAACAAACAAGTTATGCATTGCTATGGTTCTGTTATGCTCGTAATGGGTTTTGGTTATGCTCATAATGGTTTTATTATATCAAAAGTTACAGTGTCCCTAAAATTGGTTACCGAAGTCATTCTCTTATTTATATATCGCATATTTGGGAATGACTTCGATGTCCCCAGTCATTTTGGGGACATCGTAACTTTTGGCATAACAAAACCATTATGAGTATAACTAAAACCTATTATGCGCATAACCAAAACCATTATGAGTATAACCAAAATCATTATGAGCATAACAGAACCATAGCAAAACATAACTTATTTGTTATGCCTTGGTTAGGTTTGGTTATGCCTTGGTTGATTTTTTGGATATTCCTTAATTATACCTTGTTTGGGTTTGGTTATGCTTGTAATGAGTTTTAGTTATGCTCATAATGGTGAAATTATGCCAAATATTACGGTGTCTCCAAAATGACCGGGGACACCATAGCATCATCCATATTTTTGTGCGATTGATTTTCTAATAGATGCATGTGTAGACATATTGTGATCCACTAATCATCATTACATATTCAAACTAGCGGATGCAATGTAACATAGTCTTTGCTTAAATAATTTATCCATTCTACACAACTGTTCTACGCGATAGTTGTAATCACCACAAAGTATCAGCTACAATTATCTATACATGGCTATTCATATTTGGACATTCGGATTTTGTTTAGGTCCAGACATTTGCTCTAAGCTGTTGAATCTCATCTAACGGTTGCGAAAAGAGAAGGCATCTCGCCAAGCAAAAAAAAAAGAGAAGGCATCTCGGGTAAAATTAGTTCACGGGTTAAAAGCAATGGTACACGAGTATTTGAACTAAACAAAATCCGGATGTCCAGACCTAAACAAAATCCTTATTTGATCATAAAAGTCAATATTTACGTAAAGATACATAGCCTAAAAAGTGAGGGTAGAAAAGTATAAATTTATTAAAAGAATATTCTTTGTATCTTTTTTAAAAAAACTATCTAATGGCTACAAAGTTAACAGAAAGCGATCTAACGGTTGTAGAAGTTGCTCTTATTTATATGCCTAGAGATTTTTAACAGAAACTTCTCTATTTTATAATATAGATGCTTGGAATGTATTCCCTATTTTATGTAATTCAATCCTAATCCTATTCTTAATCCGTCTAATCAGATATAACCTGATATTTACTTAATTCTCCAAGTATTATTAACCTATCTTACTCTTGTGGATAAGAACAAGCTAGCCAGGAATTTGAATTATGCGCTTGGCTGGACTATCTCATGGTCCTACTACCTTCCCTGACTTCTTCTTTTTTTTCTTTTTTTTTTTCAGGCAAAAGTAACAATTTATTCCAAAAAATTTATCAAATAGTACGTACATCAAGTCAGGGTACCTTCCCTAACATTTGAAAATACAATCGGCCAGTGTTTTTGGTTAGGTTGTGGATATTAAGCACAACCGTGTGCAATAGCATAAAGTAAGAATGTCTTATTATTGTTTTTAAGTAGGCGGGTGGAATTAGACTCTTAAGATTAGTTGTAGTGTGTGTCAACTGTCCGAGGCACCCAGGTTATTAACAAAAAAGAAAATTGACCAATCATATCAGAATCTTATTCGTGGAGTCGTCTGTGATTAAAAAAGAAGATTGGGTGATTGAAAAAACTAAATCGTCTTCTCTTATCTTATCTTATGCAGTACTACTAAAGATTGGGTGTTTGTTCGAATCGCCGCACTGCAAAATAATTAAATAATTCCAAACCCACACCACATGCAAGGCTCATGCAATAAGGTGTTAATAGGGGACGTGTTAATTACTTGAAAGGTGGCTATATAGATTTTGGGGGTGTTCTACTTTCTCCAAAAAGAAATTTTTGAAAAAAAAAGGTAATTTCAAACTCAAATATAATAAAAATGAAAAATATTTTTTCAATTTTTTTTATTTTGTTTAAAAGATCTTAATGAAATCTATCAAACATGATCCATATTGGTAGGAAAATTATTTGCGTAAACACATGATTTTTTAACTTGAAATTACCTTTTTTTTTTAAAATAACTTTTCCACAAAAGTTGAACACCACCTTTATGGTATCGATAACTAAAGAATTTGATTCGTTTTGTCTCCTAGCATGCATATTTCTTTGGCACAAACGGATCCAGTGGGAAACAGGAGAGAATCGACCAGGTAGGGAAAGACCAGGAAGAACAGAAAAAAGAGAGAAACAGAGAGAAAAAGAGGCAACTTGACTCGATCTCCTTCCTTGACAAGAGCTAGGCCACACACCACTAGGCATAACCAGATCCACCCAGCAGTAGAACCGGTGAGAGTTCACCGGAGGAAACAGAATCCAAGAGAGGAGAGACCAAGAAAGGAAAAAGGGGGAAGCTATGAGAGTGTGCGTGTGAGAGAGAGAGAGGGGGGAGAGATGCTTGGGAGGAGGAGGCGCCACCTCCCAAAAAAAAAAGAAGAAGTGGGGAACCTAATAGATGCCCCCCCCCCCCCCCCAAAAAAAAAAAAAAAAATGCGGGAAAATTTCAAAATAGCACCTGACCTTTCGCACAAATTACATACAGGCACCTGACCTTTTAAAATTATCAAAAAAACACCTGACCTATTTAAAAATCCATCAATTTTACACCCGCCGTTAACTTCCCATCCAAAACAAACGGAAATGCTGAAAATGTGTTTTTTTGATAATTTTAAAAGGTCAGGTGCCTGTGTGTGATTTGTGCGAAAGGTCAGGGGATATTTTGAAATTTTCCCTAAAAATGCGGGGAATCCTAATAGCTGAGAAAAGTTAGAGTTAGAGAGAGAAAGAAGACACAAGTTACGAAATCTTTTTTTTTTACGTGTTTGGGAACATATGTGAAGGATTGAGTTTCACATCGGATAAATAAGAAAAGCGTTGAACTTTAATACACAATTGGATGACTGACCACTCATAAGACTAAATCTTTTAAATAGATATGGATCATTTAATGTATATTGAGTCCAGGCGATATGGTATAGACTCTGTGGACACTCCCTAATGGATTGGGCCTACGCGCACTCAAACAATTTCATCTAACTAAGAACTTAAATCATTTAAAGGAATGGATGACTTTAATCTTTGTATTCTAAACAAATACGAGTAACGCATTTCCTTGTACTACATCACAATCCTTCTACAACTACATCACATCATTCTACAACCACACCCAAATGTACACGCAGACTCACATTGGTGTGGGGGCCCACACACACAACACCATTATTGTGTGTGGGACCCACACACCCATGTAGTGTGAGGATGTTTATTTCGGTGTATATACGAGTGTCGTGGTAGCATTTTTGTACTACATAATTTGTACTGATATCACCGCGTTCCATTTTCTTTTTGTATTGATAAAGGGGTGTTTGCGAAGAAATTTCTTAGTTTGATTATGAAGATATTAATCAATTATGGAAGACAAGATTTCGTGTCGAAAAAAAAAATGTTTGTTTTCTTTCGGTTTTGTGTTGTAGGTTGACTTCTTGTAACCTCATGGAGCTCGAGTGGCAAGGAATTGCCATGGAGTTGGGTATCAATCTCGTTGATATGCTTCCTCCGTTTTGATGCCATTTTGTTCTTGTTCTTTTTAATCATTACAGTCATTCAAATTCAAGGTCGAAATTGCAAAATCAGATAGCATAAAATGGAAAAGGGGGAATAAACGACATTCACATGCAAGTAAAGGCTGTTTTCCATCAACAACAACTAGAATCTGGTCCCTTTCAAAGTATCATATTTGATCAGGGGAAAATTTTCACCCTTTTGAGACTAGTCACTGTTGGAGAATATAAAGTGTTGGGTGCATGCTTGGCCCTTTTTTTCAGTAATTTTTTTAATGTGTTTATATTAAAGTGTGCATGCTTAAGTGTTGTTGTACCATTAAGCAGAAAGTGTTTTTTTTTTTAAAGGTTTTTTCCTTATTCAAAAAATTAAAAATCAATTGGCTTTTTTTGCAAAAAGTGTATATATTAAAATACTAACGGACAGGGTTTTTTTTTTAATAAGTACAAAACCTCCAAAAAGTGCTAAAAGTTAAACGGTACGGAGCCTTAATTGGCCTTTTTCTAAATTTTCTTCTAATGTTTTTATATTCAGGTTTTACTTTTTTCCAAAGAACAGATACGTGGGGTTAATAACAAGTTACTGCAACAAATTTTAGGGAATATGTTATCATAACATATCGTTTGATAGTCTATAGTCATCAATTTATGATTATATAGTTCACGTAAAATGAAACATCAGATGTTCAATAACACATCGAATAGGACATCCAATACTTGTGCACATCATATCGTTATTGATATGTTGATCATGATCATCAGAAAACATGAGACCTTAGATCATGACCAGGGTTAAGGTTAAGCATAAGCTCTATCAACATGCAAATTCTGATATTTTAGATTTTTTTCAATCGCAAGTTGTTGAGATAAGAATGTATATTTTCTGACTGCCGTAATGTCGTGAGTCTTAGACTGTTGACCACTAACGTAACTTAGTCCAGATTGCTTTTTTTTTTTGTCTTTTTTTTATTTTGGGTTTCTGTAAACTTTTTACCATTTCTTCTCATGGAGTTGATGTCATTTCTTAATAAATAAATGCTACTTCCAATAATTGGAGTTGAAACGGAAAGGATAGAATAGAATTGAGAATCTCAGACATTGAATTTCTCTAAAGTAGTTAAATAGTTAAAACCATGTGTAGTCCTAATCCATCCTGAAAGGACCATAAAAATATGCTAATTAATTTACCCGATGTTGGATAGAAAAAATTTCCGCGTTTTACAGATTAGTCGGTATTGATCATAACATTCCTAATTTGGTCAAAACTTCTAATAAAACAATAAATTAGCATATCCAGCTCATGTAGAAAGTAGTCAATCAGCAATTCAAGAAGCCCAATAATACCTACACCAGAATAACCTTACAACCTGGTATTTCGATCCCCATCACTCAACCAATTGACACGGGATTTTAAGGCCCAAAACTCTTCTTCCAAAATCAAAATCTTATTGAAGTCTGAAATGAGGGTTTGCTCGAGATCAGTTAAGAATTTGTTGGGATTAAGATCAAGGGCTTTTTGGGTACCACTCAAACGAGCCAAGAGTCTCTTTTTTTTATGAAAAATGTGTCCAAAGTTTTCTTTATTCCAAATAGTGATTTTATTGGCAAAGAGGTTAGTCGTGAAGGCAAAGGAGGGGGAAGGAGTAGACCAACTATCCTCAATAACCGAGAAAACAGAGGGATCAGAGAACCAAACTGATTCAAACCGGAAAGGACGAGGGTTGGGAGGACCAGAGTTAGGGACAGTGGAGAGAAGAATCGGGCAGTGGTCAGAGTGGGTGCGGGGTAAATGCGATACATGAGCCTCGGGATAAATCAAATTCCAACTCGAATTGGACCACACTCTATCCAACCTTTCTTTAATGAGTCCACCTGTGACTTGGGTATTAGTCCAAGTAAAGCGCGGGCCCGAAAACCCCAAATCGTGCATGCCACAACAATCAATACAATTACAGAAAGCGGAGGAGCGACTGTTGGAGATGGGTCGGCCTCCAAATTTATCACTACTACTTAAAACTTCGTTGAAATCTCCCGCCATAATCCAAGGTGAGTTATGCGAGTCAGCAAATTGAGTAAGGTTATCCCACTGTTCACGACGAACGGCATAATTAGGTCTAGCATAGATAGCCGAAAGAATCCAAGGAGTAGAGGTAGGAGATACCTGGATGCAGGCGTGGATTTCTTGCGGTGTCACATCGAGGATGTCACACTGAAGGTCACCCTCTGTTTGTTTCCAAAAAATTAACAATTGGCCTAGGAACAGCGAGTAGTGCAGTTCTAGGCTTGATGCGGGCGTGCCAGGGCAGGATTGCTGCCCAAATTCGTATCAAGGCCTGTATGCCTCATGCAAGGACTGGATTGCAGTCCAAATTTGTATCAAGGCCTGAAAGCCTCAGTCTGACTTCTAATCGAACGAAAGTGCACGGCCTAAGGGTGGAGACCGTGAGGAGGTTCGTGGTTTGCCTTTGCGGGCTAAGGACTTAAAATTTCCTAATCGTGTGAAAAATGGACAGAAAGGTAGAGCAAGGCCTAAAACAGAAATAAATGGACTTTATTAACGGTTTAACAAAGTCTGATTACAAGGAAATGAAATAAAATCTAGGCTTGGCTAGATCGAGTACAAACTATTCTAGAAAGTAAAGGTAATTGAACGATAAGCCGTGGGCTTATTTGGTCGGGGACCGAAAGATAAAAATAGTTAAAAGATAAATGAAATGAAATTTGGATAAGCCATGGGCTTTGATGGTCGTGGACCAAAAGATAGAAGATAATTAAAACATAAATTTGCATAAGCCGGGGGCTTGATGGTCGTGGACCTTGGCCAAGGCCTTCAGAACTGTGATTTATAGGAGCTACAGGCCTTGAGCTGCTTCAAAATACTCCAATGCATGGCTGCCACATGGCCTTCTATCAGAGGCTTGAGCTTGAGCAGCTTCGAAATGCTCCAATGAGGGGCTACTCTCTGAACAAAACGTGCCTTTTACTCCAAGAAAAGGGCAAAGGCCTGAAAAATCCTTCTTTTCTGCATATAACTTTGAAAAAGGGCAAAGAAAATTTCAGTTTCTGCAGTATCCAGGCCATTCCGGGCCCACCATAGCTGCAGACCAATACTTCACCAAGCCTTTCTTATCATTTTATTGGACCTTGCATACTTGTGGGCCCTCTAAATCCTCTGAGGTTCATCTTTTACGGAAGAAGGATCCAGAAACAAAGGATTAACCAGACTTGGATGAGCTGCTTGTGAGCAGCTTGCTTAGGTCTGCATGAATCATTCACCAACAGCTCCAAAGGCTGCATGTGTGCCACCTGTCTCTGGCCCTGCTTCATGCTGAAGAATGGGGTCCCACCAGTTCAGACCTTGAGCTGCTTGTGAGCAGCTTACCCAAACCTGCCTATCAGGAATATTCTAGGCCTTTGAGCTACTTGTGAGCAGCTTAAGGCCTTCGAGCTGCTTGTGAGCTGCTTGTGAGCAGCTTAAGGCCTTCGAGCTACTTGTGAGCTGCTTGTGAGCAGCTTAAGGCCTTTGAGCTACTTGTGAGCTGTTTGTGAGCAGCTTAAGGCCTTTGAGCTCCTTGTGAGCTGCTTGTGAGCAGTTTTAAGGCCTTTGAGCTACTTGTGAGCTGTTTGTGAGCAGCTTAAGGCCTTTGAGCTCCTTGTGAGCTGCTTGTGAGCAGCTTAAGGCCTTTGAGCTACTTGTGAGCAGCTTAAGGCCCCGTCATTGCTCATTAAAGGCTTTAACGATGCTCTTAAAGCAGTGGGCCTTTCATCAATTGGGCCTGAACTTATTGGTAAATCATGGGCCTTTGCCCAATGTAAGCCTTCTGAGCCCAAGCCTGGTGAGAAAACCAAGGCTTCTACCGATTTGGGCCCATTTCTTAGGCCTTTGTTACTTTTAGGAATTTGGGTTAGGCCTGGACAAAATACTCAGGCCTAGTGGACTGATTCAAGCCTTAGGCCTTTGACTGATTTAGGCCTATATGGAAGGCCCATCATTTCTTAAGAACCGGCCCTAATTCGTGGGCAACTGGTCGTAAGGTCTTTCAAGGCTAGGGCCTCGACCCTCGAGGCTACCTTTTAACCCGTAAATCCATTTCCTGATTTTTGGCCAAAAATGGGTGTAAACAGCCTCATTCCATAGCAGCCAAATACCCCCTGCAAACCCAGCTGAATCTGATATGGCGACCTTAGTAAAACCCAAATTAGCACTAGCTTTAGTGGCCCTCTCTCCTCCAATACGAGTTTCGGTGATAATAACCATCTCTGGTTTGTACTGACGGATTAGTTCGCGAAAGTGATGTCAAAATGCCGGATTCGCAGCTCCCCTACAATTCCATATTAGAATCTGCATCAAAACACTGTTGGTTGGTATTGCATCCTCCTTCAAGGACAGTTGTCCCGGCCCCATTATCGGAGCATTCAACTCCTCTTGTTTCACTTGGAAGGTTAGGTAGTGGTGGAATTCCACTTCACCGGGCGGTTTTGCGAAGTGACTGCTTAGGGTCAAGAACTTCACGGATGTAGGGACTGTTAACACATCCACTCGGGACCTCCCCGCACGGTAAATGAATTTCAATGGTTCCTTCTCCAACATGTGGAGTTTGCAGTATGGGTCCAGAATGGACGGGATCAGAGTTTCTGTTGATAGGGTTTGGGTCACCGATTGGAGATTTGGGAGGAGGGATGTTGATGGGATCATATTGTGGATCAACTGTATGGTTTGGGTTGGAAAATCCACTGCATGGATGAACGGGGACTGAACAAAAGTTACTATCGCCATTGGTCTTAAGGGATGGATTGGGGTGGGGGTATCGGGTAAAATGGCGAGAGGTTGGTCCAAGCCTGAATCACCTCGGGGCTGGTGAAGTCCAGAATGGTGTCCGGGTGCCGTCTCACATATTGGAGGAGGTCGTTGCTCAATAGGGAGTGGTTTGTCCGATATTCGAGATACCAGCCCGGGAGACTTGCTCGGTCCATGTTGGACAAAGAAAAGGGTATCAGAGGAGCTGTGGTTGGATTTTGGTTGGGGGTTTGGGAGTTGTTTCCTTTGGATCTGTGGCGGTTTGCCATGGTTGTGCTGGGTTGAGGTTTTCTGTGAGGGTTTTTTTTGTAAAGGGGAGGATAATTTAGAAAAAGTAGAAGATTTTTTTGGGGAGAGGGGCAGAGAAGGAGTTAATGCAAGGCTGACTTTGGCAGGACTTTGGGTACTGTTGATGGGTACAATGGGAGTCCGAGGAAGCAAGGTGAGGTTAGACGAGGTTGCAGGGGTTGCAGTGTTAAGGATACTCAAGGTGGTTACAGAGGGAGGGTCAGAAGGCTGGTTGCAAGAGGACAAAATTTGAAAAGGGTTGGTAGAAGTGATTGCAGAGCCCGAGCTAGAAGGGTCAACGGTAGAAGTCAGGGGCTTAGCACTCTGCTTTGTTCCTTTTCCCATAGTCAGCGGCTGCTTACCCCTACCAGTTTCCAAATAAGGAAGCGGCTTGACAGGCTTATTTTTCTGTTGGTGAGGAGGATTTTTCCGACCGGCAAGCATCCACTTCTCATATTGCTCAACCATCGGCGTGCTCTCCTTGGCCGGCTCTTTTTGAGGACAATCATGAATCTTGTGACCAAGCACTCCACAATGGAAGCAGATAGAGGATACCCCCTCATAGGCAACCCGTTGACGATGTTTGCCAATCTTAACCCAGGAAATCAGAGGTAAATTAAGGTCCACTTGGACACATAAACGTGCAAACCTTAGTTTTACACCTGATTCAGTTTGAACATCGATTTTCAAAAGTGTCCCAACTTTAGTACCAATCTTTCGAAGGATTTCTTTATCACACATTTCCAATGGCAACTCGGGTAGCTGAACCCAGATTGCCGAAGTAGAGATCGTTGCAAGAGAGGGTTGAAAACCTGCTTCCCATTTTCTAATGGAAATAAAATGAGGCCTAACAAACCATGGACCACCATGCAGAGCTTTGTTTAAGTCAAGCTGGAATCTGGCAATACGAGGATAGCATCATCAAAGAGGTCCTCACTACCCATTTCAAAAACCTTTTTACCACTGAGTTTTTCTCAAGCACTAGCCTTGTTCACCCCCCTTTCCCTTTTCCCAATCTGGATACAGATATCCACCCTTCTTTATGCTCTGTTCCTTCTATGGAAGAGATTAAGAGGGTACTTTGGACCTTTAAACCTTGGAAAGCGCCAGGACCGGATGGCCTTCATCCGGGGTTTTTCCAAAAATCTTGGGATCTTGTCTCCCATTCCATTTTTCAAGTGATTGAGATGGCTTTCTCCCTTGTCAGATCCCTCATAACCCGAACCATACTTATCTTTGCTTGGTGCCGAAAATATCCAATCCCCAAACAGTAGGTCAACTTCGACCAATTAGTTTGTGTAATACCATCCTCAAGCTTGTGACCAAAATCCTTGTTAGTCGCATTCGCCCTTTTCCTTGATGACCTTATTAGCCCCCTTCAGTCTAGTTTGATAATGTTATCATTGTCCAAGAGGTTATTCATCGGTTTCATGTCATGAAAGGTTCTAAAGGCAACATGGCTATCAAACTGGATTTGGAAAAAGCTTATGATCGGCTTGAGTGGGATTTCATCCGAAAAGTTCTCTATTTTTTCAACTTCCCTATTCTTTGGATCAATCTCATAATGTCGATCATCTCTTCCTCCTCTTTATCCATTCTCTTTAATGGGAGCATTACCGATACCTTCTACCCTTCTAGGGGTATCCGCCAAGGTGATCCTTTATCTCCGTACATTTTCATTCTGTGCATGGAATATCTGTCAATCCAAATTACGCTTGCATGTGAAGACAATAGTTGGACCCCCATTAAGACAGGAAGGAGCGGTCCTTTCTTGTCTCATCTCTTTTTTGCCGATGCCCTTGTTCTCTTTGCGAAAGCCACCTTGGATAATTGTGATACTATCAATAATATTCTTCATGACTTCTGTACATGTTCGGGGCTTAAGGTGAGCCTGACCAAGTCAAAAGTTCTCTTTTCCAGCAACACTCCCTTTGATGTGCAAACCTCCCTCTCCACTGCCCTTGGCTTTCCTAAAACTTCTTCATTTGGTAAGTACCTTGGCTGCCCGATTCACCATTCCCGCCCGACTAAACAGTCATTCCAGTTCCTTATCGATAAGATTGAGGCCAAACTTTCGGGTTGGAAGCGCAAACACCTGTCGCTTGCAAGTAGATGTTCCTTGCTTAAATCTATTATTGAGACCATTCCCTCCCACATCATGCATTGTAATCTCCTTCCGGTCTCTGTTTCCAACAAAATCGACCAATTAAGCCGCAATTTTCTTTGGGGTTCAACTTCAACCCAACGAAAACCCCATGCGGTTAATTGGAACCAAGTTACTCAGCCTAAATCTGTGGGGGGTCTTGGATTAAGGAAAAAAAGGAATAACAATCTTGTGGCCATGGCTAAACTGAATTGGAAATTTACCAAAAATCCAAACTCCCTTTGGGTTCGTGTTCTTAAAGGTAGGTATCGCTCCACCAATTGGATGAGCTCTCGACCCTCCACTACTTGGAGGGGCATTCAGGCCGGGAAAGATCTTTTTTATAAAGGTACGCGCATGCGTCTTGGGATGGTCTCTCCACTTCTTTTTGGTTGGATAACTGGACGGGTGAGGGCCCTCTTCGTTCCAGAATTTTTGGTCCTCTTGCCCGCAACGAGATTGATCTCAAAGTTAGAGACTGTTGGTCTCACAACTCCTGGAATCTTGGTTCCCTTTCTCTCACTCTTCCTGATGATATCCTTTCCTCTATCCATGCAACCACTCTCCAGTGGTTCAACCCTACTCCCGATCAAATTATCTGGAACCCTACTGGCAATGGGGATTTCAACTGCAACTCTACCCATTCACTCCTTCCTCCTGATACCAATTTACCCTCTCATCTCTCTTGGAAGTGGATTTGGCACCTCCCTTGCTCTTATCACATCCAACACTTTGTTTGGCTTGCCTCACAAGATCGCCTTTCCACTCGCAACAATCTCTTCTTGAACCATATCACCTCCACACTGTACTGTGTTTGGTGCCCGGCTGCCACAGAAACAACCTGCCATGTTTTACGTGATTGTAGCTGTGCCTCTGATGTTTGGGCAAGTCTCCAAATACCTCTGTCCAACCATTTTGATGACCCATATACTTGGATTTTGGCTAATTCGAAAGTTAGGGGCAATCACCATTCGGGTGTCCCTTATAATATTGTGTTCCTCTTCGCCATTAGGCACATCTGGACGGACCGCAACTACTGCTTGTTCGATCACAATTCCAACTTAATACGGAAGGAGCTTTTAACTCAACTTCAGGGGCTGCCTCCACGGGTGGGATTATTCGGGATCACCATGGCCAATGGGTTGGCGGGTTTCACAGAAACATGTGTGCCAGTTCCAGCCTTATGGCAGAAATCTGGGCTTTAAGGGATGGATTAACTTTAGCTAAAGAAAGCAATTTACATAATTTGGAAGTGGAAGTGGACGCTAGGGGTGTCGTTCAACTGCTCAACGATGCTAATGCTGTGAATCATCCGCTTCGTAACATATTGCTTGATTGCAGGTCTCTTATGCTAGAGCTTGATGTGGTCGCCATCAACCATATCTACCGGGAAGCAAATCGCTGTGCGGATGCATTGGCAAATGACACTCCGGTGTCGGTGGGAGATTTTCATGTCTACCCTTTTATTCCAAGTTGTATTGCTATATTATTGTATGCGGATTTGAGCAGGGTTGCATACCCTAGACTTGTAAATGCTTAATTTGTTTTAATGAATCGTCTTTTACCAAAAAAAAAAAGAATAACCTTACAATTGCTCTTTGCCATATTCTTGGCACAGCAAAAAGAATTTATCTTGGAACTTTCTCCTAATTAAAGTAGTAGTAAATAGTAATACACTTTGCAATGCAAAAACCTTCACCGGACAAAAGAGTCATTTATGGGCTGACAGCTTTTGACCACAACAGGACAAAAGAGTCATTTTACCCACAAGAACAATTAATGCTCGTGGCACAAGGAAAACTGTTCGTGGAATTAGAGGCAGCCATTAAAATATTAATTTTGTTTGGGTTGCTTTAGAGGGTGTGGTGGTCTTGGTTGTGGTGCTTTTGGTTAGCTTCTTGCCTTTCATTTGAGTTTGGTTCTTGGGTAGTGTTATGTTGATGTACCCGTGACCCATGAAATCTTTGTAATATCTTTCAAAGATTTATAATTTTTTTTTGCCAATAACAAAAAAAAACTGAGATAAAAGCTATGAAGAATGCTACAATGCATGCCCTCAGTTTTGAGAGTATACGATATGTACCCCTTGAAGTATATCGAAAATTAATCACACATTTGAAGTAAGCTTTTGTTTTCATATTGTGAATTAATTTTATGCAAATGTTAGGAACTTGTATGCAGCTGTTATGAATCCAAGCCAATTCAAAAGGGTGCATGCAATGTTCATCCTAAGTCACACAGAGCACGAGCACGAGCACGAGCAAAGCAAATGAGGGAGTGAGAGCGCGAGAGCGTCAATTCTATAAACATTATAATTGGGTGAGCCATAATGATGTAGGGCGCCGTATAAACTACAGAATAATCGTGCAACAAAAATGGACACAAACTGTAAAGTTAGAGAAAACGCGCAACAAAAATTGAGTCAATTCTATAACAGATTACAATTCGGTGAGCCGTAATGATGTAGGGCGCCGTATAAACTACAGAATAATCACGCAACAAAAATGGAGACAAACTGTAAAGTTAGAGAAAACGCACAACAAAAATTAACACAAACTGTAAAGTTAGAAAAAACGCTCTCTAGACTCTTTTAATTTAAAAATAATCAACAACTGTCCAGCCTCGAAGGCTTACAACTTACTATACAGGAAGAGAAAACCCTAACCCTAATTGATTCGTCCCAAAACAGAAGCCGAATCAATTACTAACGAAAATTACCAAAAATGAAAAAATTCAGAATAATAGCAAAACTGGAAAATAGAGAAAATTCTAAGACTTCTCCCAAAAGAACGGCTTAATTCGGATTTTCTTTGCCCAATTTATAAGCAAGTCAAATCTTTCCTTAAACGGCAAATTTGGGCTTTTGGGATCCTAAACGGTCGTAAACGGCTAAAAAATGCACGGCACATGGCCAAAAGGCGATGTGCATGTCTTGACTGTTGAGCCGTTTCGGATCGAACCCATATGGACCCGTCACATAACTCCACAGTCGCGTATTTACGGTCTTGCCAACTTAGGCTTAAAATGCCTAAGATACTCTTCCTCTATGGCATCTGCATCACGTAAGTGTCCATATTTTTAAAACTCCCTCTCCCCCAGATTTCTTATTCATTTTTGGACATTCTTGTCATTTGTAAATTACTTATAGTTTTCAATTTTTTGATATTTTTATGATTTTTAGACCTTTGTTTAATAGAAGTAATTAAGATTACCAACTACGATCTTGAATGCATGTAAAAGGCTAGCATTATAAATTTAAAATACACTCACTTCAAGAGATGTAATATTATTATTTCTATAAGAGAATGATTTTAAAAACATAAAATATAATATATCTCAAGAGATATAAGCTGATGAAAATAACATGCAATGAACACTTAAATAGACACAAATAAAGTATTTCTTTAGTTGGAGGTCCTCATTTCTATGAATGCAGTTGTGGAATGAATTAATGGAGGAATGAAAGGACAATAAGCGAAGCAAAAAATTGCAGCTCGCCTTAGCCCAGACTCTCTTTTCTCTCCTATCTCCATGGCTGTGAGATAGTTGAGAGTCTTGAGACTCTTTCTGATGCAGTAGCCAAAGAGGAGAAGTACCACCTTAAGCATTCCAAGGCCAATTTGTACTAATAGGTATTTTCGTAAATAATCGATCGAGGAATTTGGTGTTGGGCCCACCTGGGTTCAATTTGAAATGGCCCGACGGTCAGGACACATTGTCTTTGGCTATGTGCCGCGTGTTTTTTAGCCTTCTAAGGCCGTTTGGGTCTCTGAACGGGCATTCGAACCATTTTTGGGCAATTTTTATTTCGCTTATAACTTTTCATAGGAAACTCCATTTCAAGTCGTTCTTTTTCAGAACTCTTGTTTTTTCCTCTATTTTACGCTTTCTAGGGTTTAGAGTTGCGTCCTTTATATTTAGTTGTTCGCCTCAAGGCTAAGGAGATGATTATTGAATATTGAAAAGAGTCTAGAGAGAGTTTTCTCTAAAACTACTGTGTTTGTGATTGTCCTTGCTGTTCCGTTTTCAATTTCTTATACGCTTTCCTGCATCACTCTCCTTAGGGAGGATCTATCTCTCATTCTACCCATCATTTTTGGACTCAAGAGCTAGATATGGAGAACTAGATTTGAGTTTTGACTTTTTGATCCATTCAGCTTCATCAACAAATTTTTGTGCGCTCTGATGGCAACAGTGGTAGCGTCTGCAGTAGATTTAGAAATGGTCCTTCAGTTTACTACAGAAACAAGTTCATGGTGGTTATGGGTCTAGCTCAAATTGGTTGTGGGTCTAAGTTGGTGCGGGTCTTGCTTGGCCACGCCACCAACGTTCACGAGTGCGACCGATGGATCCGACTCCAGCGTCTAGTTTCATACGGCTATTCTTTATTTTTGTTTTGTTTTGTTGTATTTTGCTTCGTTGTTTTCATTGTACTTTATTTTTGTATTAATATAACTGGATTGATCTTGGTTGTCAAAAAAATTGCAGTCCGCAAATTTGATGCGATTTGGTTCCTTTTTCATCTTGTTTGTTCAGAATGATTTAACCTATGATAAGCAATCTGTTTAGATTCTAGATATGAAGGAGAAGATGCTCTGTAATAAAAGATTCTATTGGTCAAGGTATTGTGGTGCAATCACACGGTTGAAGAAGCTACATGGGAGTGTGATAAGGAGATGCGCGAGAAATACCTGTATTTGTATGCATGAGGTTAATTAGTAAGCAATTTCGAGGACGAAATTTATTTTAAGGGGGGAAGGATGTTATGGCCTAGAATTTTAATTTATTTTATTAATTATTTTGGCCATTATTTAATTGGGTGTTATGGTTGGGTCCTGATTAATTATTTTTGCATACACAACAGATACAATTGTCGTTAGTATAAGTACAAAGGTATGAGCTTAATTAACCATAGTAATTTAGTTTTTACCTCAGTTAGAATTTTAGATATTTTGTTTTAACTAGATGGCTATATTGTGGGAGTTTGTGATTAGCGGGTAGTTTTATAAAGTTACTCGTAAGGAGATATTTTCACGAATTAGTAGGGTTTTTATTTGGAGTGAACGTGGGTTAGTGGAAGTCATTATATTAGACTAGGGTTGTTTATTTTGAGAGAGAAAAGTTGCAACAGTCGAAATCGAGAGCAGCAGTCAAGGGTTTCGGAGTGGTCTTCTTTGGATTCTCTGAGGCAATTAGTTTTCATCTACATCGTTTTCAAATCTGTCGCTTCACAAAGCCATCAGGTCTTTCAATTGGGCTCTAGTTGGGTTCATGTGTACGTGGAACTTGGACTTGGGAATTAGAGTTTTGAGTTTGCTAGTTTGGTGACTTGGGTAATTAGTCTAGGTTAGTTAAACACTCTTTTAGGCAGGCAGTCCTACATTGGTAATACTTGATATACGGTTAGTGATAATACTGCTAAATGATTCTTTGTTCAAGTTATGATCGTTTTGCGTTGTTCGATTGCATTACTTTCGGATCCAGGTGAGTGGTTAAACATGTTACGTATTTGCGAACTTCTCCGTATCCCTTAAATTATTGTTCTAGAAAATTAATGATTGAAATTGGGAACATGTATTCGTTCTATTTGGTTTTTGAAATTGGCATGCGGATTGGTAAAACCATTTGTTGATCGAATAATCTTTTGGTGAGAACTTTGTGAATGTTGATGGGAACATATTTTGAAAATCCAAGGAAATTAATCTTCTGTGTGCGGGTGACTCTGGCCATTAGGAGAGAGACCGGTTTAGGCCGGCGATCTTAATGCTCAACGGTTGTTATTGATCGGATCATTCTTAAGAAAAGTTCCACGGGCTGCCTATTCCTGGTGACTCTAAGTTTCGATATTGGATCCAATTTTGAGATATTTATTCACTGGCACTTGGTACTATTTGGTATTGGTTGTGGTTCCCCATCGTGGTTGGATATTGTATTGTGATCACCATTAAGTTATTGGTTGAATTGTTCATTGGGTTGGTTTATATTTTGTTGTTCACCGCAGATGCCAAATTATGTCAACATAGTAAATTATTTTGATCCTTTTCAGAACCTTATTCTAATATACATGTTTTGTCATTCACTGAGCTTGTCAGCTGATGGATTTATTCCAACTTCTTTTTCCTAGTCGGGGATTTAGGCAAGGACTCTGGTGGCATCTCAGGGACTTCTTTTAGTTTGACCTACTTAGAGTGTCTCATCATATTTTTATTTTAGTAATCGCTTCCACATTTGAAACATTTTGTCAGACATCTGGATTCGTTTATTACTGTTGGATTACTAGATTTTATTTGTTCATGAGATGTTTGTATCCCATTCTTTTTGTGGAATTTATTGATTGGGGATGGTCTGAATAAAAAAATGGTTGATTGTTTAGTAGATCTTTGCTTGGGAGTTTTTATAAAATTTATTTTTAGGTTGCACGTTCTACGAATTTTGGTCTTGTGGTTCATGACTGGTCACTTCTCATTTTGAGGTGTGACACTTAATTATGGCCTCCCATTATTATACCATGCATGGCTTTAGACTGAAAATAATAATAATAATAATAAAACTGAGAATTTTGTGCAAGTCCCAAACTCACAACTCAAGAGACGTCACAAGTGATGCCAAAGGCATGAATCTTGATGTGGCTTTTGAATTATTGCATGCCGGAAGGGAATTTCAAACAAAGGAAGAATAGATATTTTTGAATTTTGAATTTTGCGCAATCAGCTGGGTTCGAGTGAGTAATATTATGAGCCCATCGACTCAGGGAGGTTTATTTGCCAGTAGCAGTCTTTTTTTTTTTGGGTCGGTAAAAGAGAAATTTTATTCAAAACTCTAAAGGGTACATCGATGCATATGTCACCTGTTACATTTTCTGTAATTGCAATTTTGTACTATTAAGTAATTTCTCTTGATCACTAAGATGAATTTTGCCAAGCACCTAACCAATTAGATCAACTTAGGCCCCGTACAGTTAAGATTCTTATTTTTTAAGTACTTATTTTCCATTTTACAATACTGGTCGGTCATTCTTTCAAAAATACATTCCCTTTAATTCAAAAAATAAGTACTTATTTTCCTAAGCAGAACGAAGCCTTACTAGTTCTTGCAATTACTGTTTGATATATTTCAAACATTTATATAAATCAACGGAAAAACATTTACAGTATTTTTTTCATATGGTCTATTATTTTTATTTTTTTGCAAGGCAAAAGATAATTTTATTAATCTTTGAAGATGTTACAAAGATTAAAAGGACCATGAGAAAAAGACATCACAATAAGAGAAGTGCATCTCAACTATGTTGGCACACATACTCTTGACAATCATATGGTCTATTTTATATATATATATATATATATATATATATATATATATATATATCAACAAAAAATTGGGTAACTTAAATATAGATCCTGCCCTATATAAATACTTAAGTCCTAATCCTAGTAGGTTTAAAAACTTATGTCGTCATCCTGAAATTTAAATAACACCCATTTCACCCTTAATAATTGTTTTACTATTTTTTTTAGTTAAATAGATTTAAAGGGATTATATATAACTACCGGACAAAAAGGTTTGAGAGAGGTCCTGTTTTAACTAAAATTGGGGATTAGACGATATGTGAGGAGGAAAAATATCCCATTATTCAAGGAGGGTCCCACCATCCCACAAATTACATGCCCCACTTCCCATTCCCTATCGTCCAAATCCAAAACAGAAAAAAGAAGAAAGGGGGAAACGAAAGGACCGGTTCCGTTCCATCCTCCGGTCGGCGATCTACATTAAGTTCCGGTAAGGAAATCCTATACAAAACCCCCCTTCCATCGAACTCAGTTGGAAAACCTTAGGCGGTGACATATATCAGCGATTTGGAATGGCTAGACTTCGTAGTTGCAATTTCTAAACCATACTTACATTTTTTTTTCCTGTTTTATGGTGATTTCACAATTCTTGTCATGATTTCAGTATATATGTTTTGATTTTTCCAAATCTTGTCATGATTTCTGTTATGTTTTCATGATAATTTATGTTGTATGGTGATTCCACAAATTTTGTCGTGTTTTCGGTAGATGTGTTTCAGTTTGTCGAAGTTTGTCCTGATTTTGGTTTATTGTAGTTTCGTCGTCATAATTTTACGATACGTGTTTATGGTTTTTTTTATGTTTTATGTTGATTTCACAATTTTTATCATGATTTCGGTATGTGTGTTTCGATTTCTCCAAATCTTGTCATGATTTTTGTTTACTGTAGTTCCGTAGGAATGATTTTACAATACGTATTCATGATAATTTATGTTGTATGTTGATTCTACAAAAAATTTCATGATTTCGGTAGGTGTGTTGCGATTTCTCAAAACTGTCATGATTTTGGTTTACTAGAGTTTCTTCGTCACGATTTTACGTTACATGTTTATGATTTTTTTTGTTTCATGGAAATTTCAGAAATTTTGTCACGATTTCAATATTTGCAGGTGCAGTAGAGAGCTCTTTGGGACGAAAACGAAGAGATTAGACTGGGAAGAAAGTGGAGGCGATTCTTGAGATATTGGAGTCCTTTGGAATTGATGGGAGCGTAGATGAGATGATGATAGGAACCAGAGGCTGCATGTTTTTCAGAGAGAACTGGATTCGAGTAGCCATGGAGATTCAAGTATGTTCAGGTGCGGGTGTTGGTGCAGTAGTGAGCTCTTCGGCACGATTTTACATTAAGTATTTATGATTTTTTCTGTTTCATAAAGATTCCACAAATTTTGGCACGACTTTAGCATTTATGATTTTTCTGTTTCATGGAGATTCCACAAATTTTGTCACGATTCCACAAATTTTTTTTGTTTTATGGTGATTTCACAATTTTTATCATCATGTTCATACTTTTTCCTCCACGGTTATTAGGATGTATTTTGAGTCAATGGTTGTAATGCTTTGTAGTGCTGATTCTGTGTGTATATCATTCCGTTGAACACTACTAATCTTTTTGCCTTGTTCTTTTCTCTCTTTTGTCTCGAGATTATTCTTTTCAATTTTGGCTGGTGGATGGTTGGATATTTTGATGGATGAGAGAGAGAGAATCAAATTTAACTAAATCCCACAAATTTAGGAACCTCCTACTGATCTTATAATTATGGATATGTAAAATACAATATAGATATTAATTAATAACCAAGGGCATCTTGGGACAACATGACAATTTGAGGATGAGAACATAAGTATTCAAACACAGTAGGATGAACACCTAAATAAGTCTTCTATTTAGGATGCCTATTTAATTTCTTCCAAAAAATTTATTAAAGGTACTTGTCAAAGGCTACAACAAGTAAGAGGAATGGGAGGGGAATCCAACCAACGTTGAACAAACACCTAGTGGGCCAAGCCCGAAACATCTAAGGGCCACTGAAATGCCCAGATAAAACAAACGAAGTACAAATCACCCATCGAGGAAATGACCGCCCAGGACGTATTTTGATAATTAATATCTGCCAAGAACATACTAGAACATTTGTTAATGCTAAAAATGTCTTTGACATGTATTAATTATCAAAACACGTTATTGGCCGTCATTTTTCCACCACCCTAAAGACCTAAAAAAACCCAAATAATACAAATACAGCCCAAGAAAAAGGCCTAAAACTGCCCATACCTGAAAATTAGGAACACAGCCCCAAAACGTCCAAAACCTAACCTTACTCTTCCGCACAGCTTCAATCAAAGTTTCCAGCCACCACCGACCACCAAATCCAACCAGCCACCATATCGCCACCACCAAAACACCACCAGGCCTCCTCCGGCTATTATTAGTAGTATCTTTTCGTAAATGCTACTGTATACTAGTATATATGGTCACAGAAGCGGGTAATACGTCATATACGTGAAATGGTGATAAAAATCAAGTGAGATATTCTCCTTTCAGTACTTCCATAATTTTCGTCATTTCTTCAAAAACATATTCCCTCCGTACCCAGTTTTGGGACGGGGAGTATAAACTACTTCTCCGCATAACTTATTTTTCAATCGTTTTGTCAATCTAGTTTCTTCATATACTTAGTTCCCTGTTCTTTCTCCTTTTTTCTTTTTTTTTCAACTGGAAAAAAGAATTTACCGAAAGTTTTGGAAAATGAACTAAAATTATGAAACAGAGAGAGTAGCATTTTATAATCTTTGAAAATGATACAAAGACTAAAAGAATAAGGATTGGCGGCATCATATCCCTAAATCTAAGAACAATATTCCTAAATCTAAGAATAATCCAGTGCCTAAAGACCCGAGACCCATTCCCTAGATTGGCAAGAAACTAGGGGTGTCAAATGAACGGGTTTGGGTCAAATTGGGTAAGTTGTAAATGGGTTAAGTCTTTAATGGGTTATTGACACATTTAGACCCATTAATTATGAGTTTAATTACACATACCTAACCCGACTTATTTATTTAAAATCAAATCCGACCTGGCCATTAACCAAATTGCATACTATATACTGAAATTTACAATGATTAAAGTACCAATGTACTCTAAAATGACCATATTATCCCTATAAATCTAAATGACTAAAATACCCCTATAAAATTACTTTACTATCCCTCTACTACTAAAATGACCAAAATATTTCTTTGCGTTTTTTCATTTTCTGGTTCTTTCAACTACTTGTTGACAAACAATTTTACTTTTTTATTTATTTATCTTTTTTTTTTATCTTAGATAAAAATGAAAAAATCAGATATACCAATAATATTTTTATAAAGCACACGGAAAAAACTCATTCTTATTTTTACTGGACATTAGAAAGTGTCCAGTGAAAAAAAAGTATCAAAGAATTCGCATTGGTTAGCGAAATTGTGATACTCTTCGGACTAAAAAATACAGAATTCTATCGATCTTCTCTTTCTCGCAAACGACTTCGTCGAAGTCCCCTCCCCGGCAAAAAATCCAATAACCGGACTAGCGTGTTGAGAAGACCAGTGAGAAGACCGTCATCGGAGTCGCTTCCTCTTATCCTTGATGAAAGCAATCTCTTTCTTTTTCTACTTTTAGCAACTAATTATTAATGGAAAATTCTAAAATCAGCCCAATGGGCTGACGATAGTAGGTGTGTGAATGTGTATTAAATGATGTAAAAAGTGCACAAAAATACGTGTTTTTCTTGTCTTTTAGTGTGTTTATCGTCAGCCCAGTGGGCTGACAATAGCAAGACCGATTATTAATTAGCAGCTCCTGCATGGAAGAGCAGTTCTCGATTTTGTGCAAATATAAGGTGGATAAGTTTTTGGCACATCTTTGTGAATGAACAAACGACTTTTTTTTATCAGCAAAATAAATTTTATTAATAACTCGACAAATGGTACATCGAGACAGTCATGTAAGCCACAAACGGATGAGGTAGAACATAGGGCTAAAAGAAAAGAAAAAGGAAAAGAAAGAACAGTACATTCAATAAACGATTCTTCGTTTGGTGCATTAGGGTGGTAGAAGGATAATTCAGAGAGAGAAGAGAACGGTGTTCTCTGTATCGAGATCGATTAAAGGAAGGGAGAGAAATGGAGACAGTGGATATTTTGCGTGGAAAGTGTTGGAATGCCAAGTAATATAAATAAAAAACAAAATGCCAAGTAATTAACAGATGTAATTAGTTAGTGCTAAGCTGTTCAGTTAGTTTTTTTTTTGATCCGGCTGTTCAGTTAGTTAGAAAAAGATTGTACGTAATAGTTAGTTAGCGAGGTGTATATAAGTGTATTCCTCCTCTAATTATTAAATGGGTTGCGTTGGGTCTATTTTTTAATGAGTGGGTTTGGGTTTAATTTGCCACCCCTACAAGAAACCAATAAAAAAAAGTATCTAAATGCTCATATACATGAAATGGTGATAAAAATCAAGTGAGACATTCTCCTTTCAGTTCTATAATTTTCGTCATTTCTTGGAAAACATAATCCCTCTGTACCCAATATTTTTTTTTAACGGAGAAAAAAGAATTTACGGACGGTTTTGGAAAATCGACTAAAATTATGAAACACAGAGAGTAGAATTTCTCATGTGACCTATGCACGTGCATGTGACAACATTTTACATTTCAGATACAAACTTTCCTGCATAACACCTTACCCAATTTGCCAGAAGAAAAGAGAATCAAACTTGAAAGAGGAAAAAAAACTTCTCTCAAATAATGCAGAGAGAATCATGTAAAGTTGGCTCCATCTGATTTTGCTTAGAAATGACGGGCAAAGCTTTGCTACAGTCGTGATTTTTTTGATCATGTAAAGTTGGCATCTTCTAGCGTTTGCGTACACTAATATGGCATAACAATTTCGAATTAGTTTTTGGTAATGCATATAATAATATATCGCACCTAGGGGCGCACTACAGAACTGTAGTGCGTGCAATCTGAACCATATATCTCAATAATTAATGGTTCAAATTTTATCTCGGCCCTTACGGATCTGAGTCATACATTGCCTCGATAAGAAATGCTATAGACTCCCTAACAACACCAAAAACGAACCCAAACAATACGTGATTCCATGCATGCAGTTATATACCATGCAGTTAGATTTCCTTATCAACTAGCGGGCTGAGATACAGATGAATGTCGCCGGACACGGTGTCAACATAGTTGGGATGCTATCTTTACGTTGTGATGCCCTCTCTTAGCCTTTTATCTGTACTATCCTTTCCTCTTCTTTTAATAAAACTCTTCTTCGTTGTTCCAAAAAAAAAATGCAGTTAGAATTCCTCCACCATAAAGGACATCAAAAAGGGTTGGGACTCGGAGTGAGGAAACTGAGTGGTGAGAATTGCAGTAGAAGGCAACGGGTTCATTTCGAAAAATAACTTACGGAAGATTTAAGAGTAAGTCATTTTCATCAAATTAATAGAAAATGTTTTACATATGTAAAATATTTTTCTCTTTTTTTATACAACTAAACACCGAAAAATAGGTAAAACATTTGACGGCCAAACAAATGGAGCCTTGGAATTTGTTCCCAAACCAGGGCCCCACCCCATCTTTAGGCCTTATACAAATTACCAGTATATAAGTCCATCTCAATCCATCCATCAAAATCACCATTTCCTCTTTCGATTTCTGCAGCAACAGCTTAGTTAATACATCTCAGTTCTTTTATTTCAGGTTTCATTCCTTCATCTTCTTGAGGTAAGCCCCTCTACTTCGCCATTAAGAACTAGCAAGCTAAAACTATTATTGGCTCGATTATTGACCAGATGATTCAAATCCTAGATATGTCTCTGAGTATTAATTCCTTGATCTTTTCATCATAGAGATGTTCCTCTAGTTTCGACGAAACTTTTTTTTATAACCAGATGTCCAGACCAACTTGCAAGCACCTCGAGTAAATCCGAGAAATTTCTATGAAACTTTCCCGAACATCATTCAAAAAAAGTTTCGAATTGCCTTGATTTTTTGCAGTAGCACTATATACTTCTCTGAAAACATGGCCTATTTTCCCGCAAAAAGACTTAAACTCAAAAGGGTTGTAGAGAGTTTTTATTATACATTCATCCGAAGTAAACTATTTGAGGCTAGAGCTGGATTGAATGAAGAAACAGTGATGATAACATATTTCCTAACTCCCATTTTTGTACTTTCCAGATATCAAGGTTGAGAAAGATGAGCTCAGGAGACTGGATTTGCTGCTCATGCCAACACATGAACTTCAAAAGGCGGGACTCGTGCCAGCGATGTGGATGCCCCAAGTTCGGAGGTGGTGTCGATGTGCCATCGCTCGGACTAAACAGGATCGAGGTCTTACCGGGGGACTGGTACTGCAATGTCATCAACTGTGGAGCACACAACTACGCTAGCCGATCAAACTGCTATAAATGTAGCGCGACAAAAAACGGCTACTGTAATGTTTATGGTGGAGGCGTGGTGGCCTCAGCCGGCGGTGGTCTCCCGGGATGGAAAACCGGTGACTGGATTTGTGCTAGGTTAGTTAGCATTTATTTGTGTTAGATGACTTCAATTTAGCATACATCTTTTTATTAGTACAAACATCAATTAGCTAGTATATTTTTCGTGAAACTGCTGTACGAAGATGGGGTTTGAATAATTTAGAATAAGGGAGGATTTTCTTCACCCTTGCGCACGACTTGAGGCAGCGGAATTCAACTTATCTTGCCGTTTAACATTTTATCTCTCATAGTTTATGAGGTGAAATTGGTATCATTGTTAAAACTAAACGTCTAGCTAGGAATTTAACTTTGAACACAACTATGTTTTGAGGCGTCCGATGTATGTGAGCCCTTATGCTTCGAAACAACTCTGATACAATTGTGTATGAAGTTGTGTTTTAAAGTTCTCTCCCTAGCATTACTTTTTGTACAAGTAACTAAACTCAAACATCATCTTAACTTAAGCATTGTATGTAGTTACTTAGTTCTCGTGCTATTATATGTAGTTACACAGTTCTAATCCGCGATCTATAGGTTAGAGACAAAAAAATCCGTAGGAAACATGAACAAGATTATCCTTATATTGTTTTGGGAATGCAAGCCCTATTTGATTGCGTATGGTTTGCATTTTTTGAATTGCCTTCAATTCATACATATATGCATATAATTAAATTCGTAAAATTTGCGTATAGATTCATGAAATGTGCGAGAAAATCCATAGCAACAAAGCAAAAGCTCACAGAAGATATGAATGTCACAACTGCAGAAACAAGTGCAATGTGCTAGCTATTGCTTTACAAATTCGTTTGTAGCCACTTACAATTGGTGTCGTAGCATCTCGTCTAAATACGAATCCGAATTTGGTATTTAATTTGGCAGGACTGGATGCGATGCACACAACTATGCTTGCAGGATGGAATGCTTCAAATGTAGAACTCCAAGAAGTGAACCAGTAAGGAAATCTATATAGTCAATTGTCATCAATTATCCTTTTGTTAGAGACTGTTGGTCTCAGCACTCCTGGAATCTTTGTTCCCTTTCTCTCACTCTTCCGGATGATATCCTTTCCTTTATCCATGCAACCACTCTCCAGTGGTTCAACCCTACCCCCGATCAAATTATCTGGAACCCTACTGCCAATGGGGATTTCAGCTGTAACTCTGTCCATTCACTCCTTCCTCCTGATACCAATTTACCCTCTCATCTCTCTTGGAAGTGGATTTGGCACCTCCCTTGCTCTTACCGCATCCAACACTTTGTTTGGCTTGCCCCACAAGATCGCCTTTCCACTCGCAACAATCTCTTCTTGCGCCATATCACCTCCTCACCCCACTTTGTTTGGTGCCCGGCATGCCACAGAAACAGCCTGCCATGTTTTATGTGATTGTAGTCGTGCCTCTGATGTTTGGGCTAGTCTCCAAATACCTTTGTCAAACCATTCTGATGACCCATATACTTGGATTTTGGCTAATTCGAAAGTTGGGGGCAATCACCATATTCAGGTGTCCCTTATAATATTGTGTTCCTCTTTGCCATCTGGCACATCTGGACAGACCGCAACTGCTGTTTGTTCGATTACAATTCAAACTCGAATGCTATGGACCTCACTCTACTAAATAACTATCTTGAGTAAGTTCTTGGAGTGGTTTTTTATGGTTCACCATAAGAATTCGCCTTCGAAAAAAGACATCTTAATTTGTTGGTTGGGTTCCACCGTTTTCTAACCACTATAAACTTAATACGGATGAAGCTTTTAACTCAACTTCAAGGGCTGCCTCCACGGGTGGGATTATTCGGGATCATCATGGCCAATGGGTTGGCAGGTTTCACAGAAACATGTGTGCTAGTTCCAGCCTTATGGCTGAAATCTGGGCTTTAAGGAATGGAATAACTTTAGCTAAAGAAAGCAATTTACATAATTTGGAAATGGAAGTGGATGCTAGGGGTGTCATTCAACTACTCAACGATGCTAATGCTGTGTAAATTGCTTTCTTTCCCGCTTTGTTTTCCTCTCTCAGTAAGCGTGTGTGCTTAGTGAGTTTCTCTCTCGATGTACCCTTTTCGAGCCAATAATATTTTCTTCGCTGAGCAAAAAAAAAAACGATGCTAATGCTGTGAATTATCCGCTTCGTAACATATTGCTTGATTGCAGGTCTCTGATGCTAGAGCTTGATGTGGTCGCCATCTACCATATCTACCGGGAAGCAAATCGCTATGCGGATGCGTTGGCAAATGATGCCCCTGTGTTGGTGGGAGAATTTCATGTCTACCCTTTTATTTCAAGTTGTATTGCTATATTATTGTATGCGGATTTGAGCGATGTTGCATATCCTAAACTTGTAAACGCTTAATTATGTTTTAATGAGTCGTCTTTTACCAAAAAAAAAAAAAACCAATGACTCAGTGCCGGTCTTTCAATAATCTCAAATTACTAATTTCTTTCATTTTTTTTTCCTCATTCATTTTGTTTCAGTTCTTTTTTTTTTTTTTTTACGTTCTTCATGTAATGTTGAAATAAGCTTTTGATTCATGTTGATGACCAGCTTCATCAAAGCATAGCAATGTACTTGTCCGGTGCAATTAAGTTGTAATGCCATAAATCCTCTCTCTCTCTCTCTCTCTCTCTCTCTCTCTCTCTCTCTCTCTCTCTCTCTCTCTCTCTCTCTCTCTCTCTCTCTCTCTGTGTGTGTGTTTGTGAAGTGAGCAACTAATTAAACAGATCTAATGAACTCACATGATATGTTTGGTTGGCCGACGTAGGAATCAATTGAGTCGACTGTCGACTAGTTAAAGTTATTTGATGTCCTTAATAATACTACTACATCTGTCCACATATCAGATATCTCTTGATTTGTTTTGTGGGATCGATTTTCTATTAAGTAGTGCCAGGCATATCACCACTTCACTAATCGTCATCATTATATATTCAAATGCCAGGAATGTATTCCCTATTTTATTTTTTTGAAAAAACAAAAAAAAATTCATTAATCTCTGAAAATATTACAAAGATTAATTGGAATAAAGAATGATAACATCAAATTCCTAACCCGAGATCCAGACGATCTACAACGCTAATTAGAATAATCATATGCCCATCCGAGATCCAATTCCCAAGTTTGGCAAGAAACCAAACACGGAAACCCCATTGGGGCAAAGCCCACACCCGACGACCTAAAAGCCCAAATAAAAAAATGACAAAACAAACACCTAAAGGCCTAAAAGTCCAAATAATGGGACAAGCCCAACCAATACAAATCAATCAAAACCCTAGCTACTGCCGACGAGATCATTCGCTAACACCTCCACCAGCCACCACGGCAAAAGGATAGCACCCCCCCTAGCCACCACGTCAGACAGCCCAGAGAGACACCCAAAACGCTGCCACCGCCCCACAGCTGTTAGGCCAAGAACCGAGTGATCTCAGGAGAAACACTGGCAGAGACGCGCGGACCCAAGCAACCACATCCCGCGGGGGGTCTAGCCATTAGGCAAAACCAGAAAACCCCAACAGGTTGACCGGCGGTTGACCAACGACAGGGATGAGTGAAGGAGGGTGGCCGGCGAAGACGACCAGTGGAAGAAAACTAGCGGGAGATAGGCCGAACATCAACAGGGCGGGGGAAAACCTGAAATTAGTTCAACCCTAATTCTATTCTAAATCATATCCTGAAATTAATGCACGGATATTTACTTAATTCTCCAAGTATCTATTCTAATATATAAAAGGGGAGCACCATTTGGTGAGGACTTCCCTTCGAAGTTGGGTCACATTTTTAATTTCCTTAAAAGTCCCTCTTTCCCTGTTTTTTGTTACAATTAATTAAGCTTCTTGAATTCCTTAATGCAAGGATAAACAGGTAATTCACCTTCCGATTAGTAACCGCTCCTCTAATAAGTAACTGCTGGCAGTTTTTCTACACGGTCCAGTTGGAGAAGAGGAATCGTAGCACAATGGTTCGTTATGCTTCAGACTTCATGTCCATTTTATCCCCCTTTTCTATATACTAGAGGTCGGGGCACACACGATGCGTGTGCAAGTCGGATTTTCACAATGTTTTTGTAAAAATACTTATCACTTATTGTTTGATCAAATTTTCACAAATGTTTTGAAAATTCGACTTCCACACGCATCGCGTGTGCCCCAGCCTCTAGGATTAACCTATTGTGATTGTAAACAACAATTAAATTCTCGAAAAATCGATCATATACTATAGTGATAATTAATATGTATATACATATCTATACATTACCATGCTAATCACCACTGTTTTGCTAACATCGTCTGTCTTTCTTGCGCAGCTTGTTGAGGATTGAGACGTTGTTGACGGCGCTGTTGGCTGTCACGATTTTGTACTCTTACACGCTGTAGCCATTCTGTAGATATTTGCTCTGATCTATCCTCCATAGTGGTGTCCCTTATAAGCATTGAAAGTGTTACAACAACAATCTATTCTAATAAGCACGAAGCTATAAACTGGTTCTAACTTTTCTATGCATTCAAATGCCCATAAAGCACCATAAACAATGCACTCTCGGGCAAAATTCCAAAATCATCACCATATGTATACCACCTATGTGGCAACTGACATGATGCAGTAATGGGCCCCATCTCTTATATTTTTCAATTCAAAATTTCACCATTTTGCCCAACACTTCATACCAAACTTCACTAACTCAGTTCCAAACCAAACACCCTCTCTAGTTGACTCACTTTTACTCCCATCATCGATCCCATTTTCACCTCCCACCGTCGACGCCACCGAGCACCATCACCATTGAGCCGATTGTTGCATTTGTCCAACAAAATTGAATGAAACTTGGAAGAGGTTAAAAACTGAAATCAATTATTTTTTCCAACTAATTTTCCCATTTTCTGTTTCTTCCTTAAATTTCTCTATTCTAATACAAAACAGTTTGCTACAAAATATCAACAGTTTGCTATAAAATTGGGACGGAAGTTTCTCATGCTGATGAAGGAAAAGTTTCCTCTGATTTTTTGCTGCTATTTTGTATTGAGGAATAGAAGAGGTGGGGCCATAGCACTTTAGCATTCAAAACTATTGGAAAGTAACAAAAGAAAAACAAAAACAGTGATGCAGAACCGTACTACTTTTGAGAGGGAGAGAGAAAGTACCTTAAAATTGGAACAGCCGAAAGAGTGATGTGGAATAAATGGAAACTGCTGAAAGTTTTTGTGTATAGCACAAAAACCCACTTCAGATTTGGCATGCAATGGAGCAAGAAATTTCTCTCTGTCGCATATTACAATGGAGTGAGAATCCGGGTCATTTTCTGCTGGAATTTCTGTGTCGCAGATTACAATGGAGCAGTTGATGGGAAAAGGGGTGGTAACTATTTTTGGTAGTTTATTTTTTTGTGTTAAAATGTCTAATATATCCCAAAAACTAACTATTTTGTTTTGTGTGTTTTTTCTCTTTAGAGGGCATTTTAATTAGGAAAGGAAAATACATTACACAAAAAGGGAGACACCAAATTGATGCTCTCCCTTTATATATTAGAATAGATATACATGTGATACAAATTTGTGTTGGCGTTTATACTTGAAGATTATAAGCTTATAATATTTTTTGTTCTTTTTCAGAAATTGACGTTACAGAGAATTGATGGGTTCATGGGCAAACTTTTGAATGAGAGATGGGATAGGAAAACGGCTCGACCAGATGATCATTGACTACGGAATCGACCTTGGTTAGTAGTATGTATTAATTATTATTTCTCTTCTGCTTCTTCTTCAATAGTTACAGTAACAAAAATTTCGTAACTCATCGTTCGATTGCTTTGTTAGTTTCAAATACCTCATGAGTATGAGCTTCATCTAAAGAATAAACCATTGATTATGTACTTTGAATCTAATTCAACAAATTGTGCACACGCATTGCGTTGCGTGTGCCATGGCATTAGTTATTATAAAAGGCCACTCCTTTTATGTGAACTAAAGGGGTCGGAGCGCGCGCGATGCGTGTGCAACTCAAATTTTATCAAATTTTGTACAATAGCCTCCAGTTTGATGTTTGATCGAATTTTCACAAATTTTGACAAAATCAGATTTGCACACGCATCGCGTGTGCTCCAGCCTCTAGTTATTATTAATATAGGTTAGCTCTTGTGGATAAGGCCTGGAATTCGAATTATGTGCTTGACTGGACTATCTCATTGTACTACCTTCCTTAACTTTTGAAAATACAATTGGCCAGTGTATTTGATGTAGAATGGGTCGCGTTTACGTTCCTTGAGCATCTGAACCGAGCTCAAGCCAAACCAAACTAGAGGCGGGGGCAACAGTGACAGAATAACCAGTGGGCCATAGGGTTGAAGTGGAACGGCCTAGTGATCAATACTCATGTTCCAAAGGAAGATGATCATCAATGTTTTTTGGCCGTTCGATACTGTTTAGGCCTCTGTAAGGGCTATTTTGCCGTTTATAGTAATATTTAGACTGCTAATAACTTTTGAAAGGAAGTTCTGTTTTAGTTGCCGCTTGTTTTGGCAACCTTATATTTCGTACTAATATTTGATTCTCTAGTGAATGTAGAATTTTCAGGTTTTTGTAATTTTCGTAATTTCTGCAATTAGGGTTTGATTCTCGACCCTAATCATTTCCTAAGTTGTTCAGGGATTCTACCACGCTATTTATATTCATTGTAAGCATTAGGGCTCGGCAAATTTTGATATTGTATTAATAAAAATCGAGATTTATCTAAAATTCATTTGTTCAAATAGGGAGTACATCTGGCTCAAACATTGTTCGTGTATTTTTCTTGCAAACAATTTCGTAAAAAGAGACTGCACTGCATTAGTTTTTGCTTAGGTTGTGGATAATATTTAGCACAACCGTGTACGTACAATGGCATAACGTAAGAGTGTATTATTATTATTATTATTATTATTATTATTATTGTTATTATTATTATTATATCTAAGTAGGTGGTGAAATTAGGCTTTTAGGATTAGTCATAGTGTGTGTCAATTGTCTTGGACACCTAAGTTATATATAAAAATAAAAAAATACACATGGACCAATCATATCAGAAGATCTTATGCCTGGAGTCATCTGGGACGATTGAAAAAATTAAGGAATAAGTACTGTCGTCTTCTTATACTGTTATATAGTACTGTATTTTCTATTGTAGACGCCAGTTTGTTCGAATCGCCGCACTGCAAAATAATTAAATAATTCCAAAACCCACATGCAAAGCTCATGCAATAAGGTGTTTTATAATAAAGCCTTTTTTCGCCGATCAAAAAAATAAAGTGTTAAGGGGACGTGTTAATTAGTTGAAAGGTGGCTATATAGATTTTATGGTATCGATAATTAAAGATTTTGATTCGTTTAGTCTCCTAGCATGCATATTTCTTCCGAGAGAAAAAAAAAAAAAAAAAAAAAGCATGCATATTTCTTTCTGAATTAAGTGTTTGACAACGTGCAGTTTTTGTTTTTTTGCTTGATCCGTGAATTTTTTTTTTTTTTTTATCAATCTCTGAAATTGTTACAAAGATTAACGGGAATAAAAAAAATGACATCATATCCTTGATAAGCTAAGCACAATTTAGAGCCAAACCAAGACTCAATACCTTTATTTTTATTTTTTTTTGATCAGCAAAATTTTTTTTATTAAAAACTCAACAAAGGTGCTAAAAGTTCAACGGAACAGGGTCTTAATTGGCCCTTTTTATAAGGTTTCTTCTATGTGTTTATATACATTTCGACAGTCAGGAAAATAGGGTTTAAGATTTCCCATTATCAAATCCTTGGTCAACATGCATGAATTGCTAATATACACGTGAGTAAATTCATGTTTTTTTTCCGAAGAACAGATACGTGGGGTTAATTCCAAGTTACTGCAACAATTTTTAGGGAACACGTTATCATAACATATCGTTTGATAGTCTACAGTCATCAGTTTATCATATGAAACATCAGATATTTAATAACACATCGAATACGACATACAATACTTGTGCACATCATAGCATTATCGTTATGTTGATCATGATCAACGGAAAACACGGGGAACCTTAGATCATAACCAGAGTTAAGAATAAAGCTCTGTCGACATGCAAATTATGATATTTTAGACTATTTCAATCGCAAGTTGTTTTTTTTTTTTAAACGGCAAAAAATTTACTAAAGCAAACTCGACAATGGGTACATCGAGCAAAAAGAAGAGAGAGAAAAACCCAAGCACTGTGAAACAACACAAGAGGAATTCCAGAAAAGAGAACATCCAATGAAAAATTGGATAACGGAACAAAATCTGGATAAGCTTATGAGCGACAAAACACCAAGATTCAAAACTCCTCAAAACATCTCCAAACTGCACCCAAAAATTCCAAACAAATAGCATCTATCAATCGCAAGTTGTTGAGATAAGGCTAGCTGTAATTAGCCAAATTCCTTGCTCTTGTTTCAGTTCAAGTCCTCTCCAACCCGAAGTTACGATTGTACATTGTTTGTTTCTTTGCGAGTATTTGAATTTACTTGTAATTACTTTTATGTTTGCATATTTTTTGACTGCCGTAATGCCGTGATATGGATAAGATGGGCAAAACCCCTAAGTCTCATGCCGTTGACCACTAACGTAACTTCATTTAATTAGTTTGTTTGTTTGCTTGTTTTTTTTTGGTTTCTGTAAACTTTTTACCATTTTTTCGCATGGAGTTCATGTCATTTCTTAATAAATAAATAAATAAATGCTAGTACTTCCAATAATTGCGTTGCAACGGATAGGATAGAATAAAATTGAGAATCTCTGACATTGACTTTCCCTAAAGTAAATAGTTAAAAGTTAAAACAATATGTTAATTTCCTGATGTGGATAGAACAAATTTCAGCGTTTTACAGATTAGTGGCGTTGATTCATAACATTCCTAATTTGATCAAAACTTATAGGAAAATGATTTTTAGACTCCTCTTTTTTTTTTTGGTAAAGTTCAGACTCCTCTTTTAGTCACCCATACTCCTTTTTTTTTTTTTTTATCCGTATGAATTTACAATATTATCCTTAAATGTGAGAAAAAATGTATTGAATAACGGAAAAGATAGTAAATTCAAGTGAATAAAGACCAAAAAAAAAAGAGGAGGAGGGGGTGACTAAAAGGGAGTGGAAATCAATTCCAACTTATAATAAACTCTAAAACAATAAATTAGCTTATCAAGCAGTAGAAAGTTAATCTGAAATTCAAGAAGCCAAATAGTACCTACACCAGAATAACCTTAATTACAACTGCTATGCCATTAATCGATCTTGTCACAGTAAAATATTTTATCTCGGAACCTTCGTCTCCTAATTAAAGTAGTAGTAGTAACACAGTACTTACAATGCAAAAACCTACACCGGTCGTGTATTATGACTGTAATCTGGCTGTGAAAATGATTAATTATTAAAAAACACACACTGAGAATTTTAAATTATTGCATGGCGAAAGGGAATTTTCAAAAAAAAAAAGAGAGGAAGAATATTAGAATTTTGCAATTGATGTACGTGCATCAGGAGGAATTGATTCCTAAATGGAAAATTGCCCAATCAGGGAGGTTTATTTGCCAGTAAAATGGAGGAGCTAGCTAGCTAGCTGTCTTACATTGCATATGTCACCTGTTACATTTTCTGTAATTGCTGTTTTGCTTTTAGTCATTTCTCTTGATCACTTCGATGAACTTTGCCAAGCATCTAACCAATTGGGTCAACCTAGACCCCGTTCCGCTAAGGGCATCTCTAGTGGACAACATTAAGGACTTAGTTTGCTCAAAACAAACTGACTCGGGTTAGTGAATATTTTTTACATTTTTGCACTTTAATGATATGTTGTTAAAAAGTGAGTTGGCACTAGCCAACATTAGCTGCTACACTAACAGTAGCATAGCTACAAGTGAACATATATGCACATGCATGTGACAACATTTCAGATACAAACTTTCCTGCATAACACCTTGCCCAATTTGCTAGAAGAAAGAGAATCAAACTTGAAAGAGGTAAAAAAAAAACTTTTCTCTCAAATAATGCAAAGAGAATCACGTAAAGATGACCGGCCATCTTATTTTGCTTAGAAATGACGGGAAAATCTTTGCTACAGTCGTGATTTTTTCGATCATGTAAAGTTGGCATCTTCTAGCATTCACACACTAATATAGCATAACAGTATCAAAATAGTTTTTGGTAATGTATATAATAATATATCGCACCTTGGGGAGCACTACAGAGATGTAGTGTACGATCCAAGCCGTCCGTCTCGACAATCAATGGTTCAGGTTTTATCGTGGTCCTTATAGATCTAAGTCGTCCATTGCCTCGATAACAAATGCTATAGACTCTCTAACAACACCAGAAACGAACCCAAACAGTACGTGCATCTATGCATGCAGTCATATACTCATATACCATGCAGTTTGAATTCCTCCACAAAAAAAGGAAGTCAAAAAGGGTTTGGAGTCTTTGGACAAGTCTATCTTAATTTTCCAGGAACTTTCTACTTATGGAATCTGTTCCCAAACCAAGGCCCCACCCAATCTTTCGGCCCTATACAAATTACCAGTATATAAGTCCATCTCAATCCATCCATCAATTAAAACCACCATTTCCTCTTTCGATTTCTGCAGCAACAGCTTAGTTAATACATCTCACTTCTTTTATTTCTGCTTTCATTCCTTCATCTTCTTGAGGTAAGCCCCTCTACTTCGCCATTAAGAACTAACAAGCTAAAACTGTTATTGGCTCGATTATTGATCGGATGATTCAAATCCTAGATATGTCTCTTAGTATTAATTCCTTGATCATTTTGTCTTGGAGAAGTTTCTCAAGTTTCTACAAAACTTTCTTTTATGACCAGATGTCCAGACCATCTTACACACATCTAAAGTAAATCCAATTAAGTTTCTATGAAACTTTCCTGATTATCCTTCAAAAGAAGTTTCGAATAGCATGCCTAGATTGTTTAACAACTTTTCTCTTCCTATACATAGCAGTAGCACTATATACTTCTCTGAAAACATGGCCTATTTTCCCGCTAAAAGACTTAAACTCGAAAGGGTTGTCGAGAGTTTTAGTTATACATTCATCCGAAGTAAACTATTGGAGGCTGGAGCTGGATTGAATGAAGAAACAGTACGGATGATAACATGTTTCCTAACTCAACATTTTTGTGCTTTCAGATATCAAGGTTGAGAAAGATGAGCTCAGGAGACTGGATTTGTTGCTCATGCCAACACATGAACTTCAAAAAGAGGGACTCGTGCCAGCGATGTGGGTGCCCCAAGTTCGGCGGTGGTGTCGATGCGCCATTGCTCGGGCTAAACAGGACCGATATCTTACCGGGGGACTGGTACTGCAATGTCATCAACTGTGGAGCACACAACTACGCTAGCCGACCAAACTGCTATAAATGTGGCGCGACAAACAACGACTACGGTAATGTTTGTGGTGGAGGCATGGTGGCCTCAGCCGGTGGTGGTCTCCCTGGATGGAAAACCGGTGACTGGATTTGCGCTAGGTTAGTTAGCTAGCATTTATTTGTGTTAGAGAGATGATTTCAATTTAGTAAATACTAGAGTATCTTTGTCATTAGTACAAACATCAATTAGTATATTTTTCGTGAAAATGCAGTATGAAGATGGGGTTTGAATAACTTAGATTAAGGGTGGATTTCGTTCACCCTTGACCGCATAAATATCTTATCTATCTAGCCGTTTGACATTTTCTCTCTCATAGTTTATGACGTAAAATGCGTAACATTGTAAAAACAAAAAGTCTAGGAACACAATTTCAAGCACAACTATATTTTGAGCCGTTTGATATATGTTGATTCACGTGTATCAAACGACTCCGATGCAATTGTGTCCGAAATTATATTTTAAAATGTAAAACTCAAACATTACTAACTTAAGAATAGCACGCATTACATATAGTTACGTAGTTCTATAGTTAGAGAACAACATCCGTAGTAAAATTTGAATTTCAAAGATCATCCTTGCATTGATTTGGAAGTGCTACAATGTACACCATATGTGATTGTGTTTAGTTTGCATTTTCTTGAATATTCGCCCTAAATTTGTCCAGATTTTGGTATTTTATTTGTCAGGGCCGGATGCGGTGCACACAACTATGCTTGTAGGATGGAATGCTTCAAATGTAGAACCCCAATAACTTATTAGTAAGGATATCTACATATTCTTTTTGTTCTTAGTTTTTTTTTTTTTTTAAATGGAAAAAATACTTTTTGTTCTTAGTTTAGATAAACCGAATTTGTTTTTGTTGTTTTTTTTTCAAAATACTATTCTAAATACATTTTCCGAATGTTTGTCATTCTTCAATCTTATAGGGAATTACACAAATATATATGTACGTAGCAGACCAGAGAGAGATTCATTGCCGGTCTTCCAATAATCTCAAATTCACTTTTGTTTCACTTCTTCTCTTTTCACCTTCTTCATGTACGTCATATTGAAATAAGCTTTTAGATTCATGTAATTGATGACCTGCTTTAAAAGCATAGCAATGTACTTGTCAGGATGCAAGTTGTACTTTAATTTAATATAGTTCAAAATATATATATCCCATAACCATTTTTAATACTCTCTCTCTCTCTCTCTCTCTCTCTCTCTCTCTCTCTCTCTCTCTCTGTGGTAATAGACAATTCATATTAAAAAACATAATTAAGCATTTACAACTCTATGGTATGAAACCCCACTCAAGTCTACATGAAAGACATTAAAAATGCAAGAAAATACGGGTAGACATAAAAATCTCCTACCGAAATCGGCGCGTGCGTCACTTGCCAACGCATCCGCACACCAATTAACTTTGCGATAGATATGCTTTATAGAAACCTCTTCAAATCCTTGCATCAGCAACCTACAATCAAGCAAGATCTATCACCAAGACGGTGATTAACCATGTAATTAGTGTTGTGAATCGGATTCAAGACAATCGTGGCATCCACTTCTACTTCCAGTCTTCGAATATTAATCTCTTCCTTTGCTAAAAGACCTGTGAAATCCACCAACCCAATTGCCAGAATGATCACGCAGAATCCCTCCGGTTGAGGCTGTCCTTGTGATCCGACAAAAAGCACCATCTGTACGTATTTAATTTTGTGAAACCCAGGCGAGGAGGAGCCCAGCCCACTTGCACATATATCCGTCCTTATATAGTGAACACACACACTCTCACTCACTCACTCACTCTCTCTCTCTCTCTCTCTCTCTATGATGATTCATTATTAAAATTAAGTGTTTATAATTCTAGGGTATCCAACCCCAATCAAATTCGCATACAATAAAGTAACAATACAACTAGGAGAGTAAGAGTAGATATTTGCCAAATAGCAAAAAGGAAGATAATATTTGTGGGTACACCCGAGCTGTGCAATCTCTCTCTCTCTCTCTCTCTCTCTCTCTCTCTCTCTCTCTCTCTCTCAAATGATTCATTATTAAAATTAAACGTTTACAATTCTAGGGTATGCAACCCCAATCAAATCCGCATACAATAAAGTAGCAATACAACTAGGAGAGTAAGAGTAGATATGTAAATCTTCCGTCGACACCGGTGCATCATTTGCCAACGCATCCGCACAGTTATTAGCTTTGGTTGATGCCGATATCGAACAGCTCAAGCTCACGCATCAAAGACTTGCAATCATTCAACACGTTACCAATTAAGCGCGTGGGTTTTCGGTATTGTTATCCTTGATAAGATCAAATCAACTTCAATTTCAATTATCCTTGATAAGATCAAATCAACTTCAACTTCAATTAATAGTATATATTAATATTTTCGATCCTCCTTTGGTAAAGCTAACCCATCCCCCTCAAGGCCCAGATTTCCGCCGTGAGACTGGAAGTTTGCAGTGCAGCCATATATTCCTGTGGAAACCGCCAACCCAATGGCCATGGTCTCCTCCAGTGGAGACAGACCCTGCTTTCAAGTTGAAAGCTCAATCGATCCGTATTTTAATTTGAACCGGTTAGTGCATGCCAGGCAGCTTGAACCCAGCCCACTAGCTGGGACGTCCCTTTTAATTTTCGGAGTTATGGATTTGTGATGGACCATAAAGAACCATTCTGAAGCTAGTTTGCGTGTTTTTGCATGACATGTGAGCAACTGAACAAATATAATAAACTCACAGGATTTTGTCTGGTTAGCCGACCAACCTAGGATTCATTTGAGTGGAGTACTAGTTATAGTTAGTTAATGATACCAAACCCGTCAGTACTATATACTATGTTTATACTATCTCATCTCATGTTCAATTTGTCTGATTGATTTTTCTAACAGATGTGTGGAGACATGTCAGCCTTTGACGGATCACTTTTCCACTATCTCTCCTAAAACCAATTGGTGGTACGAAGAGTTTTAATTAAATTTTTTATGGCATTTGACATCGCACTTGCAAGTCTGTTTTTAGAGCGGTCGCATTGAGTCACTACAAGCCCAACAACCCCGCACTAATCCATCATCATATATGTAAATGCCGGGAATGTATTCTCTATTTTATGTAATTCAATTTTAATCCTTCTAATTTAACATGCCCTGAATGAACAGATATTTATTGAGTATGAAAAAAAAAAAACCCAGATATTTATCCAAGTCTCCAAGTGTTATTATTAATCTAATTAAAGTTAGATCTTGTGGGTAAGAACAAGCTAGCAAGGCCAGGGATTCGAATTATATATGTGCATGACTGGACTATCTCATGGTGCTACCTTCCCCAACTTTTGCAAATATACAATTATTGGCCAGTGTTTTTGGTTAATTTGTGTACAATGCCGCGCCGGCCGGCATAGAATGGTTCGGTTTATAGAGGCCAGGTTAATTCCTATCATCACCTGTTACAAAGTATATTAATTAGTGAATAAAAAAACTCATGAAACCAAATCCTGATCGTGTTAGGAACATGTGTGAAAAATTGAGTCCCACATCGGTTAAATAGAAATATAGTTGGACCTTAATATATAATTGGATGGCCCACCACTTACAAGGCCTAACTTTTAAGTGGACAAGAGACATTCAATGTATATTGGGTCCACGTGATGGGGTGTGGACTCCGTGGATACTAGACCTCAGGCGGATCAGACTCCCAATAGATCGAACATTTTGCAATGTCTCCCCCTAAAGTCTCAGGTTCGAAACATCTCAGGTGACTATCAAGGTGTCCATCAACTCCTTTGGGGCAAGTTCATACGGAGCTTTTCTCTGAATTTAATTTGATTACCTACAAATGGGTAGTAAGCATGGGCGGCTCTTGAGTTCAAAAAATGTACTAATTTTTTTTTTTTTTTTTGGTATTTACAATTCTATCTTGCTATTTGGTACTGTCTGCACTAAATCATTCATAAGATCGCCAGCATAAACGAAAAGTTAATTAAATTACCGGTGCATGTAAACTCGACTGGTTACTTTATTAAAAAAAAAACGTGGATCAATCATATTTGAATTTTATGCGTGGAGTCATCTGAGATATAAAATAAAAAAAGAAAAAGAAAATCATTAGGAGATCGATTGAATTAACCAAGTATTTTCTCTATTGTAAACTCCACAGTTTGGTCGAGTCGCCGCACTGCAAATTACATAAACTAAGACGTACTTATCAAACCCACATGCAATAAGGTGTTATGAAATTGAATGAAGAGGAAATTGAATAAGGTGTTATGAGGGGGAAGTCAGAAATGTTACCTGAAAGGTGGCTATAGACTTTGTGGTAGTACGTATACATTAACTAAATCCTAGAGGACCAATCTCATCGTCAATTCACTTGGAGTCCGGTCTATAGTGCACTTATGCATTATAGGGTCGTCCTGTATTACGAGCCCTTATTGCACTTAGGACCGTTCAAGACATTATGTATCATCGATATCACAATTTGAATTATCCATCTTTATAGAATTCGTGTAGCACATTGCTGATACAAAAAATCAAATTTATCGAACTTCAATAAATATATGATCGGACAATATTGTATGGTTTTTTGAAAAATGAATGATAAATATGATTTAGAGAATGAACGCTATAAAACTTCTTTTTTCTTTATAATACCAACAACTAGATTTTGACCATCATATTCATCTCCTCTTTTTTCTTTTCTTTTTTAATATTCATCTTCGAAAGCGGCCAAACGAAAATGAAGTAACATTGTTTCAATTTATTTTCCTTCAAGTTCGTTTTCTCTCCACATTGTTTAATACTCAAAGTGTAAATTAAATGAGACTACTTAAATTACTAAAAACATGTGCGTAAAATATGATTCTTATGTTCAGTGGTTTCTTATAGTCATGCCTTCTAATTACAACAAACAAAATTAAGCACAAAAACATAATAGATTTATAAAAATAAAAAATAAAAAAACAATTTTACTAAACAATTAATTTTTATTATACCATTGTGCCCTCGGATCACTTAATGCAGTTTGGTGTTGGCCCCAGCCAAACTGTCCATGCTCAGCAATGGATGACTCATATTTCACCTCGACTAGAGGATTGAGATCTGTTTAGTCGAAATGAAATATGATAAATTTTCATTACCGTCCATGCTCAGCAATGGATGGCTCATAATCTTTGTAATGTACTTTTCAAAGTTCAATAAATTCATTTCTTCATCTTTTCTTATAGCTCAGAGGATGCAACTGCATACTTTTATAGTTGTTTCCGGTAGTGAAAAATTTGTAGTTAGATTTTTATTTGTGATTGAAAAGTCATTAGGTGTTTCCAGTAGTGAATAAATTGTTAAGAAGGGTCAAGTTGTTTCCAATAGTGAATAAATTGTTGATAATTTTGTGAGTAGAGTTACTGTAGGAAAAAAGTTTTAGTTGATAACTTTTTTGTTAGTGAAAACGAGATGATAAAATGTTGAAACTTTTTTCTTAGCGAAAACAAGATAGTAAAATGCTTAAGTTTTTAGTGTTTTTTTGTTAGTGAAAACGGAGCCTTAATGGGTATCATTGAAGATCATTTAGAGTACTGTACATGTGTTGTAATTTTCCCTATGACTTGTGGAGGCTTCGGTAATCGTCTCGGTAATATAACCGGACCACCATCAACCGAGGCCTCATATTGACATGGGCCTGTGTATATCTTTCTGTTTACTCGCTCGGAGTCAAGTCTCCTGTTTACACTTCGGCTAGTTACCGAGGTGTACATTCCGCTTGGGACTTTTGGCAGAATGCAGCATAGCAGGAGGGGACCATGAGCGATACGTGGCGAAAAGGATCATCTGCCCATGTGCTTCGTAACCGTCTTATCCCGTGGCGTCATCTATGATGTCACCAAGGGCGGTTACCTAAGCGTGACCTCCACGCACTGGCTTGGAGCCCAAGTTAACCTAGGTCTATAAATACAAAGGGATATTCATCTTTGAGAGGTATGCCATCTTCCCCTAACCCTAGACCTAAAAGCAACTCTCCTTACATCTAACTTGATCGTCGGAGGGTCACAGGGCTATTCCAGCCTTAGTGACTTGTTGCAGGTCCATCGGCGGAGGAACGGAGCAGCGGAAGTGAAGTACAAGTTCAGGCGAAGGTCCTTCCTCCTAAATCGAACCCCTACAATTGGCGACTCTGCTGGGGACCTAGCCATCCTTTCAACTTTCACTTCCCCCCATCTGCTCCGTTAAAACATCCAGAATCAAACATGGTGGAGATCGACGACGCACATCACGGTGGTACCGCCCACGGGCTCGGTTCCCTCGTGGACCACAGCCTGGCTTCTGGAGGAGCGGCGGCCCATGGAAAGAACCACATATCCATCGGAGTTGGCGCCGGAGCATCAGCTCCAGACGCAGGCCCATCCTCCGAGCTCCACTCCTACATCTGCCATCTCGAGCGCAAAATCGATGATCTCACGACGGTTGTAGACCGCGACAGACACGTCCGAGACGAGTTGGCAGAGATCAAACACCTCCTCATCTCCCCATCTCATTCCTCCGGGAGCCGCGGCGGAAGAACAAACCGTCGCACCCCCCCACGCAGTCACGAAGCCGGTCACCTGCTAGAGCACAGATCCCGTCCTTCAGTCAAGGATCGTCTTGAGTCACCAAGACCGGTGGACACACGAGCCCCAAAAGAAACATCGCGCAGGGACCGTTCTCGCTCTCCCGCGCAACTTCGAAGGAGGCCATCGGCCTTTGACAGGCTCGGTGGTGGGAGCGTCTCTGCCTCCTCCACCCACTCCGTCCTTGTGGGCAGGACATGCCGGGAATCTACCCCTAGCCTCACAAGGGCATCCAGGGGAGATGACGGCCTTGTCGAGATCCAGACTAGAGGATACCGGGAGCGCCTGAAGGGCCCCCGAGCCAGAAGTCCCATCGTCTCGCACCCCGGCGGCGCAAACAGCAGGAGCCCGGTCACCGAGCGCCTCGAGGCTTCCGCTCGGGATAGCTACCGACATCATCGCCAGGAGCGTTTTCCCAGAAAAACGGTTAGTATCGATCCAAAGAGAAAGGAGCACGAACGATTGGACAAACTCGTCCCCAAGAAGCGTACAGCGACTGAGCGTCCAGACGGCCCCGACCGTTCGATCCGACCTCATCGCGATGCGCGACTTGCATGACTCTCGACCTCTCCATTCACAAGAGAGATCGACTCGGTTACCCCACCCAAAGGATTCTCCCAACCCAAGTTCGCAAAATATGACGGCAAGACCGAGGCGTACACTCATCTGGTCCAGTATAAAACCGTCATGTCTCTATTTCTTCGGAATGAACCCTCGGATGATGCTTTCCTGTGCAAAGTGTTTCCAGCAAGCCTCGGCAACCTGGGCCTCACCTGGTTCAATCAACTCCCGGCTCGGTCAATCTCCTCGTTCGATTCCCTCTGTGACGCCTTCATGGCACGGTTCGTAACGAGCAACAAGCACGAGAAGGAGATCGACTCCCTCTTAGCCCTCCGTAAGAGGAACGACGAAACGCTTCGGCAGTACGCCGGCCGTTATTGGGAGTTGTTCAATGAGATAGAAGGTTGCGACGGTGTCATCTCTGCCCGAGGATTCAAGCTCGGTCTCACATCCCAGGACGAGCAAGTCTACGACGACCTCGCTCGCCATAAGCCGAACTCTATGAAGGACCTTATGACTCGAATCGAGAACTGGTGTCAGCTCATCGAGTCCAAGGCAGAGAGAGGCATCGGGAAGCCTACAAGTTCAAAAGCGTTGAACACTTCGGTATCCATACCGGCCCCCGCACCTGTCTCAACCTCGAAGAAACAGGTCAACACGATCAAGCAGTCGCCGAGGAGGGGGCCGAAGCCAAGCGACTTCAACGCCGAAAAGACCGTCTTCACCATTCCCATCTACCGGATCATTGATCAAGTGAAGGATCAGCCTTTTTTCTCCTTCCCCAATCAAAAGCTCGGAACCGAAAATGGGAAAATCAAGAATCCCATCGTTCGATGCAGCTACCATAGCGAGCAAGGTCACTTCACCACAGCATGCAAGCCCTTCAAGGCCTACTTGGAACAGCTTGTTGCTGGTGGCCACCTCGGAAACTTCATCGATCACGAGAAGACGACGGCTCGGACACAGAGGACCGAATCACATACCGAGGAAGAGGTACAGACAATCAACGTCATACATGGTCCCTTGAACCCCGAAGCCGCTCGAGTCATCCGGGCAGAATTGAATGAAGCCTCCTCCTCCAAGCAGGTCATGATAGTTGGCCCCGAACCGAAGCGCCCAAGAACCGACGACGGCTCCAAATGGACGATAACGTTTACCGAGAAGGATCTCGACCGTGTCCAACTTCCCCACAACGACGCCCTCGTGGTCACGCTACGCATCGGAAATTTCAATGTCCGTCGCGTCCTCGTAGACCAGGGCAGCTCGGCCGAAGTCATGTACTACTCCCTTTTCAAGGATCTGAAGATTCCCGAGACCGACCTCCGTCCTTCCGAAGTTCCCCTTATCGGCTTCAACGGAGCTCCTGTCTGGCCCATCGGTATGATCACCCTTCCTGTCCGTGCCGGCTCGGTAACGCTTGAAATAGACTTTGTGGTGGTCGACGTCCCTGGCCCTTACAACGCCATTGTCGGTCGAACCTGGCTGCATAGGCTTAAAGCGATTGCTTCCACTTATCACCAAGTGGTACGTTTCATCGGCACTAACGGGCACCAGGAAGACCTGTACGGAGACCAGACCGCGGCCAAGCAGTGCTACGTCAACGCTGTCCGAAGCACCAAGCAGACCCCCCGGGTGAATCTCATTGAAGCACCAGAAGCCCCAGTTTTGGAGGACGTCGGCAGATCCCCCGACGACAAAACCGTCGAAGATGTGGCCACAATCCCAATCACCGAGGACGGCTCCCGCTTCTTCCTTGTCAGTTCCTCACTTAGTGACACTGATCGGAACGAGACGGTAGCTTTTCTCAACCAAAACATTGAAGTGTTCGCCTGGACTCCCTACGAGATGCCGGGACTCGACCCCTCTTTTATCTGCCACGAGCTCAACATCGACAAAGCCAAGCGACCGGTCGTACAGAAGGCACGACGGTCCTCTCCCATTCACTCCGAGGCCGTCATTGAAGAAGTCAACCGACTCCTAAACGCTGGGGCAATCAGAGAGGTCCAGTACCCCAAGTGGTTGGCTAACACCGTCGTAGTCAAGAAGAAAAATGGCAAATGGCGTGTCTGCGTCGACTACTCCAACCTTAACGATGCTTGCCCGAAGGACTTCTTTCCTCTTCCCCGAATCGACCAGCTTGTCGACGCCACCTCTGGCCACGAGCGACTCAGCTTTTTGGATGCGTACCGGGGCTACCACCAGATCGCCATGAGCGAAGGCGATATCGAGAACACCGCCTTCATTACCCCCCACGGGATCTTCGGTTACCTCGTAATGCCCTTCGGTTTGAAAAATGCCGGAGCAACCTTCCAGCGAATGATAACCAAGATGTTCGAGCAATTATTGGGCGACACTATGCTGGCATACATTGACGACATGGTGGTTAAAAGTCTTCGTGCCGGTGATCATCTAACCCACCTTGCCGAAGTCTTCGAGATACTAAAGCGCCACAAACTCCGCCTCAATGCCGAGAAATGTGTCTTCGGCGTCAGCTCCGGCAAATTTCTCGGCCATCTCGTCTCCCGGCGCGGTATTGAGGCCGATCCTTCCCAAATTCAAGCAATTGATCAGCTCTCGGCTCCCCACAACAAGCGCGATGTTCAGCGTCTAACCGGGATGGCTGCTGCTCTGAATCGGTTTATAAGTCGCTCCTCGGACAAATGTCAGCCATTTTTCGCTCTACTAAAGGGCAGCCGACGAAGCTTCAACTGGACAGAAGAATGTGACCGAGCCCTCCAGCGACTAAAGGAGTATCTTTCCACGGCTCCACTCCTCGTCACTCCAAGGGACCAGGAAGACCTGTTCCTCTATCTAGCTGTCTCTCCGCACGCCGTCAGCTCGGTGCTCGTCCGACAGGAGGGTCGGGAGCACCAGCCAATCTACTACTCCAGCAAAACCATGACTCCCGCCGAGACGCGCTACCTCCCCCTGGAGAAGCTCGTGCTCGCCCTAATCTCAGCCTCCCGAAAGCTTGCCCCGTATTTCCAGTCTCATCGCATCATCATCCTGACCGAGTTCCCCCTCAAATCTCTTCTCCGAAAGGCCGATCTCTCCAACCGAATTTCACAATGGGCCGTTGAGATTGCCAATTTCGAAATCCACTTTCAGCCTCGGACAGCAATAAAGGCTCAGGTTCTGGCTGACTTCATCGCAGAGCTTACACCGCCCAACGTATCTGCTTCGGCACCCCCACCGAGCACCGAAGCAGTACTCCAGGCCAACCCTAGCACAGCTTGGCAGCTCTTTCACGGAGATGTATGGAAAATGTACGTCGATGGCGCATCCAACAGCCGAGGCGCAGGTGCGGGCGTCGTTCTTCTCTCACCCTCCGGTGTCTTGCACGAAAGCTCCTTCTCCATCAATTTCCCAGCCTCTAACAACGAGGCCGAATATGAGGCGTTAATCTCCGGACTCAAGACTGCCGAAGCCATTGGCATCGAAGAGCTCGTCGTTTACAGCGACTCCCAGTTGGTGGTTAACCAACTCTCTGAAGAATACGAAGCTCGGGATGACCGCATGCGTACCTACCTAAGCGCCGCTGTCCAGCTCATTCAACGCTTTAAAGCAATCAGAGTCGAGCATATTTCAAGGGAACAGAACGCCCACGCCGACGCCCTGGCAGGTCTCGCTTCGGCATTCTCATGCACTGGGCACCGATCCATTTCCTTCAATTCTATTGACAAGCCCAGTTTTGAACTCGAAGACCTACAGAAGGAAGTACTCAACATAGAGCTCGGTCCGAGCTGGATGGATGAAATCGTCCTTTACCTAAGGGAAGACTCCCTTCCCACCGACAAAAAGGACGCCCACCGACTCCGCAACAAAGCTGCCCTCTTCTGGCTCAATCCCAACGGCAAGCTTTACCGAAGATCGTTTACCGGGCCGTACTTATTGGTTGCACACCCACATCAAGTTCCGGGCATTATCGAAGAGCTTCACGCCGGTGACAGCGGTTGTCACTCCGGTGGACGATCGCTCGCCCACCGAGCCCTCACTCAGGGATATTGGTGGCCGACAATGAAGAAGGACGCTGAAGAGTTCGTCAAGCGTTGCAAAAAGTGCCAGATGTTCGCTCCCATTATCCATCAGCCGGCCCGGGACCTGAGCCCTCTCACCAGCCCCTGGCCCTTCTCCCAATGGGGCATGGATATCGTTGGAAAGCTCCCAGTCGCTCCGGGTGGATTCAAGTTCCTTTTAACCGCAACAGATTATTTCTCGAAATGGGTCGAGGCCGAGCCCCTGGTAACCATCGAAGAAACAGACGTCATCCGCTTTGTGTGGCGCAACATCATCTCACGCTTCGGTGTGCCGTTCGCCATAATTACTGACAATGGAGGGCAGTTTACAGGACAGAAGTACCGGGCTCTGCTTGACGAATACGGTATCAAATGGGACACGTCCACTCCGGCTTACCCCCAGGGCAACGGACAGGCTGAGGCAGCAAACAAAGCGATTTCATCCGGGCTAAAGCGACGACTCGAGTCACGGCGAGGAAAGTGGGCCGAAGAGCTGCCCAGGGTACTCTGGGGCTATCGTACAACGCCTCGGCGATCAACCGGTCGCACACCTTTTTCCTTGGCATTCGGAATGGAGGCGGTCATCCCACTCCAAGTCGGACTCCCAACAATGAGAACAGAAAATTTTGATGAGTCGGTCAACAACACCACCATTGCTTCGGACCTAGATTTAGCCGAAGAAGAACGGGACAACGCAAGGATAAAGCTCGCTTCATACCAACAGGAGGTTGCAAAGGGTTACAACCGAAGTGTGCGCCTCCGGTCGTTTAAGCCTGACGATCTCGTTTGGAAAAAGGTGGTGGAGAAGTCCAAAAAGCGAAAGTTAATGCCCAATTGGGAGGGTCCTTACCGAGTTCTCAAGCACCTCGGTTCGGGTAATTACAAATTGGAGAAACTGGATGGTTCCCCCATTGCTAAGTCATGGAACGCCAACAATCTGAAGAAGTTCTACGGATAGTGCTCGGCCACCGAAGCCCGTTTTGTCCTTATTACGTTGCATTTTCTTTTAAGAAAGTTTTGAAAGCAATCTGCTTATGTATTGACAATACCCCGAGTTTTAATGCGAATGCTCTTTGGCACTATTCGTACACTGATTGTTTAAATTACTTATACTTGGCCTATTCTTGCCCGGACCATTTTATACCGACTTCAGGGATATTATTCTCCCATAGGTGATACCCTCGGAGAAAAATCCCCACCAAGTCGCCCGGGCCTCTTCGGTCGTCTAAATTTCTGGTCACTCGCTGTAAGGATACTCGGCCTTTTTCTCCGAGCCCCTTACACCGACCCATCAGCAATTTCTCACTGTTCGGACTCGCTGCGTCACGAACCTATGGCAGAAGCCATACCACTTCATTACGCCGGCCTACGTCCCTAGCAGTAATACAATCCCGCGCCTGCTCGATAAGCTCATTTCTATTAATCAGCAGGGGCGTGCAATGTCAAAAGTTCATTACAATGAATGGTTCTGATTCGGTCCTACTAAGCTGGGGCTTCGGAACGAGTCACTTTTTCTTGATTGAACATCTTTTTTATGCTTGGCAAAACGATTCGGTTAACGCTTCGGTTAAACTTGTTTCTACAAACTTTTTAAGTCCCACCGAAGCAGGGGCATCATAACCTAAGGAGCAAACCAATCAAACAAGCATTTCAAAGATAAAAACATTCAAGAAAAGAAGAGCATTCATTCACGAACAATAAACAAAAGGGGTACTGCTTCAAGTATCAAACAATTACAATCCCTGGAACGGCAAACTCCAAATGTCCGGAGCCGTCCAGTAAACCGACCATTCAAGCAAAAATTAAAGTACTTTTTCAGAGTTACAAAATATAAAGTTCCTACGCTTCATCAGGGAACAGGGGCACTAAGGTCAGCTGGCTCCTCGGTCGCTTGGGGCTCCCGGATCGGCACCTGCTCGTTTTCCTCCTTCGGTAGCACGAGCTCTTCAGGAGGGGGCTCAGGCACGGTTCGAAGCTCCGAACCCTCTGGCAGAGTAAGCTTGCTTATCAAGGCCTCGTGGCCGTACCGAAGTCCGTCCAAGAACCGATCCCTGAAGAGCTCGGCTTCTATCTCCCGGACCTGCTTCTTATATTCTACTCCGGCAGCATCCCAGCCCTCATCGTAGCCTTTGTTCCTTGCAAACTCGACCTCCCGAGCCCCAGCAGCCCTCAATGTGTCAGCATCCTCCTCAGCTTTTTTGGCTTTCGCTTCGGCAAGAACCCGCTCCCGGTCGCACCGCTGAAAGTCGGCTAGGTAGAGGTCACAAGTCTCCCTCGCCACTTTCAGGTCGTCCTCTCTCTGAGCAAGTGTCTTCCTCAGCAGCTCCATCTCCTGCTCCCGTGCCTGGCACTGTTCGTTCACAGCGAGCACCCGAGCGCCGGCCTACCAACACAATTAAAATTGATCAAAATTCCAATAAAACGATCGAAGGAGTAAGAAAAGAAACTTTCAGAAGTAACTTACTTTCAGAAGTGCCTGCGCTATCTCTCCTGTCAGATCCACGGTGCACCCCTCAACAGCTCGGGCATCCTTCGGAAGAATACACGACCGAAGCAGCCCAAACGCCGTCCCAATGTTAGAAGACGCGCTATCAGCATGATGAATCAGGCGCCCCGAGTAGTGACGAACCTCGGGGGCCCAGGGGACCTCCCTCGCCGGAACGCGAGTCCTCGTCTCGGTTCCCCCCCGGCTCTCCACATCCCCCTCATCTCCTCGGGCCCCTGTTTCATCTATCAAGATCGGCTCCCCGCCCCTCCCTTATCCGAAGCCTTCTTCCTCGGTGCGAGCCCTCTTCTCCGGCGGCTCCTGAGGAGAAACAGGGATCACCCTCGAGGTTCCGGTCCCCGGCGAGCCAACCCTGACGCCAGCACCCCGCCCTCGTGGCCTTTGGCGCCGAAGGTTGAGCACTTCCCTTCCACGACCGGTCATCTCTCCACTAAGTCCCGTCCTTTCTGGGGTCTCCCGGTCGATTTCTTCCCGGATCACGCCTCGGGGAACAGACTCACCAACTTCGTCTTCTGTCGCCCCGGCTCCTCCTCTCCTGCCTTCTCCTCTTCCTTGGTTTCTTCCTCGGCCACGTCCTCGTCCCCCTCGAGAAACTCCTTGCTGCCTCGGCTTCTTTTTCAAATAACCGGTGTAAGTCGGTTTGTATCCGAGCAGATCGGGTGCATACCGACTCGTGATAGGGATTGCGTAGGCCGCTGTTATTTGCGCTCGGTTAGCTCTTGCCCGAAGCTCTGCAACGATGCCCTCGGCTGAAAGATAGAGAATGGAAGAATCAGTATACAATGAGGAAAGAAAAATGTGCAAACATAATAAAGCTAAGAAGATGTTTCTACCGACCAGGAGCCCCGGTTTCGAACTGAACTGTGGTGGCTGTGTCCGCGCTCTCCCCGGGTCCAAACATAAAATTCCCGGTGACCGACACATAAATACTCGCCCACTCTTCCGAGTCAGGAAGATGGTCGATAAGGAAGGTGTCGTATCCCGTCCTACATGAGAGGTAGTGACGGTCGCTCTCCCGGTTAACTCCAACGAGGTATACACCGAAAAGCTCCTCGAGTCCGAACGTCAGGTTATATTGTCTCCTCAGCTCTATAATGCTCGTGATGATCCGGTAGGAGTTCACCGTCAGCTGAGAAGACGTGAGGGAGAGAGCTCGGAGAACCCTTCGGACAAACTGATGAAGGGGGAATCTAACGCCCCCCTCTGTGATAGCCATCAAGGGGAATATGAGTGCTCCCTCCCGGTGTGGAAGGTCCTTGGGGTCGCTGTTCGGTAAGATCCGAATGTCAACGTCATGAGGAACGCTGTATACCCTCTTAAATTCGGCATAAGAAGCCGAGGAGCCGTCAAAGTATTGATTTCGGTATGGGCATGGCCTCATCGCCCTCCTGCGTCCCCGTACCTCCTCGGGGGCATCGGCGAATGGACCCGGACCTTGGTTCGAGGTACTTGGGGCTTCCATATCTTGGGAGTCAAACGTCGTCACCTCACGAGGAGCTCTCGAGGGTTCAAATGGTTCAACGCAGTCGATTGGAGTCCGGAAGAATGCCCTCTCCCGAAGTGTCTGGCGAATGTCCTCGGGAATTTCAACAGGAGAAGAACCTGAACTACCGGAACTGTCCGAAGAGAGCTCGATGACCATTCGCTTCTGCCTAACCAAGGAAAGGAATACAAAAACCCGTTAGCTATGTGCTCAGGGAAAAAATCAATGTCTAGCGCTCAGTGCGGAATGGTCATCGCTCCCCGGAGTCCTCGGACAATCGTTTCCTATAAAGGCGTTTCCCTCTTGGAAGAATTTCTAAAAACAGAAGTCCTTTCCCTTGGGATCAGGGTGAGTCTAGGTCTCGGGATGAGTTTTGGCCTCGGGATGAATCTAGGTCTCGGGATGAGTTTAGACCTCGGTAATATCGTGAACAACGCTGGAGAAGCCCAGCGCCGCCTTGAACCAGACGGTGGCGAGCGGTTGCTCAGCCGTAACAAGTGCAAGAAAACGGCGAAAAACTCAAAACAATGGTCAAAACGTGAAGAATAAAGCAAGAAGGTCGACATACCTCAAGTTTGTGCAAGATCTCCCAACCAAAACGATCGAAATCTCGACTGAAAGCTGGAAGTATACGGTGGCGGCGGTTCGACTTCAGAAGCAGAAGAAAGGGTGACGATCTCACCTCTGTCTCTCCTATTTATATTGATAGAGATGGAAAGCTGCGCGGGAAACGAAGCGTCGTGCATTGAGCCGTTAGATCATCGACATGTGTTATCATCGAACGGCTAGTATCAAGGACTCTGCACCGAGGACAGGCGCCAGATATTCGGACCTTAGGCATGTTGACGCGTGTCACCGAAGCGACGTTTCGTACCAATCAACTGGCATGGCACGTGCCGAGGCAGCTTTTTGATTCTGAGATCTCGGCAACAGTTGACACGTGGCTCTTCTCTGGCGCGGGTTGAACGAAATCTACCGAAGCAACTTCACCCTTCGGTTATTCTCTAAAAAGAAAGATCAAGGCCTGATGTCTCATACGATAGGATCAAGACCCTGAAGCAGAGGTGCAACGCTCCAGGGACTTGAGGGGCTATTGTGGAGGCTTCGGTAATCGTCTCGGTAATATAACCGGACCACCATCAACCGAGGCCTCATATTGACATGGGCCTGTGTATATCTTTCTGTTTACTCGCTCGGAGTCAAGTCTCCTGTTTACACTTCGGCTAGTTACCGAGGTGTACATTCCGCTTGGGACTTTTGGCAGAATGCAGCATAGCAGGAGGGGACCATGAGCGATACGTGGCGAAAAGGATCATCTGCCCATGTGCTTCGTAACCGTCTTATCCCGTGGCGTCATCTATGATGTCACCAAGGGCGGTTACTTAAGCGTGACCTCCACGCACTGGCTTGGAGCCCAAGTTAACCTAGGTCTATAAATACAAAGGGATATTCATCTTTGAGAGGTATGCCATCTTCCCCTAACCCTAGACCTAAAAGCAACTCTCCTTACATCTAACTTGATCGTCGGAGGGTCACAGGGCTATTCCAGCCTTAGTGACTTGTTGCAGGTCCATCGGCGGAGGAACGGAGCAGCGGAAGTGAAGTACAAGTTCAGGCGAAGGTCCTTCCTCCTAAATCGAACCCCTACATGACTAATAGTGAAGTGATACAAAAATCCCAGAAATTCATATTATAGTGAATTGATGAGTACATAAATTTTTAAAGGAAATGGATCCGTTTGGATATATGTTTTAGACTTGACGAGACAATTTTGATCAAGATCATTCATTTGCTTTAATAAATAATTTGTGGAGTATATAATTTTAAACTCTTACTAGTGAAAGCTAATTTTTTCCGGTAGGAATTTTTGAAAAAAATTCAAACCATTTAATCTACAAATGAACGATCAAGATCAGAATCATCTTCTCCGGTTAAAAACATGGAGGACTGCAAAAACATTTGAAAACTCATTTATTTACAAAATTATTTTATACGTACGTATTATATTAGACCCTCATTACCATTACCAGATAAACACGCAATTAAACGCCCATTATGGAGCGGTAGTGCTCCTAAAGCCCTATATAAAGGGGCCCCGGCTGATCACATTCCTCTGCACAGTTTCTTCGCTTCGAAACCCTATTTACCCTCTCTCTCTCTCTCTCTCTCTCTCTCTATAAAGCCCGTCTCTCTAAAGGCCAAGCAAAAGATCAGTAAGCCCTTTGTTTCTGTCTGTAATGTTCATTATTGTGTTATATCTTGTGTATATCTATACGTAAATGTATCGTAGTATGTTTCTGTGTACCCTAAGGGTCATTTTCTCTGGGTGGATCTCGTGAAGTTTGTGAGATCTTGGCCATCTTGGGTAGATCTGGTGAATAACCTAGTGTTTCTACTTTTTTCTGTATCGTTAAGTGATTTTTGTGTGGAAATGGAGTATAGAATATCACTTCTTGTTCTCATTTTGTCAGTATCGTTTGTAGAAAATGTTTGTTTATGGAGGATTTTGTTGTACTTCATGTGTGATGTTCAGTTATCATCTATGAATTCAGATTTCAGGGTATAGTTTTATTAGTTGGTGATCGCAACATGTAGTGACGTTATACCATAGATTATCGTGAGGGACGACATTCTGTTAATATTATGTGTTAAATAAGATTTTTGGATATGCTGTGTGCTGATAAATGGAAATGATTTGGAACACACGGATCCAGAGACACAGATATGTTAGCAATCGTCCAATATGCGTGGGTCCTACGTATTGTGTGGGCTTTACGTCTAAATGGTAACTTATGGTTTGCACTGTGGGTCCATTAGGTGATAATGGGTTGTTTATTGCTTCCTCTGTTGCAAACAGCTGAGTCAATCATGGTCCACAAAGAGCCAAGCAATCATCTAGTGTTGGGATTTTGTGGGACCACATCCATTTAGTATTACAGAGAATGGTGGTGATTACCTTTTGTTCTTGGTTCCAAATTTCTAGTTGTTTTTTTCCGGATGATTAACAGTTCCTCGAGTATTGGCTACCTTTTGAACAAAAGTAAACAAAATGTAGAGCTTGATTTGGACTCTCTATTTTGTATTTATCGATAAGTTCAATTGATCTTGTACTATTCAAAATTTTCCCCTTTCTTAAGATCTACTGTTAGAGAAACTACCAATTAAGTTGGCAAATTAATTTGCGCAAGGTGTTTTCTGAAGAATTTGTTGCTGTTCTCTTTATGTGAAATTAGATGGCGCACCCCTGTTGACTAAAGGCAGTTATGCTTCACTTGGCTCATTTTCATGTTCAAGGCTTAGAATCCATGATTTTCTTATTGGGTTTTCAAGTAAGATTATGCTCTCAGATATACTAGGATTTTTGTAATGGGCTATGATATGTGAGCTGCTTTTCAATTAAACAAGGCATGTTTCCTTTAGGTTTCATATGCTTGTTAGTGTCAGGATTTTTGTAACTTCCTATCGAGCTGTAAGGTGCTTTTCGTATTTGTATATGAACTTGTTACTATCTGTTAATGCGCTGTTCACATCGCCCTTTTAACACGAGTTCACATTGCCCTTTTAACACAAGTTTCATCTCAACCTGAGCTTCACATTTTATTCATTGCATTCTAAAACAGAAATCCACCTTTTATTTGACCCACCTTGTCCATGATTGAAGTCTCTTTTAGGTGAACTTCTCTAGATTTAGTGAGTATCCTAGTGCTTTACTTGGACATTGTGGGAAATATATGTGGCAACCTCTAAATTTTGGATGCCATGGTCTTGTATAATCAGTCAAGCACCACATAGATACAGGCATACAGCACACTTGTGATGGAGCGTCAGAAATAACACAGAGAATTTTTTGGACCAAAGACTCATGCTCCGTGACACTTGGAAACTAACAGCTTATTTGTATTCCTTCCAGCTTTCGTGCTTCCAGTCAAATCCTGGTCGATTCCACTACGGGACACGAACTTCTCACGTTCATGGATGGTTCGTCCGGCTATGATCAAATCTTCATGGCTGAAGAAGACAAGTTACATACGGCCTTCCGCACTCCAAAGGGCATTTACTGCTACAAAGTGATGCCCTTCGGTCTCAAAAATGCAGGAGGAGCCACTGTGAAAAAGGTTATGATGCATATCTTTGACGACCTCTTGCATAAGCAAGTCGAGTGCTATGTGGACGACTTTGTTGTCAAGTCCAAAAGGCAAGAAGACCATCTAGCCGATCTTCGCGTTGTCTTCGAACGATTGAGAAAATGCAACTTGAAGATGAATCCCTTGAAATGCGCTTTCGGACTTTCAAGCGGTAAATTCCTGTATTGCCGCATTAGTCACACAATTGAGATGCTTGGACAGAATAGTGGTGACTTACAATCTTTTGATGTTATTTTTCGTGGATTTTATGCAGAAATTTCCACCTTTTATGGATGCCATTTTGGTCAATAAAAGGCATCTTGATGCATTCTTTAAAGTAAATAGTAGGCCCTCAGGCCTCAACTCAACCACGTCATTCTATATAGATTTTGTGTTAGTTCTTTTTCTCTGTTCTGTGGCACTCACATATCCAGAGTTTACTATAGGAAGTATAAAAGAAATATAATCTCATGTACAAACAATCTGAAAATGAGCAAGAGTATTAAAATGATTAACATTTACCCCAAATGATACCCTATCTCGCACCCTCCATCCCTGGTTTCAAAGTCGACACAAATGGCTTGCAGTGTTTATAGCGCTACATTTGCTTTCGTAGGTTTTCATTTCCTTGCATTACTCAGCACGAGCTACTGGTTCAACTTAAAGAATGTTGATTGTTTGTTAAAACTGCTGAAGTGAACCATGGACCATATCTGTTCTTATTGTAGAAGTATTGTTTTTCTTGACATTTTTTTTCATGCTACGTGTTTTTGAGATGTAACAATTAATGGCCAAATTTAACTTTCTTTTGTTAGGGATAGTCTTTTGATTTGTGGGATGCAGTTGAGTTTTAGTTTGACCACATTCGAGGATAGAATGCCTAGGAGAGTAACCTACACACTCTACAGAGGTTCCTAGATGTTTTGTTAGAAATTAGCATATCATGAGTTGGAAATTTGGATGAGACAATTATCTTTTGTAATCTTTTCTTGCTTGATCTCTATCAACCCTTCTCTTTCTCCTCAGTTTAATCTGTATGTTTACTATTTCAATGTTTGGTCTCTGCTTACCCTCTATCCTCTGTTTATTTTGTCTTCTCTTTGGGTTGGTTTACGCATGTGTCATACCCGATTGGAAAAACCTTGTTCATTGTGCATTTAGTGTCTGTGATTTCATTTAATCATTTCAAGCCCCCTATTCTTTAAAGGTAACATTCATGCCATTGTACACATATTTGCTGGGTAAGAATTGGATGTACACCAATTTTGAGCTTGTTTGCATATGGAAATCCCATTGTTGGATATACCTTCATTGTGATATACTGACATCTGTAACTGAAATATGGCTAATACATTTACATGTTTTGCGTGGGATACAGCAATGGCAGGACGATCAGATGAGTATGCGGTCAGTGCCTGGGTGCAGGAAAGTTCTGGTGAACATCCGGGGTTGTCCAATTCCAAGACAGTAACAAAGCAAGGAGGGCAGCAGTCTATTGTGCAGCAGACTTCAAGGGCAAAGTACGAGGACAAAATGACTGGTAGCTATGAACGCTATACTGCAAAGGAGAAAGTGTCCAGCGGACAGCAGTTTGTGGAGAGATCTACTGGCCGAGTTGGGTCCAAGGACGAGCAGCAGAGGAGCTCCGCTGTAAAAGATTGGTGACAAAAGTGGCTATACTGAGTACCACTCTGAGCAGAAGATTAAATGGGTGAATTTTGAAAACAGTGGCAACACTAGCCGCAGGAAGAACAAGTATTATTAGTGCTACTCCTTGTAATCTTCCCTTGCCTTCACTGGGAGATTATGATTTGCTTTCTCTGCTACTTTGTAGGTTTGAATTCGCTACTATTTCACCGGGAGATTAGGATTCGGTTTCTCTGCTACTAGTATGTTTGAATTTGCTACTACTTTCATCTTCATGAAGCGGTTTGGTGTTTTTAGTTGGTACATTGTGTGTTTGCTGGTTGAAATAGTTAATGGCCCTTTGGCTTTATTCTCCTATCTAAGATTGATATCTGAATCCGCACTTAATTATGGTTATTTTTCCTTTTTTGTAACTAACGTGGCCAAGCCAGTTATGGTTGCCTCAACTACATTTATCCAAATGTTTCATATTAAATCTTTTGAGGAAAAGATTGTGAGACGAAATTAAAAAGAGTGGGGAGAGAATGATGACCAGCAGCTATTAACATGGGGAATTTTTCATCTAATGCACCCGAGAGAGTGCATTCGTGAATATCGAATATCACCAAGTTGGACACCAACACATGAGAAATGAAACTAAAATGTGTTCGAACCGAAGAATGAATGTCAGTCTCGGTTGGGACATTTTCTCTGGAACTGATTGTGATCGTCAGTCAGTATGGCAAACTCTTTTTCTTAACAGAGTCAGTCTTCCTGCCCACACTTGTATTAGAAATATTGGTAGACATTACGATTGGAGGTTTTTTTTTCTTGCAGAATCGGAGATGGAACACATTAGCTGAGACGGTAAATTACCAAAGGGAAGATTATTCAATATCAGTATTCGAAGGAGGTAAAGCCGATGTCGCAAGACAGTAGGTCAGGGATAAACCATTTGATTAGTATGCGACTCTGCGCCACGAGGCACACATAGGCGAGACACGATCCGCCAATCTCCGACTAGAATTCAGTTCGAAAAAGAGCAATCAACTAGAATTTAGATGCACGAGAAAGCTAGGATTAGAAATGATGCTACCATCACATAACAAGACTACAAAACCATTTTTTTATTGTACACAACCCCTGGTTCTCCTAATTGAACCTGCTTCTTGGTCTTGATTCTAACCCTATTCCTCTTCTCGCTATCCTTGTTATTATTGCTGCTACTGTTGATGCCATTGTAACGTTGTTGGTTGAAGCAACCTTGCTTGCCTCTTCTTTCAACTCACTTTTTTTAGACGGAAAGCTGCAATAGAAGGAAAAAATGAGTTCAAGCAACCTTGCTTGCCTCTTCTCCTTCTCCTCACCATCATTATTGTTGTTATTGTTGCTACTATTGATGTCGTTGGTGGTTGAAGTGGATCCGGGGGCTGTAGTTCAACCCATATAGTGCACGAGTAGGGCAACACATAGCCGTCGATCTCATCAATCTACGGTTCACATTAAAAATCAATTATGACCGGTAATAAATGATTCTTACCGGTCATAATTAAAAATTATATTTCAACCATTCATTGTCAAGATCGATGGCCCATGTACGCCCTACATGGTGCAAGCCCTTGCACCACAGAATTTCCCAATCTGGTTGAAGCATCCTTGCTTGCAACTTCTTTCGACTCTTTTGTTTTAGATGGAAAGGTACAATAAAAGAAAAACACGAGTTTCAAGTCAATACATCTACTTCTCTCTCTATCTACACTTTCCAGAGCAAGGGTTCCGTTTTGGGGGGTGGGGCTTCCACCTCTTCCCCCCTCCCCCCAACCTCCTTCCGGCGCCGTAGATCTCAGTCTTGCTTTCCCTCCCCTCTTCCAGCTTCGTTGCTTTCAGCCCAAGTGACTCCGGCGACGCAGCTCAGTTCTGGCGGCTTGTGTGCCGTGGTGTTTTCCGAAGCGAGCTCGGAACTGGTTCATGTGGTTTCGGAGGCAGCCGGGCTCTGCTGGTCTTCAGTTGGCTGGTAATAATTAGGGTTTGTGGAGGTTTAGGAGGCTTAGTCTGTTTTGGGCCATTTTTTTGTGCCTTTTCTTCTCCGGCGAGGTCTTCCTCAGTCTGGATTTTTGTCCCAGTCTGGTTTCCCCAGATCCGGTGGGTGCTGGTGGTGGGTAATAATTTTTCTGTGTGTGGTGGCTGCTGGATCTCACTTTTTGGTAGTGGTGTTGTGATGTAGTCGGCTACTGTCGGTGAATACAGTCTGGTTTCGGCTGCCTCCGGTATTGCAACCGTTGAATGAGTTTTGGTGGTCGGTTTCTATCTGGTCTGGTTTCCAGATCCCAGCTTGCGTGCTTGCAAGGAGGTCTGGCTTGTTGTGGATTGTCTGGTCTTCTACCGCACCCAGAGTTTCGAAGTGCCAGCAGAAACTCGCTCTAGAGCTTCCCTTTGCGGCTGCGAGGGATTCGTCCCTTTCGCCGTGAAAGCCAACATTAGCCATTAAAGGACCGCTCTAATGGTTTGATCTCTGGGTTGCTCATCTACCGTTGCTAGGACAGACCCAACGCCGCATCGTGTCGGTTTACTTTTGCAGTAATGTGTCTCTGAGCTTGTATGCCCTTTGTGGTTTGCTCGTTTCCTAGCTTTTAGTAGATTTAGCTCTTACCAACTGTTATGTTTATTTCATGTAAGTGCACTTAGGCTTCTTGGTATGAAATGAAATTTGTTGCTGATCAAAAAAAAAAGTCAATACATCTTAAAAATGAATGCTGATAAATAATGACCACGAAACACATGATCCACACAATATGCATTGTTAGTGTCAAAGAAAATAAGGACACCTCGATCAAGGACAAATTTGCCTTCTCTGAGTGAATTGACTGTAACAAAACCAATCTTGAATATCTTGCTCAATACTTATTCTTTGATTTGATCCTATCAAATCTTTCCAGAAAATCAATGGAGATTTGTTCTACATCAGCATCTTTGCTTGCATCTTCTTTCGACTCACTTATTTTAGATGGAAAGCTACAATAAGAGGAAAATGAGTTTCAATTCAATACAACGATAAATAATGACGGCGAAACAAGGGGACACATTGATCCAGGACAATTTTGCCTTATCAAAACAAGGGGAAAAGCATATTTAGTCATGTGAAGGAAACTATGAACATAATTGAATATAGGGATGTGCGCGCGTGCGAGTGTGTACTAGTGCGAAGCACCAGCTCCGCCGGTATGGTGTGAAGTATCATAGGACTACACCACACTAGATCATTATTTAATCATATTAATTAGGAAATGCCAATCTGGTTATCTTTGATTCCAAGCAAATCTTGCATTTATCAACCATATCATTATCAGATTTAGAAATTAGTCCTGATTTAACCATGCAATCCATTTTCCTTGTATTGATATGTCCTAAACAAGTATGCCATAAAGAAATAGAGTCAAGCATACAAGCAGAAACAACTGTGTTATGAATATTAAGCTTAAACATCCCCTCGGTTACATAGCATTTGTCAACAAACACATCACTCTTGGACACAACAATTTTTCTCAACTCAAACACTATCTTAAAGCCATACTTATTAAGTAGAATTGCAGACACGAGATTCTTCCTAACTTTCGGTACATAATACACATCAGTAAGAGTCAGCGTCTTGCTAGAAATGAACTCCAAATCCACTTTGCCTTTACCCTTTAACTAGTGCAATTGATGCATTTCCTATGAATAGAACGGTGCCATCTGATTATACTCAGTAAAGAACCTCTTATCATTGCAGACATGCTTTGTCGCACCAAAATCAATCCACCAATCTCCCACATCTCTCTCTATATTTCCTAGCATTCATTCTGTATTCTGTTTTGCTATATAAAAAATAGAATTTAGTGGTTCTCGGTTCTTATATTCGTCCAGCAAGTATTCTGTCCGTTTCGTTATTGCAAACGCAAATGGAAGAACTTCGAGTTCGGGCTTCGATTTATCTTGAAGGCAGATTTGTTGTAACCCTTTGCATACCATTTGGTGGGGGCAAATACTGTTTTTAAGAAAGTGATATAGTCGTGACTCAAAGTGTTTTTCAGTATTTGTAGAGGTTTCGTCAACAGTTTAGAATTTGCAGCAACGTTTTTCCAACAATTGCACTTAGGACCGTTCAAGACATTATGTATCATCACAATTTGAATTATCCATCTTATAGAATTCGTGTAGCACATTATTGGTACAAAAAATCAAATTTATCGAACTTCAATAAATATATGATTGGACAATATTGTATGGTTTTTTGAAAAATGAATGATAAATATGATTTAGAGAATGATCAGTATAAAACTTCTTTTCTTCTTTATATATATCCAACATCAACTAGATTTTGACCATCAAATTCATCTCTCTTTTTTTATTATATTATATTTTATATATATATTCATCTTCGAAAGCGGCCAAACGAAAATGAAGTAACATTGTCTCAATTTATTTTCCTTCAAGTTTGTTTTCTGTCCACATTGTTTACTCAAAGGCCCAGTTTGTTAACCCTCTTAGCCCTTAGGCCCCATTCAGTTGCCAGGAAAGTATAAGAAAGGATAGGAAAATCAACTTTTCCATAACTTTTGTAGTGTTCAGTTGGCAGGAAAGTAGTGGGAAGCTTGTTTTTAAGTTTTTCTGCAAGATTTACTTTTTTGCAAAAGTGATCTAGCCAAAAGCATAGGATTTTGCATCACGGGAAAAGTTTTATCCATTGTGGGCCCAAAATAATTGGCGGGTAAAAATAAAAGTGAATGACGCCAATACCAAAAAATACGAATTAGGTTCTTAGAAAAACACTTTGAGATTTAAGTGAGTAAAAACAATTTTGATTACTATGGTGCTTTCTAAGATAATTGTTTTGGAAAAAGATTGGTAGTTTATTTTTTTTGATGTATTTATTTATCTTGTCATTGGTTTTCAATTTTGTTTTGTACTAACTACTTTTCAGTGAGTTTTTGCATCGGCAACTAATCAAACACGGTTGTTTAATATTTATTTATTTAGTTATCATATACTTATTTTTTAAACTTCATTTGTATGGTTGATTATCAGAGAATATCAATTCAAATTGGGGATTTGCATGACTATTCAGAATATAGCAAATTGAATATGAAATTGCAAGTCGGTTTTTTTATTTCATGTTAAGGCTTTGCATTAGATAAAATACATTTTTCGTATGTGTTAATTTTTGAAATATGATAGCCTATTATTTACCTCTCAAAGTTACTTTTATTTAAAATTAGCCATGAGAATAAAAATAAAGAAGTTTCTCATAAGTGTTTTTTTCCAGCAAATGAACCACTAAATTTTAGTTTTCCTGCAAAAAAAAAATTGTCAAATGAACAGTCACAGGAAAATAGATTTCTTTTTCCTTTATTTCACTTTACTTAACTTTTTCTGAGAGTAACTTTTTCGTATAACATTCCTAGCAACTGAACGAAGCCTTAGGATTGGAAAACCAATCCCAAAGGACAACCAATACTTTATTTGGTAACCCAAAATGAGTTTGGATTATGAATCCAATGGACTAGCAAGCCGGGGATTAGGAGGTATTAGAAATACCCTATAGGGGAGATTGTATTAATAGTCCAAATCCAACTCCTTCTCATTACCAATTTCTTTTATCAATCCACTCACATCATCTAATCTCACCTCAAACAAACATGATATTTATAATCTCATCATTCAATCACATCTCAAACAAACATACTCATTATTAATCCCTTCTCATTATCAATCTCGATTCTAATCTCATCTCCTTATAAATCTCACTTATCTATCACTGTCATCAAACGGAGCCTTGTAAATTAAATGAATCCGAACCCTTTTTTCGAAATTGTAAGAGAGATTACTCGTTCACACAAAAATCTTAGGTAGAAATGTCAACACGAATGGGAGGACTTTTGTTTCTGTTATTAAGACCCAACATTCCAGGAAATTTCCAATTGGCTTAAAGCTGCTACTTTATTAAGGTTGAATAACGTGTTCATGTGGACTAACCATCCATTAGGCCTGGAATATCAACCCTAATTTGTACAAGGCATCTTTGAAAATCGGGCAGATGGGTCCATCTGGAAGGAAAAGGCTATCGCCTATCAGAGTCGAAGCCCCGGTTCTACCTAGAAGGAGGAGGCAATTGGGTGAATTAGAAGCTTGGTCAGGGGAAATTAAATACATAGGCGGACCAACGAAAAGCAAAAGGCAAATCAAACTCCTTTCCTAGTTTCAAAGACTACCCCACCACTTAACATTCATCGTTCAATGTCTTACAGTTTATTTCAGTAATTAATGATTTGAATTTTAAATTTTTTTTTTACAGAAAATAGTTTAACTTTTTGAACCGTCCAAAAAGTATTTTGGACGGCGAGATTGATTGAAAGGGATAGGTGAAGTTGTGAATATTGAGCAGTGGGCGTAGACTTTCTGCTACAAAAAGTACAATTTTTTGAAAAAAATATAAATTACTTTCATACATAAATTTTAAAATTTCTTGACAGAATCATCTTCCCCTATTAAAAACATGGAGAACTGCAAAACATTTGAAAACTCAGTTATTTACAAAATTAATTTATACGTACGTATTACTCCACTGTATTAGACCTCATTACCATTACCAGATAAACACGCAATTAAACGCCCATTATAGTAGTGCTCCTAGAGCCCTATAAAGGGCTCCCAGCTGATCACATTCCACTGCACAGTCTCCTCAATTCGAAACCCGATTTACCCTCCCCTCTCTCTCTCTAAAGCCCATATCTCTAGCAGCCAAGCAAAAGATCAGTAAGACCTTTGTTTCTGTTTGTAATGTTCATTATTGTGTTATAGCGTGTGTATATCTATACGTAAATGTTTCGTAGTATGTTTCTGTGTACCCTAAGGGTCATTTTCTCTGGGTGGATCTCGTGAAGTTTGTGAGATCTTGGTCATCTTGGGTAGATCTGGTGAATAACCTTGTGTTTCTACTTTTTTCTGTATCAGTTAAGTGGATTTTTGTGTGGAAATGGAGTATAGAATATCACTTCTTTTTCCCATTTGGTCAGTATCGTTTGTAGAATTTAAATGTTTGTTTATGGAGGATTATGTTGTACGTCATGTGTGATGTTAAGTTATCATCTATGAATTTAGATTTCAGGGTAGGGTTTTATTAGTTGATGATCGCAACATTTAGTGACGTTATACCATAGATTATCGTGAGGGACGACATTCTGTTAATATTATGTGTTAAACAAGATTTTTGGATATGCTGTGTGCTGATAAATGGAAATGATTTGAAACACAAGGATCCAGAGACATAGAAATGTTAGCAATCGTCCAATATGCGTGGGTCCCACGTATTGTGTGGGCTTCCCGTCTAAATGGTAACTTATGGTTTGCACTGTGGGTCCATTAGGTGATAATGGGTTGTTTATTGCTTCCTCTGTCGCAAACAGCTGAGTCAATCATGGTCCATAATGAGCCAAGCAATCATCTAGTGTTGGATTTTGTGGGACCACATCCATTTATAGTGTTACAGAGAATGGTGGTAATTACCTTTTGTTCTTGGTTCCAAATTTCTAGTTGGTTTTTTCCGGATGATTAGCACAGTACCTCGAGTATTGGCTACCTTTTGAACAAAAGTAAACAAAATGTAAAGCTTGATTTGGACCCTCTATTTTGTATTTATCGATAAGTTCAATTAATCTTGTACTATTCAAAATTTTACCCTTTCTTTTTGCTCAGCTGAAAAATTTTTTGCTCAGCAATTTTACCCTTTCTTAAGATCTACTGTTAGAGAAACTACCAATTAAGTTGGCAAATTAATTTGCGCCGGGAGTTTTCTGAAGAATTTGTTGCTGTTCTCTTTATGTGAAATTAGATGGCGCACCCCTGTAGACTAAAGGCAGTTATGCTTCACTTAGCTCATTTTCATGTTCGAGGCTTAGAATCCTTGATTTTCTTATTGGGTTTTCAAGTAAGATTATGCTCTCAGATGTACTAGGATTTTCGTAACGGGCTATGATATGTGAGCTGCTTTTCAATTAAACAAGGCATGTTTCCTTTAGGTTTCGTATGCTCGTTAGTGTCAGGATTTTTGTAACTTCCTATCGAGCTGTGAGGTGCTTTTCATAGTTGTATATGAACTTGTTACTGTCTGCTAATGCGCTGTTCACATCGCCCTTTTAACACGAGTTTCATCTCAACCTGAGCTTCACATTTTATTCATTCCATTCTAAAACAGAAATCCACTTTTTATTTGACCCACTTTGTCTATGATTGAAGTCGCTTTTAGGTGAACTTCTCTAGATTTAGCGAGTATCCTAGTGCTTTACTTGGACATTATGGGGGCTCTGGGTTTTTGGTTTGTTTAGTTCTTTTCCGGCTGGTTTCAGTCCGGCTTGTTTACCGGCCTAGTCCGGTTTGTTACCGGTCTAGGTTTCCCCGAGATCCGGTGGGGTGGGGTGCGGTGGTGGGAGAATAAGGACCAGGGCTTTGCCCTTGCTTCTGTGGTTATTGGTGGGTTAAGGTTCGTCCGGCTGCTGTTTTCGGTGAAGGGGTCTGCTACGGTGAACGACTTTGTTTACAGGGAACGACTTCTGCTCCTGTGAACGGCTCTTGCTATCCAGATTTCATATGCGCATCTCGAGTTTGAGCTGGGGTCTAGTCCGTTTGGGATTCTCTACTATCTAGACCTTGATTGGTTCTCATCTGGCAATTTCGCTGGTCTTGTTTCTGCAGGGAGAGCCTATGTCAAAGTCTGGGTAGTTTTGGCTCATTCTTGTATCTTTTATTGAAATTTGTATTGCCTTCGGGTTTTGTTATGAAATGAATTGAATGTGTTAAAAAAAAAAAAAACTTGGACATTATTGGAAATATATGTGGCAACATTTAAATTTTGGATGCCATGGTCTTGTATAATTAGTCAAGCACCACATAGATACAGCACACTTGTGATGGAGCATCAGAAATAACACATAGAATTTTTTGGACCAAAGACTTATGCTCCGTGACACTTGGAAACTAACAGCTTATTTGTATTGGTATTGCCGCATTAGTCACACGATTGAGATTCTTGGACAGAATAGTGGTGACTTGCAATCTTTTGATGTTATTTTTCGTGGATTTTATGCAGAAATTTCCACCTTTTATAGATGCCATTTTGGTCAATAAAAGGCATCTTCATGCATTCTTTAAAGTAAATAGTAGGCCCTCAACTCAACCACGTCATTCTATATAGATTTTGTGTTAGTTCTTTTTCTCTGTTCTGTGGCACTCACATATCCAGAGTTTACTATAGGAAGTATAAAAGAAATATAATCTCATGTACAAACAATCTGAAAACAAGCAAGAGTATAAGAATGATTAACATTTACCCCACATGATACCCTATCTCGCACCCTTCATCCCTGGTTTCAAAGTCGACACATATAGCTTGCAGTGTTTATAGCACTACATTTCCTTTTGTAGGTTTTCATTTCCTTGCATTAATCAGCACGAGCTACTGGTTCAACTTAAAGAATGTTGATTGTTTGTTAAAACTGCTGAAGTGAACCATGGACCATATCTGTTCTTATTGTAGAAGTATTGTTTTTCTTGACATTTTTTTTCATGCTACATGTTTTTGAAAAGTAACAATTAATGGCCAAATTTAGCTTTCTATTGTTAAGGATAGTCTTCTGATTTGTGGGATGCAGTTGAGTTTTAGTTTGGCCACATTCGAGGACAGAATGCCTAGGAGAGTAACCTACACACTCTACAGAGGTTACTAGATGTTATGTTAGAAATTAGCATAGCATGAATTGGAAATTTGGATAAGACAATTATCTTTTGTAATCTTTTCTTGCTTGATCTCTATCAACCCTTCTCTTTCTCCTCAGTTTAATCTGTATGTTTACTATTTCACTGTTTGGTCTCTGCTTACCCTCTATCCTCTGTTTATTTTGTTCTCTCTTTGGGTTGGTTTACGCATGTGTCAAACCTGATTGGAAAAAACCTTGTTCATTGTGCATTTAGTTTCTGTGATTTCATTTAATCATTTCAAGCCCCTATTCTTTAAAGGTAACATTCATGCCATTGTACACATATTTGCTGTGTAAGAATTGGATGTACACCAATTTTGAACTTGTTTGCATATGGAAATCCCATTGTTGGATATACCTTCATTGTGATACACTGACATCTGTAACTGAAATATGACCTAATACATCTACACGTTTTGCGTGGGATACAGCAATGGCAGCAAAATCAAATGAGCATGCGGTCAGTGCCCAGGTGCAGGAAAGTTCCGGTAAACATCCGGGGGGGTCCAAGTCCAAGGCAGTAACAAAGCAAGGAGGGCAGCAGTCTATTGTGCAGCAGACTTCAACGGCAGAGTACGAGGACAAAGTGACTGGTAGCTCTGAACGCCATACTGCAACGGTGTCCAGCAAACAGCGGATTGTGGAGACATCTACCGGCGGAGTTGTGATTACAGACCAGCAGCGGGAGAGCTCCACTGTAAAGAATTGTGACAAAAGTGGCTGTACTATGTACCAGCACTCTGAGCAGAAGACTACGCAGGTGAATTTTGATAACAGTGGCAACACTAGCTGCAGGAAGAACAAGTAGTAGTAGTGCTACTCTTTGTTGGAGCATTCCCATTGTAATAAGCAAATTGGGGTAAATAAGTAAATTTAACAATAATGCTCCAAAAGCACCCTCATATTGTAATATGCAAATTTTCAAGTCTTTTAGCAAATAAATAAATTTCACCTATTCCATTCCATAACCATACTTAACAACTTTTACCAATAATAAAAACTCAATAATCAAACTCAATAACTTAAAAACACCCCATATTGGAATCGTCTCATTGAGACGAATAATTTGATGTGGTCGGGTGCGTGATTGGAACTCGTTTGCAATTGGACAAATGTGTATTGTGTATTGTAGGGTTTTTTTTTTTTATTAGGGATGCAAAAATAACTAATGTGGAAGTAGAAGTTGTTAAGTTTAATTATAGACTAAATGGATAATTAAATGCTAACGTGGCTCATTTTGGTTATTGGTTTTGATTATTACCATTGTGGATGCTCTCATAATCTTTCCTCTCCTTCAATGGGAGATTACGATTTCCTTACTCTGATACTTGTAGGTTTGAATTCGCTACTATTTCACCGGGAGATTAGGATTTGGTTTCTCTGCAACTAGTATGTTTGAATTTGCTTCCACTTTCATCTTCATGAAGCAGTTTGGTGTTTTTAGTTAGTACATTGTGTGTTTGCCGGTTGAAATAGTTAATGGCCCTTTGGCTTTATTCTCCTATCTAAGATTGATATCTGAATCACCACGTAATTATTTTTCCTTTTTTGTAACTTACGTGTCCGAGCCAGTTTATGAGTGTCTCAACTACATTTATCCAAATGTTTCATATCAAATCTTTTGAGGAAAAGATGGTGAGACGAAATTAAAAAGAGTGGGGAGAGAATGATGACCAGCAGCTATTAAAGTGGTGAATTTTTCATCTAATGCACCCGAGAGAGTGCATTCGTGAATATCGAATGTGTTCAAACCGAAGAATGAATGTCAGTCTCGGTTGGGACACTTTCCTGAACTGATTGCGATTGTCAGTATGGCAAACTCTTTTTCTTAACAGAGTAGTCTTTCTGCGCACACTTGTATTAGAAATATTGGTAGACATTCCGATTGGAGGTTTTTTTTCCTTGCAGAATCGGAGATGAAACACATTAGCTGAGACGGTAAATTACCAACAGAAGATTATTCAATATCAGTATTCGAAGGAGGTAAAGCCGATGTCGCAAGACAGTAGGTCAGGAATAAACCATTTGATTAGTATGCGACTCTGCACCACAAGGCACGCATAGGCGAGACACAATCCGCCAATCTCCAACTATAATTTAGTTCGAAAAGGAGCAATCAACTAGAATTTAGATGCACGAGAAAGCTAGGATTAGAAATGATGCTACCATCACATAACAAGACTACAAAACCATTTTTTCTTATACACAACCCCTGGTTCTCCTAATTGAACCTGCTTCTTGGTCTTGTTTCTAACCCTATTCCTGTTCCTACTCCTATCCTTCTTCCTCTTCTCGCTATCATTGTTATTATTGCTGCTACTGTTGATGCCGTTGTAACATTGTTGGTTGAAGCAACCTTGCTTGCCTCTTCTTTCAACTCACTTTTTTTTAGATGGAAAGCTGCAATAGAAGGAAAAAAATGAGTTTTAAGCAACCTTGCTTGCCTCTTCTCCTCCTCCTCGCCATCATTATTGTTGTTATTGTTGCTACTATTGATGCCGTTGGTGGTTGAAGAGAATCTGGGGGCTGTAGTGCACCTCCATGCAGTGCACCTGTAGGGCGGCCTATTGTCGTCGATCTCATCAATCAACGGTTCACATTAAAAATCAATTATGACCGGTAATAAATGATTCTTACCGGTCATAATTAAAAATCACATCTCAACCATTCATTGTCAATATCAATGGCCCGTGTGCGCCCTACAGGGTGCAAGCCCTTGCACTACGGGATTTCCCAATCCAGTTGAAGCATCCTTGCTTGCAACTTCTTTCGACTCTTTTGTTTTAGAGGGAAAGCTACAATAAAAGGAAAACATGAGTTTCAAGTCAATACATCTTAAAAAAGAATGCTGATAAATAATGACCACGAAACACATGATCCACATAATGTGCATTCTTAGTTTCAAAGAAAAAAAGGCCCTGGTGTTTCGGAAGTGGAGGGAAAACGGACGGAGCGGTTCGCCCTCCGGCAACTCAGGGTTTCCTTCGTGATCGATTACGTACCACTCGTACAATTTATAGTCTCTTTCTGCACGAATATATATGGGTGGATCTTCATATTCCATTTCTGTTTCTCCTGAAGAAGAAAACGGTGCTGCCTTGCTGGGGTTTGAGTCAATCGGCATCTCCAATCCAAAAATGAAGGACTAGCAACCGACTCCCTTCTAGGGTTTTTCAACTATATATAAATATGTTCTTTCCATAGCAACGCAATAGAGAAAAAAGACTCGATTTGGTTTGGTAAACTGGTAACATAGTCTCTTCCTACACGAAAGTAAATGGATGCATCTTCATATTCCATTTTCCCTCAAGAAGAAGAAGGTGTTGCCATGCAGCTTTTAGCCTTTCATAATGTTACTCCATTACTAGAAAATTAAACTAGTACTCCCTCCCTCCCAAAATTTTTGTCCGGTCCGCAAAACTGAGTATTAAAAATAATACAATTTTTACAAAAAAAAATTCAAAAAAAATTTAACAACTTACTAAATATCAATAAGTATTTTTAATTTGTGAAAAAAGTTTGAATTTTTTCAAGAAAAAATTGAATTATTTTTAACACTCCGTTTTGTGGACCGGACAAGCATTTTGGGACGGAGGGATTTTTTTTTTTTTTTTTAACCAACTAAAAATTTTTCTGAATAAATGAGATCTTTGAGTTGTCACGACAAAATTCGAGATTTTGACCAATAACGTATTTTTACTTCAAAAGAGAAAATAAAAAGTAGAATTTCATTAGTAATTGGTTAAAATTACGGGACAAAGTTAGTATATAAATTGATCGGCAAATCATTTGAGATCAAAGAGTGTTACAAATAATTGTTGTAAGTAAATTTATCTTAATATTAATGGCCCGGAAGGTCTAGTCCCCCATGCCATAAAAATCATATTTCTCTTACAATTTTGGCACGTTCTCAGAAAAAATCTATAAAATTATGTCCATAATAATAAGAATATAAAGAACTAATTTTACTCTTGCTATATTTAGTTTTGTACATTTCCGTATGTGCACATATAGTGTTTTACTTTTGCTTTATGATATATACACCACGTCATTAATACATGGATTAGCGTTGTTGAATTATTTGTTTGCCGGTCACAACTAAAAGGCCCTACAAGGCCCACTGGCCCAATGGGCTTCTTTTCAACTTGGAAAAAAATGCTCGACGGGACGATTAGGGTTGCAAACGAGTCGAGCTGAGCCGAGCTTTAAAGTATTCAAGCTTGTTAAGTTTTTAACGAACACGAGCTCGAGCTCAATAAAAACTTAACGAATCAAGCTCGAGCCAAGCAGGCCTTGACTTGACTCGAGCTCGAGCTTGTTCACGAGCCTTAACGAACCAATGAAAAATGTATATATATCATCGCATAGGCCTAATACAACCAAAAATATTTTAATTGTGAAGATATATATCTTTCATTTTCCTATGGAGCAAGGGTGTACTGGTGTGCGTGTGCTCTCGCTTCCCTTGGTTGACTAGAAAGTGAAAACGGAAAAAATAAATTATGAAATAACAATAAAAATCATAAACTTAAGTATATATAACCCGGCTTGCGAGCCGACTCGAGCCGAGCTTATCCTAGCTCGAGCTCGGCTCGTTTATAAAACAAGCTGAAAAAATCGACTCAAGCTTGTTCATTTAACTTCCGAGCCGAGCTTGAATGAGCCACTAACGAGCAGAGCGGCTCGGTTCGTTTGCAGCCCTAGGGAGGATAAAAATTTGATATTACCATTTTTTTTTCCCAAACGAATTTACTGTAATTGTTCTCATTAGTATCAAGTATGCATCTTAATTATATTATAATTCATACACATTAACTCTGAACATAAGTTGAATCTCTCATTAATTTGACATCCCAAACATGTGAAATCTTTCCTTCCATGATTTTTGCACATATCACCAGCACATTCCCAATACTTTTGCATCCATATTGAAAACTTCTTAATATATACAAACTTTGGGCATCACAATTAATTGTTGGCTCGAGTTCTTTGCACTTCTCACGGAATACATGAAAAGTATAATGAATTAAGTGTGTGACATGACAAAAATCGATTTTCTAGTGTTAAAAAGCTACAGTGGAAGACTGATATTACAGGTGTATATATAGCTGTTTTTTCCAACTTTTTTTTTATTTCGGAACTATCACTAGCTTAAACTCAAGCTTGATATAGCTCGAAATGTCACGAGCTTAAGTTCAACCATGAAAATTCGAGATTGATTTGTATATTTCATAGGCCACGACAAGAGTTTCATCACAAAATTCCCGCGTGAGACCAGCTTGAACAATTAGTATTCAAAAAATTTCAAGCTCGAGCCAACCTTAAACACGTGTAATAAGAAGTAGAGCCAGGGTTGAGCAAAAATACTGTGTTTGACTTGTTTAACTAGATTAGCATCCCTAAATAAAAATGATGCAACCATCATAATAAGCCTACAAAACCATAATTTTCTCTACTTCCCCTAATTGAACCTGCTTCTTTTTCTTGTTCCTAACCCTATTCCTGTTCCTATTTCTACACCCTTCTTCTTCTTTTCCTCCTTGCTATCCTTCTTGTTATTGCTGCTACTGTTGGTCGTTGCATCCTTGCTTGCTTCTTCTTTTGTCTCACTTTTTTTAGATGGAAAGCTGAAATAAAAGGATAACAAGAGTTTCAAGTCAATACATCTCAAAAATGTATGCCCATAGATAAAAGACAACCAAACACGTATATGATGCACATAATGTGCATTCTGAGCTAAGAAGCACGGAAAAAAAGATATGGGAAACAGATACGATACAGATACGAGGATACGTGATTTTTTCAAAAAGAATGATACGATACGTTGAGGGATACGTTAAATATAAAAGTAAATAAAAAATATATTATATATAATTTTTAATTCCTAAAATTTCATTAATGATCAAAGTTTTTCATTACACAAGTTCACCATTTCACTTGCCAAGAGAAATATATTCACATATAGTTGTATATATAATTGTATCTATATAGTTATATACATATTTACATACACAATGAGACACAGAGAGAGAGATGAAATACTTACAAGGTTGTTGAGAGAGGATATTGTCGGTGTGTTTCTGGCGTCGATTGGTGGAGGAAAAAGAAAAATATAGTTCTACTTGCAATTTTAACCCATATATTTTAAGCAATAACATTTATTCTAGCCCGTATCCAAAACATATTCGAGCGTATCCAACACATATCCGCACGTATCCAAAATGTATCGGATACGTATCCGGAGTGTATCCGTGCATATCTGAAATGTATTGGGATACTCAAAAATAATTCTAAAAGTAAGATACTCTAAAAAGTATATTGGATACGTATACGGAGAGTATCCAAGAGTATCAGTATCCGATACGTGATACGGAGGCCAAAATAGAGTATTCGTGCTTCATAGATTTTGAGTGTTAGAAGAAAAAAGGGACACCTCGAACAAGGTCAAAAATTTCGCCTTCTCTGAGTGAATATGACAGTAGTAAAACAAATTTTCTAAAAAATTGAAGTAAAAAAGACAGTAGCAAAACAAGGGGAAAAGAATGTTTAGTCTTGTCAAGGAAGACAATAACATAATTCAATGAAGGGATGCAGATTGGGGAGAATTCAACTTGAATATTGAACAGGATTCAAAACGAATGGGTAAGGTAAAAAGGGCTTACATTGCCAACAAGTCTACCAATCTGAATCCCATAACAGAGTAATACGAGATAGACAAAGGTGTGGCCACAAAATCGATTTGGCCCGTGGTGGCATTAAGGCATTTCGACATTTTCAGTTTGGAGCAGCAGACATCAAACCTCTCTCTATCGAGATGACCATCAGGATCGCGTCTACACGTGGGCCAAATCACGGCTAAGCTAGAGTTTCCAAGTGAGACCATGAATTCATCCTCAAGAAGACAGCCTTCGTACCACTCGTGGGGTAAGCAACACTGGTCGCAACCAAGCACCTTCTGGATTTGGTTTTCAGGATTAGAAACGTCCAAACCATATATTCCCGGGAAATTTCTATCGATACAATAGAGAATCCCATCTACAAATGCCGATGAGCTGATTCCATGGTCGCCGAGAGATGATTCGGAATAAATCCCCCATGTATCAGATTCAATATCATAATAGTATAGACGGGGATGTTGTTGCCTACATCCATGGAACAGAATTTTTCTCTTGTTGTCCGTAACAGCGTGCCCACAGACCTGGTAAGGCATAGATGCTACATCTCGCAACCCCCGCCAACTCCCTCCAGGTTGAGTTTGACCTGTCGTAGTCGAAACGACTTATTTGTGTCAGAATTTTTCCATCTATACTATCTTTTTTTAGTTTTTATGACGGGAGTAATCTGAAATGAATAATTGTTCTAGTGTAATTCAAGAACAAAATATCAAAAAATAGCAAGATCAAAATGGTTCGGTTTTGTCGTAAAAGATCAAAACCAACCAATCGATCCTTGTAACTTCTAGAACTCGTGATAAAATTCAAAATCATTTAACAAGGTTTTGATCCCAATTTCGAACCCATTCGATTCAAGATGACAAATAAAATTCACAAATGATGTAATCATTTAACAAGGTTTCGATCACAAATAATCTAGCTTAGATCAGTGCAATGGAAAAAAAAAATATTATGCTCACTCCTCCTAATACCAACAGCAAAAACACAAACTGATTTTTTAGCTTATATATCATTAGTCTTTTTAAATTTTTATCCTTATAAGTTTCTTGAACGTGAAAAAAAAAAAAAAAAAAAACAGAGAGTTAATATTAATGAAACAAAAAAAGAAAAAATTAAAGGATTTACCGTCGAACACCTCAGCCCACGGTGAGACATCATAGCCTCGCCAACTAATGCATCCCAAGACGTACATCATACCGTCGACGGTGACAGCGTAAGGAGTATCTCTTGGTGTCGTCATGGGACAACCTTTCTTCCAGCCGCACGATGGACGACGAGTGTCCATGTAAAGAACGTCGTTGTAGGCGAAGAGGCGCGTGCGACAGTAAGGCCGATCTTGATCATATTCGATACCGCCGAGGACGTATATGGTGGAGCCCAAGACACCGCAGCCGGACCGGCTCTGGTGTTGCGGAGGTGGAGGGAAAATCGGACGGAGGAGTTTGTCCTCCGGCGTCTCGGAGTTTCCTTTGATTACGTACCATTCGTACGCATTATTTCTTTCTACACGAAAGTAAATGGATGCATCTTCATCTTCCAGTTCCCCAGAAGAAGAAGAAGAAAACGGTGTTGCCATGCTGGTGTTTGGGTCAGTCGGCAGCATCTCCAATCCACACAGAGAAAGCTATGTACTCATCACTAGTCTCTATTCTATTTTTAGGGTTGTTTGCAGAGTTGCACGATCTCGGTCATCTGTTTCGACTTTGGACGGTTCCGATTTAAATGAAACTTCAAACTCTTTCCCGGAAAGAATTAAACTCTTCCCAATAAAAGTTTCATTAACATTCGGATCGTTCAAAACACTCTTGGATTGTCACGATTCACCTTCGTGAATTGTTCACGGAACCCTCCAAAAAGATTTTCTCTTTTCAGTTATATTCTAAGGGCAAGTTTGAGGATTGGATTAACTATCCCATGGCTTTGCTATAACCTTGTTTGGTTTGAATTTGGAGGAGTGGACTAGAGTCCCTCCAGACTACTAATGGCCCAATGAGGCTTACACTTTGGCGTGTTTGATAACCCTCTTGAAGAGTAGGATACGACTAGGAAGGTGGTGGGACATTTTTGTTTAATATTTGATTTGGTTTTTGTTGACAAGATTATTAGTCAGGGGGATTACAAATCCCCCAATGCAATGGGGATTACCCATTACTGGGGGAGCCGTTATCAGCAATCCTATCCGGAGGGATTGGAAGCGGAAAGACACAGATACCCACTCTTTTTTTTCTATTGACACAATTGCCCTTGTTTGATATAAATTAGGAAAACCTAGAAGTCGTCACAGCCAGTATCAAACGAGGCCCGACTATTGATTTTCAGGTAAATGAAAACTTTGAACTGAGGATCTTTTTCATTTTGCCTTTTAGCTAGCATTACTTCAGGGCCGGCCCTGGGCATAGGGGCGTCCAGCAGGCGACCACCTCGGGCCTTCCGTTTTGGGCTCCCAAATACCGGGATGTATTAAATATTATGCAATTAATTTTTCAAGTACATTATTGTATCACAGCGGTAAGTGCCACATGCAAAGGTGTCACAAAGAGAGTTCGAACGCTAGCCATTGAACCACAAGCCTTCCCTAGCGAACAAATAATTAATATAGAAAAAAACAAAAAGGCCCATTTTCAAACACCGCCTACGGCCCCGAAAATGTTAGGGCCAGGTATGCATTACTTCTTGGTCAATAAGTTGGATTACACCTGTAGACTAAACTTAGTTTTATTTACTTGAACCTAAGACCTCTCCCAATAAATACATATATTCCACCGCCCAAGCCTCTAGACCAAAGGCCCATTAGTCTAGGTTTTGAACAAATTTTGTTAAACAAAATGAAAAAATGTGCATACAAAGATGCGTTTGTTCTCTTTTTAAGCTCGTTTGGATGGAGTGACTTCGAGAGAAAAGAAAGGAAATTGAGGTAAAGAGCTCTCTCTCGCACGTTTGGATGGACAAGAGGTGAGAAACGGTGGGAGAAGGTGAGAGAGCAGAACCCCTTCAAACCCTTATTTCGTTTCTCACCATTTTTGGTGAGATTCCATGAGAAAGAGATCTGCAAGAGTGAACTTTTCGATTTTACCCCTCCTACGCTGCTCATTGCCGCCGCTACTGCACCACCATGTATTGTGAGGGAAAGTGAAGTTTCCGATCTAGCGCTATTGCTAGTGCTAGGGCTGCAAACGAGCCAAGCTGAGCTGAGCTTTACGGTGTTCAAGCTTATTTATTAAGTTTTTAACGAACACGAGCTCGAGCTTAGTGAAAACTTAACGCGTCGAGCTCGAGCCGAGCAAGCTTTGGCTTGGCTCAAGCTCGAGCTTGTTCACGAGCCTTAACGAACCAACGAAAAATGTATATATATCCTCGCATAGGCCTAATACAACCAAAAATATTTTGATTGTGAAGGTATATATCTTTCATTTTCCTATGGAGCGGAGGTGTATTGATGAGCGTGTGCTCTCGCTTCTCTTGGTTGACTAGAAAGTAAAAACGAAAAGAACAAATTATGAAATAACAATAAAAATCCTAAACTTAAGTATATATACCCGGGCTCGCGAGCCGACTCGAGCCGAGCTTATCTAGCTCGAACTCGGCTCGTTTACAAAACGAGCTGAAAAAATCGGTTCGAGCGCGTTCGTTTAACTTCCGAACCGAGCTTGAACGAGCCACTAACGAGCCGAGCTGCGAGCTGCTCGGTTCGTTTGCAGCCCTAGCTGGTGCCAATCGAGTTCAAAACCAGGCTGTTGCTGGTCGAACTCGCGCCAAAAGTTTGAAAAGGTAGTGGAATGGGTATATGGATCTTGTTTTTAAAGAACAAAGTGGGTCTTTGATTAGAGCAATGGCGGTGGGATTTGGTGCAGGAGAGAGAGAGAGGCGTGGGGAAATGTTTATTATCTGGTGCAATTTCACGTTAGTGCTAAAAAAGAAAGGTTATATCGGTAAAAATACGTATGACACCCTCTTTTCTTTTCTCACCTATATTTGTCTATCCAAATAAGATGGTGAGAAATCACACTCCTTTCTTTTCTTTTCTTTTCGAGGAGTGCTAGGGATAAAGAAAATCGACAAAGAAAATACTCTTAAAGTGTACATGAACGGCTCAAATTTACTGTGCAGTGCATCTAAGCCGTTCATGTACACTTTAAGCGTATTTTCTTTACTCATTTTCTTTGCACCTAGCATTTCTCTTTCTTTTCTCATTAATAAGGGAAACCACACCCTTAGTATCTACTTTGTTACCCTCTCCACCACCAGTAGCCCTTTCCACCACACCATTGTAGCTGTCACCTCTCCCAATTATTTTGCTAAAAAAATGTACCCTTTGAAATTTACTTCTTCTTTTTTCATTCGTTAAACTTAATCTACTATATCCTAAAAAACTTGGGAAAGGGATGGGTGCTTATGAAAAATTACTTCAGAACATAGAATTTGCAAAATCGTTGTAGAATTTGCGGTAGGTTGAGTTGAGCTTTGTAGTGTTCGCATGCAATTTTTTACCCTATATCGCTGTTTGACTTATGAAAGCTTGGGTAGGATAGACGCAAACATGGGCAACATGCATGAGATTAAATTCTTTCTGCCGCGACCATTGTGGGTCCCACCGTGCATTCATTGCAATATTCTAAATCGTTCAACTTTTAGAGTTCACCGAGTAGATCATCCATCCCAAAAATCTGATCGATTAGATGTTGATAGATATATCAAAATTTGAGTTTTGGTTTATAAAACGGACGGTCATGAACAGTTAATGGTTTTAATGGTACGTTAAATTGTTTATAACCGTCCATTTTATAAAACAAAATTTAATTTTTAATATATCTATCGATGTTAAGTCAAACTAATTTTTTTTTGTATATGGGGAAGATGGAGTATTTTGTTTCCTCAAAACATCAGAAATAGCTAATACTGTGTTTGGATGTGTCTAATTTATGATCTGAAAGTTGTGAACTTATGCATACATGCGGTGTTGGGCCCTAGAAGGAGGTTAGCCTATTCCCTTTAAAACGGAATGGATTAGTGTTGTTGAATCATACGTGTTTGCCTGTCACAGTTAAAAGGCCCTATGCCCAATGGGCTTCTTTTCAAACTTGGGAAAACGCTCGACGAGACGGTAAAATTTTGATTTTACCATGTTTTTTTTTTTCAAATGAATTCCAGCTATTGATTATCATCATGAGGCGACCGTGATTCTCAATATCGGGTTAAGACAACTCGGACTATATGGTTACAGGATCCGTGCATATTGCGGAGGATAGGCTGTTCAACTACGTCAACGTAATCACTTAGGTTTGGCGTGTCATTCATGTCGTCACGCCAGGCGTACGTAAGGGCACATGCCCGACACGAGATGACTTGGAGGTTAAGCAAAGAGGTCTTATATAATTAATTACAACTCTAATCTAAAGAGGTATACACTGTTACTATTCAAATAAGAGTTCTGTACTTCATCTTCCCTATCGAGGACTGACATACGTCACCATCGAAGTGCCTTCACAATCGTCACTAGTCGGTTAGGCGGTAACGGTAGTTCTTTGCCTTGTAGGTTAGGTATGAAGACGGAACTCAAGCTATATCCGATCTGGGAGTTGAGTTAAGGGGTTCTAGAAGAACGTCACCCAGTATAGATTAGGCGAGACAATATGCGTCAGTCTGACCGGATATAAACATCGATTTCGATAATTAATTTATTGAACCACGTTTTCCGTAATAGCGCGGTTAAAATTTTAACGACCATGAATAAACATGCATTGTGTTAATTTATACTAGGACTACATATAGTGATCAATCAAAAATTCACAATAAACGGGTCCTATAAGGACATAACATCGATCATTATTCACAAGCTTTACAATACTGATGATGATCATAATATTTCTCCCCTTTTTATTATGAGCTTGGAATAACCCTACACACATGCACCACCCCTCATGTGATCATTTCTCTCTGTAAACTATGGTAGTTTATAGTTCATGACCACGGTACCCTCCCTCAGATTGAAACACAGAAGCCGAATCCCAAGAGTTCGACGAAGCTGATTTCGATTCGAAATTGTCAGTCCACCAGATCAAACCGCCCTTCGAGCCATCCATCGCTTCGAAACAATCAAATTGATCAGCTTCAAAATCCTCCTCTTGCTGGGAGGAATTACTCCCAACTATTTTGTTGTTCACAAGATCGTCTAGCTCAGCTTGGATCTTCGAAAGACTCGAGATTCCTCCATTTGTCTGTAATTCCATGCCAACTCGATTGAAAGCATCCTCCAATTCATCGAATTTTGAACTTTTCGTTTCCGAGTAGTCTTGTTGAGCAGTATTGAGGGGTTCGTAGAAGTCAACATGTTGTTGTTGTTGTTGCATCAAAAGCATGGGGTTAAGGCAATTGCTGGAGAATTGGAGGCTTTGGATCATCTTTTCTTGTACGGGATGCAACTTATTAGGCCAAAATGCAGGGTGGTTGTAATTGTAAAGAGACAGATTAGGGTTTTGTACAGTAGAACTATGAAGTTGCATGTGGAGCTGAAGTCTTTCCAGGGCTGAGTTGCTTAATGCCGGTTCTGTGCACGAGTTTTCTAGTCCGTTTGATTCTTTTGGATCATGCGTCGTTGCCAAAAACCGGTGGTTGTTAGAAATTTTGCGCCTTCCAAGCAATTTTTTCTTGAGCTTTGTATTCCAATAATTCTTGATGTCGTTATCTGTTCTTCCTGGCAACTGAGCAGCAATTACCGACCACCTAATAGTATATGAAATTGGTTCAGAATCATATATTTATATCATATTCAAATATCGAGAATTGGCTGGACAAAGGAGAGAGAGAGAGAGAGAGAGAGAGATCTACCTGCTCCCAATACTAATATAGAGGCTGCAGATGATGTTGTCTTCTTCTTCAGAGAATCCCCCATGCTTGATGTTTGGCCTCAAGTAATTCAGCCATCTCAATCGACAACTCTTTCCGCATCTCTTAATCCCTATTTGTATAATCTAATTAATTAGACCGATAACAACCTAATAACCTCATGATGTGAAAATATGCATCTTTAATTACAAACTTAACTGACTAACACAGCCAAAACAAGCAATAACACATGGAGAGAGAGAGAGAGAGAGAGAGAGAGAGAGGGGAGATATGTACCGATCTTCTGGGGAAGAGCAATCCAGTTATTACCAGTACCATACTTCTCTATGTAAGCCTTTAGCTTGGCATCTTCTTCAGGAGCCCATGGACCTTTCTTCACGTTTGCCTTATCACAACAAGGAGCTCTACCCATCTCTCTCTCTCTCTCTCTTGAAAATTGTTGGGGGGAAATGTTCAAGGGAAGACCAAGCTTTATAGGTAAGATGAGTGGGTGAAAGCTGATGTGATTCTTAGGAGAAGCCAAAGAAAGTCCCACACCTCAACTTCTCTTTTCTCATTTCAACCTCTAGGGTTTGCTCTCTCTCTCTCTCTCTCTCTCTCTCTCTCTCTCTCTCTCTCTCAATTTGGATTAGTTCAATCAACCATTAACATATTTTTTAGAATTATACATGCAATCTGACAAAGTACTACAAAGATTTTCTGCTGCTTCTTAATATTAAATTCAATAGCCTTTTTGCCTGCATTAATTAGTTTATTTTGGGGAAAGTGAAGGTAGTACAAGTAATGGTAATAGAGAACTTCTGTCCTCTTGTCCCCCAATCTTCCTTGAAAATTTCGATTTTTAAGTTATGCTTTTTGACGATATCGGAATAGGCCCATTCAATGAGCACCTAGGGAAAGGGCCATAGTGAAGAAACATAAGAGACTTGAAAAAAACCACCATTCCCGACTAACAGTTTAGTTGACAAAAGTAGGCATTTTAATCAGCAAAAGTAGGTATTTTAGTTGACTAAAAATTTATAAATTAGCTAGGATGTCTGTGCCTCTAGGGTTATTGAAGTCTATATACACTGGAAAAACTTCAATTTCAAGCAAGCCTAGGTTGTTTACACAGCCAAAAAAAAATTCATACAAGTTTCTAACAAGATAAGCATGGGTCGAATTTGAGTACATGAGTTCATTTACTCCAACCTAAATGTCCCGTCCTGGGTTTTTGAGCTGTGAACTCATCATGGTGTGCAGTGGCGGAGAGAGCTAAGGACCAGTGGGCTCCTGGGCCCATTAGAAATTTTTGTAGTTGTAAATAAAATTTTAGATTAGTATAGCAGCTCCAAACAAAGAAAAAATTATTTTGTGGTATTGGGACACATGTCCTTACACCCTTCTTAACAACATATTTGTGTGAATTTCTAGCTACGCCACTGATGATGTGATGAGCATTTTATTTTCTACCAAATTAAAATAATCACTTTATCTTCTTTTATGTTTTCATATATGTAATTAATTGTTCCTTTCCCCTTCAAAAAATCTTACATCCGTAATTAAAAACATCTTGAAGTATGGCTGTGAACTAACCAGTAGAGTCGAAATGAGTAATGGGTTTAAAACAAAAGAGCTTTTACATAGTAGTATATTAAATTTGGTTGATTTACATGACAAACTAATCTTGAGCAAGCTTCTAAGTAGAAAATGAGTAGAGTTCGGCCATGCAACTTGGTTTATATAAATTTTCTAAACTTAAAAGTCAAAAAATTATTTCTTCAATTTAACCCGTCCATGCTTTACTAGCTCGATTGTTGATTAAATTTCGTCTAACTCGTCAAGTCGTTGATAACGGTTTCATGCTTATCTTATACTATAGTAACACAATAATTGTCATCAGCCCTAGTTCACGCAAGTTAGCTAGGGTTTACGCATTAAAGTACAGAGATAAGGTACTATTCAAACATTAAAAAAATGTAGAAAATAAAAATGAGCCTCGATAATTCAAAAGCTTTTATAAAGAAATACAAATTCATTGACCTGGGTTTTCTACAACAACAATTTTCTAATGATTATCATTTACTTAATTAAGAAGAAATAGGCCCAGAACCACACTAGCACGAAATAACAAGAGGAAACCATCAAATTTCAAAAAGCTAGCACTCAAATCCCAACATAAAAAAATCTGTATTAATAAACTTTCATTGGCGAATTTCCGAATCTTAGGTAGGAAAAAGACATCCTTCTGTTTGTCTCTGTCTCGTCAACGGAATCAATCAAAATCTCTCTCTCTCTCTCTCTCTCTCTCTCTCCATTGACACTGCATTCTATTTAGTCTACGTGTACGAAATCGACCTCATAAAATGCAAGTTTATAAAGATTTGTTGGTAGGGCTCTCTTGGAAAAAAACCACAGCAAGTTTAAGGCGATGTAAGAGGTGCATACCATAAGCACTTACTGACCCAAGTAGAGATGAGTATTGTAGTTCTTCCCGAGAATAAGATACACAATTTAATCTTCAAATTGACCCGAAAGAACTTGTGTATATATAGATGAACTTCAATTAATAAGATTTGTTGGTAGATCTATTTGAGAAGTCTGTCGTCCGTGTTTTCTTTTTCTTTTTCTTTTTCATTTTTTTTTTTTTGTGGTTTGAATTTCCATTTTAATGCATCATGATCAAATACAATACCAGTATTTAAAAAACTAAGGTGAGCGGGTGAGCATTGATCTTGATAAGAAGATAAGTATGAGTATTAGCCAAAGACCAAAATGATGTGGAATGATTGGTGCTAACTTGATTGACTGCCCTTGATTTAATCTCTCTCTCTCTCTCTCTCTCTCTCTCTCTCTCTCTGATACACGGAGTAGGTTTGACCTTTGTTGGTTAAACCATGGTCCTTTATGGTTCACTCAACGTGACCGTACTTTGAGGTACTAGCACGACAGCTGTTGTTTGAAGGAAGAAATGGGAGGCGGGGTTGGTTGAACCCCGGGGCTATATCCAAAATGCTAGGGGAACCCATGGTTGAAGTACCCATCCATGGATGGTGTGGAGGGTTCATATTTTCAGGTCTTGAACAAATAATCTAAATTATTTACTTATTAATTTTAAAATAATTTATCGAATAATCTTTAAAAAAAATTAGCTCAACTAGATATGTGTGTATGTAAGTGGTTGGTAAAAACTTTCAAACTTTTTGTATTATATAATATTGGTGGAGGAGACCCTCATGACTTTGCTTGTATAACAATTCTGATTACTCATAAATTAATCATGTGGACCCTATTCGATTTGAATTTTGAGAGAGGTTATGTAATGAATGAAAAAAGATAGATAGAGAATTTATTTTGAGAACTATGCGCAGGGGTTTTGAGTATCACAAACGAACAAGCCCCGTGGTTACTATCTCCAATGCACTTTTTGTGCGTAAAATACTCCAATCAACATAGACGCTACAAGCAGACGCAGTTGCTGAGCTCTGTTGGAGTCCTATCTAGCTAATCCCTCAATTCTCAGATTTTCTCCACAATTGTCAACCCCCTTGCCTGGTTTCAACTAACCCATCACTTTAGCATCCAAGAAATTGACTTTCCTCCTTATCCCTTTGGCTTCACATAATGGATCATATACTTTACTTTCTTCCATTTATTTTCTGCTTTTTTTCCTTTTTTTTTTTTCTTTTTTCCATTCTGTCAGACTTCAAAGCAAGGGTATTTCTGGTTCTTTGGCCACTTCAATTGCGCAAAATATAGAAGTGTGAACTTGTCCTAGTGTGGTTTTTCGAGGTAGAACTTGAGGAAGTTGCACATACACTAAAAAGAAAAAAAGTTGCGTCATTGGAGCATATTAGAGTAGAGACCCCTAAACCCGAACCCGTCTAATATCCTAGCAACAAGTTACAAATTTCGCATTCATATACTAACTTTAATCTTGTATGATGTATTGCCTAATTAACGACACTTCTTTATATTTTGAGTTGTTTTGATCCATCATTATCCCTTACTCGATTGGACGACCGAAAAAACCGCCTTCCACTTAAGGAGGTCAATCAGCAAGTGTGCGTGATAAGTTTTGACTTGAAATAAAAAGTCTAATCCGTGGATTAGGTATCAAAACTTTTGCATTCTTTATAGAGAGGAAAGCCAGATGGGGGACAGGGTATGAGTGATGGTGTCATGGATTTTGACCTTGGGGGGATATTTTGTAACCAAGTTGCATGGATTGGGTGATGCCATAGACTTGGACCGTGCCAATAATGAGAACAGCACAAAAAAGCTTGATAACGACACTAATGGCATTTCATGGTGGTCGCAGAGAACAAAGTCAACCAGGTGTTTGAAAAATAGGTCATAATACTTGGTTCAAAAAATATAATCTACTCCTCCGTACCTTTATTAGAGTCCTGAGGTGTTTTCATTGACAAAAAACAATAAAAATTTAACGCATTTTATCATTTTATTTTTACTGAGAAAATAATTTCAACATTTTACTATCTCGTTTTCACTAACAAAAAATAATAAAAATTTAACGCATTTTATCATTTTATTTTCACTGAGAAAAAAATTTCAACATTTTACTATCTCGTTTTCACTAACAAAAAAATTTTCAGCAAAAACTTTTTTTTTGCTACAATAACTCTACTCACAAATCTATCAACAATTTATTTACCACCGGAGACAACTTGACATTTCTCAATGACTTCTCAACCACAAATAAAAATCTTCAAAATTTTCACTACCGGAAACACCCCCCTCAGTATTTCATTTCGAACTGCCTTTACTAAGTATCCATTCTGTAAAAGGAAAAAAGAAAGGTACTTTTTTTCATTTTGACCTTAAAAGTATATTCATTTTTGAAATGTTAGTGGATAAAAGTGTAATAATGATATCTTCATAAAAGGTAGTTAAAGAAAGTAAAAGTAAAAGTTGATGTGAAAGGTATAATGATGTCTTATTAATAAGTTGGAGTTAAGCATGACACTTTAAAAGAAAATGAAATTGGGTGCATAGAGAAGAAAAGATATTTAATGCCCCTGGTGCAAGATTGAACAAGAATATCTAGACCACACATTGACGTAGGATCCATCCTCAAATGTGTAAACCTCACTCTAATGTCTAGTCCAAATTCATGCTCAAACTTGTCTAAGGGGCATTGAATAATTTCTCGCGTAAAGAGAGGGTCCAAAATCACACTCCTGATCACGAAGGGTGGGCTCTGTTTCAAATTCTGTTATGAAATTAGAAGCACTTTCTAAAAATTTATTACGATCATTTAGGATGAAATGATCAGAAAAATAACATCTTTGCACCGGTTCAAATGGATTGAAAATTGAAACACTTATTTTTTTAACTATATTTTTTAATATATATATATATATATATATATATATAGGGAAAAAGGGAAAAAATAGTCGGATTAGAAAATAAAGAATAAAATATGTTATTTTTCTGATCATTTCATCCTAAATTGTAGTAATAAATTTTTTGCTCCAAGGCCTTTCAATGGACATTCTAAGAGAACCCCAAAACTAAATAATGAATCTTAGGGTGTTCGTGGAAAGGAAACAAATAAAGAAAAGAATTGAAAATTAGAAAATAAAGAATAAAAGAAAAAAAAAAGATTAAAACTGGAAAAAAGGATGGAGGAGGTGTTGGGGTTAAAACGGGAAATGAGGGTGTGGGGTCGGGAGGGACGTGTGTCAGGGGGTGGGAAAAGCATCTCTCTTTCTAGGCTCTAGCTTTCTCTTGGACGAGTAGATGATGGTCAAGTGACTCAAGGACAATGGTGACCCACAAAGATTCCTACGCATGGCGTACAAAAGAGAACAAACGACAGTTTTACTAACCACAGCTCAATAAGCAGTGAATAATGCTTCACACAGCGTCAGAAACCTAAGATTTCAATTTACTTTTACAAATATCAATGTATCTTCACAGATATCCGAACGGCTTTCAAGATATTCATGCCTTTTTATAGTAATCTTAGCCCACTGGACTCCCATTAGCATTTTTCGACAAAGAAAATTGAAAGTTATATATATCCGTAAAACAACACTTTTCTTGTTATTACCCACGCATGAATCAAGATATGTGCCAATGTTTTTGTTTCTCTTTCTTTTGACAAATCCACCATGTTCATGCATTCTCTTTTCTTGGGTCAATTTCCAAATATATAGACTTGATCAGTTCAATGCAGTTACTGAGACATCATCACAGAATATCAAGCGAACTCCCCTACCCCATAATCAGAGCCAAAAATTGGCAAAAATGCTGTAGGCTGTAGCCAATTGGATAAAAATCAATCAAAAGGGCAAATTAAAAGTCCCATGGGCTATAGTCCTATGCAGTAGCGGACTAATTGTAATTTCTTTTATTTTGGTTTTTAATTTGTATTTGGTATCGCGCTGCGGTAATTTCAAACTGAAAGACGTATTCTATAAAATACGACCCATACTTGATCAGTTCAATGCAGTTACTGAGACATCATCACAGAATATCAAGCGAACTCCCCTACCCCATAATCAGAGCCTCAAGCCAAATCCCGAACGATAATTTCCTGAAATTCTACAAAATAGTAGTATCACTTTATACATCTCTGGAACCAGGTTCACTATGAACATATACTAATGTTCCAAGGGAAGAAACTGTGTAAAATCGCAGTAATACATAAAGAAAATCGAGGTATAACAAATAGTAGGTCCGACGTCTGTATCGGGATAATGCATCATCTAGGAATACCAATACCATTCAACTTATATACATATTCTCTCATAGCTGGTCAGTACCACTTCAAGGGCAGATAATAAAAGACACCCATATGAGGAAGAAACTGTACCACCATATCCAAAAATAATAAGCAACCTGCAAAATATACGAGTTCAAAATTTTCATCTTACCTGCGAGAAACCATATCCATGAAAAGCAATGATTCAATAATAGTACTGGCAAATGGGAGATACTTACATTCTCGGTATGCCATCGTAGTTCTCCTCAGGGTATAGAGTAGTTATCATTGAAACATCGAGTTCAGAGCGCATATGATTGCACTTCATTAAGATAAATATACCTTTCCATGCCAATAATAAAAGGAAGTGGAGAAAATGAGGGCAGAAAACGCATTACTAGCCTGTAGAATAAAGAACAGTGAGCTGACTTAGAAAATGTAAAAGACAGTCATCTTATTTTCCCTCTTCGGTAACACTCATCTAACCTTCAGGCAAGTAAGAGAAATTGATTGCTCGGAGATCAGCATCATTTCACATTGATTGCTGCAGCCATATTTCTCAACCTCTGAGAGATTTCTGAGAACGATGGCCTCTCAGCTGGATCAGAGGCCCAACAGCTTTCCATCAATGCCTTCCATTCAGGATCACACCATGTTGGAATTTCAGGGCGCAGAGAGTTGTTCACAATTCCTCCTAAAATGGGAAAAAAATTGATGAAGAGGAGACAACAACGAACTAATACATAAGGTCAAGTGTTTCTTTGCGCATCGTAGAACGAAAGATAAAAACCTTTTTCATTAAACAGTAGAAACAAACACCAACTGAAGTGCTGGATTCCATAAGACAAAGGGTTGCCACGTGCAAAAGAAGCCCAATATTTGAGCACTCAAGTAAGGGTCTTAGCTACTAAGACATGCGCAAATTAAATAGATATGTCGGACACTTCACAATCACACAGTTTCTTAATTTATAAAATACAAGTGTAGAACACCAGACACTCAAGCAAGGGAATGGGAATATGGGATATTATTGCTAACCATAATACGTAAATTTATGGTCATACAGTTATCTGAGAAGCTCACAATTAGTGAAGACCTATAAACAGGAAAATAACATTCCATGATTAACATTGTCGAAGTAGCTCTGTGCCAAGCCTGTCAACATGTTGATAGTATAACTGAGGGACGATCCACACTTTCATTACTTCATGGTTTTGCTGGCACCGGATGTGCTTCATTGAAGCATCAATTGCTTCAAGGTGGATTGGACAGAAGACCACCAAGTTAGCTTTTGACATGTATTCACTTGGAAGTAACCTACTAGTGATCAGAGAGCTTGAAACAAGATTGACCTTGAAGGCATGCAAAAGGAGCTTAGAGTATAGTAGTTGTGTCTGCTATGGTCGATAAGCCAATGGACATGGTCAACAAGCCAGTGGACTTGGTCAACCGCACCACTCTGGTTGACCACCTGGGTTGTCTGATGGTCGACTGGACACAAACTCTTCATAGCCCGCATTATGTCATTTAGACCAAACTGCTCTGCAGGTCGGATGACCCAAAACCTTGGTCACTTCATTATGTCGTTTACTTGGTCTCTTAGACTGTCAGACTTAACTGCTTCCCCAGACGACCAAATCAGAGTGGAAGATTTGCTTTCTAGACTTCAACTTGAGGTATACTTCCTAACTTGTCAGAGTGTAGAACTAGGGTAGACAGTCATTCCCTTCACACATTAGCAAGTTTATCTTGTATAGACTTTTTTTGGAATCTCATGGAAGTTCTCCATATTTGTACTTAGGTCGTAGAGCAGAAGGTATTGCCTATTGGTATTCGGTTGAGCCAAGGAACTGTTTGCATATTTGGCCCTTTTACCATAAAAGCTTTTTGGTGAACCGTGAACCTACAAAACCACTTGGCCCTTGGTGGTAGTAAAGGCCTTAGTTGAACCTATCGAAAACCCTTTGTGGAGTTGCTGCATTTGAAATCCAATGTGGGATCCCAATAGTGGATTTAGGCATGGAACCCAATTACTATGGAAGTCCTAGTGTTCGTCTTGCCTTTACCTTCCTGGTTTAATTGCATATTATGAATGTACAGAATATGATGGATCCTTTACACTCACATGCTCATAGCCTTTAGTACAACCCAATGAGCAAGCATAGGTCAATTTTTCATCAGGCATTGAGTAGGTTTAAAAAGGAATTGAAAAACCACAATTGTCCTACTCAATCTCCTCCTAAAATAGCTACTAGACACAAACAAGAAGTATGTTTGTTGTGATAGAATAAAGAGCTAAAATATACGAAAATTGAAACAGTATAGGGTCCCATAAGGAGCATACCAATTATAGAAGCACAATGCAAATCTGTGTACGGTTCATCTCCAGTGAGCAATTCCCACATGACAATCCCGAATGAGTAGACATCAATCTACAACACAGCAGAAAATGACAATCCATCATATGAATAAATAAGACCCCAATGAGTTAAAAACTTCATGCAGAGGGTAATTTTACCTTTTCTGTTACCATGTTACTCTTTCCGCTGAGAAGTTCAGGTGCCATCCAGGGTAAAGTTCCTCGAACGCCCCCTGATACTAATGTGTGTTGTTTCACCTTTGATAAGCCAAGGTCACCAATCTACAATATAGTACAAGTATTGGATGAGCAATTACGTTTCACAACAAAGCAACAAGTAACACAAGTCAAAAACAGCAAATCCATTACAAGCTGGTAATCTTATCAAGCTTCCTGTCTGAACTAATTAACAGTTACAGAAAGCAGCCACAGAAAATCAGAACATATAATAATATAGCAATGGATCTTTCAATTACAAATTTACAAGACGAATCACCTCCCTAAAATACCTGTCGACGATAAGACAAAAACCTAGAAAAAAAAGTTCTATGTTACCGACACATGGTATACCTTGCACACTGGCCGATGTGGATCTCTCATATTTACTAACAAATTTTCACATTTCAAATCAAAATGCACGATATTCTTTGCATGCAAATACTCCATTCCAAATGCAGCATCCATAGCTATGATGAGTCTCTTACGACGATCAATTGTCCTGTACAAAGATAGGAACAAATCAAGGATACAATGTCGAGTTAATATACAGTCTCCATATTGAACAAATAATGAAAGCCTTCAAATTCACCATGCATGCTGCAATAGTAACTAGTTATCCACGACCAAGAACAAAAATGGTACCTGTCCTTTTTCCGTAGAAACTGTTTCAAAGATCCGTTTACCATGAATTCTGTCACAGTTGCTAAAGATCCATCAGGACCATCACGAACTATACCATAGAAAGAAACAACATTTGGATGATGTAGTGAGCTTAATATCAAAGCCTCCTTCCAAAAGTCTGCAATCTATAAATCAGAGCAAGAGCCAAAAGTTAAATCATACAAGTAAAAACCATGCCAACAGCAACACAGTCAACTCCAGAGAACAAAAGGACAACATTTCTCCCCCAGAATTTCATGACATGGTTAAATATCGTGTATTTTAATATGGCCGAAAGAGACAGAATATTATGACATGGTTAAACTCAATAGCATTCAATGGCAATGGTAGAGTGATTAAAGTATAGAAAATACCAGTCGCTCTCTCTCAGAAGGTCTCCCAGCAAAGCAGCTGGCTTTGATTCTCTTTATCGCCACATCCGAACCCTTCCACTTCCCATAATACACGGCACCATAAGTACCTGAACCTAGTTCTCTAATCTCCTCAACATCGTCATTTTTAATGGTCTACAAGAGAAAGGAAATCACATCAGAAAAACTGAAGCACATGATGCAAAATCATAAATCATGTATGTTGAGACAGTTTGTATGGTGGAAAGGGAGGATTGAGATCATAAACACATGCAGTCTAGACACATGAGATAAAAGCAGAAACGATGTTAATTGAGTTACGGAACAGAAACCTGTAATCCCCTAGCAATGGCTTCGGCCTCAGCCTTAGATGGCTCAATCTTTGAATTGTTTGGATTGTCATTGTCAGAATCCAACTCTAGATCCCCATGCACATCCTGAAAAAAGAACAAAGAACTTTTTAAAGGGAAAATATCACAGGAAGTTCTGATGCTATTACGAGGAAAAGATGATGAGATCTCACCGCAGGGTCCATTTCATTTTCAGGAGGATTAGCATCTTCTTGAACCCTAGCTTTCACATCCTCAACACCTTCTAGTGCTGCCTTCTTTACAGATGCAATCAACTCAGGTAAGAAACTCAATCGGTCAGAGAGTTCCTTATCTTCAAGAGGAGCACAAGAACCATTTTCATCTGGTTTAACAATGTCACCGCAGTTTTCAGAAGGTCTTAAGCCATTAGAAAGGATAGACTCAGGAGGCAACACCACATCTACATTCTTGTTTTTCTCTAGAACAGAGGTGCTCTGTGTTTTACAATCTTTGATTTCGTCAGCATGATTTGTCTCTTTTCCTTCTCCACTGGTACCTTTCTCCACCACCGTTGCTGATTCTATAACATGCAAATCATTTCTCAAATCCGGACCAGAACTTGGCAATGAAACCAGGTTGCCATTCACGAAATTCGATGGTGAACCCAATAACTGCACAATTTCTGTAGGAGTGGCTAAATTTAACACGTCAGTTGGGAATTGAACATTTTCTGCAGAAAGTGGGTGCTGATTTTCCTGAGTATATGCATAAGGGTTCAATTTTAAGGCATTGCCATAAGAATTGCCTGGGACAGCAGCCCCATCAAAACCCGCCATTTTGTGTGAGGACTCAACCCAAGGATTTTGATTGTCTGCTCCAATACACAACCTCGGACTAGCATCCAATGTACCCCTGACAGATCCTGCAGTAACCATACCATTTGCTAGCTGAGGCGAAGCGGATACTTCATATGAGGGACCCGCTTGTATTGGGTGATGAGCATGTCTCCATAAAGTATGTCCTGGTGCTGGTGCATGTACATTTGGCACATGGTAATGATTATCTGCTCCGTAACCATAAGGCAAATTCCCGTGCCTAGCCCCACGGTCATCAACAGAAGGAATATGGTGGATGTGAGATCCAGAAACGAAAGCTTGGTCATGAAACACTTCAGTACCCAATTGAGCTCCAGATCTCACATACCGTGGGTCTTCTGGATGCACATAATTAGGGGCCACATGATGAAGGCCTTCTGAAATACTGTCCGGCGTAATAGGGATACCATCAACTATGTAGTGATCATTCAATCTCACAGATACAGGAACATGAGACCTTGGCTCATCAGGGCGAGGAATTGCCTGAGGCTGCAGAATCCATCCTCTTTCATGATTATGAGTCTCATTATAAATTGGCCGAGGATAATTTTGCTCTCTGGGGTGGAACCCGTGGTGAAATTTTGGGTCTGTATTCAACACAAAGGTTTCCCGATTCGGAAGGCACTCGGCGCATGGACTAGCGACCTGGTGAAATCCATTGTTGGGCAGCTCCAAATGTGGTTCTCCGTGCTTCCAAGAGGAATCGTGATACTGTTGATTTCTTTGGAAAGTCACACGACAATGCTCACAGATGCTATTTCCATCATATACAGCCGGATTTCCATGAAGTATGTTACCCGGGAAACCAGATCTGTCAACTGGTGTCGCCCCAGTTGGCAACCATACTTCGTTATCAGAAAAATGTGGCTGGTTGTCATATGGGGATTGACGATTTATTTGTTGCCGTCCGTATTCCTCAGGCATTCTGTCCAAACCTTTGTCCAAGAACTCCCCATAAGGTGCATGGTGCCTAGCAGAAGAGGGTGAAGTTGGAAACTCCACTGCTGTTCTTGGATCATGGTTACCAGGATGCCGAGGGGAGTAGTATGCAGGACTCCAAGGAGGCTCCATTTGTTGGTGTTGTCCTGTTCCCATATGAGGTATCGTGAGTTGCCTCAAGTTAAACTGCGACATAGGTATGTCGTAATTCCTCTGGTTATGAAGGCTACTCTCGAGACTTATCTGGTTAAGGTACTGCTCTGCAGCATGCATATCATCAGCCATCGATTCGCTAGCCAGCTGCATCCTAAAGTCTGTCGATTCATTAAGGCTGTTCAGAGCATCCACGTACCTCCTCTCCGTATCCCTTTCAGCCCCATCACCAAAATGGGAAGAGCCATCTTGGTCGGGATTTGAAAACAAAAAGATCCTGAGCCTAGTGAACCCGTCTCCAGAACCCACCTTATCATACTCCTCCATCATATTGGTCACATCATCATCATTCACAACAGACACCAAAGCATCAAGATCCTCATCAGGCTGTTGATACTTCAACACAGCCGCTCCATCGTAAAGCTCCCTCATTTTTGCCATCAGCTCCTCATAACTAATGTCGCGTGGCACACTCACGATTCGCGTTTCACCACCCACATACCTCAGCTTCCCATCTTGGGGACGTGGCAAAATACTACCGGAGAAACTACACAAGAACTTTACACGCGGGTTCTCATCATTAGAACTAGGGAGTGATCCAGGGGTAGCAGTAGGGCTGTCCATCGAACACACAACCAGCTGATTGTATCGCTCGGCTGCTCAATTCGGGTCTCGAATCGCAACTAATATATGACACATGAGAATCTCTCAAGTCACTAATAGCTTAAAACTTCCATTACCTCAATAACAAGTACCATAACCAGTCCTCTCACCATTTTCGATCACATTATTGATTGGTTCTCCATTGGCCATCCCATAAAACATTGCCAAAAATCTATCCATTTCCAAAAACAATCATCAAATCAACTCCTTATTAGCTGCTCCGATTTGATGTATCTACTACTTACATAAGCATCGAGTATTACTCAATCCCTTGAATCCAGCACGAAAACACTACCTATACAAACCCTAATCTCCTGATCCAGATTCCAAATTACGATACCGAAATCAACCAGATTCCAAATGTAGAATTACAAAATCTTACCTGAAATGCGGATGTGGTTTTCAATCCACGAAAACCTAACAAATGAACACAAACTCAAATCCACACAACCCTAGCCAATCATGAGTACCTCAAGACCGAATCTTTTTTGGAATTTTTTTTTCCCCGTTGCGGGTTTTCTAAGCAGGTTACGATCTGTATCGTGGCAGTAGACAAGAGAGGGTCTACGATATAAAATTACGTATCGGAATATATAAGTGCTGGGGAAGGATTAGAAAATGGGGAGGAGAGAGAAAGTTTAGAGGGAGAGAGAGTGAGGGTATCGAGGCTGTGAACGAGAAGGGAAAATCTTCTGGAGAAGATGATGACGGAGGAACGCCATCGCTCGTTTGCTGGGTTGCCAGGTAGGGCAACACGTGGCGGCTTTTGGTTTCACGGAGCCAAGAGCATCTATTTATCTCCACGGGGTATATACCTCTGTGACAAAAATTACTGTAATTTTTCTCACAGACAAGACAATTTTAAAATATTCAGAGAAGATGAAATTAGGGGTGATAAATGAGCGAAACGAGCTGAACAGTGAGTTAATTAAGTTTGGTTGAAAATTTAATGGGTTTCAAAACATGTTTAAGCTAGTTTATGCAATAAGCCGATCTTGTATGAGTCTTAATCAAGTTAAACACAAATCGATCTCGAGTTGCGTAATTTTTTTTTTACTTCGTAAGTATAATGAGCCAAGTAATAACTTTGGTTTGAAAGTTTAACGAACTTCAAAAAAAAATATTCAAACTTGATTTATTAATTTGACAAATCGATTTTGATTGAGTTTTTAATGAATGAACACGAGCTCAAAATTAAGTAGCTTGGTTCGTTTATCAATTGTACCCAAAACCAATAAAGAAAATGACAAATTATCTTTTTCAAGTATTTTGTTTTTTGGTGAATTTTTTAAGGTTTTTTTATCATAACTTCATAAAATTTTGATTTCGGTTGTCAATACGAAAAAAGAATTTTTGACACAGAAAAATGACCAAAAGAAAGTGATACGGTAATAATATAAAAAACTTTTATCCAAACACCCCATTAGTTAATCTGCAGCTAGCATGCAAAAGTTTGCGCCTAGAGTGCAAAGTTTGCGGCCACAGTGTAAAAATTTGCGGCTACGACGTAAAAGTTTGTGACCAGTGTACAAAAGTTTGCAGCTACGATCCAAAACTTTGCGGCCATTATGCAAAAGTATTCGGCCACAGTATAAAAATTTGCGGCCATGACGCAAAAAATTTTATGGAGGGAGGCCTATGGGTATGGGGTTGGATTCCGTAATAGGTACAGACTCAACATGGGGGTTTGCTATTTTGGGGTTTTCGCCATTTAATTCCGGAATTCCAGATCTTCTGTGAGAAACCATATGGCCTGGTTGAGTAAAGGTTCAAATCTTTCTTGATTCGAACAAAATTTAATTTCGTACAATTTTGAATCAAAGGTTTAGCGAGTTCTTACACAATTTTCGTGTTAGACTGAACAAAAAAAAGAAAGAGTAAGGGCCCGAGGTGTTTTAAGATGTCGTCAATAGGAAAAGCTAGCAAAAAAAGTTGAAGGTAAAAATTAGCTACCCTTAGTATAACACAATAGTTATTGAGTTGGATTGGAATCACTCGTGTGATACTTAACTCTTGCTATAGTCATACATTCATGCATTGTCGATTTTCTTTAATTTTAAGACTCATGAAATATTATAAAAGGATTGAGACGCAATATGACGTTACCCCACCAGCGTTCACTAATTTTTTTCCAAAATAAAGACTAATGAAATGTGATTATAGAAGGCTTGAGACACTAAATTTCCCTCCAACGTAATCCAATCCTCTCACCCCTTGGGTCATGCCTCAAAGGCACTCCTTATTCAAAGTGAGGAGTATATTTTTCTCACTCCATTCGCTATCATGTCTAGCAATGGCAATCAGATACATGTTGCAACCGTCAATTAGTGAGAGACTCAATTAAAATTGTGACAATTTTTCATATAAACTAACCTTATGAGAGTTGATGATAACACCTAAAAGATGTGAATTTAAAATCTTAAAATGCAACAAACCCTTAGATCGATCACATGCCTTGATCACGAGATCAATCCCAATTGTCATTGCAACACATTTCATTAATCAGTAAACCACTTTACACTCTTGTTAGTCACTTATTTGTTGGAGTCCAACAATTAGGAAAAGTCTAATAACACAATATTTTAAACAACAATCAGCACAACATATCTAGTATTCATTATCTCATTACTTATCGTAAAACAGCATCTTAGTATTTCTATAGAAACTATGTTACTATTGTGCATATTTTTGTGAAAAATGTTGCATTAATAACATTATCCTAATGACAAACATGAAAAGACGACTTCTTTATAGTCCAAATACAGATTTCAGGAACCAATTGCAACTCGACCTCCAATCTCAACAATTAGTGGTCCCCATTTGTTTAAACTCTCTTGCTCTAATCGGTCAGAGTCTTTTAACAAATCTGAACCAATAAAAGCAAATTTTTTAATCATCATTAAGACACTTTTGGACGGTCGAAATTGCACAAACTACTCTATGAAGTCTAAACCGAGATCTTGGAGAAGTCAAATCCAACATAAAAAGTTACCACTCATTGCTTGAAAAGTAAAACAATAAGTTCGCAGATTTGATTCAGTTTGGAGGCTAAAAAAGTGAGATTATGCCATGAGAAGTTCGCCTGTCAACCAACTTGAAATTGGATATACGTCTTGTCTATATTATAGGACATCTATGTATAGCCCCTTTAGCAACCTAAGATTTTCAAGATCACATACATAGGTATATGAGCGGCATAGCATGTTAGAAAAATGAAAACTAAACCTGCAAAAAAATATATGTAAAAACATTCTGGATGCAAAGGAGTTGTTCTTTGATCTTGTTCGGCTTGAGATGAACTAAGTATGGGAATAGCTGTACACTACACTTAAACTTCAAACAAAAAAAAGCCCGAGGGAGTAACTGAAGTAGATGCACTGTACTTGTGGCTTGTGCAAAACTAAAATCAACTTTTGCATAATTGAACAAATTCTTTACTTATTTTTCTTCCTTTTTTTTTTTTTGTGCGAGGAAAGCATTTGAAAAGTGTAGCTTGCTGGATCGTGCATGACTATGAAACCGATGACTTCATAAACTATGCCAAAGCTTGAGCCATAATTGAACGATGGGAAAGTTGTTGCTCATACAGTTCACGGAAGATACGGTATTTGGCGTCATGGTACTTCCTCACTTTTGGATCATTTGATGGATGGACAACCTGCCAAGATTCAAGCATGCCAAAATAACAGAAGTCTGTAAGAACTCTAGGATATGAATTGCGTGAGCTGAACAACTTAAAAGACATGTTGGCTTAACGTTGCAGGCCAAGACTCCAACTCACTTGTCCACCGAGCAGGACCGATAGAAATACCATGAAAGCTAGCCAGTCATGACACTTGGCCTTTAAAACCCATGTTAGAACTTGGTGAAAGCACAAATACCATAAACACACACAATAGAAAAAAACCCGAAAGTATTCTTCAACAACCTTATGCTCAGGTTTCTATTACTCTTGCAATCACTAGGAAGGGCAGAGAGGTTTAGGTCACAATGATGCAATTTGAACATGGGCATCATGCCTAGTAAAGGATCCTGTTCATCAAGCCGAACCATTGGTCTTCATTAACTTAAGTTGGTCAGGGTAAAAGCCCAACTACACACCTACCGGCAGATCCAAAAATTAGGCCCGAATGCAGACTCTTAAGTTTTCAAGTACTATAATGTAGACTTAACAGCGTAATTTTATGCTCACACAGGACCTCCCATGTTTAAACTAGAGTCACACTAGCTAGCCACAGAATGCAAGTTTAGCTGATTGGAGCTCATCTCAATCCTTCCTAATAAATATAGTAAACAAGATGTGCATATCATCAAAATAAAGAAGCAAAAAATGCAAGTTCGGACTAGAATATACAATAACCCTGCCAGAACTTAAGCTTAAGCAGAGGATCCAGTCAGGCAAACTCTTTTTCCTCCTATGTGTTGACCCCTCACGAAAGGAACAACCGAGCAGCTCTTCCATCTTGCCTTTTCTAAGTAAATAAAACCGAAGCATATGCTGGAAAGAAGTGCCAGCATACCTGTCCAGCTGCATTGAGTGCCTTCATAGCCTCGCTGAGACTAGAATATTTTTTTGCAGCAACAGCACCAAGAATGGCAGCACCCAAGAGCACAGATTCACTTTCTCGAGGCAAAATAATCGGGTAACCTGCACCAATGACAGAAAATCACGGCTTAGTTCTGTCAATACGAGGATAGTGAAGAAAATGCACAATCCAAATATAAGGTCCTAAGAATTGGGAAAGCTTATTTAGAAAACGGTTAAAAGATGTGAATACAGCTTCCCACCCAGAAATGCAGAATCACATCCATGAATATATTGCTTTTGTATTGGCCTCCTGAATTCATTTAACATGCATCCCCTTTGTCAGCATACAAAGTGAGCGCAGTTATTTAAGATTAGGCTTTAACACTCAAAAGCAACCATAGGTCCGAAATTTTCAGAGTAACAACCTACTATGATGGTAACCGTAACCTAGAGGAAGGTCCAGCATTCTGAGTTGAACTCGTTAAAAATCTTTAGGTTAAACACCCTGAATGGGTTGCATTCACATCAGATCACCTGTGTTTCCAATGAGCTGCGCACAGCCCAAGTAAGTGCTAGAACCTCTAGTCCCGGCCCACTCGATACAAATTGAGAACATGAACCAACCAATGGAAAATCCTGAGTAGTGGGAAGTGTGACCTGATAAATTGCATTTCTAAATAAAAAATCAAACTCTGATCCTTCAATTTCATTTACAAATCTCAACTCTCACGTTCATTGAACGTGGGAGCAGTTGATCCGTATGAGTATATTTCAGAATGGAAACTAACCCTTGAAAAAAGATTGACCTTGGGGGAATTGTGAACCATAAAGTGTTTTGACTACTTGAAGCTGTAGCATACGCGCCCGCCCACACACTCGTGCACGCACACACACACACACACAGAGAGAGAGAGAGAGAGAGAGAGAGAGAGAGAGAGAGAGAGAGAGAGACCAATGATATCTGCATGCTCTTGAATAAAAATAGGGTTCTTCGAAAGTCCACCACATGCAAGTAGTGTGTCAATCTGTAATCAACAAATTGTTGTTATTAAGAAGTGAATAGAATGGGGGTGAAATGGGAAATGTCGAATATCTATAGCGGCTCTGATAGTAGTTGACGACATTACTAATTTTTCAACGATTTTCAGAATTTTGGAAACTACGAAACTTAATGTGAAAGTGAAGAAGGTGAGAAAAAATAGAAATCTATAACAGTTCTGATGTTTCTGAATGGGGATAGATATAAAAAGTAGATTTGGGGCATTTCTGTGGATCACCAAAAGGTAAAGGACATAAATCAGGATAACTTCGAATATGGGAGTATCTGAATGTTCTATAATCTTCGCAAAGGATTCAACTCCATGTGTATCTTAACAGGAGTAAAGTTTCTCTTGTTGCCAAAATCGCAAAACTAGTGTAGGATGAATGAAGTGTGTTATTCTTACCTTGTGCTCATGTGCATTGCAGTGCTCCACGATGTGACGTGTACCATATGCAATACCCTGCACTGTGGCAAGGTAAAGAAGAGCCAACTGTTTTTCACTTGTGTCAAGGGTCAATCCACAGACAATACCTTTCGCCTTTGGGTCTGCAATGGGAGACCTGAAACAAAAAGAAAGCAGCATATATGGATAAAAAAAAAAAGGAAAGAAAGTTGGGGGCCTACAACTACACAAGTCGAGCTTCAACTATTTTACCTGTTTCCGTGGAAGTCAGGAAGGACATGTATATCATCAGTCAAAGCAGCAAGAAAAGGAGATCCCATGTCATGCATCATTGATTCCAAAATCTTGTTAAGTAGTTGAAACAGGGATATACCTGGATGACTGACGGATCAATTAAGAAACTAACTATTTCAGAAAGAAAAAAAAAGGCAAAGACACAAATCTATGTAATAACCAGTCAACCATATTGCCGAAAGTGAGATTTGTGTCACATATTTGATCCAGTAAACAAGAGTTTACCTTGAGTAGCAGCACGATTTGCAAGGCGAGGAGACGCAACATGGTTTTCAATTATATGATCCAACAATGCACCAGTAGCACTCTGACCACCTTCTGTCAGCCAATACTCAGGAACCATTGCTAACAAATATTTGGCAGATAGGAGAAATTGAAGTAATTAGTCAGGAATATCCTCCGAAAGCGCTTACAAGAAAAGAAAGCAATTAGCTTTCTGTGCCTCTTGCATGACCACATCCTGATTAGAAAAGCACTTAAAAGAGGCTAAAAAGGAAAAACTTTATTCTAGACAATAACCATTTAGATCGACCATCTGTTGGAGTAGCCGCTGTTCCCATATCATATCCGAAGCTTGAGCAATAGTAAAGATGCAGCAGAAAAGGTAAGAAAGGAAAAGAAGAGCAACGAAGAAATCACAAGACTGACAAAGAAATTTAGAGCAGAGAGAGAGAGAGAGAGAGAGAGAGAGAAACTATTCCTATATGTCAATGTGGAGAATTGCGAAATTATTGGTTGAATACATAATCCACCTATTCATAAATCACTAGGCCTTGCGATTAAATTCCATTTACGAATTTCTATCACAGAGCTTACATAGATTGACATCTTTAAAGTCATGGAACTCATATTAAGTTTCAAAGTCATACCTGACCAAAATGGTCCCCAGACCCCTGGGATGAACAACTTGCTTCTGGATACAGCCATGTGACAGGTAGAAGTTCCACAGACTAAAACCATGCGACGGCATATTGCTTCCTCATCCAAAGCTGGACAGAAATACTTTGTCAAGACAAAAAAAATTACAGAAACAACTGGCTAGATTATGACAAAAAAGTACAACAGCAATTGCCTTCGGGATCTGACACAGGCACACTTTCCATCACCCCAACACCACCAGCATGAGCATCAATCAGCGAAGTTCCCACAGGAGTTCCAGCTACCAGACCCAATTCCTGAATTCAAATTCCTTCTTAGCAGAATCAAATAAAAAAGAAAAAACCAACACAGTATATTTCGGTACTATCATGGGAGTTTGCTTCCAAACCCAAACAGAGTTAGAGGGATGTGCAATTTTATCCCCGCTACTAAGTATGTGTATTTGCTTCATCAATAAACCTCAAGGAAGTGCCACTTTTAATCAGTATGAATTCTTTAGTACAAAGTTTCTTGCCTTCGCAGCAGTAGGTGTTAAACCAGAACCCAAAGCATGGCCAGGAAAAGCTACACTTCGTCCTGTTTGCATAAAAGAACAACTAATTAACTGCAGACAAGAAAACAAAAGGCATAGATGATAACAAAGAAAGCCTTGCAAAGTTTGCCATTGTTCTTTTAGCAGGGAAAAAAATATGCTTGGTTTCCAAAAGAACTCATCAACCCGAAAAAGGAATACACAAATGAATTTGCAAAAAGAAGCCTTAACGGATACCTATCTTAGCATGATGTCCATCCACCAGATCACCTAAGCCAATCTCCTCCCAGAAGTCATCATCCCATCCACAAGCTTCCATATCTCTGGAGTCTTTCTCCTTGATTTGCTGCATGTGTGCATGACCAAGATAGGTCCATTTGCACACGGTGGTGCACAAACTCCGAGTATCATCTCCTGTTGCTCTAGGTAAATAATGATAATTAAGACATTCACTTAAGCCGGCAAAGAAACTTGAGTTTCTGCATAAAAGAAAGTGAAAGACACAATAAAATAAATCTTCATACCATATTAACAACTAAATCTACCTGTATGACAACCAATCACTCAAATCCATCCATCTAAATACCATCGTCCAGGATTCTTGCAAATTTTCTTTCATCCATAAAAGCTGGAAAAAAAATGCATTCACAATTTTCAACACGCAATACGTCCAAAATCAAAGAAAGCAGCAACTAGCAAGTTTTTCAAAAACTCTACTGATGATTTCTACAACAGGTAAAGCCACTGTATACTTCTCCAAAACATAAAAAGCAAAACATGTTAAAATAATAAAGGAACCAGTTCCAAGGGCCCTCAGGGAAATAGGAAATAAGAACGACAACCAGATAACTGAAAGTTTGAGATGATATGAAATAGAAACACTTATGCTCCCGTTCTACATAAAGCAAAGGTCCCAATATATCGAAAAGATGAATAAAATCCTCATCAAAAAGTTGTGATAATTCAACCAAATAGCCACTAAAATTCAGATCCTAGAGAAGGTCATCCTACCTTTGAGGCATATATCCCTCGACAGATGGGGACAACCCTATCATCTGGACTGGAGGCATACCACTCTTATGCAGATTGTAATGAAATAAATGAAATTTAGAAGGAAGTAAAGCATACCAAACCCCCACATTAACTGCTAGGGTACCTTAGGCGGTTGCATTTCAGGGGAAAGAGCCCCACCGCAGTACTGTAGCACAGTTGAATTATATGAATTGATCCTCTCAGCCTGCTTTACAGCTCTATGGTCCATCCATACTATCACATTTCTTCTTGAATCACCACTCCAAGAAACTGACACAGGGGAGCCTTCAGAATCCACAGCAACTATACACAAAAGTCATTTTGGATGAGTTATTATCAGGTCACATGCATCATAACTCAGTAGCGAAGAAACATATGCAATAAAGTTCCAAATTAGAGCAACGTTTATGATAGAGTGGTCCAAATTTACTAACCGAGTGAACAAGTGGCTGCAAATCCCAGACCCGTTACTTCTACCCCAGCTACATTTGCAAGGGCACACGCTGATTTTACGGCAGCACAGATTGAATGCCAAATATCAGTTGAAGATTGCTGGATTCGGAAACAAAATCAAATCATTAAAGTATGTATAAAAGTCATTCAGACACACGAATGGCTAGACATACACGCGATCCTAAACATGTAACGCCAGCTATTTTACCAAAATGTTATTCCTCATTTCATGAATAATCACCAGAGCCTCCAAAACATAGGTTTTAGGCCAAATATATAGCTTAAAGATAAGCATAAGACTCCGTTCTACAATCCACATGAGTTAAATGGAATCTGAGTGTTTATCACCTCAACACAATCACCTTCCTTCCATATCTGTATTGGGCTGCTAGCAGAACCTAGAAGTTTTCCATCCTCATCAAACAGACCTGCATCGAGCAGCAATGCTTAAGGAACACATAGCAGTGTCCAAGGAGAATGTATACATTGTGCTCTAACTTTAAGTGCAACAAATAGGATCAAACAAAATTGAAGTGTGAAAAATATAGAAAATTTCGCATTTCTTTCGGAAAGAATATTGGAGAGGGACAAATGATAGACAAAACCTAATGCAGTAATCCAGAAAGTTCTAACTTATCATAGAATGAGAAAGCAATAAAATCCAACAAGGTTCATAAACTTATCTAAATATGAGTAACTCCGTGGATCGCATAAAATAACTAGATTCAAATTTTCACCTCACATTTTAAACAGACCAGTCAAAAAACTGCCAAGGTCAGGACTCTGATCAAACTTGATTACACAAATTAAGAATCATAAACCATTTCATCTCGGAGATCAAATAACCTTAAACCGAGAATCAGCAATAGACTTAACCATGTCAATTAATATACATTATCGTAACTCCTATAAGAGCTTTAAGCAAATGGCAATTAAACAGAATAATGGCATGATTGAGGGTCTCTACTAGAATTGCATACTGAACAATGAACTCCCATCTCAGAACATATCAACCTTCCAATCTTCGGTTGTGAGTTTGAGTCTATGGACAATGCAAAAGGCTAGGTTTGTCTTCAATCTACAACTCCCAGACGCCCAATAATGGGCATTAATTGGCTGTACTCTATTAAGTTTAACTAACTTCACAAAACATGTATTTAATATGTACCATCAAAGAGCAACCCACCATCAAATCCCAAGGGCACAGCCCCAAGGCTTAGTTCGGTTGGCTAGTGGGTTTGCTCCCCCACACAATTGACCATGTTTCGATACTTGGGGTCAAGCTTCAAGAAATAATTTCTCGCGAATTCCCTAATCCCGGCGTGGATGGCTTGCCTTTGACCGGATTGGGAAGGGGATTAGTTGAGGTGCGTGTAAGCTGGCCCGGACACCCCTGACAAGGGCATAACTGGTCGAAGAACAAGTTTGGCGCCATTTTAGAGGGACGGGATTGGATTGGATTAAGTATAATAACGATATAAACAGCCACAGCAATGGAACAGTAAACATCAGAAAGCCAAAAATCACAACCGTAAAAAAAGTTGAGGGGGGGGGGGGGGGGGGCGAAGGAATCAAACCGATAGTATAGTACCAACCAATCGAACTCGCATAAGAAAAAGAGCGTTTGCGAATGAAAATGGACCTGCGCGAGCGCTGCCGGTGCCGACGTCGACGCCGAGGAAGACGGAGCGGCGGGGGACGTGGAGGGGAACGGCGGTTGCCATTTCGACGGAGGAGAATCGGGTGGATGAGTCCAGCAGTGGGATTGTATCGGACCACGGTCTCCCTCCCCCAGCCATTTTATTTTTCCGGTTTTTTGTCCTCTCTCTCTCTCTCTCCGACTCTAATCTTTGTCTTTTTTTTTTGATCAGACTCAAATCTTTGTTCGTCTCTCTTAAAATCCTTCGCTAATTTGGTTATGTTAGACCATCCACGTTGTAAGGTCATTTACAGTAGCATAATTAAAAGCAAATTATTTTTAAAGTTAATAATATTGGGGTAAAAGATGGTTCACAATGGTATAATCAAACTTAACAACATTCTTAGAAATAATCAAATTTTGAACTTTGGATAACCAAAACTAGCAACCTTTTTCGATAATCAAAATTTGTAGATCTCACACCACATAAGTTAACTGGTTCTAAAATTTATGTACACGCGTGTTTCAAATGGTATTTTCTTCGCTTGCTGTATATCTCATTTTCTTCAGCCACAAACTCTTTCTTTTTCTTTCCCTCCAAAAGTGAAGTTCATATCTTTCAATCACGTACAATTCAACTCATTATCACCGGATTAAGGTATTTTACTTTTTTTTTCGTTTTTATTTTATTCTTTTTCGTTCCTCTCCTTGTGGTTGAGTACATGAAGAATTTTGCATTCTTTTACAAATTCAAGAGCACATCTGTTTTTTTTTTTTTAGTACATGATATTTTTTCCAAATTCATAATATGAGGGAAGGAAGTCACCAATTTCTCCTCCAAAATTAAGGGAGAAAATCAATATATTTTTGCCAAAAAAAAAATTGTAATGGAGAAGTGATCAATGGTAGAAAACATTTGTCGCCACATTAAGGTATTTCACTTTTGTTTTTTAGTTTTTATTTTATTCTTTTTTCGTTCCTCTCCATATGGTTGAGTACATAAAGAACCTTACATTTTTTTACAAATTCAAGAACATATCTGGTTTTTTTTTTTTTGAGTACATGATTTTTTTTCCAAATTCATAATATTAGGGAAGAAAGTCACTAATTTTTTTCCCAAAATTAAAGGAGAAGATTGATATATTTTTGTCAAAAAAAAAGTGTAATGGAGGAAAGTGATCAATGGTGGAAAACACAAAGGGAGAGAGAGTGAAATTGTAGTATATCCCTTATTTTAGTTATGGACTAGAAGTGATCATTGTGGACCTCAACTTTGTTAAGCTTAGCAACCTCTTAAATGGATAATCAAAAGCTGATATGTCAACTTTTGGTTATCCATTTTTGATTATGCCACTGTGGATGGCCTAATAAACAAATGAGTTTGGATAATCAAACTTAATAATAATGTTCAAAAAAACACCCACATTATAATAAGCAAAGTTACAAGCATTTTAGTAAATAATCAAATTTCACTCATTTCTGTTGTGTTTATTTTGTTTTTTGAAAAGTTTTTTGAAAAATAGTATGGGTAATAAGTGGAGAGAGATAGTGGGAGAAATATTGGAAGTAAGAGGAATCTAAAGGAAATTTTTTGAAAAATTCTTTTTGAGAAGCAAACCAAACAAAGTTTTATAACCAAACTTAACAACTTTTATCAATAATCAAAACTCAATAGCCAAACTTAATAACCAAACTCAATAAATCAAAAACACTCCACATTGAAATCGTCTCATCGAGACGAATAATTTGGTGTGATCGGGTGCATAATTGAAATTCGTTTGTGACTGGACAAATGTGCATTTTGTATTGTGGGGGGTTTTTTGGTTAGGGATGCAAAAATAACCAATGTTGAGGTAGAGGTTGTTAAGTTTGATTATGAACTAAATGAATAATCAAATGCTGACGTGACACATTTTGATTATTGGTTTTGATTATTACCATTGCGGATGCTCTTAGAACATGTCCAGCCTTGACTTATTTTAAGACTCAAATTTTAAAAATGGAGCAAAAATCATAAAAATCTCTCTCCAATCTTTGACCCAAATTCTTCTCCATTTTGGACAATTTTTTTTTTTAGGTAGTTAAAGTTTTATTCACAACAAACAGGATACAAAATCAAAGATGCATTCCCCAGTGAACCAAGCCAAAAAATTGCTCAGAAGAACACTATACAATAGAAAATACAACTAACCCAAATTCAGCAACTATACAAGCTACTCGCTAATACCTAGAGTCAAAAATACAAGTAGAAAAGCGCCAACGAGAGCAAAGAGCCAAATTAACTCCTATTCTCTTCACTCCTCTCCAAGAACTAATACAAGCTCTAACCTCTGTACAAATCTGAGCTTCCAAATTTCGCACATCTAAGCCTCTATGCTGTTGGAAAATACGTCTGTTACGCTCCCCCCAAACATGATAAATCGTAGCAGCAAAAATCACTTTAGCCACCAGATTCAAGAAAAGAGTGTCAGTATGGTGTTGAACCATCCAATCTACCACCTGTGAAAGAATAGAGAGGCTGCAAAAGGAACTAAACTTCATTTGCAACAAGCTCCACAACTGAGATGAAAAAGGGCACTGAAAAAATAGACGCTCATGAGATTCCATAGTAGTTGAACACAACACACATTGGTTTTCCACCAAGACACCCCACTGCTGCAACTTGTCCTTTGTGGAAAGTCTACACAGGATGGCCAACCATTGCACAATAGCCCACCTAGGAACTGCATGCTTGTACCACACTACTTTAGCCCAAGGGACCGGAGGTTTGGGCCTTCTGAATGCATTCCAGGCAGACTGGACAGAGAATCTACCATTGGCATTTAAGTTCCAAATAATAGAGTCTTCCCTGGTAGTATTAGAAAGAAGAGAAACCGGTGTATGCTCAATAATCTTTCTAGTGATTGTATTCCTCCCCTGGGCCAAAGCCAATGATTATCAACAATAATAGAAGCCACTTTAGCCTGTAGATTCCTACCCAGATTATAAGTCACTCGGGCACCAAATCTAGCAAGCAGTGGACCCAATGGGTGCCAATTATCTAACCACAAGAAAGTTTGATTTCCATTACCCACCTGGTAAGTAATCCAAGACTGCACAAAATACCTCAGATTGAAAATTTTCCTGATTGTCCAAGATACAGAGTTAGGGACAGTCATATTCCACAACGGCTAGTTAGAGAGAGAAAGAGAGGGGGAAGAGGAGGAGGGAGAGAGAACCTTGTCGGCAGTGGTGGCAAGCCGAGGGCCGGCGGTCTGAGAGGCGATGCAGAAAGTGGCATTGGCGTTGTGACCTTTAAGCCGTCTTGTGTCCCCCAGCGTTGTCGTCTTCTCTTCTAGCCTCCTCCAATGATGATGAACGAGTTTCAAAGTTATCTTTTATGGTTGTATCCAGTTTTGAGTTTTGTGAGAAAAAAAATTTGTGTTTGATTTTGGGGGAGAGAGAGCCGGAGATGGAGAGAGAAGAGTACTAGGTCTCCTCATTTTTTGATTTGACTATTTTACCTTATTTACCACTATGCCATTAAGAATAAATAAATAAATAAATATATATATATGGGTAAAATTTGGGTTTGATGGTTGGAGATGTGCCTACCCAAAATAGGTTTTTACCCAAAATTTGACTCAAATTTGAGAGAAAAAATGGCTGAAGACTAGAGATGCTCTTATGAGCTAAACTCTCACTTTTATGCTGATCTGGGGATGATTAGGAACAAAACCAACGTGTGATCTTCCAATCCCAATTATCTTTTTTACGGAATTTTCCGTGAATAACTGTTTATAAGCAACATCACATGCATCCAAAGTGCATTGAACGGTCTGGATTTTAATGAAACTTTTCCGAGAAAACCTATGGACGGCTGAGATCGTTCAGCACCGCAAATGGCGCCAATCTTCTTTAATCATGAGCTGAATTTTAAGTTCTTTTTATAACTCGGGTGTCGCCGACGTGCATTAATTGTGGAAAATCAATTCCACCGCCCCCTTTGGAGGTCCTAATTAAATTCTAAGCGAATTGGCTTGAAAAAAGATGTTAATATCTGAACTCCTAAATTTCAGGTCTTGACCATCGAGGCAATAGCTAAGTTGAAAATTGGAAGTTTCACACTACAAAAGTTCTCATTAATTAGAAAATGGTCTCTTACTCAATTTTCGCGTTAGAATGATTAAAAAAAAAAGAAGTAAGGGCCCGAGGTGTTCTAAGATGTCGTCAGTAGGAGAAGCTAGCAAAAAAGTTATAAAAATTATCCATCCTTGTGTAACACGATAGTTATTGAGTTGGACACTTCAAGTCTCACCATAGTCATACATTCATGCGTAGTCGATAGTCTTTAATTTAGGACTCGTAAAATGTTATAAAAAGATTAGGACACGATATGACGTTACCCCACCAACATCCACTAATTTTTCCCTAAATTAAGACTAATGAAATGTGGTTATAGAAGGCTTGCAACACGACATGACGTTACCCATGAGCATCCAATAAAATTTCCCTCCAACATAATCCAATTCTCGCACCCCTTTGGTCATGCCTCAAAACGCACTCCTTATTCAAAGTGAGGAATATATTTTTCTCACTCCATTCGTTGTCACGTTTAACAATGGCAATCAAATACACGTTGCAACCGTCAATTAGTGAGAGACTTAATTAAAGCTGTGACAATTTTCTGTATAAACTAACCATATGAGAGTTGATGATAACACCTGAAAGATGTCGAATTTAAAATCTTAAAATACAACAAACCCTTAGATCGATCACATGTCTTGATCACGAGGTCAATCTCAATGATCATTATAATTCAATTCATTAATCAGTAAACCACTTTACACTCTAGTTATATAGTCACTTATTTGTTGGAGTACAACAATTAGGAAAAGTCTAAGAGTATCCACAATGCTATAATCAAAAGTAAAAGATTTTTAAAGTTAACAATATTAGTGCAAAATATGGCTCATAATGCTATAATCAAACTTAACAACCTCCTTAAAAATAATCAAATTTTGGATTTTGAATAATCAAGACTAGCAACCTTTTGACAATAATCAAATTTATTAGAGTACCCTACATATTCTCGATCAAATACACCAATCATTATACAAAAATGTTTTATTTCTCTTCCCTTTTCCCCTCTCTCTTTCTTTTCGAACAATATTTTCAAAAAAATTATTTTTTTAAAAAATAGTTTTTTTCCAAAAAAAAAGTTTCAAAAACTATTTTCTAATATTTCTAGTAAATAGTTTCTATTAGTTTTAAAACTATTTTTAGAAAACCTGTTTTCTACTGTTCACAGTTTTTAGTTTTTTGTAGTTTGAAAAGATGATATGACAAGTTTTGGTTATCCAATTTTGATTATGTCATTGTAAACATCTACATTACTAACCTAGCAATCTTTTAAATGAATAATCAAAAGCTGATGTGGCAACTTTAAGTTATCAATTTTTTATTATAGCATTGTGGATATCCTAATGGATCCTTATTTTGGTTATGGACTAGAAGTGACCATTGTGAAGCTCAACATTGTTAAGCTTAGCAACCTCTTAAGTAAATAATCAAAAGCTGATGTGTCAACTTTTGATTATCTTTTTTTGATTTTACCACTATGGATGACCTAATAACACAATATTTTTAACAATCAGCGCAACATATCTATTTGACACTACCTCATTACTTACTGTAAAACATCTTATTCCATGGAAACTATGTTACGTGACCATTTTGTGTATATTTTTGTGAAAAATGTTGTATTAATAACATTATCATAATAACAAACATGAAAAAAAGACTTCATTATAGTCCAAGTCCAAAAACAGATGGCAGGAAGCAATTGCATCTCGGCCAAGCAATTGCATCTCGGCCTCCAATCTTGACAATTAGTGATCCACATTTGTTTAAACACTCTTGCTCTGACCGGTCAGAGTCTTTTAACAAATCTAAACCAATAAAAACAAATTTTTTAAATCATTATTAAGACACTTTTGAACCGCTAAAATTGCACAAACTACTCTATGAAGTCTAAACCTCAAATAGTAATCATTTGAGTAGCACTTGCCCCGCCCCCATTCATCAGTAGTGCATGCAACAACAGCCTGTTCAGCACCCACCTGCCATCTTTGCTTCAATGGAGTTTGTGTTCCATGCAAATCATGACAGTCGACACAATTCAAAACACCCGTACCAAATTAGAGCAAGTCCACCCGTTGGTACCAAAATAACAATGTTAAAGTCAATTTTATGGCTTGCTCTATGCCCAAAAATAGCTGCACCGGTTTAATGTCATTTTGGAACACTCTCAAATCCAGAGTATTGGATTAAACAAATTCCATTTTCGACACATAGTAAATGGTTGTGATGATGTGGCAAGTTTAGCAATTGCCAAATTGGATACCAAGTTTGGCCCTAGGAATGGCATTGCCAAAATTTTGCATTGAGTTTGGCGCGAGGGTGAAAGAGGATTTAAGATTTTGTTATTCTTAATACCAAATTTCGGCATTTGCAAGGATGAGCTTGCTTTTAGTCACGGTTTTCTATTTGATTAAGTAAAATTGTTCATTATTGGCAAAAGGGTTTATAGGTGCATGAAAAACTCATCTACATAATAAGGGAGAAGGGTTTTGAATCTTATCTCTCTATAAATCCTAACCATTGATTTGCTCCATAAATCCTACGGCTCTCCCTCTCTCTCTCAAACAATATTAATTGCATAATTAACACTAATTAGATCTCACGTTGCACCGTGCCTTCAGGCACGGGCAAACCCTAGTAGGTAATTAAATAAGTCAAAAACTTCAAAACTAATTACGAATAAAAAAGGGGGCGACTATTCGCAACCCTTTATTTTCTCCATTAGCCCACTTCCTTCACATAACCCATCCCCAATATTTTAAAATAAAAATTTTCTCCATATAACCCATTAAATGTATCAGATCTTCCCATTATACCATTCCTCTCAAAAAACCTAAAATTACACTTTTAACTCTTCAAATGAAGCCCTACCGGCTCCCATCATCTCCATAGCCCGCCCACACCTCCATATCCACCTCCTGCAGATTAATAACACCACCGCACCACCACCACTCCTGCCAAAACACCATCGCACCACCGCCACCCCCCCCCCCCCCCCCCCCCTCTGTGCTCCTGTGTTTGTGTAGACATTTTGGTAATTAGGTTATTTTTACTTTCTTATTTATGGTTTTTGAATGTTGAGATATGTACGTAGTCGAAAACGATAATAACGTGAATCAAGTTCGATATTTGTGTAGCGATTTCGGTAATTAGATCCCGAAATTGGTAAGAACTTTCGGTTTTTGAATGTCGAAAGATGTAAGAACTTTCGGTAACAAGAAACCAAAAGATGTAAGAAGTTTCAGTAATCAGAAACCGAAATTTTTTACCACTTCCAGTAATCAGAAACCGGAATATTTTGTTAAAAAAAATTGTTCAGTTTTACACTTGCCTTAGTAGAAATCACCACTAAGTGTAGGGATTAAGTGTTATCTGCATGAAATTGTTTATATTTGCCGAAAAGGTAACCTGAAGTGTTGGAATAATAGTTCATAGCTATTGGAAGTAAAAGTAGGTGTTTGCCTAGCCTTGAACATATGTACGACATAACACTTATGGATTTCAAGAGTATTATTGGCATTTTTAATTTTTTTTTGCCTTTTTGGACTTCTAAGTTTGCATTATTGTTATTGTATGCAGGTTATTATGCGTCCACCGCGTGAAGTTCGAGGACCGGGTCAGGGCCAGGGTGTCCATGAGGAGGAATCTGAGGTTGCTAAGGTAAACTGCTTTCAATAGTTTACAAAAAAATGAAATATGTAAGTACTTTCGGTAATCAGAAACCGAAATTGTTTACCATTTTCAGGAATCAGAATCCGAAATGTTATACTTATGTCAGCAAGCAGATGTTGAAATTCTGGCAGATTATTTTTTTCCAACTTTACACTTGCTCAGTAGTTTGTTTTCGTATTTTATGAACACTAACTTTATGTAGGTTATGCGTTCACCGCCTTAAGTTCGAACTCGAGGAGGTCAAGGTCGGGGCCAGGGCCAGGCCGATATTGCTTTCTACATTGGTCCCATTCGTGCCATATCCGATGTGGAGCCATACCTCCCCGACAGAGCCTTGAGGCAATTTGGTCTAATACAGCGAATAACCGCAGACCCTATAGCACCTCAGCGTGCATCAAGAGGGCAGCACACTTACCACGTTGCTTACGTACGAATGGACTGAAGGATTTTGGTCAAGCCCTGACTAACACTTGGTGCCTGAGGATAAGAGAGAGCGTACACCACCTGTGACTCCTTGGGCGTGTACTAAGGACTACCTTCCGTGGCTGAGGGGCCGAGGTTAGATGTTGGGTTTATGATAAACAGTTCTTTGTTGTATTTTTTGCATGTGTGTGTAAGACATTTGGTAGTTAGAGATGTTGGGCTTATGGGGAACGGACATTTGGTCAGACTTGTTCTACTCTCTCTCGTAACAAGTTTAACGAATTGGCAAAAGCAGGTTTTTGTTTCGAATTATTCATATGTCATAGTTTTTTTCTTGATGCTCACTGTCTATTGATTGCTAAGAATGCACTAGGAAAGCAAAGGGCTATGTAGTGGGACCAACTTAAACTAGCAACCACGATTACAAACTAGACCAACTTAAACTAGCAACCACGATTACATAAAAAAAAACTGAGGACTGATCAATTGCAATTGGGAAGACAACATTCGGCCATTAGGGGGCCTGAACCAACCATTGATATATACAACATGATATTGTGCAATTGCCCGTGTTCATTTCTCAATTACGCACTGAAGGCTTGTGCTAGTGATATTCAAACATGTAGTTTTATGAAGCCAGAACAAAACGATGTTTCTTAGTACAAGGCAAACACCCATATCCACCAACATAGTCGACTGCTCCGAAGACAACCTCCTGGGATAAGCGTGCCCTTCAAGCTGTTCTGCGGGACGATGATTGTGATTGTCGTTGAAGACAGTGACAGGCCAACCTTCCAACCCCTTAACACATCTCAGTTCAAACGGCATTCGCATTTCTTAGTTCCTATGACGTGTGCTATCTTCTTTGCCTTCGGTTCTTTGCCCTTCTCCTTCACATTGTCTCCTTTGTCCTTTGCCTTGTTGATAAACTGTTTATACTTTCCACCCCGTTCACATGCAAACCGCATTATTGGCCTTCAGTTTTTTGCCATTCTCTCTGACGCCTTAATGATAATCACAAACCCATTTTTTTGACCTGCAGATATTATCCAATGTCTCAACTCATCTTCAGATGGAAAAACCTACAAACATGGTTGAACAAAAACATTCAATAGCAGTAAAACAACAAAATCAAAAGAACCAATAAATTACGTTATTTGAAAACACTCACCTTCTAAACGCCCCTGTGAAATCATATAGGGCCACTGGAGCTATGTGGCTGCCGTGCGTTGACTAACTGTCAAAAATAACTATCAATTTCGATAACTATACGTCGAACGTGTGTGCACAATACAGTAACTAACTGCCAAATTCTAGTAAAAATAAACATGTATACGAAAATCCTATATACATTTCGGTAAATAGCTGTTGAAAACAAGATTATATTTCAGTAATCACATGTTGGAAATGCATACACACATCAGTAATTAATTGCCGAACTAGAGTATAACAAATATCGGTAATTAACTGCCGAACTAGAGTTTAACAAATAAAAGATACATATATTTCACTAATTGAATGCTAAAACTATATCTGAATTTCGATAACTAACTGTCGAATATGCTAATTGTTTATGGTGGTTAACTACTAAATTACTTAACTTATTCGAACCTAAAACACCGAAAAACTGGTTTAAAATTTTGTGCCACTGTGAACAGGGAAAACCTACCTCCTCATCACACGGCTTCCAAGATAAAATATCCATCACAGCAACTTTCTTCTCAGCCATCATATCGTTGGCGATAGAATTTGATTTCATTTCAATTTCAAAATCTAAACCTAAACCTAGAAGTAGGTCATCTCTTTTTTTTCAATGGAAGGACTGGATCTTCCATTGATACAATATGTGGCCTTTGCTCCTCCATTGAGATTAAAATGATGAACAAGATTGAGAGAGAAAGAGAGGAGAAGACAGAGGATGAAGATGAGAGGGATGGGTTTTGATTGTGTGGAGGAACCCAGTCGACTGGTTCCTCCCAGTCGTCCATTTTTATTTTTTTTTGGTCAAAGTGACTGATGAAGGGAGGATGATGATTTGGGGGGGAACTGGAGGAAGATGATTTTGGAGTTGGGAGAGAAAATTTAGTGTAGGATTTAAAAATGGTGCGTTATGTGTAGAAATTCAAAAGGGCATATAGGTCATTTCATGAATAGGTATAAGGACAAGTAGGTCAATTTGCACGGGGGTCATGTTGTAATTACTTGGAAAATTTTTGACCGTCCATATGGAGTAAAAGGTTGCAAATAGCGGCCCCCAATTTCAAGAAAAAATCAAGCAGTGCAAACTTTCGGGGCCAACAAAATGATAGCCCGTACGAAAATTTCCATTAGCAGATTAGGGCGAGGATGGGGATGGTAAACAAGTTTGGAAATCAGGGACGGAGGTAGTGATATCCAATCCCGATCCGCCCCGTTGCCATCTCTTCTCGATTTGTGGCAGCGTGCTACTCCACCTCTGATGTTGGTGCTCCATTCGGGCACCTATGACGGTGGATCTCGGGATGATGCACAGCACAATGCTATTCGCTAGCCACACAGCACCATCCCCCAGTTCCTCGCTCACCCCCTCTCCCTCTTATCTGTTTCTGGGTGAGAAAAAGATGAGGGCTCTACTAGTGTCGGGAGGCTTTGGTTTGGGATGGAGTGATGGCCAACTAGGAATTCTGGCTTTGGTGTTTGACTGTGGTTTCTGGAGGAGTGATGTCAAACTAGGGTTTGTGTTGGTAAATGCTAGATACCTGTATTTATCTTCGCTGTTACTGTGAATTACTGGCTACATTTTTGGCAGCAAAACCGCCTTGTTTTCTGCAAAACACAGGGGGCTGCATATTTGGTCTTCAAGTCCAAACAAAAGTTATGCAAAATATGAAAATATAAGACATAATTTAAGTGCATCTCTGTGCTTCTACATCAGTTTTAAAGGGAATAAAATACACGACTCAAACATAACACAACATAACCTAAATTAACCAGCAAAAACATGACATTAAGTTAAACCGGCAAAAACACCATTCACAAACACTTGAACATCCATACGATTAATGCATCTTCACTGCCTCCTTCCTATATCGGTACTCACCTGCTTAAACAAAAACATAAAATCAATCAAAGATACGTACAACTGTAATGATCAACGAATTTAAGCATTAATTGCCACACAATTATCCCACAGCCTCCAAGTCTCAACAAAGATGACCTGCTAAGATACCACAGAGAATAGTTCATTTTCAATTTCAGCATTGATTTACACTTTCACAAGAATCAGTTTCCCCACGAAGCTTAACAATTATACCACTAAATTGGTTGAAGCGGCCAAAGTAAAAATGACACAACAATCGCTCCCAACAGTGGAAAAGATTACACAATTGGGTGACACTTGACAATATCCAAACTACACAGGCCGTTTGGCAGTAGGAAGAAATATAAACTCCATCACTACAAGTAAGAGGCTTTAAACTACAATCTCATGAGAAAAACTTGCCCAAGATTTATTAATGTCGTTTGAAACTGAAACTTGCCAAGACTGAAGTACTATAATAAAAACAAACAGAAAACATACATGAAATTGGCATTCAGGAAGTACGATAGGGAAATCAAAGGCAATTCCCAGTAAAGCCTTATCCTTATATGTCAAACCATTAACATCATACACATGCTAACACACAAACATATGATCATCAATTACAAGACTTAAATTGCGCAATAAATAATGCACAAGCAAAGTCAAAACATGCGTTAAAACATAGCTGTTGTTTCTTCCTATGTCCCACAGTCCTTCAAAACTGCCAACGCACCTGCTCTTAATCCTCGCTCTCGCAAATTGTAGTAGTATGCAAAGGCGGAGGGATTAAGGGTCAAGGGGGGTTCCTTGACCCCACTAAGGTGTTAAGTTTTCATTGGATAAGTGTGATTTCTTTGGGAATTTAATTAACTTGCCCCATATGTAAAATGTATTCTTGCCCCAAAGAGCAGCAAAAATTACAGCACCTTGCCCTTCACAGCTCATGCTTTTTTGTCTTCTTCATCCCCCAACTTGGGAAACCTTTGTTGGGTTTGGCATAGTTAAAGTTCTTGGCTACATATTAGGAAATTTTTCCCCCAATTTTTATAAACTCTGCAGGTAAAGGAATTATACGCCATTGTGTTACTAAGTTGGACCTTCTTCTTTTTTTTGAAAAGCAAATTAGTTTTGGACCTTGTGATTGAGAATCTTGTAAGAATTTAACTTGTGTGTTATTTTGGGCAAGAAGAATTTAATTTATGTTGTTGTGCATTGACTTGACATCCACAAAATATGAATATCGTATGGGTCAATCGCAAACACAATTATATGTTATGAATAGATTTCCACTTAACTACTTTATAAAATGTTTGGCATTTCGGTGTATTTTTTTGGAGCATAATTGCAGATGATTATGTGTTACACTCCTTTCTATTTGGCATTTCAGTGTATTCCAGATCATCAAGTACGAAAAATAGAATTTATTTATCGTAGATAATTGACCCCACTGCCAGTAAATCCTGGCTCCGCCCCTAGTAGTATGGGATGTTTCGCTCACGAACCAGCACTATGTGACCAAGGTTTCTTCCCACCGCCATATAGACTATTCATCCATTACAAATTCAAAGTAGGGAAATGCTGGTTACTTGATAGGCTACTTTTTAGTTGGCAATTATACAGTAAATAATACTATTAAGATATTATTATTTACCAATTCTATGCCGTAAAAAATAAAATAATTCAGGAAAGCAATATGCAAGGAAATTCCTGGTGACTAAAACAAAAAGAAAAAAAAAAGGCAGCAGAAAAGAAATATGCAAGGAAATTCCCGGCATCGGAAAAAAAAAAGCAGCCCAAAAGAAGAAGAAGAAGAATCTGGGATAGATACACACATGCCTTTCTCCTCACCAAAAGTTTGGTATCATAAGCCTTCTTACAAGACTATGAATGAAATCATTCAGGGGCAAGGTTAGAATTTCTAGTCTCTAAACTTCACAGATTGTGCATTGACACCATTCTGCCCCCGCACATTAGCCGCATTACCATCCATCTATGTTGTCTATGCAGGGACTTGTTCAAGTTCCAGGGTCAGAGTTAGAGAGAATGTTGTCAAACAATATAACAGCATATCCACACATTGAGAACTTGAATGAAAAAGCATAGCAGGTATACAAGTAGGGTGGAAGAGTGATGAAAAATGTAAAGTCCCTGACCTGAATACATAATCTTTTGAAAGGGACAACACTATTTTCTTTTGTGGACTCAAACGTACATGGGAGGAAAATTTTGATTTGATTGGTTAAACGGAAGTGTTTGCGCCTGTCAGTCTTTCCACTGTACTTAGTGGTGACTGTTGTAAAACCTTTTCTTCTTTTCCAGTATGGGTGTGCGCACGTCAAATGACTCGATAATCAATTTTCTCATTCCTTTCACAGGGAAGCACCATGTGTCTAACACAGGCTGCCTCCTCCCCCTTCTGTCTCTCCCTCTATTCTTTGGCTACAAAGATCAAGACTGGCACTTCGTTAAGCTAACCAACGGATGGATCTCAAACTATTTTCGGTTCAACTCTAATTGCTCTTGCTGATGCTAGTGGTATATTGCTTACAGAAGTCAATCGTCATATTCAACCATTAGACAAAATGGCTCCTCATTTATGAAATCCACCAACCCTTTAGCCTTTTATTTTCTCCCCTAAGTTTAGTGACTATTGCCACCACCACACCCCCCCCCCCCCCCCCCCCCCCCCCCCCCGCTCAGCTCTCACCACCTCCACCTACACTAGTCCACTGGTCTCCAGAAATCAAGAGGCCACCATCTTCCCAGAAGCATCTTTCCAGCCACTTTAGGCGCTATCTTCCCAAACATACTACAATGTTCAAAGGGAGAACACCACAGGGTCTCCCTCTTTTAAAGCTATGTAAGGTCTTTTTTAAGTCATAACGTCATTGTTAGTAAACTATTTCTTCTCTCCTTCTAAGATTTGACAACTGCTCTCAACTTAACTGAGTGCCCCTAAAGCTCACTTTTTTAGTTTTTACTCCTCAATTTTATAAACATGATCATCTGTCAGGCAATGTTTCATCAATTTGGTAAACTATTTCTTCTCTCCTTCTAAGATTTGACAACTGCTCTCAACTTAACTGAGTGCCCCTAAAGCTCACTTTTTTAGTTTTTACTCCTCAATTTTATAAACATGATCATCTGTCAGGCAATGTTTCATCAATTTGGTAAACTATTTCTTCTCTCCTTCTAAGATTTGACAACTGCTCTCAACTTAACTGAGTGCCCCTAAAGCTCACTTATTTAGTTTTTACTCCTCAATTTTATAAACATGATCATCTGTCAGGCAATGTTTCTATCAATTTGGTAAACTATTTCTTCTCTCCTTCTAAGATTTGACAACTGCTCTCAACTTAACTGAGTGCCCCTAAAGCTCACCTTTTTAATTTTTACTACTCAATTTTATCGACTTGATTATCTGTCAGGCAATGTTTCATCAATTTTGCCTCGCTGTGGACACTTCGTTATTTTATCCTACTAAAAATAAATAAACACCATATCTTGCAATACAGTGTGGATCATCACCTTAAACTGCGTTTGTCAAATAGACTGCGTGTGCCTAATCTCATACTATATTTGTTTCTTGTATTCCCATTAAGTGCCCTATTCAGTTTTCTACTCATGCTTCTGTTTTCTATTTTCCTAAATACAAAGGTGCATTAGAATTATGTTCGTGTAGGAATGTTGAAGAATGAAAAGCCGAAAAGTGGGCGAGGATAAAAAATAAAAGAAGAAGAAAGCACGATAGCAGATGAAAAGCCTCTCTCTCTCAATGCTATAAATACGAAGAAAAAAAAATACTCCACTAAACATGAAAAAGTGGAAGAACTTTACCGTTTATAAAATCGTCCTGGAAGGGAGTAGAGTTGGGGCCCAAATTATTCAACGTGAGGACACCAGTGGTCGTCGACTGGGAAACAATTGCTTTGTAACGTTTGGTGAGGCCGCCGGCGCAATCCTCCTCGTCGACTGCGCTGAACGTGATGATAAATTTGGTTATTCCCCGGTCATATTCAAGGCTGGCTTCCAGCACCTCCACGAACCGAAGATTACCCTTAGCCCCCTTCTCCGCCTCGTCGTCTTCGCTTTTCGAATTGTGTTCGTTCACGGCAGACTGGGCTATGCTCACAATTTCGATATTGTTTTGGGGATCCATGATGGTGGCCGTGATGGTTTGAAAGATGTATGAATCTTTTGGATAGTGGGAGAAACTAATCCCTATTGAACGACCAGCAAGCCAATCGGCCATTGAAAAATGGCATCCCCGCCGATGGTGGATGGTGTTGATGATGATTGGGGTTGAGAAGCAGCTTTTTAAAAGCTCTGAAATTCCAGTTTTGCAGCGTTGGCGAACAACGGCGTTCCCTCCTCTTCCGCTGCTAAGGAGAATCCGGAGAGCCATAGCAAATCCTAGATCTGGTTTCTCACAGATAAGCCCAAGCTGAACCCTAGATCTGGTTTTATCAATAATGCTACACTTACAACCTTCTTTTACAACATCTTTACAACATTGCTGACATGGCAGTGGAGGGGATTCACTCACTTAATCCAGTTAAAAAAAAAAGGAGAGAGAAAAGGGACTGAAATCCCTGGAATTCAAAACATGCGATTGTTTTTCCAAATCACACCAGACTTCAACAACTAGGGAGAGTGAGGCGACCTCCCACCACCGCCGACCGCCACCACTGCCTCCCCACCTCCGGTGACCACCTCCCATCAACGAGAGACCCCTGTGCCTCCGGCAACCACCACCACCGCACCGACGAGATTCAAAATCACGCAGAGAGAGGACTACGAACCAGATCAACGACCAAGGTCTCTCTCTCTATCTCTCTCTCTCTTTGTGTCTGTGGGTGTTCTATATTTGAGCCTTCAACTCAGTTTTTTGGGTTACAAAAGAACCCTAATTCGAAATTTGCCTTGTAATTGGAAAACCCCCAAATTACCCTGCACTTGCACGAGCTTCCATCTGAATTGTATGAGTTCGAAGCCCTAATTTTATTGCTTCGCTGGTATGGATGTGCAAAAAAAAAAATTACACTAGCCCTGTATATAATATACAACTTGTAGGTTGGCACAAGCTAGGTGCGTGCACCTTATCCTATGTAATATCTATTGTTTTGCGTCATTCGGTTAGTTGAGCTGTAGAAAAGTCTTACATGAGCAGTAGAAAAGCCTTATATGAAAAGCAGTTTTATGACTTGTCTGTTGTAGTAGTGAAGTTGAGTTTTCAAATGGTATTCGACAAATTAACTCGTTCGAGTTACTTTTTCTAAACATCTACTCTATGAACTCCTGACCCCTGCTTCCTTTAACCAACTCTTTTCGACATTCCCTTAGTTGTTGAATATGATTGAACCAGTTGAAGTCCCCTGGGCCAAAAGTTCTTGATTTGTATGTGTGTCATTTTAAGGGACAGTAACGGTCCAGGCAAACCAATTCTGCAGATTGACAAAAGGAAAACGGTTGCAGTTATTTGTAATCTTTTCTCACTGGAAAAACATTGCTGATTGCTTGGTAGTTTCTACATGTCCAACTTCAGGAAAAAAAAAATTCATTTGCTACTACTTTTATGGTGCAACCTTATTTTTTTTGTTATGGCACAGCCTTGTTTTGATACAATTAATGGCTGAAAGTGGCTTTGTTTGCTACTGTTCTTTCAGCCTTGTTTTGGCTGAAAAAGCCTTCTTTTGATGGTAGTATGTTCATGCTTGTGCAACTGTTATGGCTAGTCATGCCTTGTTTTGGTACTATTTTCTTGGAACCACTCTATTTGTTGTACTGTTGTGATCAAGGGCAATTAAGTTTATGGAAGCATAATGCCTTTGCGGTGGTCCTCAAACACATTGCCCTTGAGTCTCCAAAAAACTTAATTGCCCTCATCCCCAAACTTGTCTGCTTGTAATATTTGAGTGCCCTCTCCAATCATGACTATTGAATAAGGATGGCATGTTTGTTTGTGAACTTGGAAACATATACATGAATTGGTTGAAGCCTGTTCCAGTTGGGCATGAACTTCGAGAAAATTGGAAGATGCTTCCACCTTGTGCCATATTCGGTTGCATATTATGGGGCATCAAGTTTGGCCACATTGATTGCCCCATGTAGCTTTGATGACTCTGGCCAACAATAAAAATGAGAATTAACAATAACTTTAACATGATTCATGAAATTGTGCAATAAACTAAAATTTCTTACATTTACATTGACAACACTCTCTTGTGTCCCAAACACATGGTCAACCACAATCTCCTCAACCTCCTGAAATTAGCAAATAAAATAATTATTAAGTATTCATCGAATATTATTATATGTCCATATTAACAAATCATAAAGAACTTATATCTTAGCTTTTTCCCTGGGCAATGTCGTCTTCTTCTTTTCTATTTTCTTCTTAACAGCTTTTTTCACAACACCTTGCATCCTTTTACACGGCGGTCTCCCTTTTCGACGAAGACCTTCCGGGTCAAGTATGTTCGTACTCTGTTTGGTTTTAATAACCTCATCTCCAAGTGAAAATGAATCATTAGGAGTTTTGAAACCCACATTACTTTCACAATTAACCGAAACGTCCATCAACTCTCGTTTTAGTTCATGTACCCGTGTCATCACCATATCGTACTTCTCTTGAGATGCTTCTGCTAAATCAGCAACCTCATTAAAGAGATTGCACATATTGTCATGCCGACGCGTTTCAATTGACGTTGACAACTTATCGTAACATATCCGAACTTTAGTGTGTACCCTTTTCACATTTTTGCACCATCTTTTCAACACATACTTGTCAGGCACTTTTTGAATTCCTCTTTGAAACCACACCATCAATTGGTGTTTGCACACCATTCCTCTAAAATCAAACAATCGACAATTACAATGTGTTTCATTGGTTTCAGAATTAAAATCGACAGTAAATGACACTTGTTTCCTCTTTTTCTCTTCTTCTTCTCCAAATGTAACCCACTCTTGTACCTCATATTCGGACATAATACCACATTCTTTTGTCTTTGAACACAAACAGTCAAGTTTTTCAAAAAACTGCTTTTGAAACTCCTAAAACTTTGAATTCATGTAAGCACTTTGAAATTGCTTCTCCAACTCATCTTCAGTTAGTAACGGGATATAAGTGTGGAGACTTTTCGCATCTAGTTCATTTTCACTCTCTATCTTATTCGCCAAAGCATTTTCATACTGCTCCACAAACTGTTTCAAGGTCGTCTTTTTATGAATGTAACCATCGAAATATGCATTCATACTCTCGCTTCTTTGTGTGGATGACATCCCCGCCCAAAACATATCTTTCAAATAAGCAGGCACCCATCGTTTCCTTTCCAGATACAACCCATGTAACCATGTATTACTTTGAAGCTCATACTTTTTGATGAATATATCCCAAGTATCCTCAAATTGTTTTATTGTCAGTGAATCATAAACAACCTTGCGCATACACACCCTAATTTTCTCGTAGGCGTTGTACCCATTCAATTTTTCAGGCAACTTTTTCATAATATGCCATATGCACCACCGATGTCGGGTGTTAGGGAATATTTTTTCTATACCATTCTTCATAGCCAAACATTGGTCGGTAATAATTGCTCTCGGAGCACGACCCCACATGCATGTCTTCCAAGTTTGAAATAGCCACGAAAATGACTCTGTATCTTCATGAGAGATTAGCCCACATCCCAATAAAATAGATTGACCATGATAATTCACACCTACAAATGGAGCAAAAGGCATGTTATACCTGTTTACCAAGTACGTTGTGTCAAAAGTTACAACATCACCGAACTCCTTACAAGCTGCCCTACTCCTTGCATCAGCCCAGAAGACATTTCTTAATCGACCATTATCATCCAAATCCATTGCAAAAAAGAAGTCAGAATTGTCGGCTTTCATCTTCATGAAATAATTGTGCATTGCCTCAGCATCTCCTTCCTTAACTAGTGAACGTCGCACTTTATCCACATAATTTCGGCAATCTTTCTGACCATACGGAAGCTTATCAGGTCCCCCAGCCTCAATCTGAAGTGAGTCATAAGTCTTGTTTAGGTTGATCCCGGCTTTATCATTTAGTTCAAGCTTTCTTTTGACATGCTCATCAAGTATCCTATTGCATTTGAAATACCGTACCTTTGAAGGGCTCTATACATGATTGTGCTCCCAAACAATCCGGTTTAACCTCCACTTTCCATCCGGCAGTATAACAACAGTAACGTGAGCTGGACAATCAATTTTGGATTGCGGACGTGGTTTTGCTAGGTTGCTTGTTGTCACCTTTGCCTTTCCACCACGACTGCAAGAAAGAGTTACATAACTCAACTTCCCATCTTTTCCCTTTCTCGATGTTCTTTTGCACACAGCAAACCCTTTTTCTTTAGCAAATTGACAGTAATAGAAATAAGCTTTGTCTAATGAGTCAAATGTCATTCCCACTTTTGGTTCCTCAACTCTATCTTCACAATTTTCTATTGCCTCATTCCCATCCTCAGTAGTATTTATCCCATCACACTCTTTGTTTGAAGGACCTACCTCTTCTTCATTTTCACTATATCCACTCCATAACTCTTCTTCTTCTCCAGTGACTCTGCAAAATTGAAGAAAAAAAACCCCTCTTAATAATGCATGGAATTGACATAAAGATTGTATTTTAGGGTACTATCAAAATTGATTGGATTATATTACAGGATGGGAAAAATACCTGCCAAAATCAATTTGGTCATCTTCGTTTGTCCTCCGCTTCGGCGATGGAGAGGGCATTGCCGACGGAATAGACTCCGGCGACATCATCTACTTTTTTAGAAACAAAGGAAACATATTAGATACATAGCACATGAGAAAGGGGTCTAATTAAAATCAAAAGTCAATTAGAGCACATAACGACTTTTAGAATAGATTTCTTATTTACAAATATAAACAAAAGCCATAATCAGTTGTATTGGGATGAATGACTGACCACTAATTGGGAATTCCTAAGTCTAGGTTTCAATATGAAATGAACCTTGTAGGAATCAATTTACAAATGCAACAGTGAACACATACAATAGACAATAATGGTTGCACACCCAATTTTACTAACATAGGCTGGGAAGTGTTTGTTGCAAATTGAGCCTCAAAATACAATCCGAAAAAGAAAATTTCACCATAAACAACAAATTGGATTCCAAAAGATGCTCTTCCAAAAAATATAAAACCAATTCCCTAACTTAATAGTGCTAGTAAAATTAGGGTCACCAAGAAGTTGCTGTCCATGAGAATAAAAACTTCAGTTCAAATATAAAACACCCACTGACATACAGAGAGAGAGAGAGACCTTGGTTGAAGTTCGTCGATCTGGTTCGTAGTCCTCTCTCTGCGTGGTTTTGAATCTCGTCGGTGCGGTGGCGGTGGTTGACAGAGGCACAGGGGTCTCTCGCCAATAGGAGGTGGTTGCCGGAGGTGGGGAAGCAATGGTGGTGGTCGGCAGTGGTGGGTGGTTGCCTCACTCTCCCGCTCTCCCTAGTTTGGTCGATGTTTGGTGTGATTTGGGAAAAACAACCACGCATTTTGAATTCCAGGGATTTTGGTCCCTTTTCTCTCCTTTTTTTTTTTTTTTAAACTGGGGTTAAGTGAGTGGGCCCCTCCACAGCCATGTCAGCAATGTTGTAAAAGAGTGTTATAAGTGTAGCATTATTGTTTCCAGAAGCCACTACTATGATTAGGCTTGAATACTTAAATGGTCTTTACAAAATAGAGTGAGTTTCAATTTCGTCCTTGAAAATTTTTTTGTTTCAATTTCGTCCTTCCAGCTTTTGACTCATTTCAATGTCATCCTTACCGTCAACCAGTGGATGGAATTCGCCTACGTGGATAACGAAAGCCTTTTGTGGGAGCCTTTTCAGCACCAGCACACCTACCTGGCCCCACCTTTCTTCCCCCCAATATTACTCATGTTCTTTTCCCCCCCAAAATCAGAGCAATAAGGTTTCTCCCAAATCAGTTCTTCCCCGTTTGAAGCCCTAAATGCGATCCCCAAACAACATCATCAACCTTACCAAAAACCCTCTCCATCACTTAGCAGATGCATCATCGACCTCAATAATGGCTACCCATTCATCAAATAGCAGTGCAAGCAGTCAAAAGGATCAGCTTCGCAAGTGCGGCAAGAAACTAGTGTTGACGCCTTCAAGGAAGGATGATAACCTGTCTAAGGGTTTTTGATAAGAAACGTATTGTTAAGCCTCTCGTTATCCATGTAGGCAAATTCCATCCACTGGTTAACGGAAAGGGTGATATTGAAATGAGTCACAAACTGGAAGGACAAAATTGAAACAAAAAATTTTACAATGACAAAATTGAAACCGACTCTATTTTGTAAGGACCATTTAAGTATTTAAGCCCTATGATTATGATTCATGGGGAGTGGTTCAGAATGGGGAAATGACGGCGACTTGGGTTGGGTTGGTTAGGTTATTGGGGCTAACCTTGGGCTTGCATTTAGTAGCCCAACCTGACCTGACCTGGCCTGGTTATATGACTTTTTGGGTTTTCCCTATTCATTGTGTTAGGAGTATTGTTTTAGGCCTTGTTTAATAAAAGTGATAGATGAGTGCGATTTGTAAGAAAGATATGATTGGAAGGGTGTTTTGGCAATTTTAGACAGTATGAACAAGGGTTGTCAAAAAAAATCGGTAAACCGTACTTAAGAACCGGTCTATTTGGATTGGTTCTGTAGTTTAATAGATTGGTTTTGTTCTAAAAAAAATGAGAACCGGATATTTTGGTTGCGTCTCTAGTTCCATAATTTGGAACCATGATTCTAACTGAACCAAACCGTTTACCTACATATGTATATGTTTGAAAAATCTATCAGTAAATACATTGCATCTGCATCAATAAAAAGTACACAGGATACATCAATCGCGCAATCCACCAACCCTTTGTTTCCCACAAAACTCTCCTAACTCCCTGTCACATTCTTTTGTTTCGCGTAAACCCTATTTTAGTAATTTGATTTCGTTGTTTTGTTGGGCTTCTGTTTTCACCCATTTTTGACACTTTTAGAAAGAGCTAATGATTGAGTGTCACATAGCAAGTGAGCCTGAACTCATGGTCAACAAAGAGTCAAAATCAAGTGAGCCCGCTTGGTTGGTCAACGAGAAAGTCAAAGTTGATCAAGTCCAAATGCAAAAATGATCAACGGTTGAAGAATCAATCCCAAAATGACAAAGGTACCCTAGATTTGCCCTACCCTAATATTCAGCAACGAACTCCTAATTTTCAGGATAGTTGAAATTTTTCAGGGTCTGATTGCATTCACAGGCATATTCTCAAGAAATAGTCCTTCACTCCCCTGGATTTTAGGCATTAAAAAGGTTAAATATGTGAGGATCAGGCATTCAAATAAAAGTTGGATTTTCATGCGCAAAAAAACAAAGCTAAGAGAAATATCATTTGATATGGGTTCCTTTGTTTGAAAAGAAATTAACTAAAAATCCCAGTACCATATAATTAGTATTATTTTTAAGATACATGAATGCCGAATCATAGACAAAGCACATATATACATTGGATTAATAAAAGAGGAATTTTTACGTAATTTTTTAAATAATATTCTCTCTCTGTGGATGTCAAGGCCCCATTCCGCTAAAATTAAGTACTTATTTTTTGAATAAATGTGATATATTGTGAAAGAATGACATGTTTCGTAACGGAAAATAAGCACTTAAAAAATAAGAATCTTAGCAGAATGAGACCCATGTTCTCGCTTCCTACAAATTATGGTCCTTCAAGATCGTATGCTATAAACAAAACAGAGAGAAATTGGAGGTTAAAAGAACGCTAATGGACGTGAAGAGCTCTCCTTCATGAAGATTGAAATCCGACTATTTAATTACGAAACAATCATTTAAAAAGTTAATAAGATGTCTTGGCCCGCCCCTGTGAGAGAGCTAGATTCAGGTATCAGCCCTGTTAATTCGATCACGATAATCCTGTCGATATGCATGTAAGACTCTTAGGCTTGTGATCTGGGTTGGCTCCCACATCGGAAGTTTGAGTTTTTTTTTTTTTGATCGGCATCGGGAGTTTGAGTTAAGTGTGTGTGTTTAAGATGATCCTCATATCCCTCCCTAGTTAGTAATTGCCTAGTAGAGGTGGTAGATAAAATTAATTCTCATCCTTCCGTGTTAAAAAAAAAAAAAAAAAACAAGATTGACACCCCTTGGGGTATTTCAGACATTTTTTAGAAATCAGAACGTCAATGAGACCGGAAGACAGGCCATACTTGTTGTCCACGACTTCGTATGGAATGGAACAAATGTCAAAAAGTGGAAGGGCCACTCCCCTAAGCTTTTCAAAAATAAATAAATTGCGAAAAGTTGACAAAATTTTCTCCACATGCGCAAACCGCATTCACTCTAGCCTAGCAAGGGAATCGATTCCCAATATACTGTATCCACATGTTACAAAATTCCAGTACCGAGTAAATAACCTGTCCTGATACCTGGGTCCGTTTATTTTAACGAGGGATGGCAAATTAAATTCAAATTTATTAAATAATCTAAATTCATTCATTAAAAGATAGATCCAACTCAGTCCATTTATTAGCTGCGTTAGAATGGGTCTAACACATCTAATCTATTTATTAATTGAATTTTAATTGAATCAATTTAAATGACTCAATAAGTCATGAGTATAACTCAACAAAAATCAGCTTATTTGGACGGTTGAGATAAATAAACAGATCCAACACAACTGCAGCAGCAAATTGAAGAGGAGAATTCTGTTGAATAATCGGCTGTTTGGAGCCTTGGCATTGGGCTGGAGATTCACCAGATTATTGTTCTGTATCTATAGCTGAATTGAATAGGCAGGGAAGGATCAATGAATCGGAGTATCGCTCTTCATGGATCGGAACAGTGGATGAGAGAGAGAGAGGGGTTGTTTTACTTGCCTTTGTTGTGCAAATTGCTATTGATTTGGTCGATCAATATTCAATGCGAGGAGTATTTTTTCCAATTTTACTGTGTGAAATCAACAATATTGATTTATTGAATCAAAATCATGTTGGAGAGAGAGAGGGGTAAGAGGAGAGGGAAAATGAATTTAGACGGAAGCACATTAGTTTAGAGAGAAAAAAACATGATTACGGGGTAATTTGGAGGAGGGAAATTGGAGAGAGAGTGTGTGAATGAATGAGAGAGAGAGAGAGAGAGAGAGAGAGAGAATGAATGGGAGAGAAATTTGGAGCTAAATTGAGCCGTTTTCCTCCAATTTTACTGCTGTAATTAAGTGTACAGGGGTAATTTGGTAATTTTAGTGTACATAAATATTTTAGTCATTTAATTTTATAGGGGTAATATGGTCATTTTAGTATACATTGATATTTTAGTCATTTTAAATTTTAGTATATATGTAATTAGGTTAATTGACGGGTCGGGTTTGCTTTTAAATAAATGGGTCGGATTGGATATGAGTAATTAGACTTGTAATTAATGGGTCTAAATGGGTCAATGACCCATTAAAGATCCAACTCATTAATAACTTACCCAATTTGGCCCAAACTCACTCATTTGCCACCCCTAAAAGTAGGATGCATGCACTCAAATTGGTTAAAGATCCTAATTTTCCGAAATTATGAAATCTACCATTCTCTTCTTTCTTTTTCTTTTTCTTTCTTTTTTTTTTTTTTTAATCTTTAGAGGCTCCTGTGTTCAAATGTTTTGCTTTAGGGGTCCCCAAGGCCCGTTTGAACCGTGACAGATTTGACGGGGTTCGAAATAAGTTTGGATTGAGATTTTCATAGTACCGAGAGATTAATAGCGAGGTTGCTAGTTAATTCTCTACGTTTGTTTCACATTCTCGACTAATATTGAGAGACCAATCCCATCATCCTCTAGTGGGGGCAGTGGAAGTTGTTAATAACTTAATACCCTTCTTCTTCTTTTTTCCCTCGGCAATACCCTTTATTTTGAACCGAATTGAATTGAAAATTAATTTTAGAAGAGATCGGGGATTGTGCGCAAGGATTTTGAAACCCAAAACGAACAAAAGTGCAATTCATATCGATGCAAAAAGAGCATATCCTACCATCGCACCATTATTAATACAAATTGAAGATTCATGCTGGGAGCTAGCCCGTGTGCTTTTTCCACAAGGGTGTTTAATCTCGACTGATGAATATGTTAGAAATTTTAATATCCAAAAGACTTTTACGAAAAAATACTACTCACTATCTATGGTTTTATGTTGAGTAATTTTATTACATCTCAAATCACTAAACGCTGAGTAGGAGAGACCATACCAATATGCGGTGGGAGAAATCTTGTGACTTCTCCGCTTATAAACGTCTGAAATAGTACTTCTTCTTCTTTTTTTATATACTTCTTCGATCTCAAAATTTTGATTCATTATTATTTTTGGATGTGAGAATCTTTGTCTACTCTTACTAGTCAAGAGAGGGAAAAAAAAGAAGTCGAGAATTAAAATGCTTTCCAAAAATGGATCGGAAAGAAAAAATTCATTGGAGCCCAAAAAGTAATGATTACATTTCTGAAGGAAGTACCCTAGAAAATGGGCTGGGTTGGGCCTGCTGGTGCAGTGGGCCTGCTGCTGGTACGAATATAGTCATCATAGAGCATCCATGGCCCGTTTGGATGCTGCTATATGTAGACACCTCATTCTGGACTGTCCAGATAGCGTTATTTGTCGATCTTTTATTTCCCCGATGATGATCTTAGTCGAAAACAGTTTAAGGACAAATGTGTGATTGAGCTTTGAGCGTCCCGAACCTCTCTCAAAACCCCTTTCAAACCCTTCAAACCAGAGCCAAATAGCCCCAGCAAAACCCAATTGGCATACGCCAGTGTCCTGGAGGCGTACGCCAGTCACCTGCCACGTGTCAGTCATCGACCAGGGGCCCATCTTTTACTGGCGCACACCAGTTAATAGTGGCGCACGCCAGTCAAATCCAGTCAAATCAACTTTATTCAGCAACTTGGGCGGGACTTTTGTGCCACCCTGACGTCGGCTACAGCGTCCCTGATGATTACTCTTGGCAGAGACGTTCCCTCTCTCTCCTACACCCCCCATCAAGGCAAGTCCCATGCATTTAATGCATGGGAGGCTCCAACCTTGCCTTAACCAGCCAAACAAGGCCCTAGATCAAACTGATCTCAGTCACTCCCCCTCTATAAATACCCCCCTTGCATTCATTTGCAAGGGGTTGGCCTCATTAAGAAGTAGAAGCTCTCTCCTTCCTCCTTTCTTGCTCTCTATCTCTTTTTCTTCCATTGAAAGAGAAAAGAAAACAGTCCACTTCCACACACCCTGCTGACATCCAGTCACCATCTAAGCTTCCATCTCCAAGCTTTAAAGTTCAATACCACCTTCAATCCTCAAACAAAAAGGTATACCACCTTTGTGTCCCTTTCTGTTTTTGGCCCCTGAGGGGAGCCAGTGAGGCCCAAGCTAGTAAGTAATGCTAGTCCTGGCGTCAAACTGGTAAAATACGACAATCGTATCAGATGGAACATGGCGCACGCCAGTAACCCTATGCCGTACGCCAGTTATGGCAGTACGAGCACCACTGGCGTGGGGATCATGGATCGTCATTCCTTTTGCTCTATCTTTCTGTCAATCACCCTTGCATGCTAAATAACCAGTTTATTGCTTTCTGTGTGTTTAGAACTGTTTAGATACAAAGGTTATTGCTTATTCTTTATCTGTTTGGAAGGCCTCTGGGATCCTTCTGGTCATGTTCCAGAGCCCAGATGATGTAAAAGCCAAGCACTGGATTAGGGTCAAACGTGCGTACGGCAGTCCATGACTGGCGTACGGCAGTTAAAGCTAGGATCCAGTGGCTGGCCCTTGCATCTTAGTTCAGTCTTGGCCTCTTTTCTGTCCCCACTCTGTTTAGGGGGTTTCTTGTCTATGTTCATGGCTTCAAGCCATCCCAGCTGTCTGTAAATATATATCCTGCTTATTTAAACTGCATGGTTTGTCCTGGGTGTGCACTGGTCCTTTTCCAGAGCCCAGAGGGTTGCAAACAAGGACTGTGAAACTAGATGAGTGGAGTACGCCCGTCTCCCTGTGGCGTGCGCAAGTCAAATCAACATGCAGTGGCTCGGCCAGTGCATGCTGGTAGAATCTGCTCACGCCCCTGCGGGGCAGCGTACTGCAATTTGTCCAGTTTGCTCAGTGCCTGTTCTCAATCTATATTTAGCATTGCAATCAAGCCATTCATAAACATTTTGCCACAGAAATCACAACTTGTTATAATGCTTTAATCCCCATTATCTGTTCCCCTGCCCTAACTGGCTAAAAAATGATCAAATGAGAGAGAAATGCAAGCGCTTTTACAAAATGCCCGAGTAGAGACCGATCTCCGGATTGGGCGAGAAGGGTGCCATAAAACCCTTCCCCTCTCTTAACCTGGCTCCCGAACCTCAAATATCGAAGGTGACGACGGTCCAGTCTACAAGCCTTTTCAAAATCAAACAAACGTGGCAAACGTTTTTCGAGTTCGGTTCCTTGGGTGCTCTCACTGCTAAAACCCGAGTGGCGACTCTGAATAGAGGCGTTTCGCCGCGCTCTTCCAAACAAAAAGGGCCGCGCCCGATTTTACAAATAGAATTTCCGGGGGCGCGTGCCCATACTACAGGAGGTGGGATTAATTTTCCCTCCTATACAAGACTAGGGGCCCACGCGTTGCCCCCGTTTAGGAGCCACAAAGTCAGGGGTTTTCCACAAAACCGTTTCTTGGCTAAGACCGGAGAAAGGGGGCATCGGCGGTCTTATCTTCGGCTAGGGTTGGAGGTGACCATGAGTTATCCCCCCTAATCCCCTTTCAAACTGGACGATTTCACCCCTCTTTATCCCCCTTCTCTCACCTCCAGCTTCCCATTTCTGTCGCCCACCATTGTGGTTTCGTTTTCCAGAGCAGTGGCGATTTGGTGAGTGCAACCGATTTTAGCCTCGATTAAGTCAGGTATGAGGTTCTATTAACCGATTTTAGCCTCGATTTGTTGTGTGATTCGTTTTTTGTTGATTTTCGAGTACGGATGTGTGGGTTTTCTCTTCTACTTGTGATTTTGTGTTCTCCATGGACTGGGTCTGGACATATTTTTGGTTTCTGATTTTGTATTATTTGTTCCAAGAAACAGCCAACTATGTCGTCCTCCTCAAGACCCAGGTCTTGATTTTGTAGAGACTCGTAGATTTTTATGGGTCGAATCAAAATGCTGCTGTATAGAGAGATTAGCCAACTACTTCACAGATTATATGATGAAGACGACTCTTTATTTTTGATTTCTTGTTTTCAATTTTTTTGTTTTTAGATTTTAGTTTTGTAATGGATTGTGCGACTGCCAAAAAGAGAAGTTTTTTATTTTTTAGTTTTCAGATTCTATAGACTGCCAAAGAGAGATAGCAACTGAAAACACAAATCAAAAACAGGAAAAAGAAAAAAGAGGCTTTACCCTCTTCATTAATCCCATTTACAAATGTCTGTGTTTTTGGTTTAATTTTTGGGTTGATCACGTTCAAGCCTCCTTCTAAAGAGTTTTGATAAGATAAAACACACATTCACACTCATATGTTCACTAGTATCAACTATATATTCACAACTCTACAGTACTGCCCTAATTTTAAGCTAATGCATAGAGCCCTCAATTCAGCTAATGGATGATACATACGACTATACAAGCAAGAGTAATTGATGAAGAAGAGGTCTATCATTTCTTGAATGTTCTTCCTAGTGAATGTTGATTTCTGTAGTTAATTACTAACAACATGGAAGAGCTTTTTGTTGCCTGTGATCACTTCATTATGTGAACGCCTTTCTGATATAATTGCAAAATAGACAAATTGTGGTTCTGCGATGGGTATTTTTGCAAGTGCCATTGCTAACTTGGATATATGGTTTTGCATGTCTCAGCTGCTATGTTTCTTGGACTTTTGTGGGAATATTGGGTATGGGTACTTGTCCTAGTGTCAAACTGACCTCTGCTCAACTTATTTTAGAATTTTGTCAACTAATGAATAGTTGGGAATTGAAATTTTTTTGTAGACGTGTGTCAAACCCATTCATATTTGGAGTTATGAATACATAATTGTAGTTATGTATAAATAGTTGAAAAGGTGAAATTTAGAGTTTTGAATAAATAGTTTTAGTTGAATAATTTGTATGCCTTATGTTGCTACATTTGATGCAATTTTTTGGAAATGTGGAATGTAATATGAATATTTCTTGCATGACAGGTTTTGGAAACTAATGTGTGTCATACTTGCAACTAGGGCAATGATGAATCAATTAATTTCTTAATTAAGGTAGATACCTTAGCGGGGTAACATTAGTTGCAGCCAAGAGTACCCTTATGATTCCATAAATATTTTCTGAGCCCAATTCAATTTTCACCTGCGGTTATGTTCATATGTGGACCAGGTGCACAAATTAGTGGGTATATAGTCTCTATGTGCAAAGCAGTGCAGGTGTGTGTGTGTGTGTTGGTTTCTGACCCCATGTTTTCTGAGCAAAAATTCAATTTTCCTCAACTTTGACTCTGTTAAGGGGTTTGCATGCTGTTCTCTTCATTTAGAAAGTTGTATTCTGGGCTTGCAACTTGTTTTCTGCACTTGTCATGAGGTTTACTTGGTTTTCAAGCAATTTTGTGGTAATAGAATGCTGTTATTGGAAGCTGTTCTGCAGGTTCAACTGTGCTGTGTGTGAGTGCGTGTGTTGACCATTCCAGGTGTGTGCATGGTTATAGCAGTGTAGTGAGTTGGAATTTTCTGCAGTTTTCTACAGTTTGGTGCAGTTTTCTGAGTTCATAATTGTGATGCTATAGTCCACTACCAAGTTGGTTTCTGCAGTTTTCTGTTCTGCTATGTGTGTGTGTTTGTGTGTGTGCAAACTGTAGGGCATAATGTTTTCTGACCTATTTTTGAAGCAGTGTTGTGGATAGATGACTACAGAAAATAGCAGGATGTTTTCCTTTTCCTAGTTGGTTGGTTTCTGTTATGGAAATTCTGGAAATGCTCCAAGTTGGTTTCTGCAGTTTTTTGTTAGCTTGGTTTGTTAGTTCTGTTGTTTCTACACTTAGCTTGGTTTCTGCAAATTGTTGGCCAAAGAGTTGGACAGTGTGTGCGTGGGTGCAAACTACAGAATAAATGCATGCCAACCAAACGGCGCCTACTATTATATGGCTGTGATGAAATGGAAATACACTCAAGGGTATACACTCATCTTGGTAGGACACTTGTGAGGGTCAACGGGTTCACGACCGTTCGGCAACATAAGTAGTAACCAAGAAAACTGACCTTGAAAATTGAAATATCTGAGCCAATTGATAGAATTATTGTCAAGACTTATCCCATTATGAGTTGCTATTTTATTAAGTTTTGGTGGCAGTTTTCTACAGTTTGTAATGATGTTCTGTTGGGCAGTTTTCTGCAAATTTTAAGGCTGTTCTGTTCTGTTCTATAGAAAAACAGCATGCAAATCTGTGTCCTATGTCCAAACTGTACAGTGCAGTTTTCTCCTAGTTTGTGCTACTTGTAGCCATGTGTGTGAATTGGACAGTGTGTATGCGTGTGTCCAAACTGTGTCCTGTGTCCAACACGTTGAAGAGATGCATGCCCGGGGAACTTGAAGAAATTGTACAACACGTTCAAGGAAGCAGAAGGAGCATTGTTACATTTTCATGAGGAAAGATATCGGCTGAATCAAGAGATGCAGTTGGCCCCAATCAAACGTCAATCAAGTGACAGTGCTTCCGCTTTCGCAATTGCTTTGGCAGATCAACATCGAACAAGTCTGATAGCATACTTTATTGGGATATTTGTCTTAGGATTCGTATGCTGTATTTTATTGGCACGTTTATTCGATTCGGAATAAACTTGTAAAAATTTGTAATTTTAAGACTTTGTATTCTGTTCGCACATCTATTCGATTTGTAAGCAAGTTATGAGTTTAATTTCGTAATTTGGAAATGAAGACTACATTATTTTTACAAAGGGTACTAATCTCAAATCAAATTAAACACTTGAGATACATTAGGAAGCCTACAAATTTATTCGTCAATACATTTATTATCACAACTTTTAATTTATTCTTCCAATGCCCGCCTTAAACTTCGAACTTCTAGTTCTCCTAAGAAACAAAGCAATAGGCCCATCGATTGAAATAGGGAAATTGTCAGTCCCGAAAATATCTCAGATGTCGGTGATCCTACATATAAATTTTACTAAAACATTAACAAAATTTACAAAACAATACTTTATACAAAATTGAAAACAAATTGAAGAGTACTTACTTAAACAAATTCATTCCAAACTTCATTTTCCACCACTAGTTTGTTTTCATTTGGATTCCACCCAAACCCAGGATGCCTAAGCATAGCGTCTAGTATGTGATAATCACTCTTCCATTTCTTGATCCTTCCTTCGATATGAATCTCGTTTATCCCTGCTTGAGGGAAAGAAACTCGCATCTCATTTTTAAGAACTCTCAAGTAGGAATTGCGAAAATATCCGTTGTCAGTTCGCCAAACCCTTTGATCTACAAGGCTCGTTAGGTTTGTTAACAACGTATCCTCCTCCTCCTCCTCGCTCCAAGCCCGACGTGCCATTGAAATGAAGAAAAAAATAATAATAATGAACTTAGGAAATGAAGATGAGATGTGGGATGAGATATAAAAAAATGAGTGCTATTTATAGAAAAATTGAAAATAAATAGTTTGTTGAAACCTACTCCTCACATGATTTCAACTAACACCCACATGTTTCTAACCACCATCTACTTTCCATTCATTTTATAAATTTTGGTTTCTTAAAAATTTCAACAAATTTTGGTTTTTTAAAACATTTTTAAAAAATGATAAAATTTCCTACTTTAAACATGATTAAGTATTTGTATTAAACATTTTCAACAAAGATATTCTTAATTTTTTTTATCCAAATAATAGGTACGTAATTTCACATTTTAAAATTTCAAAATTTTTAAAACGGTCTTGCTATTGTCAGCCCAGTGGACTGACGATAAACACACTACAAGACAACAAAAACACGTATTTCTGTGTATTTTTTACATCCTTTAATACATATTCACACACCTACTATCGTCAGCCCAATGGGCTGATTTTAGAATTTTTCTTTTTAAAAAATAAACATAAATATAATAAAGCACTTAAAAAATGAAATTTTAATGCTTTATTTATTTTTATATAATTATTATATTAGTAAAATAATTCTTGATTAATCATGTCTAAAAAATAAAAAATATGTTGAATTTTATAATTATATATTTAATTTAATGAATAATCTAATTTAATACTGCACAAGGGCAAAATAGTCATTAGACAGCTTTTTACATCATCCCCCTTCCTTATACCCCCTTCCTTATCCCCTATCCAAACAAAATACTATTTAATCCCCCTTTTCTAATATCTCATCCAAACAACTTATTATTTAATCTCCCTCCATAACCATCACATCAATGTGGGCCCTCCCATATTAACTAATACCCCCTACTATCTTATCCCCATTATTAACTAATACCCCCAATTCTTTACCCGCATCCAAACGGGCTGATATAGTCATCATCTCCCACGAAATCTACCTGACCCAGATTCATTGAGAAACTCCCTTTTCCATCCTCGACAGTCTCTCAAGGTTTCCCAATTTCTTTCCCTCTCTGCATTGTTATGAAATTTAAATTTCCATAGGTTCAATCATTTTCCCTTCAACTTCTATCCTCTATAACTAGGTTAATTGTTATGCATTTTCATTGATTCTCTTTTTCATTTTTTTCCCTTCTCTTGAGGTAGTAAAAAATGGATTTCTATCCCCTCATGTTCAATTGAATTTGAGGAAATGTGAAGTTTAGGGTATCAACACGTGTGGATCTACATTACAACAATAGTTACATTATATACTTTGATTGACATCATCACACTACAACGAAGAAACCAATTCACACTAGAACGAAGAAACCAATTATTGCTGGTACTTTGGTACATGTCTATCTTCAACGGCATATCCACACAAAAGGTTTACAAGTTTAATTACTGAGTGTTTCCTGTATTTTGCACACATACATGGGAAGATGCCTTGCAGACGATAACTTCAGAAACATTCAGCAACCCTTAACCTGGCATATTTCCACCTGCAAAATTTAAGATGACAGATTGATTTCATTTAGTTCACGTTATTCAATTCTTACTCAATGTACCTCCATAAACATCACATCAATGTGGGCCCTCCCATATTAACTAATACCCCCTACTATCTTATCCCCCTTATTAACTAATACCCCAAATTCTTTACCCGCATCCAAACGGGCCGATATAGTCATCATCTCCCACGAAATCTACCTGACCCAGATTCACTGAGAAACTCCTTTCTCCATCCTCGACAGACTCTCAAGGTTTCCCAATTTCTCTCCCTCTCTGCATTGTTATGAAATTTAAATTTCCATAGGTTCAATCATTTTCCCTTCAACTTCTATCCTCCATAACTAGGTTAATTGTTATGCATTTTCATTGATTCTCTTTTTCATTTTTTTCCCTTCTCTTGAGGTAGTAAAAAATGGATTTCTATCCCCTCATGTTCAATTGAATTTGAGGAAATGTGAAGTTTAGGGTATCAACACGTGTGGATCTACATTACAACAATAGTTACATTATATACTTTGATTGACATCATCACACTACAACGAAGAAACCAATTCACACTAGAACGAAGAAACCAATTATTGCTGGTACTTTGGTACATGTCTATCTTCAACGGCATATCCATACAAAAGGTTTACAAGTTTAATTACTGAATGTTTCCTGTATTTTGCACACATACATGGGAAGATGCCTTGCAGACGATAACTTCAGAAACATTCAGCAACCCTTAACCTGGCATATTTCCACCTGCAAAATTTAAGATGACAGATTGATTTCATTTAGTTCACGTTATTCAATTCTTACTCAATGCACCTCCATAAACATCACATCAATATGGGCCCTCCCATATTAACTAATACCCCCTACTATCTTATCCCCCTTATTAACTAATACCCCCATTTTTTACCCGCATCCAAACGGGCCGATATAGTCATCATCTCCCACGAAATCTACCTGACCCAGATTCACTGAGAAACTCCTTTTTCCATCCTCAACAGTCTCTCAAGGTTTCCCAATTTCTCTCCCTCTCTGCATTGTTATGAAATTTAAATTTCCATAGGTTCAATCATTTTCCCTTCAACTTCTATCCTCTATAACTAGGTTAATTGTTATGCATTTTCATTGATTCTCTTTTTCATTTTTTCCCCTTCTCTTGAGGTAGTAAAAAATGGATTTCTATCCCCTCATGTTCAATTGAATTTGAGGAAATGTGAAGTTTAGGGTATCAACACGTGTGGATCTACATTACAACAATAGTTACATTATATACTTTGATTGACATCATCACACTACAACGAAGAAACCAATTCACACTAGAACGAAGAAACCAATTATTGCTAGTACTTTGGTACATGTCTATCTTCAACAGCATATCCACACAAAAGGTTTACAAGTTTAATTACTGAGTGTTTCCTGTATTTTGCACACATACATGGGAAGATGCCTTGCAGACGATAACTTCAGAAACATTCAGCAACCCTTAACCTGGCATATTTCCACCTGCAAAATTTAAGATGACAGATTGATTTCATTTAGTTCACGTTATTCAATTCTTACTCAATAGTCAATATTATTGTACAATTTTTCATTTGGTGGGAGGGAAGGGGGGGGAGGGGGATTTGGGCTATCTGAATCGTTGTGTTTCCAATTATATTGCTGATCTCCCGTTAAGTGTTGGGGTGTTACCTACTACTGCTAAAGTTTTCTTAGTTGCAACTTGCAACACTAACCTTTTCTCTATGCTAGTAACAACACGAGGGCTTGGAGACATCCCATATGTTACAGGCAATCTATATCTAAACCCCTAACAGAAGGAACAAGATGATAAAGCTTCAAAACTTCATGTTGAGATGGTGACTCTGATAAGCACCCGTTAATGCAATGCAGGGTGCGCTAGTATCTAGTTTTAGTTAATTTCATCGCTTAAGTAGTTGCTTCTTAATTGCGTTTACTCATAAGGTATGTTTTTAGTACTTTCAGGGAAATCGTGTGAATAAGGCATATTTTGACATCATCCATGGCCTGAGTGCGTCCAAGTACCCAAGGAACCAATGAAGACCCTATCGGCCCCTGAAAATCTGTCTAAGTATGGAAAAATCACTTTTCGAAAAAATATCGATTTTCGAGATAAAAAATGACGGTAATTAATCCTTGAATTTTTCTAAGAGCAACTTCAAAATTGCAAGATTTTATTCAAAGATTAAGGTCATGTTTTGAGCCATTTATTCGATAGAAAAGTGTGCTGTTTTCTGTTTTACACTAAAAGCTGGGGGTCAACATTTTGATTGGATTGAAATCTCAAAATTCTGGTAATGCCATTGTTTCCAAATGGGGGGTACTTCCTTATTTCATTAAATAAATTAAAGTAAAGAAAAGGTAAAAGAAAGGTTTAAAATGCAATCTTTACTTAAGTTTAGAGAATGAAAATAAGATGCTGTGGAGATTTGCCCGAGCAGAACCAGAGTTGCCCGAGTAGAACCAGATTTGCCCGAGCAAGAAGCAGATGGCCAAGGCAGCAGCAAACCAGAGCGCCGAGCTATGGGCTTCGGCATCGATGGGAAGAATGGAGATCCATCGATGCCGAAGCACTTAAGAAAATCTGAGCTATGGACCTCGGCATCGATGTAAGGTTTCAAGGTCCATCGATGCCGAGCATGTTAGCAGAGCACCCTAAGGCCGTTGCCATCGATGCCGAGGGGCTTAGAGGTGGATTTTCGGATCATCTTGGGAATATTCCAGGCGCGGATCACCCAGAGTATAAAAGCTTATGTCATTGTTTTGTACAAACAAGTAGAATATATAGAAAGTAGACTTAGATTTGCTTACCTAATTTTAGATCTAGATCTAGATTCAAATTGTTCTTGTTGTTCTTGAGTGTTCTTCATTTTTTAGTTTTGAATATTTCAATTTCTGCCCTCAGTTGTTACTTTTTGTTATTGTTGCCTTAATTAAAGTTGTTTATCTTCTCCTGATCTATCTTAATCTCTAATTTTCTTCTAGTCTTGTTATTTCAATTATGTCAAGTAGTTTTTCACTTGCTTTTATCTCTCTAGATATGAGTGAGTAGTTTCAAGGGTTAGGTCATGGGGTGATTAGCACCTCATGGCTCGGGCGAAAATTGCATTTTGCACCCAATAAAGCTTTAAACTTTGATTTGAAAATTGATGTGGGGTTCGGATTTATTTGTCAAATCACCGAGGTGTTAACCTCTTTGATCATGTGTAGGTGGGAGCTTCGCCTACCCACCACACATGATGCTTAGAGCTCTTTCGCACGAGGTTTTTGCCAAATGAATTCTAGAGCTAGCTTGATTCCCAAATCATTTTATTTTCCAATTTGAAAACTTTAACCAAGAAACTTAAATTGACTAATTGGGTGACGAGTGTGATTTAGCTCGGGTCTTGGGTGTTAATAATTCATAGACCTAGCCTATCTTTTCTCTAGTTAATTACTTTTTAATTTAGCCCTTTTATTTCCACCGTTAAAGTAAAACAAAGTTGGCTGTCTTAAAGCTGAAAGCCCCTACTTGCATCTACAAATCCGAGCACGCCATATAATATTCCCTTGGGTACGATCCCGGATTTCCTATTTATTATGCTTCAACAAACGTTTTAGGCCCTACGCTTGGGGCGTTATTCCATTACATCGGAGCAAACGAAGCAGACTCAAAAAACCATATGTGGTGTCAGCAAATACTTTCAGAATTCAGAATGCATTAGCACCAGTTGTTTGACTGAAATAACAAAGAAGGCTATGACGAATCAACATGCCTAAACGGTTGCCACATTCATTTAAGACATGCCAAGGACACATAAACAAAGGGAAACATGGGGTACATATGGGACATGCCAAGAGGCGTATTGAAACAATTATATCACTAGGGGTCGTCTACAAGACACGTCAAGGACAAACCTCAATTGAGACACCTGTGGACACCAAGTGGTCACTTCATAACATATCAAACTTATTTTTGGAATCAAATGGCAGCAAACTTAACTCACTTTGTTGTTACTTGTTAGTATTTTGATGGATCAAATTATACCAAATTAGTGCTAGAGATCGTTCTTTTGCTAAGTTAATTTTCCTTCATTTTGGTTGTTCGACGATATGTTATTGGCCACTTATCTTTTTATTTTAGCTGTAGTTTATGAGGTGTCTTTCACTGTGTTCGTGTCCCATATCCATTTTCGCATCTGGGTCCTTGATTGGGCTTCTAAGGGGAAAGGCTATACTATTCCTTGTGATAAATAATCCCACTAGACTAATAACGGGAGAATTAACAACACGACATCCTTATAGTGTTGTACGTCCCATATTTAGTGGGACTTTATATCTACCATATTTCTCAATCCTACTCACAAGAAAATGTAACCAAAAGCATAAAATATGATCCTCATTAGTAGATCGAGCAAAAATATCCTCAAGGATAGTCTGTATGCTCCAATCCCCCTTGTCTGTATGTAGAGATAACATCTAGATGAGAGTAGCGCCATCCGATTCGATAATTGCCTTCCCTTCTCCCCAAGCTCTGGCCATGGAGCAAGCCAAACGGATTGCCTATGCCTTAGCTGCAAGCGCTGATTCAACCATGATTCTGCCATCGTTCAGTCAGCAACTAATCCATTCGAGTCTAACTCTGTTGTACTGAGAAGAAATTGAATTTAGTGGGACATCTCCAGAAGAAACTGTAGTGTGGGCATGCGTGCCCCTTTTTCTTTCCTAGGAAGGGATTCCATTCCCCTCCTAAAAGAGAAAAGTGCCGGTTCGCGGGAGCGCTTTCAGCTAGACGACAAGCGCTCGCAAAAATACAGAGTCGCCACTCGGGTTTGAAGGTCCGACACCCAAGGAACCGTATTTCGAAGCACTTGTCGCGCTGTTTGATTTGAAAAAGTTAAGGAACCAGCCCGTCATAACCATATCTGGGTTCGGGAGCCAGGTTACAAGAGGGGAAGGGTTTTATGGCACCCCTCTCACCCAATCCGGAGATCGGTCTCTACTTAGGCATTTGCGAAAATGCTTGTTTGCGATTCTATTTTGATTAATCAATTTTTAGCCAATTAGGGCGGGGAAACAGTTAATCGGGGATTAATACTGTAACATGTTTGCAGGATGTGATAAGATATGGCATGGATTAGTGAGATGACAAGTAATAAATGGAATGAAGTTCAAAACGTCGATCATACATCAAGGCAGCGCTGTGTATGATTTTGGCACGAACAAACAGCCAGCTTGCATGCGTGAGTTCATCTGCATGCAAGCAAACCATCGCGCGACACAACCATATACTCGCGCGAGTATTGACGCTTCACCAATGGTTTGAATTTCACCCCCTTCTGGGCTCTGGAAGGACCAGTGCTCACCCAGGTGCAAACCAAGCAGTTTATAAGTACTTGAAAGTAAACAATATTACAGCAAACAAATGGAAATATTATGAAAACACAACCCCTAAACAGTGGGGGTGTCTAAACAGAGGCCAAGGCCAAGCTGCTCATGCAAGGGCAGTCCCTGGAAGACAGAGAACCATCGCGCGACAGAGTGATACAGGCGCGCGACTGTTCAGACTGGACTTCCAGGAATTGCTTTGCATACTTAGGGCCCTGAGACATGTTCAGGAGCGTCCCAAGAGCATTCTAAACCAAGAGGTATTATAAACTAAGCTAAACAATGATTTTCAACATGCAAAACAACAAAGCAGTGAGCTAAAGCTCCTTAAAAGACTTTAAAAAGACTATGAACACGATAATAAACTTAAAGACCAGGGTCCCTTCCCCACGTGGTCCAATCTCACGCAGACAGAAGTGTTGCGCGAGTATATGGGACCATCGCGCGAGGGTTTCCCAGGTAACAGCTCTTGAAACCCTGCTAGCTTTAGGGCCAGAACTGGTATCGATTACCAGCCTTGACCCTGCCAGCCCCCCTCAGGGGTTCGAACAGTGAGCAGAAAGATATTATACCTTTGCTTGAGTGTCTTGGAGATGGCTTGAATGATGAGATGGTGAGATTTGGAGGGTGATTATGTGGGAATGAGTGGGGTGTGAGATGTTTGTGCTTTGAGTTTGCCTTCTTCTTTCTTGGAGAGAGATTGGTGACCCTTTGCAAGGAAGCATGGGGGGGGGGGGGGGGGGTATTTATAGAAAAAAGGGGTTAATTGGTGGCTAGCCAAGGCCTTGTAACCAGCCAACAATGCTGGTTACAATTGCTTGGTGGAGGAGTGGGGTGGCAAAGGTGATGGGAGAATGGGGGGTGAGGTGGTGCAAGGGGAGCCCCCCCAGAACGCTGTTTAGCCGAGAAAAACGGGGTCACATAGGCCTGTAGCCCCCTGACCACCACGCAATCTGGGTGAAAATGACAGGTGTTGACCATCGCGCGACGAAGTGAGAGCATCGCGCGAGGCTTCAGCCAACCCCGCGCGGGTCAATGGTCAAAGCTTTGACTTTGACCACCACCTGGCAAATGGACCATCGCGCGAGGGTCCCAGTGTGTCGCGCGACATTCAAACCCAAGGTCCAGGTTCTGATTCAAGGGTTTAAGGGCTAAGAAAGGGTTCCTCACATGCCAAACTCAAGCCATTCCAAGTTCTCGAGACTGTTTTCGACCTGATTCATCATCGGGGAATCAAGAAATCGAAGAACAAAGTAAAACGATCGGGAAGTCAGATCGGGGTGTCTACATGTAGCCACAAAATTAATGACGAGCTGCAACATTACCAGTGAGCTGATATTGTATAAATTTCTGACAATTTGCAAAACGGACAATGGTTATTTTTCATCTGTGAGAATTGATACTAATTCTATTGGTTAGGTTTGTGCGAAATTGGACAGTCTCTTATGAGTACTGCTCACTTATTTCCAGTGCTTGGTATTTTCTCTCTGTGAGCTGAAACTGGAAATTTTTTTGAGTATTTGCATAAACAATGGTTATTTTTCGTCTATGAGAAATTGAAACTGATGCTATTGGTTAGGTTTGTGAGAAATTGAATATTCTCTTATGATTACCTCTCACTTATTTCCAGTGCTTGATATTTTGTCTCTATTGTACTGTTCATAGATCTATCATTTAGACTGAATTGTTATGCAATTTACTAGGTTGCTTTGTTGGGTCATATAAGTAATAATGGTGGTCAAGACGCTGCTAAAATGGGGCCTATCTACTACGGGGCGATTCAAGATGATAGTTGATCATCGCCCCATAACGAACCCAGTCTGAGACCAGGACCTTTCGGTAAGTTATTTGATAATGCATGTCTTTTGGATATACTAATTGCAACTTTTATAACTTGTGTAATGGGCTGAACAGATACATGTTGGGCATTCGTTGTATGCGCTGCACAGAAAGGTGCTCACAACATAGTGAGGCAAGAAAATATTACACTAGCACCTCAACACGCGATAGACTTCAACTACGGCTGGAACATAGCGACTCCAGAAGATTACAATAAAATGCATCCAATGAGAATGACAGGTGGTGGATATCTAAACCCAGCAATATCTATCAATAGAGCAAAATCCATGGGAGAGAGAGAGAGAGAGAGAGAGAGAAAGAGAGAGAGAGAGAGAATTCGGCTAAGGGGGGGAGAGAGAAGGTCAAGTTTTTGCTATAAATAGCACCCCTCACTTACCATTCAACTCACACCTTCATCCTTCAACTTCTCTCTCTAGAAATCATTGTGTTCTTACTTTGTTCTTCTTGTTCTTTATTGTTCTTGAGTTCTTCAAGAAACTCATCCTAGGCCGCCACTAAACCACCACTCGACCACCCTTTCGATTCCAAAAGTTAGAAGCTTTAGTCAAAGACTAGTTTCAAGAGAAACCTTTCTCTTTCGAAACTACCGAAAGCTTACCGTAAGAAATTACTCCGCCCGATCGTCAACTTACCTTCCGTAGCCGCCCTACCGCCAAGAAGAACGGTAGGATATTCTTACCCCCTATCTCTAAGTATAAGTAGAATATCCCTAACCACCTTCTCTAAGTATATGAAGTTGTTTATTGCTTATAATGTTTGAAATGTATGATAGTTAATAATTTATTTTGCTAATAGAAGTATAACCATGTTGGAATAATTGACTTTTACTCTAATAAATATGTGTTGTTTTGAACTTCCCACGGGGAGGAGAGAACGGATTTTTAAAGATTAGAATATTATCGCTTGATTAGAAGTATTTGGATTTTGATTTTTAAAATGGTTATAAGCATGCATACGTGATTACTTGGATTATTTGTCTTGATGTGTGATAAAGCATAAGTGGTATCCACTCCAAGGGCGTCCGTACATGTGGCGTTATGCTTTTAAGTAGTGATTTAAGCATGATTAAGAATATAGAGTTGGATGATCTTGTTAGTTTAGTTTCAAGATTACAATGAATGATTTAAGATTACGTATGTGGAAAGCCCTACCGCGGAGTCTATGCATGCAACGTGACACAAAAACCGAGAAAGTAAAAACATGACACCTAAGGTGTGTTTAATGTAAGATAAGTTTTGAAACCACAATGGGGCCGAACTTGGCAGCGCATTGTGTGGTGTGTGTGTGTGAAAACATTTTCGTAAAACCCAATGAGAACCCAGACTGGCGGAATCATTGTGGGGATACTCGAAAATCCGGAGCGGCGGAACCGAGGGATGAATTTTAGTTTGGTTATCCGCGAAGAGGAGCCTACGCAATTGTTTTAATGATTTTCGAAAATCCAAATGAGAACCCGCAGCGGCGGAATCATTGTGGGATACTCAGAAATCCGGAGCGGCGGAACCGAGGGTTTTGAATTGTGGATTGGTCATCCGTGGAGAGGAGCCAATGCCAAATTCCATTTTTTTGTGTGCCAATGGGAATCCGGAGCGGCGGAACCATTGTGAGGATTCTCGGGAACCCAAAGCGGTGGAACCGAAGTTGGGTGTGTCAAAAACGATTTGGAAATATTGATTTGGTATATGAAAAATGGTGACACGGTCTACGACAAGTCGCGTAGGAGAAACTCAGAAAATCATAGACACCAACGTTAGTTTGGATAGTGAATGTGGATGTGTCATTGATTAACTATTTTGTCAAAAATGCATGATCTATGTGGAAATCATTAAATTTTATGATCTATTGTTGTAAGTTAAGGGTTAGTGTGTATGGTTTATTCTATTGAGCTTTTGTAGCTCATCGTATTTATCTTTGATGACCCTGACATATTATATTGGTGGTGACGCTGGTATAATGTGTCAGACCTTGTAGATGAACATGGTGAACTCTACACCTTGGAAGCTTTCGGAGCCGAAGAGCTGACTAGGATGGAGGAGCAGGCAGAACAGTAGATAGAAACCTTAGTTTTCCTCCCATGTTTTAATCAAAAATACTCTTGTGAGAGTTATGATGTAATAATGAGCCAGACTCTATTTAGTTTTTCAATAAAATTGTCCATTTAACGTTTCCAAAATTCAAAGCGTTACACTCAGAGAGAGAGAGAGAGAGAGAGAGAGAGAGAGATGGCCATATAGATATACGTTGCTTTTTCGGTGCAGGCCTTCTCTTTGCAATTACACCTTTTTCATGGTAATCTCTCACAGGAGCCTTAGTTATGCACATAAGAATTTTCCTAAAAAATGTTGCTTTGTTTCATGGGCCGAAAAATGTATTTTCTGGATCACTTTAAACTGAAGAGCTATAGTATCAAATTATACTCTTGACTCTACTCACCCCATTGATTGAATCGGCCATACAATCATCTCTCGTATACCCTTAGCCCCCGTTTCAGAACACCTTTTTAAAAAATAAGTAATTATTTCATATTTTCAAACTTAAAAATAATATAAATGAAAAATCAAATTTCAATTTTTTTTGCACCGTATAAAAAATTTAAATGAAATCTATCAAACGAGATTCATATTAATAAAAAAATTATTTACTTAAATACATAATTTTTAAATTTAAGATTATTATTTTTTAAAATAATTATTTATTTCTCTTTCGGGAACGGGGCCTTAACATGGCAGACCCATTCATGGGTTTTCCTCAAAGCAAAAGAACAAGAAGTACAAGATGGGCCTATTCACCTAGTACTCACAGTCTAGTGCATCTGGCCCAGAAAAGTCAAGCCCATAAAGCCCCCAAACCAATGCCGCTGAGGACAAAGCAACCGGCACAGGACCAAGCATCCAAAAAAGCAGAACTTTTTTTACTTATTTTTTTTTTTAAAAATTATGAGTTTCGATCAAAAATTTTACTTTTCTGATTTCTCTTATCGAGACGAAACAATAAGTCACAAAAATTTGATACAAAACTAACAAAAAGAATTTTTTTTTAACAAAGACAAAAAGACAAAAAAAAATTACTGTTCTACTTTTCAATCCAAATCACCCCTACATATAGATATCCCAAAGAAGCATAAGTTTGGTCAAGATAGTCCTGTTTATGCACATGACTCAGCTGCTGCCTTTGACCGGATTGAAAAGAAATTAGTTAATGTACATGTAAGTCAGTCCAAACACCTGGACAAGTGCATAACTGGTCGAAGAACAAGTTTGGCGCCATTTTAGAGGGACGGGATTGGATTCGATTAAGTATAATAACGATATAAACAGCCACAGCAATGGAACCGTAAACATCAGAAAGCCAAAAATCACAACCGTAAAAAAGAGCGTTTGCAAATGAAAATGGACCCGCGCGAGCGCTGCCGGTGCCGACGTCAAGACAGAGTGGCGGGGGACGTGGAAGGGAACGGCGGTGGCCATTTCGACGGAGGAGAATCGGGTGGATGAGTCCAGCAGTGGGATTGTATCGGACCACGGTCTCCCTCCACCAGCCCTTTTATTTTTCCCATTTTTTGTCCCCTCTCTCTCTCTCCGACTCTAATCTTTGGGTTTTTTTTTTGGATCAGACTCTAATCTTTGTTCGTCTCTCGTAAACCAATCAATCCTTCGCTAATTCGGTGATGTTATGAGCTAAACTCTCACTTTTATGCTGATCTGGGGATGATTAGGAACAAAACCGACGTGTGATCTTCAATCGAGATTATTTTTTTACGGAAGTTTCCATGAATAACTATTTATGAGCAACATCGTACGCATCCAAAATGCATTACATGGTCTGGATTTTAATGAAACTTTTCCGAAAAAACCTACGGACGGCTGATGGCTTATTCACGGCTCCTCCGTGAATAAACCAATCTCCTTTAATCATGAGCTAAATTTTAAGTTTTTTATTTTTATTTTTTATGACTCAGATGTATAAGCCGATGTACATTAATTGTGGAAAATCAATTCCACCGCCCCCTTTGGAGGTCCTAATTAAATTCTAAGCGAATTGGCCCGGAAATAGTTAATACCTGAGGGGTTTTAAACTCCTAAATTTGAAAATTGGAAGTTTCACACTACAAAAGTTCTCATTAATTAGAAAATGGTCTCTCATACATGTTTGTTATCACAAGGTATGAAATCTTTAAAAGAACTTTGTATTTCTTCGCAAGATATAAATCGATGGAGTAGCAATTTTTTGGAAGCTTGTGAACCTGTCTTATTTTACGTTATTTTGAAAACAATACAAATAAAATTTTGCAATTTGAAGGATCACAAAAATATAATCAAACTGACTAATTTGTCACTGTACCGAACAATTAGATAACAGAGGTTGGCCCCCTGCTCGATTTACCAGGACGTGGTCCAGAATTTTGCAATTTTAGTTGTTTGCTCTTTTAATTGTTGCTAGATTTGATTCTAATTTTTTAGATTACAGAGTTCGTCTCGATGAGAGAAACCCAAAAAACATAAAATTACAGACCAAATTTGCTAAAAGTTCAAATAAGACGACGAAAAACCCCCCAACTTTTTGAGTCTTTTTTGTCATCTTACATGAATTTCTTTTACCTTTATCAAATTTGTGATCAACCTTGCTAGCACCATATACACTTATACACTCAAACACACACCCACACTCAGATGAGTGGTGGGTCTCACACACACTTGAAGTGTTAGTGTGTGTGAGACCCACCACTCATGTGTGAGTGTATTTGGGTGTGTAAGTGTATGTGATACTAGAATTATTGAAATTATCAACCATTTCTCATTGAATGATGTCATGTAAAACTTTGACCCAAATCTATGTAGCAAAATCCAAGAGAGAAAAAAAAAAAAAAAAACTATATTAAAAAGTCACAAATAAGTTAAGCCAAAGGGCCCTAATCATTTTCGCTATATGGCAGTAAGAAATAAATGGAAAAACAAAACAATGGAAAAATGACATCTACAACCTATAGAAATAAATGGAAAAACAGAACATTGGAAAAATGACATCTACAACCTATCAATCAATGTCGTTGCCAACAAGTTTATTTCGCAAAAGTAAATAACGAAAACCACCATTCGATAACATCTCCCCTCTGTACACTACTAACGAAAGCCTTCAAAGATGAAGTTAGTAGCTCACAATCAGGTCAAAACTCCTCCATGGCAAAGAGAATTTCCCAAGAGAAACTCAAAGACGAGGTTTCATACGCAGCAACCTTCTTTTAAAGCGAAAATCCAAACATTTCGCTATCCATCGATGGGGTAGGCCAGTGACTATAGTGGTGCATCAATGAAGAAATCTTAGTTCAGAGTCCCAGCAGGATTTTTGTTCCATGACAAGTAAGATGGATCCCCAAGAGGCCTGAATGAAGAGAAAAAAAATAATTAACTCAGTAGCAAGATCAAAGCTAAGGTTACAAAATCAGAAGAAAAAAAAAAAGAGAACTAAGCTTACATTGAAACCTAACAAGAAGTTTCGAAAGATAAAAGCATTGCCATGTAAATTTTTGAAACCTATTTGATCATACAATTGAGAAACTCAGGACGTCATTTGAATTTGCATCCAGGAGTAAAACTTCCCAATGGATGAAATTCTCCGACGGAACTCATAGCCTGGAAAGAAAACTACCAAGAACAGTACTGAGTTTTTTTCTTTGAAACAGAAACTCCTCAATTCAAATTAAAGCAACTGCAACTTCATTGTCTCAGATATGGCCTAATTTAAACAAAATTGAATTTTGGGCCAATCAGTTCCTTTCTTTAGCATTGGCAATATCATTCCAAACGATGCCAACAGCCTCAAAATGAAAGTGTTGAAGTCATATAATAACATAGTCCGTCTCTTCACGTGGTCGACAACCAGAAACATTCTCAAAAGAAAAAAGGGATGTAGTCTATTTAGAACATAATCAAGGATTCTACGGTGTAACACATCAGGAAACAGCATGACACAGCCTAAATCCCAAGAGAGACATGAATATGCAACCACATGGAAAATGAACCTCAATCAATCTGACAACGCAATTGGCAAGACTTCATAAGAACCATCACTTACCGTGGTCTGAAGACATACAAAAGAATGAAGCTTATTGCAAGAAATAAGCATAGTCCACCAACTGTAAGGTATGCTACACCAAGAAAATCATTCTTCCCACCAATCCAACTTGTAGTTGAAAGGACCAGCTTCTTGTCTCCACTGAAACTGTAGGTGTTGTAGTTGTTCTGAATTACAACTGTTATGTTCTGGTTAGCATCAAGATCCTCCTCTATCTTTCCATATAGCTTTCGAAAGCTTGGTAATGCGGCAGTTCTCATCCAAACCATAAGATCTTCTTGCTCACTTAACTATTAGATACAGAATAAAGATGAAAAAATGGAAACAAACAGGGAAAATATGGAAAACCAAGTTAAAAAAAAAAACCTAGAAAGACACAAGAAGGTGAAATAAGTAAAATATATACATACTGGAACATTTTCGTCGAGTTTCGCACCCCCAATCCAACCTTGCTGGAAATTCTTAGGATACACATCAGACCCAAATTTGTGTTGTCTATCACTTTTCCACGCGATACCCTTTTTGTTGACTTGTATAGTTTTGTTATACTTAGAAAAACCATACGTATCATTGAACAAACTCCAAGCAATGAGGCCACAAGGAACAATTGATCCAGCTTCAGTGCTGGTTTCAGGTTTACAATCTTCTACGCTGTCTTGGAATGCCTTGCTACGCAATTGCTTGTCACTTCTACTTTTGACATATCTGAAGAGAGAGAGCCACAACTCAGAGAGGAAAGAACAACCTTTTATCAGAAGCTGAGTTTGGAATGAATATTGGATTACGTACTTTTGACAGATACTGGGGCAGCTAGTAGTTTATAACAAATTGGACGTCCATTTTGAATGTAAGTTTACGCATATGGAATCAGAGGATACATGTGAAAAGACTTCCACACTTGGAAGAATGACAAGTGAAACTTTTCTACCAAAACCAACAGAACAAGCGAAAATGTAAGAAGAACGGAACGGTCCACTTTCTCCACATGAGAGATTCAGGGGTTAAATATTCCAGTCTTCAACAGTCCTTGATAAAGGTTGCAATGTAATAAACAGAAAAAATCTCAGCATCTTTGAATTGGAAAATATATCAAAGCATGGTTGAAGAATCACAAGGAAAAAGCTAACATGATAAGAAAGGCACAACAAAAGAAAAGTCAGTCTTTAGCCCGTGCTGCTAGCACGAAGTTCATAGAGATCATTAGCACAAAACTTATTAGTGTTGGTCCTAGTTATCTGCTTGTGGAAAACAGAAACACTTAATTTTTCCCAATGAATATATCAAAAGGTAAACAAAACTAGATAAATAAGATGGGAATGCCGTAGAATTTCTGGTGTACTTTTTTGTATCTATGTTTTGCCCAAAACAATAGTGCATTGATGAAACTACTTGTTCTTTCAGGCCTCAAACTCTTTGGTCTTCTACATGAAACAAACCATTCTGCAAATGTCGTGTAATTATAAGACCATGGCTGCATAGACCCGAAAAAGCTAGAACCAGAGGTGGGTAGCAAAGAGTCACAGCAATCCTTTGACTTGTCCTGCTACTAAATCATTGGCTATTGCATTGGTCAGAACTTGTTATCATACCATGAGATTCCAGAAAATAATGGCAATTACACCCTAGATCCTGTTGAATTTTACATATTTAGAGATCAAAATGTCATTTCTAATCTGCTCTGGTCCTCTTATGCCACAACTAATGAATACTAGCACAAGATTCCAATTTTAGCTTCAATATTTCTATTCCAGTTTGACTTTACAAGAAAGTACTACGCATGCGTTTTGGGTAACACAGAACACAGTCCCAAATCCAGTTATTATGTGTACACTTTAAAGCCCAAGTCTTACCAAAAATGACGGACCAGTGTCTATGAGAAAACAAAACCATTTGATGAATAAGAACCAAACCACATTACTAGATTCCATAAAATCAAAGAAACTACACAACGTACCGGCGATGATTCTGGTAAAAGTTGTCAAGCTGATAATATACAAAAATTGGCTGTTTCATCTTCTTTGGCACCTGAAAAAGCATTAAAGGGGTTCATGTAAATGTTGTGAATCACAGAAAAGAAGATCAAGCATAATTGATTTGAAGTCATCTGTACATGGGTATTGCACTTACAGTCAAGGTCTTGATACAAGTCTTGTTGGTTTCGGAGCTTTGAATAAATTCAAGCATGCTACCATTATAAGTTGAAGGAACGCAATCCTTATCATAACGATCCACAATTTCTACCACCTGCACATTAAACAATGAGATAGTTCATACATAATTTCAAGATGTTGATTACAAAACATCACTAATTCAATAGTAAGAGCTATTTGACATATTACATTCTCAGATGCAAACAAGGAAGCGAGGCCAATAGGGATGAAGATGACTCCAATACAGATGAAAGCTGTAATGACCTGAATGGCAGGAGACAGGAGGAAAGTGACTAGATATAAATATTTAGAGACAATATCTTTTCTGTAAGCTAGATTAAGTAAAATATGTGATTGACCATACCCAACCAGGAGTCAAAATTGGTTTGCAAGCAGGAAGCTCTTGTTGTGTAAACCGAGAATCTGGAAAGTAAAACAAATCTCTGCATAAATAGTTCATTCATGACCACCAAAGTACAGAACAAAAATCATTAAAGCCGTAGTTCTGTAAACCTGAGGACAACTTGCCTCAAGACACTAGACCGTTCGTTTAAGGGTTTTGGATTTTAGATTCTAATCATTATCCTATTCTCTCCAATCATTACTTTCATTTTTCTCTCTATTTCTCTCCAATCATTATCTATATTTTCAATCATTACTCTATTTCTCTCTACACTCATTACCTATAAATCCAAATCCAAAATTCCAAAACGAATGGGCTCCTGGTGTAAACAAAATCTGATGCAAGGATGGTGCCAGAGGGAACAAATGTGGCGTTCGTACCCATATGATTTTCAAAAATATAGAACCAATAATAGTGTGTATTTTATTTGTCACCGAACTATATAGGCCCGCCAAGCCCAACTCAAAATACTGACTCCGTAGTCTATAGTCATGCAAGTCTTAGGTATCGAACGATGATGAACATAGAAAATAGTGTCCTCTTAATCATTGCCTTCACTGCATGGCATTCAGATCTCTTATTTTACATTCATTGCATGATCCGAACAATTTGCTTAAGAAGATAACTACTACATTGAACTTCAAAAATTGAGGGCCTTTCAACTTCGGAAAATTGCTATACAACTTCCTCTTCGATGTACCCTCTAATTAGGCCATGTTTAATTGGTCGGACTACTAATGAAGTTATGTGTAATCTCAGAGGATGGATGGTCCCACCGAACTAGTATTGATGAGATTACCAATTTCACAGCTCAGCATCTTGCACAGCTCACATTTCTGGAATTTGGTCGTCCAACAGATATACAATGCCTCATCCAATCCTTAAAACAACAACAGAACCCATGTAGTCCCAAATCATCGAGGGTATGGGTGGGGGAGGATTGGTGACAGACCTAACCTTTGGCAATATGCACAAAGTGGCTGCTCTAAAAATACCACTGAAATAGTGCCCCCTATACCTGTTTTGCTGCGGAACCATGCCCCCAAATCAAAGCCAAATGGCCTCAGAGAAGGCAGACCTAGTGACCCAATTCAATTTATGTGCACATTACCATGCTTCCTTCATTGATAGTCTAGAGCATTGGTATGCACATTCATCCAATCCTTAAAACAAAAGGCCCGGAAAATGCTGTCCCATCCCATCCTATTTGTAATCCAAACCCGTGTCTAATCCGGCCAATCAAACAGCCCCTAGCCCTCTGCCATGATGCAATTGAAAGATCCTATGAGCACGCATGTCGAATCGCAGCCCATTAAGTGCCTAATCTGATTCATACTTTCTTCATAAGTATTTCAACTGTTCCTGAATTGCCATCCAAATTATTGAAGATGATACAGCCCTAATTAAAATGACAACAAACCACAATGACCCGGTACCATTCTACCCGTATTGGCGACAAGGGATTCTTGCAATTATGCATGCAATACAGAGTTAAATGGATTACCCAACAAAAAAATCTCGGAGATTTGGACAAGGAAACGGTAATCAAAGTGTAAAAGAAATAAAAGCAAAAATAAATGCATGAAGGATGATACAGTGCTGCAACAAATTCAGGAGGGAGAAGGGAAAAAAAATGCAAAGAGTTAGGAAACGTACATTTGGGTTTCTTGGAATTCTTCTTGGCGGCCACCGAGGATGTTTCAGAGGCTCCATCCGAATCCCCTGGATTCATTTCGAAATGCTCTGGAGAGAGAGAGAGAGAGAGAGAGAGAGAGAGAGAGAGAGAGAGAGAGAGATTTGTGATCAGAAAGAGAGAGGAAGATAAATGGGTGGAGAGAGAGAGAGAGGAAGATAATGGAGGAAGTATGATAATCACGTGTTGAGATATACGGTTCTGGTAATCTTCTCTTGGACTTTCCTTTTCCCGGTGCTGTTTGCGTTTCCCGAATTTGTTCTTTGTTTTGGTAGATTATTTGTTTGTTTTCCTTTTTGATAAGTTGGTGGATTGCTCGTTGTTTTCACGATAAATGAGTTAGTTGGAGGTCCGTGATTCGCGCGTTTAACGCTGCTCGACGCTCGGCCCAACTAGTTGGTCTGGCCTAAAACAAATGACTCCAAAGTTCGTAAACTTACAAACAAATGACTCCAAAGTTCTTAAACTTGCTCACGGCGGAACGTGCGATTTCGGCCGTCCGTTTCAATTTTGGATGGTTCAATATAAGTATTTATTTTTTAAAAAGACAATTTCAAACTCAAAAATAATATGTTTACGCAAATAATTTTTCTACTAATATGGATTTAGTTTGATAGATCTCATCGAGATCTTTTATACGGTGCAAAAAAAATTTAAAAATTATTTTCCATTTACATTATTTTTGAATTTGAAAATGTGAAATAAATACTTATTTTTTAAGAAGGTGTTCTGGAACGGGGCCTTAAACTTTTCTACGAATTTTTTTTATTAACATCTGGATCGTCCAATATACTTTTAGACAGTCGCGAATAGCTTCGTAAACGGGAAACTTTTTTATATCCCAGGTATACAAGGGCTCTTGGTATCCCCTTTCGGTCCGTTTTCAATTTTTAGGTCACTTCCCAAGCACAACTTGTTAATCGGCTTCGTTCATTTTGTAGGGCTTGACGAGAACATTAATCCTGTCAAAAATTATGATTATCGGACTTTAGTAGATATATGATCGGCAAATGTGAAAAATGCCATAAAACAAAAATTGGGTTCTGATCTAGTGTGTTTTTGGATCCAATTTTTGTTTTTTTGCATTTTTCATATGTGCCGATCATGTATCTACTAAAATCCAATAATCATAATTTTTTGCATTATTAATGTTCTCGTCGAACTTTACAAAATGAACGAAGCCGATTATCAAGGTGTGCTTAGGAAGTGAACTAAAAATTGAAAATGAACCGGAAAGGGATACTAAGAGCCCTTGTATATCTGGGATATAAAAAAGTTTCTCATAAACCTATAATTTACAAAATTTTGACACAAAACTTTAAATAAGGACAAAAAAAAAAAAAAAACTGGGGCTCATTTTGGGAAACTAGTAACGGAAGAGAAGCAAGTACTTCTTCTTTTTCTTTTTTCTTTTTCCAAATAAAAAAGTGAAAAAGAGGGTGACCGATATAACAATTCTTTTTGAATGTGACTGTAGGAGCTCTGGACTCACAGTGGCCGCCTGAAGGGTCCAAAGAGACATAGCAATTACTCTGCCAAATTTGAGACGACGTCGTTTCCGGGCTTTTCAGAAGAACCAAATTTAGAGCATGTACACTAGATTAGGGAAAATAACATCTTAGGTATTTTACCTAAGTAAAAATCCAAAATAAGCATTGCACCAAGTTAGAAATAACCCCTTTTAAGGTTAGGTAAAATAAATTTTGCAATGAGTAATTCTACCTCCACACCCGCACACACTAGGAGTCTACACACTTGTGTGTGTGGGTGTGTATTTAAGTGTGGTCCTAGAATAATTGTTTTGCAATAGTGCTTAGGTAAATTTACCTAAGAACTATTCATCATTTATACATTTAATATTATTTTCTTTCTCTTCTAGTCTCCTCCAACAAAAAGAAGAATAGAAAAAAGAAAAGAAGAAAAAGAAAAAGAAATTATTATTTTAATAAAAAATAGATAAAATAAATAATATTAGTACAGTATTAAAAGAAATATGAGTAATTAAAAGGAAAAATATGTAATGTTCATTGTCAATTTTGGCTCAAATTTTACATAATCTGATATACTTACCCTAAGAGGACGTCGTGCCGTGCCTTCTGGCCCCTCAAATTCTGTGAGAGTGAAGCCAAGCAAGAAGTAAACATTTCGAAATTGGTACGCTACTTTTGCCGCTAAACCCCGCTAAAAACCCTCCTCCCTCTCTCTCTCCGCCCCGTCGTTCACCCCGCAATGTTCCCACTCTCCGCTCTCTTCGCCACCGCTCGCCGCCGCGTCCTCCCCACCCCAACCTCTCTCCACCACCCCAACCTCTTCTCAACCCAACCCCCACCGCCGTCCATCGAATACACCCTCTCCCACCCCATCTACATGATATGGGGCGCCAACACCGGCGTCGGCAAAACCCTAGTCTCCGCCGGCCTCGCCTCCTCCTTCCTTCTCTCTCCTCCCTCCCTCTCTCTTCCCCCCACCAGAAAATTCATCTACCTCAAACCCGTCCAAACCGGCTTCCCATCCGACTCCGACTCCCGCTTCGTTTACAACAAATTCTCCCAATTCTTTCTCCATGGTATTAAAAACCCATCCTATACTGTTCTCGCTTCGAACCACGTCCTAAATATGTCGATTTCAGCTGCTGATAGTGTATTAGCCCGGGGCTCTGACAGCGTGCCTGTTGTAGAAACTGGAGAGGGTGGGGAATTGGAGAGTGGGTTTAGGGATTTGGGGTTGTACGAGGAAAGTAAGTTAGGTGAGGATGGGGCCGCGGCAGCGGAGTTGATTTGTAAGACGATGTACGGGTGGAGAGAGGCGGTTTCGGCTCATTTGGCGGCAGAGAGGGAAGGGGCGGTGGTGGAGGATTTGGAGGTGTTGGAGATGTTGAAGAGGGGATTGGGAATCGGGTTGGAAGGAAGAGGAGGGTGTGAAGGTAGTGGTGACAAGGTCGGTGTTTTTAGTTTGGTGGAAACTGCTGGTGGTGTTGCTAGTCCAGGGCCATCAGGTTCTCTTCAGTGCGACTTGTACCGGTTTGTGATGAGTCTACTTCATTGTGCTCGTATTTTTTTGGTAGTGAATTGTGGAATTTATGGATACAAATTACTTTGTTGTTCTATGAATCTATATGTTACAGCCTGTGACTGTCTTGCAGTGGTTAAGGCCCACATAATGCGAAAATTGATAGAACTTCATTGGGTATTTAACATACTTTTCACATAGTTCAACATACTTTCTAAACCTTAACCATCTCCCTATGTGTCTGTAGTTAGCGACTTTTCCTTTTACAAATTATGAGGTTAAATTTTGCCAAAAATCCGTACTTGTATGTTAAACTGGGCTGAAAGTTTATAGAGCCCATTTGGGAGTCTCAAAAGGATTGATTTTGCGAGCTTTACAGTAGCCATTTGGTATTTTCACTGAATTTTGAATTTGGTTCTAAACTTGAAGCAGATAAAAAGAAAGAAAAAAAATGTTGTGACATACACTTATAAAATTGATCTAAATTTCCAAGTCTTGTAGACAATAGACTTGGTAATTTAAATTCAAACCTTTTATGACATATAGTACAAATTTACACTAACCTGTTTGCAATCTCTTATAATCTTATCATATATTGATCTAAATCTAAAACCCCGTTTCATACGATAGTTAATTTATATCCAAAGTAATCTATTGGTATACCCGAATAAACATCTCTTATAATCATACTATTAAGCTGATACATGAGATAGGAAAGTGCCTACATTAAGTCATTAACAAGACGGGCGACATATTATATGATTTTGAAGTACCATGTCCACTTTTTTTCCTCAGTTTTGTTCAGGTCCTTGGAAATCATGTTTACAGGCCTTTCCGGTTACCTGCTATTCTTGTTGGGGATGGACGGCTTGGTGGGATTTCGTCAACAATATCAGCTTATGAAAGTTTAAAACTTCGCGGCTATGATGTTGTTGCTGTTGTTTTTGAAGATCATGGCCTTGTAAATGAGGTTCCATTGTTGTCTTACTTGAGAAATAGGTAGGAGTCCTCTCTGTATTCTATTTGACTCCAATTTGTATTGTTCATTTTGGGCAAGTGCATGGCCTTCAGGCCTTGTAATTACCATTCACATAACATGATATATTCTCTACTCATGTAAAAATCTCCATGCATACGGTTGTGTTGGATCTGTTGACCTTGTGCTTTTGTTTTTATTTTTCATTTGAGCTTCATTTAGAATTGCAGTGTGCAACCTTTTACATGTTTCCCTTTGTTTCTCTAGGGTCCCTGTACTTGTGCTTCCACCTATTCCGCAAGACATGTCAGATACATTGATGGAATGGTTTGATGAAGCTCAGACTGTATTTGGTTGTCTCAAGGAAACAATGATTTCAGCTTATATTCAGAGAATAGAGAGATTACATAGCATGCCAAAGATGGCACAAGATATATTTTGGTGGCCGTTTACTCAACACAAACTTGTACCCGAAGAAGCAGTTACTATAATAGATTCTCGTTGTGGCGAGAACTTTGCTGTTCCCAAGGTTCACATTTTACTATGTTCTTGTTTTAGCACAACCTCTTATCTTGATTTCCGAAATCCCAATTTTCCATGAGTTGTCATCATGCTAATGTGTTTTGTTCTCAATATAGGTGTTAAATAACAATTTCATCACGCAACAGTTTGATGCATGTGCAAGTTGGTGGACACAGGGGCCAGATCTTACTTTACAGGTCATTCTTTTCTTTCTGATAACCTATAAAGATTCTTGGAAGCTTACTGTGTTCTTTAGGATCTAATTTTGATGCGATGGTTAGTGTTTCTGGCTCCTCTTTCCTAATGCAACATCCAATTTGTTTTGGGTAGTATTACAACAACGATTGTATGTTCATCAAACTGGGGTATGTTAGAAGCACCTAAGCTAGTTTTTAAACCAGTGAACTGTCAGAACTGGTTGTGGATCACTTTATTAGTCTGGTTCATTCATAACTCATGAGACCAACTTCAACATTATGTATTCCATGCCTCCTCCCAATCACGTTGTGAAACCCATACAGAACTGATGCTGGTGTGGCTTGAACACCCAAGTTCTTCGAGAGTCTTAGAAGCAATAGACAACTGTTGGACCACTTTAGCTCCTTTACATGTACTTAGCAAAAGAAAATACAGATACAAACTGACATATACAAAACCGAGTACCTGCAGCAAAAATGGAAAACACGTATGACACAAATATTTATAACATCAGTTTGCATCTTTTCCCTTGCATCGTTACAATATAGTATCTGTATGGCTCTGTTACACCCTTGTATGTAAGTTTAGGTTTGTGTTTAGGTGGTTTCAGATTGAACTTGCCAGAGATATGGGTTATGCTGCTGCTAGATTTGGTCATGTAATGTTTCCAGAGAATGTTCATGAACCTGCTTTAGAATGTGCAGAACTTTTGCTTGAAGGCGTGGGTAAAGGTAAGCTACTTGGTCGTTTCACTTCTAAGATCCATTCAGATAACATTTACGGGGTTTTTTCCCCCCTTGTTTGAGCATTTTGATTAACTTTGGTCTCTCTCTCTCTCTCTCTCTCTCTCTCTCTCTCTCTCTCTCTCTCTCTCTCTCTCTCTCTCATGTCCGCATGCCATTAATGTTAGACATTGTGTAGTGCATTGCCACTTTAGAATGGAGTGTGGCATTGCTGATAGCCTGATAGCAGTTCTACTTTGGTGTAATAACAACAATACTCAACCAACTTTGTTTGACATGCAGGATGGGCTTCTCGAACATTTTTTTCTGACAATGGATCGACAGCAATTGAAATTGCTTTGAAGATGGCATTCCGGAAATTCTTGTTTGATCATGGGATGCTTTTGGACCATCCGAAAGCAAAGACGGGTGACAGATGTATTGAGCTCAAGGTGAGATCACAAACTGACTCGTCTAAAAGACTTGTTAAAACAATGTAGTATCTTAATATCTGATACCAAGTTGATGTGTGCTAGAAATTTGCTTCTCTGTTTTCTTCTTCTTGTGGGTAGCAATGAATGATTTGCACTCAGCAAATCTAAGGTTTCGCCTGCTCATTTCTGACATACGTTTTTAGCGTAGATTTGAAGTATTTGGATCACAACTTTAGAAGTAAAAAGCATGCTATAAATTGCATGGTAGAACTAAAAGGCAGAAAAATATATTTTGAGTTGTAAATCAAGATTTATGAAACCTTTTAGTGTTTTAGCCTACCTCACCATGTGTTCTCCTCTGTCTTTCTGCTCTCTATCTGTTGCTGGACTCCTGTGCATGTTTGGATGTCACATCAACAAGATTAGCTGGACCAAGTTGCAAAGAGCTTCTTGCAGAATGTTTTAATTGCAAAGAGCTTCTTGCTCCTTTTCTAACAGAATGTTTTATCCACCATGTACGTTTCTAGCTTTTCGTACTTGTTATTTTTCTTGTTACCTATCGTACTCAAATAGATGCTTATTTAAGCTTAATTGCTCAGCCTTATATGGTCTTAATCCTTCCTAAATTGATAACTTTTTGATGAGTATATTTTAGAGTTATATCATATATAGTGGAGGATTGTGCTAAAATCAACCACTGAAGTGCTTTCTTTTGGCACATGTAAGCCATTGTTTTTGTCACTACAACTCACCTTGATCCTGATGCATTGTGCTGTCTCCCAACTGTTGTTTAAGATCACGCCCCTAAGTTATCCATTTTTTATTATCCCTATCAATACGTTAGTGAAGCTATGGATGAAGTTGTTTCCCGGGGAAGCTACATTTTCTTGTTCCTATGCACGTAGGTTGCCATTACCCTGCAAGGCTCAATTGTTAGGCCATCTCCTAGATGCTATGACTATTTTGTTTCATATTGATGTGATTAAAAACCGTTGAAGTATAAGATTTAGGTATCCTTACAGTAGGCTTGATAATTAGAAGTTCAACGGATATACTATACATTAGACATATATATGAAATCAACTTTGGTGGAGCTAGTCATAATTCGTTCTGTGTTCTTTAAAACAGGTCTTAGCTCTTCGAGGATCTTATCATGGTGATACATTGGGTGCTATGGAAGCACAAGCACCGTCATCCTATACAGGTTTCCTCCAGCAACCATGGTACGGGCATTTCTTAGTATGTGTTTTCATAGATAGTGTTGTATACCTTTGATACTTTACCTCTGGAGCTAATGTTCTTTCGGCCATCTTCTGTGTCTTCTTTTGATTATTGCTGTTTTGAGCAGATGTAGTTTGATTTATCATTAATGTTTTCTTTGTCATGTTTTGTACTCATTGATTTCCAGATGTACCTTTGGGGACACTCAAGGAGGATGTTATCCTTAAAGTCTGGTTTCCGGATTTGAGTCATTTGACAGTTATGCTGCTTCTAAGATAGTATATTTGCCATGTACTTAAGATTTGTTCCTAATAACTTGGCATATATGAACTGGTGATAATTCATTATGGTCCCCCATGATTAGTCGAGGTGCGCATAAGCTTGCCCGGACACCTGGTTATAAAATAAAAAAGAAAGAAAGAAAGAAAGAAAGAAGAACTGGTGATAAATCATTTTGGCCGTCATACTGCATGTTTTGGTTAGCAGCTATATATGCAATAAGTATAGTTCATTTGCTCATGTAGGTTATGTACATCTTCATGAATAGATTGTTTAATGGTACTTGTCTCGGAACAATGAATGGAAGTTAAGAGCAAACCAACTTAGAATAAGGTTCTGTAATATTTTACTTTCCAATTTTTGACAGGTATACGGGAAGAGGGCTTTTTCTGGATCCTCCCACAGTCTTTATGGACAACGGAGTTTGGAAACTTTCTCTACCTGAAAGGATACATCCTGAAAACGTGAATGTGGAAGATATGGGTGAGTATATTGTGTTCCAATAGCTTGCCTGCTGATCTTCTCATTTCTGAATAATAGGTGTTGAACTTTTGACAGCCTTTAGGTTGCGCGACGAACTATTCTACAAGAGCAGGGATGGGTCAAGTCTTGCTGCTTGTTATTCATCATATATATCACAAGCGTTATCACTACATTCCAGGATGAGTGAATTTAGCCATATTGGAGCATTGATTATAGAACCAGGTAAGATTACACCTGATTGTGTTTCAGAACTACTATTAAGCTTCTTAGAATCTTTTAGTTCCTAAAATAGTTGGACTTAGTGTTCCTTAAAGCTGTTAATTGATTAAGATTCTATCAATAAATATTTTCTTTGGGTCAACCTTCCTTTCCTAGGGCACATTCTACATCATGCTCTTTCCACCCTGTTAAATGAGTTGGATTATGAGACCTCACTTTCAACATTGATGTTGCATCTTCATCATCCATACTGGTTTCTCATATGGTAGTGACACAGGTGTTGGAGGTTCAGCGATTATTTTGTTGGCTCTGTTGGGAGGATTAACCCTTGAAGTGATGGATGGATAAGGAGAAAAGAGAGAAGTGTCTCACATGAACCATATTGGACCAATGATATAAAAGTCAAAACATAGAAGATATTCTTGCTGGACCCACAGTTGCCTAACTCATGCTTGGGTCTGAACAGTTGGCTTTTTAACTTTTAAGTAGTGGTATTTCGGCATTTTTGTAATCTACCCTGCCTAAAGTCCTGTCCACTTTAGACATTGGCTCTCTTGAGCACTTTGGGATGCATTGTAGACAATTCTTGGATGCGTGCAGAAATCATAAGTAGCTTCCTTAGTTTTCTGAAGGAAGTAATCAATATTGGCCCTGTGGTCGTTTGGTCAAGCATGAATAGACTTTTCTTAAATTGTAATCATGTCATCGGAGAGGTCATCCTCAGCTTGTTAATGTATTTCTCTGCAATGTATGAAGAATTGACAAGGTGATCTAGGTCAGTGTTAGAATGGTACTGCTACCTAATTTGGTTACAGCGAGTTTAGATCAAGGAAATCTTCCAGATTTATGGTCATTGTCAAACATCTATTCAAATTTTTTTTCTTTCTAACCAGCTATTTTGAGGTTGGTGTTAAATGAAAGGCCAAAAAGTAAGGGAAAACTTAAGGTTGGCTGAAGCTTGAGAGCCTAAGTTTCATTATCCTAGTTGCACACACATGTTCTTATTAGGTGCACTAAATGGCCAAAGATTGTGCCGCAGGATCTATCTATCGTATTCTGACTCTATCGTATTCTGACTTTATGACTTTTAATTACCTGGATGGTCTTGTAGTTATACAAGGTTCGGGTGGAATGCTGATGGTTGATCCACTTTTCCAACGTGTACTTGTTGAAGAATGCCAAAGGAGAAAGATTCCAGTCATCTTCGATGAGGTTTTTACTGGTTTCTGGCGTTTGGGAGTGGAGGTTCGTTGCCCATGTAGTCTTACTTGCATCTTCTCCCTCATACTATGTTATCTGATTAAGCTTATCTTTCTTTCCAGTCTGCTGCAGAACTACTTTGCTGTCAACCAGATATAGCTTGTTTTGCAAAGCTGATGACTGGTGGGATTGTACCATTGGCAGCAACATTGGCAACAGATGCTGTGTTTAATGCATTTGTTGGAGATTCAAAGGTAATTCTGTGATGGTTGGGCATCTTGACTTTAGCAGTACATCTTTTCATTTATTTGGAGGAAAGAAAGTACATCTGATTGAATTTTTCATGAAGTAATGACTCGTGACAGAATGATTGTTTGCCCTTGGCAGCAATACCAGTTGGCAGTTGCTGATAACAAGTTATACAGTTGATTGTCTCACTTGAGTTGAGTTAAAGAAAGTTTGTGTCATTGTATGATAGAACAACATGAATTTGTGTGCTGGTTCTGGTTCTGGTTCTTGATAATGCACAATAATGTCAGTATGAAAACAAAGAGAAGAAAGAGAGAGCACCCTCAAATCTCTCATGTTTTACTAATCTACTTGTTTCACCCTACTTCAGTGGTGTTCTTTTTATAGATGCCTACGAGTAGATTTCTTGCTAGGAATGGATATCCTAATGTCGACCAAATTAAGTTTCAAAACTGAAGTAGGGACCAGTTCAATTCCAACCAAGTAATGAACCACTAAAATGCATTGGCAAACAACCTAGGAGGTATGAACCGGAATTTAGCTGGAATACAGTGAATTTTAGAGGGCCATATCAATTTATTTTGGTGAAGTCAATGTTGCTTGTCCTCCATGTTTGATAGTTAAAATATTTGCATGTTTTTCTAAGGACAGCTGTCTGCTTACATTATCTTTTGCTCTGGTTCAGCTTCAGGCTCTGTTGCATGGCCACTCGTACACTGCGCATGCTCTAGGATGTACAGCAGCTGCTAAATCCATAAAATGGTTTAAGGACTCTAAAACAAACATCAATTTAATATCTGAAGGAAGCTTGCTAAGGGAGGTATGCATAAATGAGCTTTCTTATTCATTGCTCTATTTTTCCATGTGGTGCCTGCCTTGTTTACCCCATAAATTTCCGCCTTCTGCTTATCCATTATTTGTTAAATTATCTTGTCCCAAGCTTGTGTGATGGGTTATTTTCATTTTGTCGTTCGTCTGTCACATGATTTCCACCCGTGTGCAAATCTGAATCACATGGATTTAATGGTACTGTGTAGTTGTCTATGTCTTCTTTGGTTGCTTGATTATTTATCTTGGGTTGTTTGGAATACAATTATTACTGGCTTACGTAAAATGATGCCCATCTTGCAAACATTTTCGGTATGACTATCTGATTGTGTCATTCGTGATTTTTGCGAAGGCTGTTATTTGTTTTTGGGTTTGTGCAGTTATGGGACATGGATCTAGTGCAACAGATCTCATTGCTTCGAACAGTCGATAGAGTGGTTGCATTGGGAACACTTTGTGCCCTAGAACTTCGAGCAGAAGGCTCTAATGCTGGGTACCATCTCTTAACTTTTAATTCCAGCTTTCCATTCTTTATGGCACCATCCTTCTGCTTTGGCGGAGAGTGGAATGTCGCAAGTCTTGTTCATCACTTTGGATTTGCATACGACATTTTCAAACACTAGGAAATAGAATCTGATGGGTCCACCCGCTGTGTGCTTAAGTTGTAATGGGACTTGCAAGAATGGTTGGGACACCGAACATCCATCTCGTACGTATTTTGAATACCCTTTTAAAGCAATGTTTGGATCTAAGAATGAATTCCGATGTCAATTCGCCAGAAAAACGTAGAGAGTAGGCTTTACATTATCATTGATCACCAATTGAGGTATTGGTCATTCCATTTAGAGATGAAGGAATGATCACTCGGTTCCTTCCCACATTGCATCAAACCAAACACTACCCAGTTGTTTTTGCGTTCCCTGCATTGGGTTTTGATACTTTCTGCATCTGTTCAGCGTTTTACCCAGAAAAAGTTCCCACAAAGTACTCAGTAAAAGAATTTTATGGGACCAAATTTATTCTGACTTGCATGACACCAACATTGAATTGAAACTATACACCTCATTACCTAACTCTCTGAGCATGCTTCTAAGAAAATATTCTTGGTTTCTTAACGTTTGTGTTTTACTTGAGAATTGTGCAGTTATGCATCTTTGTTTGCTAGATCTCTTCTTCAAAACCTCCGTGAAGATGGTATTTATGCGAGGCCTCTGGGAAACGTTATATACCTCATGTGCGGGCCATGCACGTCTCCTCAGACCTGCCGGCAACTACTGGGGAAACTTTACAGAAGACTTGAAGAATTTGGCCGGGCCAATGAAAACCTGAAATCATGTCAGGTTTAGTTCCGCTGCTGCTGCTCTCGATTTCTCTAAAGAATATTTCCCTCCAGTTGTAGCTGCTCGCTTTTAGGTTTTCTTGAAGGGGTTAAGATTGGGGAGGCACAAATGAATTGCTGTGTAAGCTGATCATTTCCAAGACCTGTCCAAATTATGGTTCCCTGATTAATAATGAATTGAAATGGCTTAAAACTGATCATACCGCAAGGGAGGAACATTGTTGCTGATTTTAACTTGTTTATCTCAGTTATTATGTCAACAAATAGTGGACTCATGATATAATTCTCGACAATTTGGGTTTTTTCATGTGCCTATATAAGAAGGAAATCGGTTTTTTCCCAACTTTATTTTTCCTCTCTCCTTGGTCTCTTCATAAATCCAGCCAAATATGGTTTGGGATACCATAGAATAGGAGTTGTTCAACAATGCACGATGCCCGTTGTTTGCAGTATTGGTGGGGCCTATTTTATGCCTGCTGATGTGATTTGAACTATGATTGATGGAAAAATAGTAGTAGTAATATTGGACGGATATCAATAACTATAAGTTTTTTTTTTATACATTTTTTGGCAAGTGTAGATTCTTATTATGCCTAACCGATAGAACACAAAGTCTAGAGAGAACAACACCTTGCAACAAAATCAAAGTAACAAAACCAGGCTAACCAGCACCAGTAGAAGCTATACAAAAATCAGGTTGAACCACTCTTGGATTATTAGTCATTTGCCAAGGCATCTCCTGGATCACATTTCTGTCCCACAACCTTTGCCGCTCTAGTAAAGAATAAGAGCATTTGAAGAATAGATGCTGATTGGTTTCCACACCATTTCTGCACAAGCAACACCTGTCTCACCACCTCAGTGGGCAAGTTAGTGCATGGGCAGATATTGGCTTCCCTTTCACATTCGTACTCAGCAGGCCTTCAAAAATGGTCCCCAATGACATGCATTACGACGAGTGGTGGTTGCCAAACCGTGGTGTCATTTCATGCTGCCTTTCTTTGGTGTGGGCAAGCTCAGCGTTGCCCAACTCCTTAATCTGTCTCTGGTATTCAATCTTTGATGAATGCCTAGCCAAAGAAAAATGGACCATCTAGGACATGACTTGCTCACTGACCACTTTATGCCAACTCTAATTCGTAGATTTCATCCTAATTTGCATTCCTGTGCAATAAAACACACCACTAAGGTAAGGCAGCCTTGGATCAAAAAAAAAAAAGTTCCGGCAGCCACACTACAGTGTCATCCTGATTAGGCATTGCCGCATTGGTAACAGGGGTGGAGGAGTTTGAGCAATAATAGGAGCTTTAATGGCTTGGTTCATTGTCAAGGCCAACACCAATTACCATGGACAATGACTGAGGCTACCTTAGCTCCTAGAGACCTTCCTAAGTTAGACATCACCCTTTCCCAAATCTAGCAAACAAAGGAACAAGAGATGTCAATTATCCAACCACAAAAAGTGTTTTTATCATTATCAATTTAGATATTGAAACAGGGATTGTCCTAAATGTCAATTAGCCATGACATTCCATACAGTCCATGACGCATCATTGGGATCATCTATCAACTAGATGCAGTGGTCTTTGATAATACCCATAAAGTATCAGTTTTTCCGTATAGAGTTTATAAGTGAACATTTTATTCTTAAAATTGTTAGTATGTTTTTGGAGAAAAATAACATTATCGATGTCAAATTACTATGATAATAACCACAAGTTTTTCTATACAAGGTCCGTAAGTGAATCTTCTATTCTTTAAAAATTATACTTATTGTCCGTTTTTAAAGAAAATAACATTTTTGGTGTCGAATAAACAAAAGAGGATGTCAAACAAAACGTAAGTAGGCGATATGCTATGCTCGACTAGCCTTGCATGTGAACTATTAGAGCATCCACAATGGTAATAATCAAAACTAATAACAAAAATGTGCCACTTCAGCATTTGATTATTCATTTAGTTCATAATCAAACTTAACAGCCTTTACCTCCACATTGGTTATTTTTTCATCCCTTACCAAAAAAACCCCTACAATACACACTGCACATTTGTCCAATCGCAAATCTGTCCAATCGCAAACGAGTTCCAATCATGTATCCGACCACACTAAATTAGACGATTTCAATGTGGGGTGTTTTTGAGTTATTGAGTTTTGAGTTTGGTATTGAGTTTTGGTTAATGGTAAAAGTTTTTAAGTTTGGTTATAGAATGGATGAAATTTGGTTATTTGCTAAAAGATTTGTAACTTTGCTTAGTACAATGTGGGGTATTTTTTAAGCATTGTTGTTAAATTTGGTTATCCACACTCATTTGCTTATTACAATGGGAATGCTCATATCCTGAGAAACTTTGTATATCCCGGGGATACCAAGCCCTTTGGTATCCCCTCCGGTCCGTTTCTCATTTTTCAGCATTTTTCAATCACATTTTGATGATCGGATCCGTCATTTTGTAGAGTTTGGTGAAAATCTTATTCATACCAAAAATTGCGTTTATTGAACTTTATTTGATACATGATCAACACACGTGAATATTGAAGAAAACTAAAACTGGATTCAAAAACACACTGAATCAAAACCCAATTTTAGTTTTTTTGCGATTTTCACGTGTTCCGATCATGAATCAAATAAAGTCCGATGAACGCGATTTTTTGCATGTATAAGGTTTTCACCGAACTCTACAAAATGAACGGAGTCAATCGTCAAAAATGTGATCGAAAAATGGCCGAAAAATAAGAAACGAATCGAAAGGAATACCAAGGGGCTTGGTATCCCCGGGATACACAAAAGTTTCTCATCTTATCCCACCATTAGATCTAAAGCACCAATGCCGCATCCTTCACTTGGGATCGCCACAGGTAGAACCACCTCTCTCATCATGGTCTCAATAAGTTTTTCTCTTCACTTATTACTCCCTGTCCCCTATTATCTCTTACGCCTGAGTAAAACTTCCCTCAAATTTTTTTTTGGTCCCAAGACAGGTGCATGATTACTCCAAAGCAAATCACCAGCACTGTGCATTAGCAAATAGCCAAATAGTATAGCACTGACTCCTAATCCGCCAAATGTCCGCTGTACGCCGAGCAGCACGGAAATTCCATCCACCCGCTCATCACCACAGTGAGATCCATTATTGTCTAAGAGATAAAAATCCAAAGTGACGTGGCGAGTCCAATCGCAAGCCGTCACAACTCCCAAATTCAACGGCCCGGATCCCAAAGGCCTCGGCCAACCACATTGAAATCAACGACCAGAAGCGGAAAACCAAGAAAGATCCACAAACAGCAGATCCACACCCAATCCAATCAACAGAGGAGAACCAATAGCTGCCACTACTCTTACATAGACATAGTCGTCAGACCAGACCAGACCAGACCCATCTCAGCTCAGCACAAAAATTCACTTGCCTCTCTCTCTCTCTCTCTCTCTCTCTCTCTGTCTTAGAGAGAGAAACCTAGTAGACCCAATTCACGCATATATAGGTACGCATATATAGTTACAGATATATTTGGCATGTATCCTGATTATCCAAAATTCCAGCTAGCTCATCAACTGGCGTCAGTTTGTTTCACTTTCTGTCACTGTCTGGTTGTTGCTCAATTGGGTATTTTGTTGAGTCTGATTTAGTTTTGGAGGCACACAGTTGATTCACTAGGGGTAATTGTTGTGATTTGTGCTATTGATTTTGCATATTGGGAAGAAAACAAAATTAGGGCTTTTTTTAATGTTGGGTTTGTAGATCTGTGTAAAGCTTGTTTTTGGGGGTTGGTATTGAGAAATTTGTGTAAAAGTTCGGTTTTTTTTTGAAGTTTTGTTGGTTTTTTGGTGCTGCAGATCTGTGAGGTTCTGGGGGTGTTGCACAGTGAGGGCAAAATGCAGACCAGGTACATGGAGAGGACGAACTCGATGAGAGGGAAGCGGAGTTTGGATGGCGGCGGCGGCGACGACGATGATGAGCAGCCGGAGCGAAAGCGGCCTGCTTTAGCTAGGTGAAATCGCGTTCGTTCGGTCTGTTTAGTGTCGATTTGGTGTCGTTTGTTGTGTTCTTTCTTCTGTTACTTTTGTTGATTTTTGAGCTGTTTAGTGAATTTGCAGTTCCATTATATTTGCGGTGACTGTGTTAGCTAAAGCTCGTACCTTTGAATTGTAGTTGGGTATTCTGTAATAGTGGTGTTTCTTTTGTGGAAGTGGGCCTTGGATTTTGATTCAGAGGCCTCAATTTCCAATTTTGGGAGTTTTTGTGTTGGACTCCAATTCCACAAAGCTGTGTGCAAATAAAAATCTCTTTTGAAATCTGCAATGTCATGTTTATAAAATTTATCAGGCTATCAGAAACACTCAAAACCTCAAAATTGTGGTTTCAAGGAAGGTTAAAATTTGAGGATTATATCAAGAACAATGTATATTTGAATCATTCTTTTGTTTGACCGTTGCATTATTGTGGGTGCTTCAGATATTTCTGTTTGTTTCTCTTTCTTCCTTCCTCCTGCTAGTTTCTGTGGTTTTCAGTTCCTCCTCACATTGCTTGCATTTCAGTATACTTCTGCCAAGGTTCTTTTTTTAATGTCATGTTGCTATTTTGATGCTGTTATCTTTTCCCTGAATGTGATGTCTGCTGGTTTTTCTATCGTAAGTATCGATTTCGCTTGGAATTGATTTATGGGGAGACTTTGTTCATTCTTGGAAAAGGGGCCAATGTTTTCCATTGTTAGGTCATATTTAGAATTAGATATTTTCGTAAATTTACTCTATGTACACCAGAGTTTTCTTCCGCTTATTGTCAAGCTTGGAAAAGAAAGAGCACTTTTCTAAAAGTATTCATTCATGCAGTGTAATTGTGGAGGCTTTGAAGGTGGATAGTTTACAGAAGCTTTGCTCGTCATTGGAACCTATTCTTCGAAGAGTTGTAAGTTGCATTAGTTAACACATAACTCTACGCTTGTCTCTGAAGAATAGGAAGTGACAACCTTTCCTTTATGTTTTTGTTCTGTCTGGTTCATGGAACTCTTGAGCTGCTTTTTGTCTTTGGGCTTGTGATGCCTTTCATTTCGAATGTCAACCTAGTGACTCCAGTTGCAAGATGGAGCACTTCTTCTGGTTGTGTAACTTTCTTAATTCAGATTACTCTTACTAAAGCTAGCGGATCTTATGATTATCATTTCTCTAAAACCATCATTGTTGCACATGCCATGCATTGCTCTGTATACTAATTATTCTCTTATCCATATTTGAAGTTGTGGACACTTAGCAGGAAAAGGGGAGTGGATTAGAATGTATTTCAGGAGACAGTCTAAAAATGGTTTAGCAAAGCTGGTTGCGGTAAGCTGGCCAGGAGTCATGTAAGACGGAGGTCCTTGGAGCAAAAATGAAACCTGACACTGCTTGTATACAAGTACATTGATCCCTGATAATCAGGGCCGGCCCTAGGGCAAGGCCCAAGAGGCTATTGCCTAGGGCCTCCAAGTTTTGGCCCAAAATAGGGGCCCCCTTCTTAAATAAGTATATATATAATTTGTCCGTGTTTATAAAAGAAGTGTATCTGTTGGCATAGCGGTAAGCCAAAGTCAGCCTATTAGGGAATGCCTGGGTTCGAAACCCCCGCACAATTCTTTCTTTTTAAGAGTTTTTCTGCCAAAAAAGATCCAATGGCTTTTAGCTGTTAAGTTTCGAACCTGGTCGAGGAGAATCCACTTTGGCTGCCTGAACCAAAGCTCTTAACGTGCTCCATAAAGATGAAATTAGCTATATAAAGAAATGTTTCTATTATTGTTGTTTAATTCTACAAATATGTAGGGCCCCACCCTCCGATTTCGCCCAGGGCCTCCAAATCCTGTCGGCCGGCCCGGCTTATAATGATAAACCATGATTCACTAGCGACAAAGATGAAGGTGTGTCCTCTTAGTTGTCTGACTTGAGACACGCATGCATGTCTGTGTTATGTCCGACATGGATACTGGGACAAACTTAGGGGTCTCGGTTCTTTATAGATAATAATTATTCTCTTTTAAATGTACTGTAATTCTTGCATGGTTATCTCAGCATTTCTCCCTCACCCCACCCCTCTTTTCTCCTTTTCCTAGTTAAGTTCTGAATACTGTACCTTGATTTTAAGCAATGTGTATGTAATTGGATTTATAATGTCTGATACTGCAAGTGGTGGTAAACAGGTTAGTGAGGAAGTGGAACGCGCTTTGGCAAAGTTGGGACCTGCTCGAATTAATGGAAGGTCTGAGATATCTTTAAATATTGACAAAATGCCAGTCTGCATACTGCAGATAATTTGCTTCTCATATTGATGGTATTCCATTGCTATGTATTTTTCGTGTCCTTATGCGTCTTTGACTCCATTTTTCTTAACAAATTGTTAGTCGCATTAGGATACCTGAGAAAGGGTTCTCAGACTAAAGTATTAGCGGAAATATGTTCGATATGATTTCTTCGGTGTCATCACCTAATTCCGTAGCCAACTAATGTTGCTTCATTAATTGGTTTTCCCTGCAGTAATGTGCACCTTTTGCTAATGTATTTCTCGTTTCTTCGTCCTTACACTTTTTGCTCTTTGCAAGAATTTCCATCATTGCACTTGGTATTATAGGTCTTCTCCTAGAAGAATTGAGGGACCGGACGGACGAAACTTGCAGCTGCAATTTAGGTCCAGGTTGTCTCTCCCCCTATTCACAGGAGGAAAAGTAGAGGGGGAACAGGGTGCTGCAATCCATATTGTGTTAGTTGATGTGAATACAGGGCATGTTGTAATATCTGGAAATGAATCCTCTGTGAAGCTCGATGTGGTTGTGCTCGAAGGTGATTTCAACAATGAAGATGATGAAGGCTGGATCCAAGAAGAATTTGAGAGCCATGTTGTGAAAGAGCGTGAAGGAAAGAGACCACTCTTAACTGGTGACCTCCAAGTAACGCTCAAAGAAGGGGTGGGAACGCTGGGAGAGCTTACTTTTACTGATAACTCAAGTTGGATAAGGAGCAGGAAGTTCAGGCTTGGCCTTAAGGTTGCCACAGGCTTTTGTGAGGGCATGCGTATACGCGAGGCCAAGACAGAAGCTTTCACTGTTAAGGATCACAGAGGGGAATGTAGGCTGTTCAGTTTTCTTTCGATTTTGTCTAAATTCGTTTTGTGGGTTGCATGGTATGTTGGTGTTAACTTTGGATTTTCATTTACAGTATACAAGAAGCACTACCCGCCTACATTTAATGATGAAGTGTGGAGATTGGAAAAGATAGGCAAGGATGGGTCATTCCACAAGAGGCTGAATAAAGCAGGTATTTTCTCGGTTGAAGACTTCCTCCGACTTGTTGTCAGAGACTCCCAAAAGCTACGAAATGTAAGTTTATGTGTTGTTTTCAGCATAAGAGTTCCTTGGTTTATAATAATCTACTGACTTATTCTTCTGTTCATAGATTCTTGGCAGTGGTATGTCAAATAAGATGTGGGATGCTCTTATTGAACATGCAAAGACTTGCGTCTTGGGTGGGAAGCTGTATGTCTATTATCCTGATGACTCGAGATATGCTGGTGTTGTTTTTAACAATATTTACGAGCTTAGTGGCCTTATATCTGGTGAACAGTTTTTCTCGGCTGACTCCCTTTCTGACACACAGAAGGTTTGTGTGATATATGGGTGCAATTTTTGTGCTATTAAAACAAATTTCTGATCCCATAAGCTTCTTCAAACCAAATAATGCCATTGTTTAGTGCACCAGGGCTCTTTTTTTTTTTTGGCGCCAGTGTTAGTATTATTGATCATATGTTTGACCACTTTTCAGTAACTACTCATCTTTAAACCCAATGTTTGATGGGAACTTTTGTCATTGTGAATCATGAGCCAGTGCATTTGCTGAGGTGTGATTGAGGGTGTTTCTTCAAACTAACGTAATGAGATGAAGTGGAAATGGAAGGTGGAAAATGAGAAGCTTATAATTAGAAACGCAATGCTTATGGAAAGCTGTAAAATTTTGTTGCCGCAGGTAGATGTTGATACTCTGGTGAAGAAAGCATATGATAACTGGAACCAAGTTGTCGAGTATGATGGCAAGTCCCTTTTGAGTGTCAAACAAAATAAGAGGTCATCTCGGAACGAACTTCCGATGGGCCCAGTTGATTATCCTAATGCTTTGGATAACCAGCTTACTCAACCACGTTTACCTGGTTCAATTCCTTCGGAGCAGACTCTGATGGATTCAAGTCTTCTAATTGGAGGTAAGCATGCTCTCTTTATGTAGAAAATATCTTTCATTGTTTTTCCTTTTTTCTTTGTTTACTCTACTTAGTAATAGCCTTACCAGAAAGAAAACATGAAGAAACAAAAGTTTCTTAGGCTGTTAATGACTAGGTGGTACCAAACTGTTCGACAGACTGTTAAACTTTCTTATGTGGACTTGGGTACTCGTTTCTGCTATACGGGTATGTGTCCAGGTGTTGGGCTCATCTTATTGTCTTTTAGTCCTATCCATGAATCTTGTATCAGTTGTTGAAGCCTCAATTTTCTCGTGTTTCGTGTTGTTCCTGTTTGATGGATAAATCCTCAGCATTCTTGTGAAAATATTAGCCAGTTTATCTATTATGATTTCACTGCACTTGATACTACCAAGTTCAAAATGGGTACGGAAAAGATAACATGTTCTGTGAACTTTCACCACATACAGTCATACACCATTCTCTCTCTCTCTCTCTCTCTCACACACACACGCACGCATCCCCACACCCACAGATATTTGCTCACATCCCAGACACACGCACACACCAGAAGTCGTCAATTACTGTCACGTGAAGCAGACTCTTTTTCTGGTGATTTTTGTTAATTCTTTTTCATTATGTATGGAAGTATGTAATACAGCAATTAATTATATCTTTTCACATTTCCTATTCCCAGCTTCAGGTTACAATGACAATCTGGCTACTAGATACCCCTCACAGTTTCTCAATTCCAATTCCCGTAGCCAGTTTGACAGTAGTCTCTTCCCACTGCATGATCAGCAAATCAGCCCTACTCACCAAATTCAAAACAACAGTTTCGATAACAAGGGGGGCTTAGCACTTGGTCCTTCGCAATTGTCAACGTCGTTCCAGACCATTGGCTCATCCGTTCATCACTCCAATATCAACCCCTTTGATGAATGGTCAAATAATCGCGACAAGGGTGCCACCTCTGAGTTCATGTCAGAGGAGGAGATTCGCATTAGAAGTCATGAGATGCTTGAGAATGAAGACATGCAGCATTTGCTTAGACTCTTCAGTATGGGAGGTCATGCCTCCGTTAGTGGCCCCGAAGATGGATATTCTTTCCCTTCATACATGCCGTCACCGTCGCCATTTGGGTTTGAGGAGGATCGCAACCGTTCTGGCAAAGCCGTTGTGGGTTGGCTTAAAATAAAGGCAGCGATGAGGTGGGGATTTTTTATAAGGAAGAAAGCAGCCGAGAGGAGGGCACAACTTGTAGAGTTGGATGATGAGTAGTTCTTTGCACTGAGTTGATGAAGCTCTTGGACAACGTGGAAATGCTTTATTTCCTGAAGTCTCCTCGAGTTTGTGGGCTCTGTATCAGATAGTAGGGGATTTTCTTCTTGTACAGTTGCCTCCCTGTACAGTAAGTTCTTCCAGCTTAACATCCTTGTTATTTAATTCCGTATGGTGATTTTAATTCATCTCGACATCTGGTTTGTGTATGAAATATGGGCTTTCGGACCTTAGTTTGTACTGTTTAATTGATGACTTTTTCGATGCCTAAGACTGCTTTCTACGGAAACATTCTAATGAAGTTAGGTATGTCGTGTGTAAGCTGTTTATCTAATCTGATTAATTTATAAGATATTTCTCATTTCTTGTTGTATCACCGAAACTTGCCAAGAGCCTACAACCCCATAGAAGGGCATCAGAGAAGGAAAATACAAAGGCTGAAAAGGAAGGTAAGAAGTCCTATTGGGCTACAGAGTTGCTGTTAAGAAAGGGAGGACTCCACTGCCATATTATGAATATCATCAATAATGGAAGCACATTCCTGTGGAGGATCAATCATCTTCTGTAGGGCAAGAAGATTGTTTGCTTGTTTACTTGAATTTTGATGCTTGTTAAGTTTTTCGTCTTATCAAGAAAACAAGCACACAATGCTGATAAAGCATGAATTTTCTTTGCAAAACCATCAGTATGGATACTTTTCAATCTCGTATCACTAATGCAATAGGGGAAGTCTTTCAATTTCAGGGCTGCATCACTGTTGATTGTAGGAGGGCAACATTTGCCTCCGGACAATGCAGAATAAAGATTGACCGACTATAACCCTCTGTGGCTTTTAGAAGTTCCATTCTTGCATATGACCCCTTTCAAATTGGAACGGTTTAACTTCAGCGTGTGTCCCATGCAGCTGCTGGAGTTATCTCGCTAGTGTGGTTTGCATAAAATTCTGACCAATCGGAGTCAACTGCATTGCGAGAAATTTATTGAACTGCCTGGAATAATAACTGAAGAGGATCTATTACCCTTCCAGATAACTTGCTTCCAAATTGGATGCAAGAACTTTTGATCCTACAGCATGAATAGGTCGGACAATATAGGAACATTGAAGGGAGGAATTTACCATAAACTCTAAATCCACACATTGTATCAGTATCAGCACAAACCCACACACTGCCCCAGTACAATGTTTCGTACCCGTGTCCTGATAGCATTCCTGAAAATTTGCTTAAACCAATGAATTTTGGCCCATTTGCAATTTTATCTCCTCTTATTAGCATAATCACCTTGTGATTCTTGGACCAATGTGAGCAATTACCATCACTTTGGGCCCACACGGTGTGTGTGAAGCTGTGTGTCTTTAGACTTGTGTTGCAATTTATGGGAACCAATGAACATGAATAGTGTGTTCATTTTTATTTTTTAAACAGCAAATGGACAGAACAAATTCATCGCGTGGTAATAATTAATTTGCGTAATAATTCCAGTAATTACAGACACACCAAGCACACCCCCCAACACAAAAAAATTGACTCGTATCAATTACAGGGGGACACAATCAACTGTTTACTACACCGTTATTCCTGGATTGGGCAACAAAGCATTCATATGGAATGCCCTGGGGGTACTTTTTCCAATCAGTGCAGTAGTTGTATACCATGTAGTGTGTTTGTACCCATTTGATGCTCTCTTGGACAAAGAAATCTGATTCCTCTGTATACAAAAAATCACCGGCACCATCACCATCACCATCACTGCTGGTGGAGCCAAATGAGGTTGAATTTGATTTGCAAGAAGATTTTCCGGAAGACCAAACACAGGCATCGACTTCGAATTTCCTGTAGGAAGCAGTGAAGGGAGCGTAGGTCCAGTTTGTTCTGACTGCGCCACCCCTTGTGGCCCAGTACTCAGCGTTCCATAAACTCGCATATAACCTCATTGGCTGGTTATTCGCATATGGAACACCCCCTTTCTCTAGATTTCTGAATTCTCGTATGGGTGTTTCATCTACGGATAAGCTGAAATAGAGACAAGAAATGCAGGTGAGTACAAAGGGAAATGATCCACAAACACAATTCTATACAGGAAATTCCACCACAATGGTGTGACGATGCTTTTGTGTAGTTATTAGTCAAAAGGATGTGTTAGGATCGCAACACACACGCACACGATTCACGAGTATAAAAACAGTAAAGAAATTGACACAAAGATATACGTGGTTCTCCAAAACCGGGTACGTCCACGGGAGCAAGAGCGGCTACTTTTCTTTATTATCACAGTATATGTTATTAGGGTTTTACAATAGAGAGCCTTTATAATACTCGACCTATTCCAACCCTAACCCGTTACTTACTGCGGTAGCCCTACAGCTTACTCGACCTATTCCAACCCTAACCCGTTACTTACTGCGGTAGCCCTACAGCTTAAAGCTGTAGAGCTACGCGCGTCTCTGGCCAATCAGCTAGTCTCACCCGTAGCCCTACAGAGCAAAGCCGTAGCCCTACCGCATTCACTAGCAGACTTTTCATGGCTTCTCTCGGCGACATCCAACAGGCCTATTCTTGGAACTCCTCGGTACCTCTCATACTTGACATATGAGCCACAGTTCCAACAGGATGTGTGTGTTCCCTGAAACTACAGAATCATGTATAGAAAGCCACATAATTTAAAAGAAAATCTGATGTGAAAAAAAAGTTCTTGTAGCATTACCCAGTTACCCAATTATGAACTCCCAAAGCAGAAAGAAAATGATTCACGACAAAGTATACAGAAAATGACATTGATTAGGTCGTTGTGTTAAGACTCTGAGCCACAGTGGAAGGTCTTTTATATTGAAATTAAAGGACTAGAGGCTAGAACTTCTAGAGATTTCTTTGCACATTACACTTATGCAAAAAATTACAAACCTTGTAATGAAAGGCAGTACTATGTATCACTATGTTTTTTTTTTTTTTTTGGAACTAGGCAATTTTATAAAGGGACTCAGCCCAAACAACACAAGGGGGAGAAGCCCTGATGTATCACTATGTTGTATACTACTATCTATCGTTGTCCTTGTATGAGTTGTATCAATTTATGCATAGTTAGATGTGACACTCCATGTGTTCAACTTATAGGATAATAGGATATCCGCCAAACACTGAACTGATCAACAGAACTCAAATCGGCAGCCACAGAAGATTGTGATGGAACCTAGTGCGATGTACCAATTCTTTATTTCTTTTACAAGCCTGGATAGAAGTTGCGACCTCTTTCCAAATACTGACCACCTCAGTGTTACAGTGTGGGCTCCCGCATCGGGAGTTTGGGTTTGGGTGTGTGTGTTTAAAGGGTTTACCGAGCCTCTCCCTAGTTAGCAATTGCCTAAGTGAGTTGGTAAGTGAAATTACCCTCTTGACCTTCATAAAAAAAAAACTAAGTCGTGCCTACCCGTTGTGGTGGTGTTTGACCTCTGGTGCAGGCCCGTTTGTCATAGTGCTGCGATCCGCGACGAGGCTTTTGGGCCTACGTCAGTTGGGCTGGCTCCCACATCGGGAGTTTGGGTTTGGGTGTGTGTGTTTAAAGGGTTCACTGAGCCTCTCCCTAGTTAGCAATTGCCTAGGTGAGTTGGTAAATGAAATTACCCTCTTGACCTTCATCCAAAAAAAAAAAAAAAAGGTGTTCCGGTGTGAGTTTTGGTCACATGAATTGATTCTCTTACAGTATAAGTGAAGGGTAAAACTGCATAACTACATCTCTCAGAACTTCTTTAAGGGGTAGCTTTGTGTAGGTTGTGCGTGGCAGGACAAAAGCAATACAAACAGGTAGGATAAAACTGGTACTTACATGATGCTGTTTGGTGTCCAAATGATGGAATAGGTGTGGAAATCAGCAGTTGGGTCGAACCACAGCTGGAACTGCTGCTCTCTTCCTCCGCCTCCATTGGCGAATATATTGGTGTGAAGAGTGTAAGGGTCACCACTCAAATTCCCCAAGAATTCAAAGTCAACTTCATCGTGGTTCGATCCTAGGGATGATAACTGCACAAACAATAATCAACCCCCCTCCAATAAGTTATCGCAATATCAATGGCGAACATCGATGCAAAATAAACACCCTTTTGTTTCAATGCATAACATTTTACATGGTAGGAGTAATTGTTTTCAATGTCCAAGATTCTGCACAAACCATGCGTTTCTTTCTTAATTTTTCTGTTTCTAAACAAAGCAACACTCGAATTCGGCACAGTTTTCGCCTCCATCTCTAAATAGGGGAGTGCCAGCAACACTAGCAACCGGACCCAACATTTGCATACCACAACATTGGAGCTTTAAACTAGGATATCAATGTAAAAAAGAACTGATTAACATCAAGTTTCTCCATGTATATACTACAAACTTTGCGTAGGCAACTTTTTCCTGCAAGAGATTACACATAATTCTCCATCTCACGTGTATCAACTACCATCTAAGGTGGACGAAATAGCAACCTTAAACGGAGAGAAGGAATTTAATCATACTTCCACTCCTTAAGGTGCGAACACTAGACCTCCTAAAGGCCTTGATCAGTCTGTTAGCCTATTGGTTTTGATCCAAAACAACTCGCTTGCTTGATTGAGACATAAAGCCGAACAAATGAACTTCAACTCTTGTTTCACCATCCCAATTTCACCCACTTGCACTAGATCTAAGATCCCAATTTTGGTGGTTTTCCAGAGTATACCAAAATTTAGTGTGGTACTCGAATTTCAAAACCTTTTTAGGAGAAAAAAAAACTCAATTTTAAGAAAAGTGGGAATAATTTTCCTTAAAAACTACTACTATTTTCTAAATAAATACAGGCACAGTTGTAGCTGGGATCCACTTCTCATAAACAGTTTCTACTAAAAAAAACAGGGCTTCTTTGGGGTTTCGACCAAAAAAACAAATTGCTCAAAAAATCCTTCACGTCACATCAGAAACCAAAAAGAAAAAAAAAACAGCGATGTTCTGATTCTAAAGTAGCCCATTTCTGGATTTTGACCAGGAAATAATTTACCTCAATACAAAAAGCCCATAGATGAACAGAATTTTAAAAAAAAAAAAAAAAACTTTACCCAGAAAATTATTTTACCTCTAAAGCAAAAAGAGCATAAATGAACAGCCAAAACAAAAAAAAGCTAAGTTATGATTCTGAAGGTAGCCCATTTCTTGAATTTTGACCAAGAAAAATTGTACCCAGAAAATATTTTATCTCAATACAAAAATCCTGTAAATGAACAGCAAAATTTGGAAAAAAAAGAAAAGGGGGGAGCAATATATAAAGTGTAAACCGAAACATACGTAAAACGAAGTAACAGTGCCAGCAGAATTTCCAGGGACAAGCTTGATCTGCATATCGAACCTCCCAAACAAATACTCATTCTTGGATCTGATACTCGATCCAGAATCCTGATCTAACGACAAAGTTAAAACCTTTCCGTGATTAAGCACTCTCGCACGGCCGTCTCCCCACACTATCTCGAAATTCTTGTAGAAGTTCCCGTCGAAGGCCCCCCCGGCCGCCGTCACAGACCCCAACAGAAGAAGCAATCCCAATGTTGGTATCAGCAACATCAGGAGAGAAGAAGAAGGCATTTTTATTACTAGGGTTCTTTTCCTTTGTGGAAATGAATTTGAATGGAAGAATGGGGAAGGATAAAATGAAGGTGTGGCACAGAGGTAGAGGAGATTTAATGGGGCTTTTTTTTAATGTCAGCTGGGATACAGATGGATTGAGTAAAGAAATTGCGAAGATAATACGTTTATTAAGGTAGTTCTAAAATACTCCATCACAGTCTAGACTACGCGACACAGGGAGAGAGAGAGAGGAGAGTGAAGCGAAGCGTTAGTTCCGTCGGTTGGTGGGTTTGCTCCTTATATACTTACATAATTACAGAGGGTTACTATTCCGCTCGACCCAAAAAAAAAAATTTATTAAGGGTTTGATTCTTGTAGTCAGATTGTAAAAAAAATATTTTTTTTTATAAATTTTATAGTCTCGATGTGAATCGTCTTTAACTCGAATTGACGAAAAAATTAGTTAAAATGCGCTTAAATTGTCCCGATTACCGATTGAGTGACCGTAGAGACTAGAGAGAGGAGAGACTGCGTAAGAGAAACGGGCGGGATGGTCCTTGATATTAGCTGTAAAGTAGAATCTTCAAACACGTAGAGCTAGGCCATGTGGTCAAAACGAAAATACAGACTTCCATCTTCTTAAGGAGAGAAAATATAAAAAAGATAAACGCGGTTTTTTTTTATTACTTTCTTGTAATAAAGGGTCTTTCAAATTCAACTTTTTAAGACAAATGGCTTTTGGGGGCCTACTAAAAAGTTGTTATTCGCTCTGTTACGATTGATTATCGGCTGATTAATGGGGTTAGGTTAGCCTTGGTTCATAGGGTCAGTTTTTGGACACTTTTGTCCTTACAAGTTGAGAATGAATTATTCCATGCTAGCGTTTGTCTTCGTCCAAGTCACCTTGTGAATTGAAGTCATTTTCTGTATAGTTGGTGTGAATAAATTGTGGTATAATTGTAAACTAAACCAAATCAAATCAAGTCTTGAGTTGCAATCAACTGAGGTCAATTATAAGAATTCATTTTTAATTGGGTTCATGTGAACAGAATGGAGCGGGTCTTTTATGCCTAACTTTTATTTTATCTTTTATCCAAGTTGCGATCAGTTGTGTGACAAATAAAACTCGAAACTTGATCGAATAGTTATATGGTTGAATTATATTGGTCCAACATATATAGTAGTTAAATTATGTCAACACGTTAATAGAAACTTTATTGTTTTAGTATTTTTTTGATTCCTTTACTGCGAACTTTTTATGATAGGAATTACGTACTATTTTGATCAGGTTATGAATGTATTTATGTGCGCACATAAATATCACGAATAGTTTTTGCTATTGTGACTAGGTTACGAAACTTTGTGTATGTACGCACATAGATGTCAAGAATAATTTTTACTAGTGTTGAATATATAGAATATTAATTTTATAATATATGAAAACGAGTTTAGGCCATAGGGGCAAAATAGGCCACTTCAAAATTGGGACCATAACTCTTGGAAACACATGCTTTCGGCTCCATTAGCACGATATTTTATTTTTAGGGGGGGACCTACAGGCAAATGAATGTAGGAACACCAAAGAAAATCGAAATGAATGCGAGACAAAATTATACTGCGAAACACATGCTGTGGAGTGTAATTAGCATTCTTCACTTTCGGCTCCTTTGGTGATCATAATAAGCATATTTAGGGAAGGTAGTTTGGAAACTAAAGAAGTGCTGACACGAATACAGATATTGACACGCGAAGTGACAATTCTAACGAAATAGAGATACGGGAGAAATTAAATAAATATATATTTAAGTTTTTAGAAATAGAAATATTATGTAACAACTGTTGTTTGTCCTCAGTAGTGATGCCGCTATGTCTATGATGCCTTTAATCTTTGTAGGCCTTTGTTCAAAGATTAATAAAAAAATTCTCTTTTGCTGAGAGAAAGATTGTTGTATTACAATTAGCGACCAAAATTAGTGAACCACAAACGCTAATTTTGCCCAAAATTAAAAACCAACTCGGCTTCTGCATAATTAAGAGAGAGATTCATCGGAGAGACAAATCATGAGGCATGAGCGACAAAATTGTCATGATATCAACCCTTGAAATAAGTATCGTATGCGATGAAGTGATATCATGTTGTGTTCCTAAACGTGCGAGACACGTGTGTTCCCTGTGTAAATTCAAGAGCGGGTAACCTTTTGAGTGATCAATTGAAACGAATCCTTTAATTTCGAGCAAAGTGCATGCATAATCTTTGGAAGTTAAGCTAACAAATTTCCAGGATTGTTTTTAATGAGCTGGCCGGCCTTGTCATGATATTGAAGTCCAAATCCGTTTTCTAGTTTTAATCACATGGGTTGTCTTAATTCCTAGTCATGGATTGGGATTAGTTCGTTGAGAGATCAGATCCCTTTTTAATTAATCAGCCAACGGACAAACATTAATTATTAGCCAGTTGGATAGGTGAAAAAAAACCCATAGATTAATCCCGGTATTAATTGCTTGACCAATGCTTCAATTAATAAGATAAGCAAGAAAGGGATATTATAAAGATTGATTAATTGATATATTGTGATCATGCCAGCTTTTGAGTCTTTTTTAATTTTCATTGGGAGGATTAAAGAACTGCTATAAACACCCTTATTTATGCAGGTAACCTCAGTTATGCACCTCATTATATCGCTTTAGCTATATTATATTTTTGTATAAAAATTTGCAATATTTGTTTAAAAATTCTGAACATCAAGAAAGATTAGAATAATTACGGATAATTGTATTCAAAGTCAATTCGATAAATTTATCTCCAAAAGTTATAGTTTTCTATACAAAAGTAATGACTTCAAGATTGATTTTATACTTTCTTATGCAATGAAAGCAATTCAATGAAGTACATACCATACACATCTAAATAAGAATGTGCATTGTAAAATTTCCCCGTGTTTATATTGGTTTCAGCTAATGAAAAGAGAGAGAGATGTTGGTTTTATTCGTATCTTCACTCTATAGTGGGAGGCTCATGTCCAGTTTTGGACAATCCAGTTCTGGACAATTCAGTTTGGGGTCCAGTTTGGCCTTTTGTGAGCCTATCTCGGCCCCACAACGATAATTAAAATCATTCGTTTTATTGGGTTTGTTGAGTTTGTCATTCACATAAAATATCGGACATTGATATATACATGATCGAAACAAATTTGTACAAGAAAAAATGGTATTCGATCCCTAAACCAACGAGTTAGCGTATTTGCAACACGTACCCACCAAGTGGGTCATTTTTTTTTTTTATCTCCTAACTCAACAAAATTATTACCACCTATTAAATTTGTCGCTACGTGATTGGTTGGGACCTGAAAGTATCACATAATTAAAATACTACTCCATAAGGTATTCTAGGAGTGTTACATGACCCATTTACGATTGAAACCGAATACTTGTACAAATTACAGGAGCAGGAGAAAATCAACGGGGTTGCCCAATTGACCAAAGCTCTATCTTACACCTCATTTTCGAAGTCAATGGCTTAATCTAGACACTCACTCTTTCTCTCAGCGTGCACTGCTTGAATAATTAATACTCCTATAATAAACAGGTTTAATTTGTTGGAAGGTCAGATACGTTTTGGGATGATTAATGATTAATGTAGCAGGCCACCTCTCATTATCGGTTCCCAGTTGGGGATGGTTGATCATGGTTGTTACAGTTGAATATTAGGTCAACTGTATGATTTGGATATACTAGGATCATCCAACTCAATGATAGGTTTACTATGCCCCTCAATTTGCCTGGCTTCTCACGTATGTATATATTTATTTTATATTCGGGATATAAGGTTAGTTTACGCGTACTTTAATTAACTTCTAACGAATCAATCCTGCTGTCAACTAGCCACACCAGATTAAATCTGAAAAGGTCTCTTATGGAATAATTAATCTCATGAGAGATGATAGTACTTAGGAGATTTCAAACCTGAGGCTAATTAAGAGAGAGTAAAGACTTAGGTACCAGAGCTTGACAAGAATGATATGCAGACGAAACCGGGATTTGAATTTATAAGTAAGTGATCGAAAATATGTAGTCAGTGGACAATGAGAGCTATTACATGTTGCTCCGACCTCCTATTTGAGCATAAATCCTTTCTATGATAAATTCATCATACGAGGTAGCCAGGGCTGTTCACGGGTTGGGTATCATCGGGTTTCACTCGACCGACATTTTGTCAAGTTGGTCAGATGAGGACCCGAGTCCGACCGAACAGGTGGTCGGTTTTGACCGAAATGGAGTTCGGGTTAGGCGGCTCGAGTTAATCGATTTGGTCGGGTGTGGTCCGACCGAACAGGTGGTTGGTTTCGACTGAAATGGAGTTCGGGTTAGGCGGCTTAGGTTAATCGGTTTGGTCGGGTGTGGGTGTCTGTGGTTACTGGTTTTTAGAAAAAAAGTGAAAATATGGAGTCAGTTGACACTGAGAGTTGCTCCGACTTCCTATTTGAGGATAAATCCTTCGTATGATAAATTTATCATAATAGCCTACTACGACATGGTAAACAATGACGGTGCTTGACCCAAAATAAAACTTTTTCAAAAAAAAATAAAAAAATAAAATTAAACACAACCAACTTAGTAATGCAATTAAAGAAAACAAAGCTATTCAAAGAGTACTGCTATGGGTACCGACGGTACCCATAGGGAAAATGCACCGACGGCCACCGGACGGCCGTCTCCGGTCACCGGACGGCCGATCCGAGCCGTCCAAAAATTTTAAAAAATAAAACCGAGTGGCCTTACGCGAGAATCAATGGCATCCGAGGTGTGTAGGGTACTTGATCCGAGCACCCATTTTTCGTGTATATTTGTATATACGTGTATATACACGAAAAAGGGGTACTCGGATCAAGTACCCTACACACCTCGGATGCCATTGATTCTCGCGTAAGGCCACTCGGTTTTATTTTTTAAAATTTTTGGACGGCTCGGATCGGCCGTCCGGTGACCGGAGACGGCCGTCCGGTGGCCGTCGGTGCATTTTCCCTATGGGTACCGTCGGTACCAATAGGATTTCTGCTATTCAAATTGTCTAGGTCATGAGAAATGATTTTCACACTACCTTTTTATTCATTAACACTCTCTTTTAATTTTTGTCTTTTATTCATGTAAAATTACTAAATTACTCTTTCTCAATAAGTCACTTTTCCCATCTAAAGGAAAATTTGTTACTTTCACGTGAATAGAGACAGAAAAGATAGTGCCATAAAATTTAGTGCCGTTCAATTTGTTTAATAGTGGAGTATATATTTAAGGGTCTTAATTAAAATTTAGCTCGTCAGATAATTGTAAGAGCTTGATAATTCATTCATTCAAGTTTCGGTCCCTGCAAATTTAGGAACTTAGGAACCAAGAATAGAAAATATTTATCAAAAAGTGTATTTTTAAAGAAGAGCATATATGAATAGAGAAATTTAAGATAAAACAAGCAATAGATAGAGTAATTCAAAAACCGAACATACATAAAACGTAGCAACCGTGCCAGCAGAATGTCCAGGAACAAGCTTGATCTGCATATCGAACTTTCCAAACAAATACTCCTTCTTCGATGTGATACACGATCCCGAATCCTGATCTAGCAATAATTGTAAGGCCTGCCCATGTTGAAGGAACCTTGCATGGTCTTGTCCCCACGTTACGTCGAAATCCCGGAAGTAATTCCCAACGGACGCTCCGGCGGCCGTCAAACACCCCAGCAGAAGCAATCCCAATATTGGTGGCAACATTAGGAGAGAAGAAGACCTAAATCAAAGGGTTTTCCGTTGTGGGTTTCGGGTAAAATTCAATGGATAATAGAATGAAAGTGTGGGGAACGTTGACGATCGGGCACATATATATACGTAGAGAGGGAATTTAGTGGGTTTCTATGTTAGCTGGGAACAGAGAGATATGGAAAAAGACATTCTAACATTAATTTGATTACTTTTTTCTCTAAAGGTTTCAAATTCAACTTCTAGGACAACCATGTCATCTTTTTTGGGCCTACTAAAGTCCCCATTGCTAGTCTTCTTTGCTTGCTTTTTTTTTTAATAATCAGACGTCTGAACTAGCTTGCTCGTACCTCAACTGATTTTGAGATCTTGAAGTTAAGGACTGATGAAATTCTCTAGTAGTCCACGATTTGTGATATTTTACTTCCATGAGATTCGAACTTGTGATCTCATGAAGAACATGCAAACTCTTTAGGATTGTTTTCATTGATCTGTTAAGATTGATCATCGACTGAATATGAGATTAGCGTATATAAGATTATGTACAATTCTAGCCTAGCTAGTGTTTGACGCATCACCTTCTGAATGAAGTCATTCATCATTATTATTATTATTATTATTTTTTAGTTTGTGTGATTACAGCTAGGATTCATTTACGTTGCATAGCTAAACAGCTAAAGTATTTGCATAAAATTCAAATTGATCATATGGTTGCAAAAAAATCAAATCGAGTCTTAAGTTCCAATTTAGTGAGATGGACTACATTAATCATCTTTTATTTAGATTCATGTCATAAGTATGGAACAAGTCTTTTAAGTGCTAGTTGTCAACTATATCTAAACTTAATTGGATATTTATATGATTAGAATATATTTTGTCCAACAATTGGTGTTAATCTATATCGATATTATATTACACAAAGTTTTTAGTAAATGTCCTACATGGAGTATTCGATGGTTGAGATTGAATTACTTTCTCAACTCTACTAAACAAATCAATGATATAGATGCAACTATGAGGATATTAACTAAAGGGAAATGATTTTGTCACTCCTTTTTTTGTTAATGCCACTTTTCTTTGTGTCTTTATTAAATGATTTGTTTTGTGAGAAAATGGAAGTGACATTAAAAAAAAGGAGTGGCAAAAATCAATTCCCTAATTAAAACGAATACTGTCAACTTTGGCTTTCATAAAGATTATTATATAAATCTTAAATTATCCCAACACTCTTTTCATAAAGTTTGAGCACCCAACTTACTATATTTGCACAGTTAATTAGACAAAAGTTGATGTATTTAATTTATTTATTTTTGGCACATATTGATATTAATATTAGCCTTGTTTCGTGTTTATGAAATTTAGGTATTTTTATTAACATTTGAATTCTTTAACGACTATCTTGAAAATAATTTCTCGAGCCGCCACCGAGACAAGTGTATTCTCAGGAAAATGGGAGGGGCTGTAGTGTACTCACCGTACTACATAGTGCGGCCGATCCAATCGTTTATCTCGGCACGGACGACTTGGATTTAATCCGAGCTCCTACAAATCCTAGCCGTCCATTGTTCGAATGAAAATCTAAACCGTCCATTGCCGAGATGGACGGCCGAATTAATTGCACTACACATGTAGTGCAGGGGTGCACATGTCCCATGCTTCAAGTTTATTGTACGTCATATAGAGTACCGCAACGTGTCCTTCAGCGTGCATGTCAACCAAGAGGCGCCGGTACTTTTTTTTTTTTTTATCCGCAAAAACACCTCAAGGGCAGGTGCCAGTACTTCACAACTTGTACGGAGTATTAAAGTTTTGGGCGCTGCTATTCGCAGCCCTCTATTTTCTTTCATAACCCGTAAAAAATTTCTAATTATACTTGACAGTTAGTTACCGAAATTGAGATATATTTTCAGCATCCCATTACCGAAATATAATATTTTTTCAACAACTATTTACCGAAAATGTATGTTCGGCAGTTGTTTACAAAGAGTTAAACATATTTTCGACATATAGTTACCGAAATATAATCTTGTTTTCAACGGCAATTTACCGAAATGTTATTTATGATTTTCAACAACCATTTATCGAAATGTAATGGGCTATGGAAGAAAATAAAATGCTGCGAATAGCAGCGCCCTTAGTTATAGGTCCAAACCAACAAATTCGAATTTTTTTTTTACTTTAATGCGGTGGCCTGTCATGATGTTGAAGCCCAAACCGTTTTCTAGTTTTAAATGTCATTATTGCATAACACTTCAGAAAAGTTTGTTACAAAGTTGTAATTTGTTTAGCATTTTTCAGTATTTGATTAATTATGATTTTCTACCTTGAAATTGATTTTAAGTATTCCAGTTAGTTAGAATGTAGTACTAACATTAATTACAAATACAATTCATTTGAGTCACATGGGGTTGGCATGATTAATTCCTAGTCATATAGGATGGGACCAGTTTCGTTGAGAGAGATATGTTATCAGCCAACGGACAACATTATTGGCTAGTTAGACAGGTGAAAAAAAAACATAGATTAATCCGGTATTAAAGCTTGAACAATGTTGCAATTAACAAGAAGATAAGCATGGAAAGGGATTAAAAGATTAATTGATAATGATTATGCCAGCTATTGAATCTCTTTTTCACTTTAGCTATAATATGAACTCTCATTTAAGGGGTATGATATGGATCTTTTTGAATAGCTTTGAATTCATACTCCCCCGTCCCTTTTTAAATGTCCTGCTTCGTAACTCTAACTTATTAAAAAAACATCATCATTACACTTTTCACATCAACTTTTACCTCTACTTTTCCTATTTACCCTCTATAAAGACATCATCATTACACTTTTACTCACTAACTTTTCAAAATAGAATCTTCTTTTAGGGGCAAAATAGAAAATGCACCAACTTTTACCTACTAACTTTACAAAATGGACACTTATTAAGGGACAGCCCAAAATAGAATACTAGATCTTAAAAAGGAGACAGAGGGAGTACTACTTTTTAGGAAATTTCGTAACATTTTTATTATTATTATTTTTTGTGTGTGGAAAGTGGCATGAATTACACCAAGGTTACAAATGACTGTGTGCAACTATTATAACACAAATAATGAATACGGTACCTACTACACACAAAAGAGTGCGCCGACAGCATGACAACATAAAAAAGAAACGTGGGGATGAAACAAACTATACACTAGCGAACATTGATAAGGCGAGACCATGTAGGAGATGCGCATGCAAATCGTAGACAAACAATTGCAATAGTGCTTTCACTAGAGATGAGTTTTTCAATAGAAACCGACCAATAGCCAACCAAGTGACGAACACCTTAGGTAGAGAATGCTGCACGCATGGATTATATATGCAAACTAGTTAGATCATAGAACTCAACTACAACACAAAACCTGTAAGGAAAAAACAGAAAAAACGTAACCGTGGTTATTAGAAGTCCTTTGTAGCTTGTGGAAGGCTTTACAAAAGGATAGTATGGTCCATTGTAATTAAAATTTGATAATGTTAGACATATTCCGACGAATTTTCTAGCGGCTACATCATGATAGGGGATAATTTGTTATGCGACAAGGAATACTTTGTAATTTCTCAAACAAGGGGGGACAATCTATGATTAATTTGCAAAAATCTTGGGGTGATTTTGGTAATTTGCCCATGCTAATAAGTAATAATTACAAGCTGTTGAAATGTCAGAGCACCCTTAAGTATGTTTTTGGACGATTCATGGATGTTACAGAGATTGTTACAGGCCACCTTCGTTATCATCTCCCATTTAGGGTTCATAATGCCCCCAGTACCAATTGAATATGAGGTCAACCCCAGGATGATTAGAGTAGTCTAAAAAATCAATGGTAGGTTTTTAATATCCCTTTATTTTATATTTTCAGCTTCTTACGCATTCATATCTTTTATAGTTGGAGTGTGTATATCAACTCACGCTACATCTTGACTAATTTCTAGGGGACCTGATCCCGTAGTTCCAATTGAATATGTGATCAATCGCATGATTAGGATAGTCTAATTCAATTAATGTTAGGTTTTTAATGTACTCATAATTTTGTTCAGCTTCTTATGCATTCGTACTTTTTTATAAGTCAGAGTGTGTGTTGATCAGCTTACAAATATCTTGATTAATTTTTAGAGGACATTTTCCAACATTCACTATTGGAGGTCATATTAAAGCCAAGAAAAAACATTGTGTGAACTGCCCTAACAAAAGTTGATAGTAATATGTAAGAACTTGTGAACCTTTAGGAGCTAGCAAGGGAGAAAAACCTAAATTGTACGCCTTGGCATGTATGATATACTCATATTATTTCTCCCGCTTTCTTTGTGCTTCAATCCTTCACCAATTAAAGTAAGGGACGGAACAAAATTTAAATTTAGGGGTCGAAAAAAAATGTAGTTAGTTGACGATTACGAGGTCAATGGCTAGACATACTCTCTCTCTCATAAGTAACGAGTTTGTTGCTTATTGAGAAAATCAGAGAAATGCATCTCAAAGTGCACGCTACAAGAAAATTAAAAGAATTTGTTGTATAAACATGAGAAGGAGAAAATCACGGGGTTACCCAGTTGACCAGAGTGTTGGGTTTTTGCCCATGAAAATAGTCCAATAGTGTATGGTCCAAAAAAAGAAGATGATAAATTTGTGGGCTAGTGTTTTTGGTGGAAGTTTCTACATTTTTATGGCACATGGTTGGCACATAACTTTGCGGGTAAAGCTTCTCTTGGAACTTGGAAGCAAATAAGGTTTTATAGAAACCGAGAGAGGTGCACTGTGTGCTTGTGTGTATTTCGGTGGAAGCAGGTAAGGGAAAAACGTGGGAGTGCACTGTGTGTTTGTGTTGTGACGGTGCTAAGGAGAAGATCAAGGCAGCCACTTTCCTCTCTCGATCCGTTCAAGCAATTTGCAGCAGCTTTTGTGTTCCTTTGTGGGCTGATTTGCTCTAGCTGGGGCCCTCTCTGTTTCAGTTGTGTTGGAGAGTTTTGGGTAAGATCTTTCCACTTTGATCGTAGTTTGTTGGATATGGTGTTTATGAGATCTTTGATCTCTTTGTGACCCATTAATCTTGGTGATAGTGGAAATCTCTCTCTCTCTCTCTCTCTCTCTCTCTCTCTCTCTCTCTCTCTCTCGTGGAGTAGGCATTGAATACAAACCACTTATATTGCGTGTTCTCTTTGTGCCTTGTTTATTACATGTTTAATTATATGATTATGCTTCCATTTGCAGGTGTGATTGATTTAGGGGAAAAATCCCAACACATCTCTCTCTCTCTCTCTCTCTCTCTCTGCGCGCACGCTTGAGTAAGGCTTAGTTTTTCATATTGTCTAAACGGACTAAGCAGTCTAAAACCCACAAAAATACAACTTTCGTGACATGTCATTCTCTTCACATACATTAACTAAAAGTCCAAATAATGCAAACAACTTGTCTAAATACCATAAACTATCAACATGCTTTTTATGAAAAACTCACCTAAGGAACAAGTTTGTTGCAATGTCCCTGAAATATGTTTTGGGATGATTAATGATTGTTCTGGTTGTTAGAGGCCACCTTCATTATCTGCTCGATTCCATTTGGAGATTGTGTTACAATTGAATAAGAGGTCAACTGCATGATTAGGATTGTCTAACTCAATGTTGTGTGAATTCTATCCACCTCGGTGGAAATCAAAATCATGGGGTTTTCACCACCACCAATTGTGGGTTCCACCGTGAGTATATTGCAGTAATCTAAACCGTTCATTTTGTAGGACTCGCAGAGTAGTATATCTTCACAAAAAATCAGCTTTATCGGACATGGATAAGCATATAAAAAGTTGAAATTTGGTTTAAAAAATCGACGGTGGATGAGTTAAAAGTTAAATTATCCATAACCGTCTATTTTATAAACTAAAATTTAATTTTTGATGTACCTATCGATATCCGATAAATATGATTTTTTGTGTGAATGTACTACTCCGCAGGCCCTACAAAATAAACAGTTCAGATTACTAGAAAAAATGCTCGATGGGGCTTGCAATGCGTGGTTTCCATCTAAGTTGGAAAGAATTTTAACTCAATTCAATGGCAGGGTTTAAAATATCCCCTTTTGTCTTTTCACTTCTTACATATTATTTTGTCTATTACTTCTTCTTCTTCTTTTTTTGTTGAATTTTGTCTATAATTTTGTGTGTTTGGATCATGCATCTTACGCACACCTCAATTAATTGTTTGAGTTAAAATTAATTTCTTGAAGTAAAAAGCTAGAAGTGGAAGACCTATATTGTTTGATGGTAAGTAAAATGGTTCCAACAAAAAAAGTATAGGATATAGGCAATTTCTTTTTCATCATATCTCTAATCCACCCACCCCTAAATCCCCCAAACAAGCAATCCAATAGTTGTTCTTGGCTCTTCCTGCTGGAAAAGAAAATGCAGAGGTTAGTCTAGGATGGATATTAAGTCTTGCATTGACTGACACTCATATTGACTGTAAATTTCAAGACTAGAACGGATATATTAATTCTTTTAACTCACATAATGGGACAACAAGATGGTGCTGATAGCATGGAATACGGTCCTCCGAAGTACTAATCAGAACCAGCTAGACGGGGATTAAGAGTGTCCTTCATACCCACCATTTAGGGCCTTACGAGTTCCTCACGAGCCATATTGGCTCCCCATCCCAAAAACCCAAACCCGACAAGGACCACCGCGTGGCCTTGAAGAAGTTTTGGGTTATAGATGGGGGTGGGGGGGTGGGGGAGGGGGGCGGTAAATACCCTACAACATGTTGATTTTGTGTTAGTGCAATAATTAAGTTGTATATTTAGAAAACTTGATTTTGACTAGGAGATTTGGTTCTTCTTACCCTTTTGTATCTACGCTATGATTGTGCATGAATATGCAAGGGAGTTACTACTGGCTAGTGAATTACAGCTTGCTGCAGGAGGTACTCCCTATTCGTGGGAACCCTTCCAAAGCCATCCCCTTCAATATCTGCCTTAAATGTTGTTTTAAAAAGGCATTAATACATAATAATCATGAAGAAATGTACAAAAAAAAAAGGTTTCTAGTTATGTAGCACGAACACGGATACGGACATGAACATGGAATATGTGATTTCTAAAAAAAGGGACACGGCGGTCCCGTGTCTATGTCCGTATCTGTGTCCGTGCTACATAGCTAGAAACCTTTCTTTTGTCCATTTTTTCCCTGATTATTATGTATTAATGCCTTTTTAAATTAACATTTAAGGCGAATTGTGAAGAGGGATGGCTTTGGAAAGGTTCCCGTGAATCGGGAGGACCTCCTGCAGCAAGTTGTAATCTACCAACCAGTAGTAACCCCTTGCATATACATGCACAATCATGGCATAGATAAAATAGGGTAAGAAGAACCAAGCCTCCTAATCAAAAACCAAATTTTCTAAATATACAACCTAATAATTGCACTAACACAAAATCAACATGTTATAGGGTATTTACTGCCCACCCCGTATCTATAACCCAAAATTTCTTCAAGGCCATGCGATGGTCCTTGTTGGGTTTGGGTTTTGGGATGGGGAGCCAATATGGCTCATGAGGAACTCGTGGGGCCCTAGATGGGGGTATGAAGGACACCTCTTAATCCCCCGTCTAGCTAGTTCTGATTACTTCGAAGGACCGTCTTCTATGCTATCGGCACCATCTTATTATCCCATTGTGTGAGTTAAAAGTGTCAGTATATCCATTCTTGTCTTGAAATTTGCAATCACTGTGAGTGACAATTATCAATCAATGCAAGACTTAACATCCATCCTAGACTAACCTCTGCATTTTCTTTTACAACAGGAAGAGCCAAGATCAACTTTGAGGGGAGTCGAACTTCGAAAAGTTCACGAACGACTCATTCATTTATAGTCCCACGTGTTGTAGATTGCTCAAGTTTACATTGTGATAAATCTGAAAAATCTAATTCAAACTATATGAGCAAATTTTAAAAATTAAATTCTATAACTTAGTGTGTTTCTGATTTCATATTTTTATACCTCTCAAAGGTTGATTGCTGCTACCTTCTTTGGATGTACTAAGGAGCTTGTCACCATCACCATCAGGTAGGCATATCTACACATACAAAACTTTAGTTAAGCTTTTTCATTTATTGTAAATTTCAATGAGGTTAAACTAAAATACATACATAGTTTTCCCATGTGTTTGTTTAATGTTGTAACGACCCGCTTCTGTCCTATACAATATTATCCGTTTTGAACACCAAACCTCATTAGACTTCCCAGTGAGATCACCCATCCTTGGAATACTCCAAGGCAAGCACGCTTAATTGTAAAGTTCCAATGGACTTTGACGCTCTCACGGCTTTAAAAAGCCTTGTACAAGATAGGATGGCGATCTATTATTTATAGCACACGACTTACACTCCACCAAGCGATGTGGGACCACCCTCGGCTAACCGTCACTGATTAGACAGCCCCCGCACGGGTTCCAACTCTCCGTAAGGTGGGCTCATTGGGTTGCAGTGATTTGCAGTTACACAAGGAATTGACTTGGGCTAGAGGTCCTTCTGTATTTTTTTTTTTGTGTGTGGCTGGGCTGGGCTTTGGATTAGGCTTCTGCTGGACTTAAAGATGGAAATATGTGCTGGGTTTAGGTTTTAACTAGGGCTGTCCACGGTCCGGATTTGATCTGTTTTCTATGAATCTAATCTTAATTCGTATCTCACAGTTTTTAGAGAATGCAATCCAATCCTAATCTAAAAGTCTCACGATTCGGTCTCGATTTTATCCACGGATTTTCTTCCACAAAAATAAAATAACGCTATTGCCAACTAAAATGCAAAGTGCAAACACTTATAGTTACATGTGTAACACCCTGATTTTTTGAAACGTTAATTAATAAATTTTTTAACATTTATTAAATAGAAAGAAACATAAAGTCATTACAAGCCAAATTATCCTCAAATTCGTGTTACACTTATTTAAATAGATACGGGAGGGGTACTAGGGTAACTTCTACTCCTCTGGACGTCCGTATTCTTCTGCATTATTTTACTTAGTACCGAACTCTTTCAAATTATAAAATCTTCCATGTTCGTCTCTAAACTCTCATAAAAGTAACACCGTAAGCAATTAAGCCCAATAGCTAACTCCTACCCCTATGTCTCATACACTAACAAAAATATCATATAACAATTTATTATTTCTATAAAAAAAAATTAGCATCACAAAACAATCAAAGGTGTCGGTGTCGTTCACAGTGATCGCAGCGTATCAACATCACAAAATAATCAAAGGTGTTGGTGTCGTTCAGAGTGATCGCAGCGTATCGTAAATCGTGTCATCATTTTGTAAGTATCGATTTCACTTCCCATTTTATTTTCTCGAGCACTGATTCTGCTGACCATCTTTCAAGACCTACCGGGCTCCCAGGCTAAGTTCAGATTTTGCCACCCAAAAACACTGATTCCGCTGATCGTCTCTTTCAAGACCTACCGGTCTCTCAGTCTTTAATCATTTCTCATTTCATAACGCATACACGGCACTAGTTCCGCTTGCCATCCTTTCAGGACCTATCGAACTCCTAGGCCACACACGCACATCCAAGCCATGATTCCGCCGACCATTCTTTTAGGACCTACCGGGCTCTCATGCTCACACAATCACTATCTTCTTCTTTTTTCATTTTGTTTTCCCATTTCCTTTTCATAAGTCAATTCTCGTTTTTTGTGTTTCGTAAACATATATCATTTTCTCGCGTTCACATTATTCTTTCAAAACTTGCTAGAATCATGCGGTATAAAATAAATCCTAATTTCATGCTTTTCTATATCACCAAATCTAAGATTATATCAACATGTAGTATAAGAACAACATTCCTAACACGTTATCTGTAACACATGCACTTGGCATCTTACCACTAAATTTTTGTCACGTAAAAATAGTTGAATTTCGATTTTCCATTTACTAAATTTTAAGTCATGTTTTTCTTACTAAAAAAATTAGTAATAATAATAAATAGCAATGAACCAACATTTTAGTAAAATTCCTTCGTTCTAACCATGATACCATTTTCAAGGACCCAGCTAACCATTATGTTTCTTTTCTTTTCTTTTCTTTTTTAACTTATAGTTAACGTACCCTGATTTTCGATAATCATAAAACTCTATTTTCTTTTATCGATCAATACATTTTAAAATTAAGCGAATACATAGAACTACTATATTAAGGGGAGTAGCTAAGAGATTTCTACCATTCTTCTTGGCGGTAGAGCGGCTACGGAGTACGTCAGTTGAAAATGCGGGTGGAGTAATGTCATTTCGGCTTGACCGAAGAATAAATAGAATTAAAGTAGTTTTCTTTTTCCGGAAACACAAATACTTTTGGAAAATTTAAAAATCGAGGTCAAAGAGTGATTTGAGTGGTGTAGAAAAGGCAGCAAGGTGGTGGTGGAATTGAATTAATTTCCTCCTCCTTTTCTTTTTCTAGCCGAAACCTCTCTCTCTTTTGCTCTCCAAACTCATACTAATGAAGCATGTGAGAAGTGGATGATTAGTGGTGTGTGCGTGCTTGTGAATGTGAAAAGAATGTGAAAGGGGTTATGCCTATTTATACTAATGAAGGAAGGATCTAGATCATATCTAGAATATCGTAATCATATTTTACATAATCCTATATAATCTAACAATATCTAGCTCTTAATATATCTTATAAAATCTAGGGATATCTAGTACCCTTCTTTCCGGATTATTCTTTGGACCTTACGGCTTTCCGTCTCGCGGGGACTCGTGCCTTACTCTCGTGTCGTGATGCTGTTAACAGGGTTGTGGCGACATTAGTAAAGTTTAACAAAAATTGCCACCTAGACAGAAAAATACCCTAATTTTTAATAAACCTTGAGTCACGATTGACATACTCCTTAAATCCTAACAGTAAACGACCCACTAAAAGTTAGCTCCTTATTTGTTTTTTTTAAAATTCTTTTTAGCGTCTTATTTGTTTATAAAAGTTAGGGCGTTACATCTATGACTCTATCCTTATCTATATTTATACACTATGATTAAATTTGGATATCAATCTCTCCCACTTGCTAGGATTTGTACAAAAAAAATTCAGGTTAGGGTTTGTATGTACACACACACACACACATATATCTATATAGATTACATATTTAGTCAATAGGGTTTTAGTATTTTCTTTTAAATAATTTCATAAAAAAAATCAAATCATTTATTAAAAGAATACTAAATTAACATCTAAATGAAAGAATTGTAATTAAAATTGTAATTTTATTATAAAAATTTAGGGTTGTTACAATATGCCATAACATTACACTATTATAGTAAGTTAGTTTAAGTCCAGATACTAGGCGTAGCAAGGCAGCAACCAAAAAAATTTATGGGTTTCGGCTTTCGGACTTCGAAGTACTATGTGTGTATATATCTATGCTGTTTAAAATTTACGTTTTCTTTTTTTACAAAATACTAACAGTTTACCCCTTACATTTTAGATATTGTCACATTAATGTAAAATTGTTTTAAAAAATCATAACAATTAGTAAAGTTATAATTATTTATAAATATTACACACACATATATATTTTTTATTTTTTTAAATATCTCATGGTCCGGTTCAGTTAATACATGGTTTTGAAATGAAAATCCAATCCTAATCCGTATCTCACGGTTTTTTAATTTTCGAATCCGTGTCCGGACCATTAATCCATAGACAAAATCCAAAAGGCACGGATCGATTCGATCCGGACCGGTTTTACAGTTCTCGATTTTTCTTGGATTGCTCTAGTTTTAACAACGGATTAGATCTTAGTTGGATCAAAGTTTAGTTGGATCGGGGGTTGGGTTTGAAAGGGCACGGGTTATGAGTTTGGCTTGGGTTTCAAAGGGTTGGATATTGGTCACCTTTTGCTGATTGAAGTAGACCTCGTGCCTAGTGGAGGTGGTAAGTGAAATTACTCTCTTACCCTTCCATATTAAAAGAAGTAGACCTCGTTATCCTCGTTAGGGTCACAATTTCCAATTTCCATAGCTTTTTTGTTTGTTTGTTTGTTAAAATTCGGTACCAGACCCAATGCACTGACTCATTTGGATGACCAATTCTCCTGTCTACTATGGCGAGGCACACTTAAAAATGCGGCGAAACTTCATAAACTTGACCAACAAAGGAATCGATAAAAATGTGAGTGAGAATCTTATTCAAGACAAAAGGCTTCTTAAGGTCTCTTGTTGATAGATAAGAGCAGATATTCCCTGATCCGATAAGGGAATGGGATAGAGATGCTATGTGTTTTGTATTAGTAATATTTTTCTATGTAGATTTCAATCTGTTTTTTTTTAATGCTCGGCAGATTTCATTATGTTTAAATATAACAACATAAAACATCAAATATTATTTCTTTATTTCTTATTCTTTTACTAACTCTCAACACTCATTAAATTTCATTTTCTTGTCAAAAGCTTCCAAAGAGAACAAAGTAAGTACAAATTATAACGGTGAATGAAAATTTGGTTATTTTCGGCCTTGAATTCCAATTTTTTCCGCTCCGACTCTATCCCAATGGAAAACGGGACTGGAATGGAGAATATAAATCCGACTCCATTATGTCCCATTGCCCTCCCCATTGATTGGAGGCCACAACCGCGTAACCCTGCAATTTTCATAGCTTACACGCCAGTGTCTTCTTCCCCGATCACAAAGATGGGCCCAGGGCTCACGGCATAGTAAAAAACCAAAGACCAAAACTACACACACAAAGAACACGTACAACTTTTACAGTCCATTTGGATGGTTAGGTTACATTACATGGGTATCGCGAGAAAACAGAGAAATTGGTAGCATATATCACTTGGGTAGATGAATATATATGCACACGATCAATCTTTGTTTTTGAGCATTCCTCACAGAAAAAGGGATATATAAAGATTGGATGAAAGATCATGATTTTTTCTTTTCTATACATATATCCATCCAAACAAGAATGTTAATCTCGCTAGAGCATGTAATTTCAAAATTATTCAGTGTCTTGGGGCACCATATGTGGTCCCGGACCCTTCAACCATCATACACTAACGAATGGTGGTAGATGAGCTTGAGGCACAACGTGACGGTGTTGTTGGAGCACATGCCACTGAAATCGATCCACTTCAAACATTTTGTTGGTGAATTCTTTAACTTTTTTTTTTTGGAGAAAATTCTTTAACTATTTATTTTCCCAAAGAACTTTAAACACAATTTCGGATGTGTCCAGGACTAGTTGATGCACGTGGGTTTGTTAGGAACTAGGGAAAAGAAACGAAAATAATTTTTCCTTACTTGGTATGAGAGGAACAAAGAAGAAATAAGGGTGGTCGCCACCTCCTCGCAACACTTTTAAACTCAATGTAGACGGAGGTGGATCTTCTACTTTTTTAGAGGCTTGTGCAGGTGGTCTGATTAGGGATGCAAATGAGAAATGGATTACGGGCTTTTCATGCAAATTGGGTTTCATATCTGCTCTTGAGGCCGAAATATGGGCACTTATACATGATCTCAAGATTATCTTACAACGTAACATTACATTGGTGGAGATTGAAACGGATGCCTCTAATGCTATCCACCTTATCAACAATGCTACAAGCACCCATCATCTCTACAATTTGATTGTCGATTGCAGGTTCCTTTTGCACCAGCTGGGTGATCCACCATAAGGAAACAAGTGTGCGGATCTCCAAACGCAAGATGTAAGATTGCATCTTTTTCCTTATTTATCATATCTTTCAATTCCATTTTATATTAAGTCTCAATTCTGTGAGGACACAAGGATGTTACTTATCCCCGGACCTTGTATTCGTAGTTTTTCTAATTCCATGTTTAACCAAAAAAAAAAAAAACAAAGAATTAAGCCCAGTGATTTTTTTCTCTCCACTTTTCTCAATGTTTTGTTTTGTTTTCCTTTCATTTCTTTTCCTCAAGTTCCAAGCAGGGTGTTAGACTTCCATCCAGAATTTATACTGGCGTCAAGAAGTACAGGTGCTGTGTTTTTTACGTTACGTCACTAGCATTGCATGCCAATGTATCGTATCGATCCACAACCAGAAAATAACAAAATCACCGTTGTTTAAAATATGGTCACATACTTATGAATTTATCGCGTAAGGTATACCGTATACAATTTGAAGTTCAAAGAATCAAAAGAATCGAATCCGAATAACACACCTAAACAACAATTCTAAGAAGTAGCACATTCCGGAGGGAGGCCCTGCGGAAACCGCTTCGAATCCGAACAGTAATTGTAAATCATGTAATTCTTTTGCACCCATTTCAGCCTCTCTTGACTAGTTGAATCCAACTGTTCTTCCATCCATGCGGTGCTATTCCCATTGCTAGAACTCGAAGTACAAGAAGAGGCTCCAGAGGACGATATAACGCAAGCGTTAGCGTTGAAGTTTCTGTAGGAAGCAGTGAAGGGAGCTTTTGTCCAGTCAGTTTTCACTAGGCCACCCCTTGTTGCCCAATCATCGGCGTTCCATAGACTCGAGTAGATTCTCATTGGTTGGTTCTTCGGGTATGGGACACCGATCGATTCTGAGTTCTTGAATTGTCGGATTGGGGTGCCGTCGACTGAAAATCTGGAATACAGAGATTAAACTTGATCAGTACCATCTAAAAAACGATTCTTGAAATAGTAACGATCATGGATTTGGTTTTTTTCTTTCTTTGCATATGATTTTGGATAATGTTAAAAACATACCCTTTTTTTCCTTCTGGAAAATAGTTTCTAGTTCAAAACGTTTTTAGAAAAAAGTTAGGGACTACTTTTTACTGTCAAACCAAACAAGTTCGCGTTCGGTTGATTTATACATAAAAATTATCGCGGGTTACTTACATGATGCGTTGGGGATTCCAAAGGATGGAATAGGTGTGGAAATCGGCAGTCGGGTCGAACCATAAGTAGAATTGTTGCTCTCTGTTGCCCTTTCCTTGACTAAACACATTGGTGTGAAGAATGTAAGGATCACCGCTCAAATTCCCCAAGAACTCAAAGTCTATCTCGTCATGTGTTGGCCCCTGTGATGATAACTGCAATATTCCCAATTACAAAAATCAAGTATTAGTATTAGAGTTCATATACCAAGGAAATAAATCAATATATGTAAGTTATACAGGCATTATGAGGCACGTACATAATAAGCGGTGACAGTGCCAGCAGAGTTTCCGGCGACAAGCTTGAGTTGCATATCAATTTTCCCAAAGAGGTACTGACTCTTGGACTGAAATCCGGAGCCGGAGGTTTTGTCGAGTGAGAGAGTGAGGAGGTCGCCGTTGTTGAGTATCTTAGCGCGGCCATCGCCCCATGTGATGTCAAAGTCTTGGTAGAAGTTACCAGCAGAGGTGGCTACTATGGAACATATCAGAATTGAAACAAGAAGAAGAAGTGGTGTAACAGAGGAAGATGCCATTGGGAAAAAAGAGAGAGGAAAGAGTTTGGTTTGAATGCTTGTGTGTTGATGAGACTTATATGGAATGGTGGGTTGGTATTTATAGAGGTAGAGAGAGAAGGGAAGGTGCATGGGATGGATCAAAGGAAGGTTCTCTCTTTCAAACATTTTTGTTGTAAAACACAGCTAATGGGGATGAAAGAGAGTGGCAGAGTGGGCTGAAACTTTCAGCTGGACACAGCTGGGAATATAATTTTGGTTGGCGAATTCTGGAAAGTGCATGACAATCAATTGACAGTCCCACACGCATTTGTTCTCTCGGGTGTTTCGGTCATTTTAGGAGAATATTCATGGCAAGTTTTAGTGCTTTGAAATTAATCATCGGAGAAATTTCCAATATGTAAGGACATTTTTGATGCTCGGATTGTAATCTCGTATCCGAGGTAAAAAGAAATATATCGTCCCACATGTTCCTCATAGTTGATTAGTCCTACGATATTCTGTAAGACTAAAAGTAAGACTCGATTAAAGGGGACTATTTCGTCACTCGATACTAAATACGCTGTGAAATGATTATTCATAAATACTACCTTAAGTACAGTACCATTTAATTTGGACCTTTTGGATTATTTCGCTCGCTCAATGGTAAAAAATGATCTTGTCCTCTCATGATCTTGTCCTTTATTTCACCCAAATCAAATATAGTATAAGAAAACTTGTTTTCTACTATGTATAGTTCTAGAGAATTTGTCTTATTCACGGAACAACCATGAATAGTTTGTTCACGGCAAATGCGCGATTTCAGTCGTTTGTTTCGGCAATCAGTGGTTGAGATATGTTTTTTAATCTTTGATCGATAATAAATATTTCTTACCATTAATAGTTTGTCTTCAATCTAAATCGTTCAATACACTTTTGGACGGTTGAGATTGGCTTTCGTAAATAAAGATTTTCCCATAGTTTCATCTAGGAAAATGATTTTGACACTCCACTTTTTTACGATGATGTTCCAAAACTTATTTTTTAGTGTAAAAATTATACATGGTAAGACAAACTAAAAAATAAATTTTAAAGTGCCATTATAAAAAAAATGAAATGACATTATTCCGTGACCCGCATACACGTCTCTTCTATTTTCATCATTAGTCATATTTTATAATTTAAAATAGTTCTTTAATCATAAAGATTTTACTGTGATTTTGAGAGTTGAACCCAGAAGATCGAATATGCTTTTGGGTTGTTTCCCTTTTCCCCCTTTCCATATTTAAGTTTAAATTCTTTTCGAATGGGGGTGGAAACCAAATGGTTTTCACCATCCATTGTGTGCCCCATTGACTATTGTACTTTAATTGTAGTAATTTAAACTATTTATTTAGGCTCCGTTCCAGAAATCTTCTTAAAAAATAAGTATTTATTTTGAAACTTCTCAAAGAAAAATAAGAAGGGTTGTTCCAGAAAACTCAAATAAGCAGCTTATTTTACATTTTCAAACTAAAAAATAACGTAAATGAAAAATAATTTTTCAATTTTTTTGCACCGTATTAAAAATCTCAATGAGATCTATCAAATAAGATCCATATTGATAAAAAAATTATTTACGTAAACACATGATTTTTGAGCTTAAAGTTGCCTTAACCAAAAAATAAGTACTTACTTCTTATTTTGTGGAACAAGCTTTATTATTGAACAAAAAATAAGAACTTATTCAAGTTCTGGAATGGGCCCTTAGTATGGCTAGTATACACGCAATCAGCTTGAATGGATATCAAAAGCTATATCAAAAATTATATTTTGATTTATAAAATAGATGGTTATAGACAGTTATTTTTAAAAACTAGTGACATAATGAGGTCATTCATTTTATAAACCGAAATTCAATTTTTACTATAAGTATTGATGTCCGATCAAGTTGATTCTTATGTATGAATATATTACTTGTGAGCCCTACAAAATTAGTTGTTCAGATTACTACAATGAAAGCTCGGTTAGACCTCCAATGGGTAGTGGTTTCCGGCTTCCACCTCCCGGACACAACTCAAACGCTTTAATATAAGTGGAAATAAAAAACTAGTGGACCAATTTTAAAGCAGGAAGCATCCAAAAAGGTACTCCAAGACCCTAATGATTTTTCTCCATTTTTATAAGAATTGAGTCATGGGTTTCACTTGTGACGGATTATTTAATTGCTATTAGTTTGAAAGCTAATACTAAAAAACAGTCAAAACGTGTTGCTTCCATGCAGGTGGAATAAGGGGCACGTGTTTTTATACACACCCTTAGATTAATGTGGAAAAAACATTGGGAGTAACAATTGCAATATTTTATGCGGTGGCCACCATTTATCAGTTTAATTATGTATAAGATGAAGGGGTGTGCTCAAAATTTTATGGCGTGAAAGTTTGGTATGTCGTTTGCACATAAGAAAATTTAAGATTTAATTGCGTAAATTGCTCCTATAAAGTATGGGTTGAACCATTTTTGTCCTTGAGATTAAATCGTGTCAATTTGGCCCTTGCTGTCATTCCCCAGACGAACATTTTTATTTCGAAAGAAAATTTTATTAACTTTTGAAATTGTTATAAAAATTAAAGGGATCAAGAATTTATCGACATCATATCCCTAAACAATTGAGAACAATCATGTGCCAATTCGAGACCCAATCCGAGATTGACAAAATGTCATCAAAGGAAACACTCATTGGGAAAAGCCCACACATCAACTGGGGTTAGCTCAGTTGGCCAAGATTCTTGCATCTCACTAGGAGATCAGGAGTTTGAGTCTTCCCACCTGCATGTGAGTGTTCTCCTTTAGAGGGCTTTTCCTTTCTTTATTTATTTTTACCCTATAATGGACTTATTTATTGCATATATTTGGTTGTTGGGCTTGGTTATCTCGTGAATTCTTACAACTGGTGTAGTGTTTCGGGTTTGTACTCTATACTTCATATCTGATGTAAAACGATCTCTTCTATCGATTTTAAAATATATATATTTAAATCTTAATGATAGCCAATGGGCAAAAAAGTTTTAATTTTAGGAGTGCTATTTACATGTAACATTTGCTTATTTAAACACATAATCGATGCACATGTGATGCGTGTGCAAGTGATGAGAAAAAAAAATATACAACTAACTATTTCATATATAATATTGACAAAATTGTATTGCGTTGCACACCGATGTCTCAATAAACTTTTAATTCTCATCGGTAGAGCAAAATTCTTGGGCCACTTTGGTCGCAAGTGGCACTTGACTTGTGTGCATGGCCAAGCAAGGAAAATAGCTCCCGATCGTTATCCTGCGATCAAAAGATCTTTGTGGCTGGCGGAATCGATCGAATATAAAATAAAAACATGTCAGTCAGGTATGACAAATTGTGGAGCCAAATGCTTTCTTGCTTTTGAGCTGGAAACAGATCATAGATTCATAGGTATGGCCATGGGTAGATATTTTGTTCTGAAAGGGTAATAAATGCTAAACTCAACTCCCCGTAATTATAACACGCGGTTACGCAGACTACTGTGGGGTTGGGGGACCCGGTGTCCCTGCAGCGAGGGAAAAGAGCTGCAAATTGCAGCCCCCCTTAAAACGACACCGTTTTGAGGGGTATTGAGAATATCACGGGAATCTCTTCTCTCTCCCTCTGACCCCTCAGTCTTCTTTTGTCTTGTTCTTAATTCGTTTTCTTCTCTTCACCATAAGAACAGCTTAGGCTCCGTTCCAGAAACCTTCTTAAAAAATAAGCAGCTTATTTCAGATTTTCAAACTAAAAAATAATGTAAATGAAAAATAATTTTTTAATTTTTTTTGCATCGTATAAAAGATCTCAATGAGATCTTTCAAATAAGATCCATAGTGCATATTTTTAGATTTCAATAAGCCTCTCATTTTTTAACTTGAAATTGCCTTCTTAAAAAATAAGGGCTTTTTTTGAGTACCGGAACGGGGCCTTAACGCTGCACGCAAGAAATAATTGGTTCTCTCTCTCTCTCTCTCTCCATTGAACTGTAAGTATTTGGGTCCTCCTCTCCTGGTTATTTGGGTCCTCAACCAACACAATCCTCTGTCGGTCCTGTAATCCCAAAATTCCCCAAAAAACTTTCAAATCCCTCTCACTATTTTTGAAGAGCAGCTTTTGATTTTGGTAGTGTAATCCCATTTGGCCCCGAAGTTTGGACAAATCCAGACATAGCGGTGGGTTTAGAGGTAGAAATTAGAATTGAACAAGTTGTTAAATAGTCAACTGAAAAAAAGGTATTAATGAAATTTGTTTGTAAAGAGGCGTCAGGAGAGATCGAAGCACCAAGGGAGGAACGGAGAGAGGGAGCATGGGGATGGAAGTTTTGCGTGGGGTTGGGGGACGGGCATTAAGATCAGAAAACGAAGAAAGAAGAAGAACGAAGACTGAAGAAGACTGAGGGGTCAAAGGGAGAGGAAGAGAGATTCACGTGATTATTCCCTATACACCCCAAAATGACGTCGTTTTCGGGGCTGCAATTCGCAGCGCTTCCTCCTCCTGCAGGGACTCCGGTTCCGGGGTGGGGGTGGGGAAGCCTTCTTTTTCTTTTTCTCTCTCTTTCTTAGGAGTAATAAATTGTACTCTCTTCGTTCTTTTTTAAGTGTCATGCTTCGTAATTCTAACTTATTAAAAGATATCATCATTAAACCTTTCACATCAACTTTTTCTTCCACTTTCTCTGCTTACCCATCATCATTTCACTTTTACTCACTTACTTTTCAAAATGAAATATACTTTAAGGACAAAATAGACAATGCACCAATTTTTACCCGCTAACTTTACAAAATAAACACTTATTAATGGACAACTTAAAATAGAATACTAAACTCTAAATAAGGGGCGGATGGAATAGTCAACACTAGCTGACGCTTAATTTGGACCAAATCATACAACATTCGGCTATCTTCTTCACCATAACCCAAGTCTAAGACACTCTACCTTAATTTGTACAGTAGTTTTTACTTTTCTATTATTAAGAATGTTTTTTTATAAGAAAAATTATTAAGAAGAGATGTGCATGGCCTTACACCGACATTATGGATAACCTGATGATAACTAAGGGCTTGTTTGATAACCTAAATTCAGCACTTAATACTGAATCAATTAAGTAATAAGTGATTCAGTAGGTTTGATAACCACATTTCATATTACTTAACAAATTAAGTACCACTTAAAATATAAGCTAAAAAGTTGAAAAAAATTAAGTAGCTTTGAGCTACTTAATTTTGGCTGAATTTTTGTGTACTTACATTCAACCGTCATACCACCACCACAACCACTTCCACCAACACCTCCACCACTCCACCACCACCACCACTACCACCACCTCCACCACTCCACCACCACCACCTCCACTACCACCACTCCTCCTCTACCACATCACCACCACTCCCTCCACTACCACCACCACCACCACATCACCACCACCAACTCCACCACCACCACTTCCTCCACTACCACCACCACCACCAGCTCCACCACCACCACCACCACATCACCACCACCAACTCCACCACTCCACCACCACCACAACTCCACCACAACTACCATCACTACACCACCACCACCACCTCCACTACCATCATTACACCACCACACACCACCGCTCCTACCACCACCTCCACCACCACCACCGCCACTCCACCACCACTACCATCACTACACCACCACCACCACTCCACCACCACCACTACCAGCACTCCTACTACCTCCACCATTACCAAAAGTATATTGTGACCGTTAGTAAATTAAGATAAAATTGGAACAAAATTAATTCATCATTTTTTTAATTCAGTACTTAATATATTTATCAAACAGTTTTTCAGCTTAAAAATTTCAGCATTCAGTTTTCAGTACTTAATTTTTCAGCTTTCAGTTTCAGTTTTCAGTTTTATCAAACAGCCCCTAACACTATAACACGGAATGACTCAACTATTTGAGCTGGTGAGTTTTTTTTTGATATCACAAGTGTTCGGGCCAGCTTACGCTCATGCCTTGACTAATTTTGTAAGCCCAATCGCAGAGGCCATTTGCGTGGAGCCCAATTATAGCCAGAGCAAAACTCCATATGGACTGACCTCAAAAGAGTTGATAATGCCTATGAGATTATGAACTCGAGACCTCAAAAGCAGTGGCAGAGGCAGTTGTTGTTGTTGTTTTGGGTGGGGGGGGCGGTGGGGTGGGGTGTTGAGGGTTTAAGCATGCACATGCCACCACGGTCCAAAAATAATAGAGTAAAAAATGTAGGTCTATGCAAAAATGTTCACTCAACATATAAAAATTGAGTACTGCTATGGGTACCGACGGTACCCATAGGGAAAATGCACCGACGGCCACCGGACGGCCGTCTCCGGTCACCGGACGGCCGATCCGATCCGTCCAAAAATTTTAAAAAATAAAACCGAGTGGCCTTACGCGAGAATCAATGGCATCCGAGGTGTGTAGGGTACTTGATCCGAGCACCCATTTTTCGTGTATATTTGTATATACGTGTATATACACGAAAAAGGGGTACTCGGATCAAGTACCCTACACACCTCGGATGCCATTGATTCTCGCGTAAGGCCACTCGGTTTTATTTTTTAAAATTTTTGGACGGCTCGGATCGGCCGTCCGGTGACCGGAGACGGCCGTCCGGTGGCCGTCGGTGCATTTTCCCTATGGGTACCGTCGGTACCAATAGGATTTCTGATAAAAATTGGTCTCCCTCTTATTCCAATTCAATAGAAAAATCATTCTTTTCAAAAAAATTCTTTGAAGTTTAGTTTAGAATGATTCCGGACAATTTTCGGAATTGAAAAGAACATCGAGTTTCATTTTGATATATTGTTAAACTACTTTCGTCTATATGACGGATGATTAAATTATAAAAAATATGTAAATTTTTTTTTGTATTATGAACAGTTAATTTAGAATACTGTACTATTTTAATTTAGAATATAAATTTTGGCTCCGCCACTGCTCAATAGAAAGCAAATTTCTACGTCTCAAATCTTGACTACTGGACCAACCATATAGGGTTTTGAGCAAGTGAGTTAACTGAACTATTGAACCTTCAAACAGTCTTCGTGAGTCGAGAGGCCAAAAGTTCGAGGAATATTTCAGTGCTGGGCGGGTATTGCCGACGTGGCACCCGTTTGGTGCATCCGAGTCGTCCGATACATTTTTGGACGGTTCGGATTAAAACACTCTTTCTCCTCTCATCTCAATACTTTCTCTTCCTTTTTCTCTCTCCAAATCTGAGCTATCCAAACACATAATGGACGGCTCGGATGCGCGAGCGGGCACCATTTGGTACCCGCTCGGCACTGAGAATTTTTTTCCAAAAGTTCAATCCTTACCATCTTTCTCGTTTTCTGTCCTATAAGGTAGGCTATGCTAGAGGATAGTAATTTTGCGTGGTAAGTACTCCATTAAACTGCTGAGCTTTTCATTTACTAGAACAAGAGTCAACTTTTTGGAAACCGCGGGTGTGGTGGGCTGAGGTTGGTCCACTCCTCCACTCGGCGGTGCAGTGGGTTTGGTACTCTCTCTCTTTTTTTTCCTTACTCCGACGCTCTTTTTTTTGGAAGAATTACTCCGACACTCCAAACCTTCGTTTATCCAGCTGTTTTCCAGCCAGACTCTCTGTCCTCTCACCTACACCAATTAAAGCCCACTGCCTGCCTCAGCCTCACTTTCCTACCCACCTTCACTCTTTCCAATTTTCACCCCCACCCCCAAAAAAATCCCACCTATATAAATCCCTCCAAACACCTCCATTTCAATCCATCACGAAAACAAAACCCAAATAACCTTCTCTCTCTAAAACACTCTCTGACCAAATGGCTTTTTCTTCGAAAGTTTCAACATCAGTACTTTTGCTAGCCATCTCTCTTGTGGGTAGCTTGTGCCTTGTTGTTTCAGCTGGTAACTTCTACCAAGACATGGACATCACATGGGGTGACGGCCGTGGTAAGATACTCAACAACGGCAACCTCCTCACTCTCTCACTTGACAAAACCTCCGGCTCTGGATTCCAATCAAAGAACCAGTATCTCTTTGGGAAAATCGATATGCAACTTAAGCTTGTTCCCGGGAACTCTGCTGGCACCGTCACCGCTTATTATGTACGTGCCTAGCTAGCTTGTAACGCATGTTTAGTTTACGTTAATGTTTTTTCCAAGATGTATTATCTCTAACACGTGATTTTATTTTATTGGAAAATATTGCAGTTATCCTCACAAGGCCCAACACACGACGAGATAGATTTTGAGTTCTTGGGGAATCTGAGTGGTGATCCTTATATTCTTCACACCAATGTGTTTAGCCAAGGAAAGGGAAACAGAGAGCAGCAGTTCTACCTATGGTTCGACCCAACTGCTGATTTCCACACCTACTCCATCCTTTGGAACCCTCAAAGTATCATGTAAGTACCCCCCCAATCAGAAAGCAAATTTTTTTTTTTTTCATTGTTTGGTTACCACGAATGAAAATAACATTAGGAATAATTATATTAGAAATGATGTTTGTCATAGTATGTACTGATTCAACATTAATTTCTTTTGAGCATTTTTCAGTTTCTCAGTAGATGGGACGCCCATTAGAGAGTTCAAGAATGCAGAGTCAATTGGCGTTCCGTACCCGAAGAACCAAGCCATGAGGATATACTCGAGCCTGTGGAACGCTGATGATTGGGCAACAAGGGGTGGGCTTGTCAAGACCGACTGGACGAAAGCCCCTTTCACTGCTTCCTACAGGAACTTCAATGCCAACGCCTGCGTCGTCTCGTCTAATGGAAAATCCTCGTGCACTAGTTCGAGCAAGAGCTCCGCTAGTAACTCATGGTTATCGCAACAGCTGGACTCCGCAGGTCAAGGGAGGATGAAATGGGTGCAGAAGAATTACATGATTTACAATTACTGCACTGATGCCAAGAGGTTTCCTCAAGGATTCCCACAAGAATGCAAAATGTCCTCCTAGAATAGAAAAGACAGAGAGATATATTATTGATCGAGCTCAAGATCAATGATTTTGCCAATGCTATATATATAGAAGTGAAACCGATCGTGTGTTTTCCCTTTCATCGTTTTCTAGGGTAGTCACAAAAATTGGATTCTTTATTCTTGTGATATATGGTTCTTGAAATCAATAATACGTACAAGTTGCTATCTAATTTCCATTCATCTGCATGTGTGTGTTCAGCTGTACGGAAATTATACTCATGTATCGTATGATAAATATATAATAATGGACACCATATCAAATATGTGAGAATCAACTTGCAAGGCTTATAAATCAAATGCAATAGATGATAACGCAGAAAGAACTCGCTCCATAAGGAAAGCTAGAAACAAATCAACAAAAAACATAGGCAATTACCAGTAAACATCTGACACTAACATTCTCCTAATATGGCACAAAAAAGAAGAGAAGGAAAAAGAAAAAGAAAAAAGAGGAGGATCAACAAAACAATTCTTGTCTTAGGCAAGATTTAACCTCAATCTTGACTTCTCACTCGAGAGTGTATAAGGGTGGTCATCGTTGCTTCTTAAATTTGATGATTGAAATGGCAAAAATACATTTTTAAACATTGTTAATATCACAATTGAAACTTGTTAAGAAGTACAATCTCATATTGTTTGCTTGTGAAATGAGTGATCACTAGTGTTGTTGGCACCCCTCTCTCTTCGCCGCAACAAAATGACCTTTAGAGAAAATCCTTCTATTTCACTTTAAGAGAGTATTAAATTGAAACGGAAGGTGAATTCGTATTTTTAGTGACGCATGACACGCCAACATGAAACGAGGTGCCATGAAGATGAAAATCCACGACGGTTGAAAATAGCTGATAGCAAAAAATGGAAATTTCTGAGATAAGAATGTGGTTAGTGGATAGGTGTTTTCCAACAGCCGACTAGTGATCATGTGACTACAAATTATTTATTATGTCATGTTTTTTATCCTTCTTGTTGTGAATATTTTATTTGTAAGCATGCATAGTCCCGGGAAAAGTAACTATGGGATGGCCATGTTTACTGGTGGTATTTTGCCATGGCCCATGGATTAGTTGGGTTAGTTCACGTTTCTCATCACTTGTTCAATTACCAAAATTTGTTTTTAGATTTAGAACATCTAGTATTTTAATTACAACCCCTCTCATGCCGGGCGGGCCTGCCACTAAAAGACGGTGCCCGACACCCTTATACATTGTACATTTCTATAGAACCTCGTATTAGGTGTATACTACGGAAATGTGAGGTGGATAAAGTGTTGAAGTGTACTACATGACGGTGTCGCTGAATAATTATGCAGAGAGGAAGAGAGTTAAGGCATCACGTGACGGTGCCCAAAAGTACTCAACAATTATTTGTCATCGAGGCAGCAGTTCGGATCAAATCCTCACCTGCCACGTACCATAAAGGAATACAAATGTCTCTCACTTTACTGCCTATATAATTTGCTCCAAATTCAAAAACTTGGGCTTGAACTTGTTACATGTGGCTTGAACCTGGGCTTTTGGTGGGTATGTTTGAAAAGGCTAACGTAACCCAATCCACGAGGAAGGTACCCGAATGAATTGATTTTGACAGTGGCCCATCGCAAGCACAAACCACGCCCACGCATCTGCTGAAAAATGTAATTATTGTTACCGCCATTGTTGGACCATTTTGGAAAATTTTCACTTGAAAGGTTATCATCGTTTACATTTGTTTCTCCTATTATCCTTGAAAAGTTTCCTTTTTCGGTTCAAATTTTGAACAAAAGGTAAAAGAGTAAAGTCATGGACTTTTTCCCATCAAATTGTGAGGAGAAATGATAAGACCCATTTACGTACAGATACCGAAAATTAAAATAATTTCCACCGGGTCAGGCCCAAATCAAGAAATACACGCAGCGGCTGTGAAGTGATTTTGGTGATGGTGAAGTGAAAGTGGTGCATGGGGTGGAGAGTTGTGGTGGTGGTAGCTAGTGATGGTTATGCAGTAGCGAGATGATGAAAGTCATGTGACACTCTAGGGTGGAGTTATTGGTAAATAAAATTTGTGTCATTCTTTAATGGAAATTATTTCCTGCTTTTCTAGACCCATTGGTAAAAAGCCGAAATAATAGGACGGCAAAAAAGAAAAGAAATGGATCAAGGACAAAGACGAGTGTTTTGATAAAGGTATATATCACATCATTTGCTGGAATGGTAAGAGCAGCCAAAGTTGTCTTAAATCAAAGACACAAAAATAGCTTTACATGAAGAATCTCCAACTTAATCACATTGACTACTAAACCCAATCAATTGCACGCGTCTTGATTATGACGGGGCTTAAACACAGCTTAATTGCATGTGTTGAGATGAAATGTCAAATGAACCGATCGAAGAAGAATTGTTGGCTTAATTATTTGAGAGAAGTTGAAATGACACTGCCCCCACTGACATACATTGCGTCTTAAAATTTTCTTCTTTGATGTGTCATTAAACTTAGGCTAACCTTAAGCATTTCAGAACAAAGCATTAATTCAGGAGATATATTTTTGGGGGATCGAGGGGTGGAGATGATGTAATCGGTAGCATCTCCATCATGCCCCTATAGCCAAAGCCAAAAAATGGCTTCAAGGCCATTTTGCACCTCTCCAATGGTAGGCCAAAACCAAATATGGCCGGGAAAAGGGCTGCTGGGATTTTGGGAGTGATCAATTTTTTTTTTTCGAAATGGCAAAAAGAAATTTTATTATTCTTTGAAAATAGATTTGGTACCTTTGGATTAGTTTCGTCAAAATTTAGCAAAATCAAACTATAGCAAGGCAAAAACTAGATTTGGCTTCCAAAAATTGGCTCCTACCACTAGAGATGCTCTAAGTTGATTTGTCTCATATAGGGCTTATAATTGTGCCCGTGGGACAATGCTCTAAAGACTTTTTGCATCACGCATTAGCATGAAAATCACGCATTTTGTGGTGGTGTGATGTCCATATCAAATGTGTGATGGATAATAGTTCGCAACTCTGAATGATTTTTAATCTATAGTGTTTTTCATAATTTCGACAATTTCGCATTATAGAACAAATTAAAATCTATCAAATAGGATCTATATTACATATTTATGAAGACTGGTCACATTAAAAGATATAGACACAAAAAGAATAATAAAAAAACAAAATGGGACAGAGGGATTATTATGGGAAATGTTAATGTCAAAACTTTTATGCATAAAAAACTCGTGCCATGGGCAAGGTAAGAATATCTTATACACTACAGTTTTGACATTAACAAAAACTATTTTGGAATTATCATTTTTCATCTATTATTGCTGGTGGATCAAGTGCTAACTAACTCACCTAAAAACAATTGTTGTTAGGGAAAGGCGCAACTTAATCTTTAAAAGGTAATGTAGAGTCCTATACTTAGCGGCAGACGGAAATGAGGGGCTTCGCAATGCTGCCCATACAGCACTGATGGGTGAATGTGGTTAGTCCTCCCAATATGCTTAATTGCCCCGCGCCAGCAGGGGGCGTCTCGACAAGAGCGAAGGTATGTAGGGGCCCCTGGCTCCCCGAGTGTCCGAGTTTTAAAAATTTTATTTTATATGTACTTGATTTTAAATATTATTGATAACTATTCGTGTATAGTTACTTATAATCTTAATAATTTTGCTTCGATTTGATAAAAACTGGTTATTTTACATTTTTATTTCTCAATTTCTTTCATAAATAAAAAATAAGCACGTGACAGTTGAAATAGCCTAAAGAATCAATTTAATATACAAATGTAATGAATTGAAAAGCAAAAATCTTATGATATAATAATTATACGTTCCGATAAAAAATATATGTCTGTTAAGCCGGCCTCCTCGATAACAAAATCCTAGCACTGCCACTGCGTCTCAAGTACATGGTGGATGCTGGCCCCATAAAGCCAACAATCTACCAAATAAAACACAAGGGTATGAAGACCAAACAAACACAATTTGAAAGAATGGCTGAGATTCATTTGATTTAAGGGTTGACAAAGAACTTTGCAAATGTAATGTAAGTGCCCACATTCTTTGTAGTAATTGCGCAAAGGAACTTTGGCAAATATAATGTAAGTGCCCACATTCTTTATAGTAATTGCACAAATGCTACCGATCTTTCAATTCCAAAACTCTATATGCAAATTGATAGTTCTTTATAACTAGCTTAAAAGTTTAGTTGGGAAGTGCGTAAACATGAATAATTCTCTTTCGTACCACTAAGAAGAAGATCACATGCTATACACTAATGAATCGATTTAGTGTTTAAACCATTAGCTAGCAAGTGCCTTGGGCACGGGCAATTCCAATCGGAGTGCGTAGTGCCGTAGGCACGGACAAACACTAGTTCCTAATAAGAAACGAAGAGAATTCAATTAAGTTTATGATCACCAACCATGCATACTCACAAACATACGTACACTTATGATCACTTGCAATGGTCTTTATCTACTACCAGCTCGATCAGACTACTGCACATATTCTGGCTTCAACTCTTTTACTCTTCATCTTCAATTCAAATACATTTGGCCATCATAAACTTGAAAATGAAAAGAAAACAAGAATGAAAAATAACACTTAGAAAGTGGGCATCCGGTCTGTTTAGCTCTCTTGCCTCGCCCGTACGCAGCTGGTAGGAGCTCATCTGATGACGTTGAAGAGGGGTACCTTCTCTCTGCTCGACATAGTACATTACTCCCTTCGTCCCAATTTGTTTGTCCATATTAATTCAAACTTATTAAGGGAACTTTTAAAAGCCAATCTCAAATTGGACAGATATTTTGCGGACATGTAAAAATTAAAAAGTGGACAAATAAATTGGGATGAATGAATTATCGTATTTCACAGCCGCAGAGATAAGTCAAGTTGACTAGTGACTGCTGGCGCTACGAGTCCATCGTGTGTCAAGCCACCTGAATCGGGTCCGGACCAGTGGTTCCACCCTGCATGTGGTTGAAGGGCAGAACCCATGAGCTCTTTGTTCTTCTTGGCTAAGGTTCTTTCGAGCTTGTGAGCATTTTGATGGCCTCCAAGGGCTTGGGAGCTCCTGAACTTTCTCTGGCAGTAGTTGCAAGAGAAAACTCGATGATCGGCCGGGCTTAGTGGCGATGAAGGAGAAGAAGAAGAGAACCTATCAAGAATAATATCCATGTTTAAGTCGTTCCTAGATAGACTTAGATTAAGAGAAGCGCCTGATTGGAAACTCATGACTGACCTAATTAAATAAGAAACAAGGAAAATAGTGAAGATGGTACGAAAGTTCGAACCAAGGAACTAGAAGGGAAGAGCTACGTTTACTAGAAGTATGAGAGAGAGAGAGAGAGAGAGAGAGAATGAAGAAGAAGAGTGGAGATATCAGATATATATACCAGTAGCACCATGTGACTGTGCCGTTACTCTGTATAATTGAGCTAATAAGAGACAAAAAAATTTCGTTTATTATAGTAATTGCGCAAATTTTAATTGTGAAAGATGCTCTGTAATCTCTGTTAGACCAAGTATTTATTCGAGGAAAGTGTTGGTCTTGGTTTTATGGCTTTACGTCATGAGGTAATGTGGCTGCAGCCACAAATAGAAAATGAAGTGGAAAAACAACTACCTGCAAAGATGAGTGGGGAATCCAAAGGTTTGTTCCCTCTATTAAGGGCACCATTTCGTGTCCCTCGGAACACGTCGGTTCATATGAAAGAAATTCCTTGAATTCACTTAACACTAATCTTCAAATTTGATAATTATTGGCTTATTTTAGTTTTTATTCAAAAAAAAATTAGGTTTCTATCGTAATTTTTTACTTATTAGCTTCATCGCGTCATGACGAAGCAATAATTCACCAAAAACTAACAAATACCAAAAACAATTAGAATAAGGACAAAAAAAATAATCCATTTGGATTATTTGTGCAAAATAGGCCTAATTTGGATAATTTATGTGTCCCGACCAGTTTATTGCAACTAATTTTTTTGGAATGAATGTCACCGTTCTTTTTTCTTTTATGTGCAAATACTGTACATTTTTTTGTGTGAGGTAAATATCATATACATCAGCAATGATGAATAAGATGTTAGTAGGTCAGTACACAAAGGGTTTCATAGACTATCCATATATCTGAATCCCAAACGTCCACGACAGAGCTTGAAACCTGACCTTCCACACGGGGAGGACCAGGAGATGCCGGCCAACAGGGCTAGAGCCCATTGGCAATTTGGCTTTGTCTACAAACAATTTTGACAACAAAGAAAACAGATAGCTAGAAGAGGGGATTCATCATGTACAGTTTACAAATGCATAAAGCAATTCAAATGGGAGCCGCCGAGTTTATCATTTTGATTTCAACCATCTAACTTTACTGGAATCAGTGGAAGTTGGTGATTAAATTTGGTCATCATCTATCCATGGGGTCCAATCAAACATTTGTTGTGGTGCATGTCGTTTATCACACAGGAGAGTAGAAGTAGGAGTTCAGATCTTGCACTCCTTTTTCCAATTTCAGTACCAAGATTGTCAACAAAGATAATCAATATTGACTAGACTAAACCATGCAATAATAGAACCCCCATTTTCATATTTACTTCATTTTTAATGAGCTAGGTTCAATGAATCCGAACACCATGTTGTCAAGTACATACGATGTGGAGTGCTAGTAATTAAAAACATGTGCCCAACCGTACAACTGGGCTTGCTGTTTCCTCGTCCTCTACTGCCTAGGTTAAGGAAGGATTTATTTATTTATATATTATTATTTAACAGCAAAAGAAAATTTTATTAATCTTTGAAAACGAATTACAAATTAAGATTAACCGGAGGTTACATGTCAAATTCACGAAAGGTTACATGTCAAGTGATTTCTTTATCATCAATTATATCACGAAAGGTTACATGTCAAATTCAAACGTTTGACCTGAAGCACCCTGTAAGAAATATACATAACCACAATGTATCTAGACAAAAAAAACTTAAGTATCGAGCAATATATGCTGCCAATAATTTCGATATAGAATTGTCATTTTCGTTATCTTTATGTCATTTTCCTAGTTTGGCTCTGTTTTGGCTTTGGGTTGAGCTTAGTTGGCTTCTTGCCATCTATGTCTTCTGTCTCTCCCTTTCGTACTTTTCTTTGTATCCTCTTTCTCTTCTCTTAATATATTTCTTCTTTGCCGATCAAAAAGGAAAAAAAAAAACATGATATTAGCCAAGGCACAAATGTCTGGGCAGCTCGATGGACAACTATCGACACTCTACTCTGCAAGCTCTGCCACCAACTTGACACCTAGCTAGCTAGCTAGCTAGCCGTTTATCTTACATCCGGATCGGGTTTTAAACCACAGTTAGGTTTAATAAAATGGAATATCCTTTACTAGTAAGGAAAGCAACTGAGCCAATCACATGGGCTTTCAAAAATATAGCCAAGCTTCACATGGGATGTACATCAACTATATATCATAATTGATTACTCTATCTTAATTAAAGTTGTGATTTGAGATGGTCGATCATGTAATTAATTATTAAAATTGTTTGGCTACTGTTGCGCTGAGTCTTTGTCTCCTATTCACAGGCATAAGCCGCACAACGCAGTCCGATTCCGAGCAAATATATGTAATTAATATGTTCATTTTTTATTTTATAACCCCATGTATCGTGAGATTTGTAACCTTAACCTACGACTCTATGCTTCTGTGCCTCTTTTGAACAATGGCACTTTGACAAACCCACAGCACATGGGGGTACATCCGGGATTCGTATAGCCAAATTGGTAGACAAAACCACTCATTGGCTTCGTAATTCTTTTGGACATTGGGGTTTGGTCCAATGATCGTGCAGTGCTTCTTTTGAAACGTGAGGTTTAGAGTTTGACCCTTATTATAGCCAGAAGGTCGGCCCTTGTAGTAATTAATCTATATATTCTAGGAGTAAGGTAATATATACTACAGTAACATACTAACTCCTGCTTTAAATTTCATTAATTAGACATTGTAATTCGTTTAGAAGAGAAAGACATCGTAATTCATTTTCTTAATAGGTTTGTATTTTCTTTCATCTGCGATTGCGAGTTTCTGAATCACGGTACTTTAGGATCTGAGTTATGGGTTTCAGGAATCTTTGCGAAAAGAGTGGCCCAAACCTTAGGCCATTAAGGCCAAGGCATATGGCCTCCAAGGTGGGAAGACCTCAAATTATTGATTTTGTATAACGTTTATATCGATGTAATTATAATTATAGAAAAATCGATCTATTTCTATCTTATCTTGGATCTATAAGAAGAAAATATGACTTTTAAGTGGGGCCCTACTAGTGGACGATGGGTATAGGGTCCTCAAGATTAGTCGAGGTGCGGGTAAGCTAATCCTGACACTTGGTTTAAAAAAATTAGGTGTGGATTAGCCATATTATTAATGGAAAAGAACATGCTAGAACAATTTGATTTTAAAAGCTTGATGAGTAATTTTGCATTTAAAAAGCAAGATAAATAAATTTTTAATAGTTAAATAAATTATTATCAACTAAATTGAAATTCAAGATTTTAATTCTAAACAAACTTCAGGTTATTATTTCGACCAAGGCGTCGAAGGCCTTGGGCTGCCAGCTGCCTCTATCTTCCAAGGCATGTTCAGTGCGAGGATTCAACTTGACGAGGGATGTTTAGTCATTGGATGCGCAATCAACGGTTGGTTGCAATGTCTCTTATAACTACGCCGCATAACATATTCGAAAACACTAATATCGTGTGACCACATTTTGGATTCTATATGTTTTGTGTCACCGACATATTACAAGTAAAATACTGAATATATCTCGTTTATCATGTAGCGGAGCAAGTTAAATTGCATGGTCATCAAAATATATTGCCAAGCACCCCTTGCCAAGCAGTCACGCAGCATTTGGCTGTTCATTTTGACACCGACGGTTTGAATTGAATCTGAGCACATACAGATCTAAATCGTTCATTGCTCGGTCTAGATTCAAGCCGTCGATTCCTTAGATGAACGGCCAAATCGACCGTTTGGCACAGCTATCAAGCGGGAGTGCTTGGCAGCATCTCCAAATCCTCAAAATTAATAGTACCCGATCACCTTCCTACTTTCTTGAAGGCTGCTATCTGCTCGAGACTGATCATCTCTATGATTTTGCTCCTTCTGGACTTCTTTGCTCTGTCGAAGCCTAAATCTTACCTGGGCCAATATTTGGGCTTACACAAAGTTGGATCCAGATGATCCCCCCGGCCTGGCTTGGTTAGAACCTGCCCATGCTTTAGACTTTGGCCCGTATCCGACTGAACCCATGTTACCCATCTAGTGCTAGAATCAGTTCATCCACTGATGCCAAAATAAAATTGTCAAAGTTATTTTTTAGCTTGCAACAATTCAAAAAGCCAAATAATGAGAATGTTGTTGCAATGGTTTGGAGGATTTTTAGAACAATCTCAAATTCAAACAAGTGGATTAAACCCATCTCATGTTTCGATATTAATCAATAAATTGTTTGGAACGGCATTATCATAATATATGCATTGTTTGGTGGAGAGGGCTTTGTTATGCTTAATGCTGGAGTAAATGTCAACTTTGGCATGAGATTTGACATAAGAGTCGACTTGCTCTTATGCTTAATGCTGGATTAAATGTCAACTTTGGCATGAGATTTGACATACTCTATTTTGACTCCCTACGAAAACTTTTATCGAAATTACTAATTTAGTTTTTCCCTTACCTGGTCAGGCTGGGGATAAGTACCTTTCATGAAATACTTTCAAAGAACTATATCATGCGCGCCTTGTAAACTATATAGTTATTTAAGCATAATCACAACATTGATTACTCTTACGTTTAATAAACGGCATATATATAAATCTGAAGAAAAAATACTAAATGATTTGTCACTGATCGAACTGATCAAGAAAATATACATATGTAGTCTGTCACTGATCAAACTTGAAGCAATAATACTGAATTGTCCAATATTCATCATATACATAAATTTAACAATTTCATACAGAAACTCAGGATGCATGTCTCTCTCTCTCTCTCTCTCTCTCTCTCTCTCTCTCTCTCTCTCTCTCTCTCTCTCTCCTTTGGAATAAATTGAGTGCCTTCTTTTGTCTTCGATCTTCAGGGCCAATGGGACGAATTAAAGTACTCCATGGCCACTTGCATGCCATTGTAAACAAATCTATCAAAAGCTTGACACACCAGTACGTATATAACATATATAGGGGTTAATTGGGAAAACCAGCTGCGAGCTTCGCTCTAAGGTCTTTTCTGAGTATTTTGCCCGTTGGAGCTTTAGGGATTGAATCAGTGAAGAAAACCCTATTGATTCTCTTGTAGAATACCACCTGCAAAATACATAATACCATCCATTAAGACAAATTATTAACTAGTAACTACCAACGGTACGTATCAACATATATATTTGGTGCCAAAAATGTGTTCGAAAGGTGGTCCGTTTGACGTTCGAAAAGTGATTCCGAAACTTTAAAGTACTATTCGGATTGCTAAGCAACACAGAATCGCATTCGCATTCCACCTCCACCTGGAGACTATTCCTATTCTTTGGCTACATTTAAATTTGATGGTTGGAGTACTAGGGTACTTATCCGCGAGTCAAAAGTATAATCACCAAGCATAGTTGAACCATTGTTAATTTCTATAACATGTGCTTAATTTTGTGACAATTAAACTTTGCTCATTGTTAAAAATTTACCTGTTTTGAGATATATTGCTTGATTTCATCCTCATTGATCTTTGAACCATTGGCTCTTACCACGAATGCAACCGGAACTTCTCCTGCTCCCTCATCTTTCATGCTGCATTCGAAAGTCATATTTTTAATTAGGACTGAAAAATAATCCGCGCCAAACTTTTTTTTTGAACAAAAGGAATCAGGTTTCGACGTACGGTACAACAGCCGCGTCTGAGATGTTGGGATGAGCAATCAACATTGCTTCGAGCTCGGCAGGGGCTACTTGGAACCCTTTGTACTTGATCAATTCCTTCAGCCGATCGATGATGAATATCTCATCGTCGTCGTCAATGTAACCTATATCACCAGTGTGCAACCATCCTTCTTTGTCTACTGTTCTTTCAGTGGCCTCCGGATCATTTAGATAGCCTTTTCGATCAACAAAAGTAAACAATTATTTGTTAGAACACTTCATATAGTTCACAATTGCTGCAGCTTCGGAATTCCAATAGATTGCAATGGTTTTTAATCGATTGATTGATAAAGTTATTAGGTCAAGAAGTTATAATTTGCCGGGTACAGGGATCCCCATCACACCCATGACGGGGACGTCGTATTGAAGGGAGCTGCTCCCATAATTTTTTGACACATGTCAAGAATAAGGTTAATTTATCTTGGAAAGGACCTACACATGCAAGGACAGAATCACCTTTTATGATCGTGTAAATATGTTATGTCTTTCCCATCTAGGCATCTACAAAAGCTAAATTATTGTTATTAGCATTAAACAAAAGGAGGACGATTCAAGAGTCATGTGATTCATGGTGGATTCAGGGATGCTGCAAAGCAGATTCTGTAAGGCACATTTAGACCATTCAAAAATATTTTTAGCTGGTTGGATTAAAATCGAATTTTTTCAGAAAAAAAAATTCACTCTCTCTAATTCTTTCTTGGAAAAATTTATTTTCAATTCGAATTTTTGATTGTCAAGATGAATGTTCGAAATGCGCCATACAAAATGCTCTACAGGGAGCTGCTTTGCAGTATCCCGGGTCTGTTATTCATGTGGTAAATTAGGAAAGGTAATATTTATTATTTCATTGTGGTAATAATAATAATTTTTCCGCTGACTATATATGGTATTATACTAATCGAAATATGTGCCAAAATTGACTTTTATAATGGGTCCTAAACCAAAGATGAAAAATAATATTATATATATTCTTTCTCAATAATAATAGTAATAATAATAATAATAAATATTATTATTATTATTATTATTATTATTATGAAATCAACGAAAACATGCATCACGTTGAGTAGATCTAAATTAATCTAATCTCGTAAGATTCCATGTGCATGTCACCCACCAGACATATGATTAATGAACTAAAGATTCTGACAATCTTAAGTGTTTACGATATTAACCATTTTATATTGATATAATCACCTTCGATTTGTCATATATACAAGCTCTTGTTTTCGTCTTCGTTTTTCTGAAATTACAATATTGTCTTTTTCCTCGCTCAATTTTACATACATGAAAGGTGCTATAAATTCACATGAATAAAAGCATAAAAAAAAAGAGCGCAAAAATCAATTATCTGTATTATATGTATTGTTTTAGTTAATTATTGTTGTTGGTTTTCAGTCAATACTTATGTGATTAACCTCCAAGTGTAGAAAATATCTTACTAACAAAGAAGGCGGTTTAGTAAATGCTTTGAATACACCCCTACAACCTAGTGTTTTAGGGACCAACTTCTTGCCTTGTTAACTCCTGCTTTCAATTTCATTAATTAATTAGATACTGTACTACTCCCTATGTTGAAGGTAGAGGTTGAGATTTTGAGCAATAATATACTCTTGTCTGTGCCTATATTGCAATTCATTTGTTTTGTTTCAAACGTTTTTCAAAACACAGATATTCGGTTAGCTTACGCGCATCTTGACTCATCATGAAGGTCTAATTCCACCGCGCAAAGATGAATAACTGAGTCATAAATGTGAGAGATCAAATTCACATATTAGATTATCTCCACTCCAATACGTAGAGTATGCCGTGATGTTAGTGTTTGTGGACCCACCACGACTCTTGTTTATAAGATTCTAATTAGTGCTTTCATAAATCCTGCTGTGTAATTGTTTGCAAACAAATTTATTTTTGGGGTGTAGGTTTGCAGAAAAATTAAACTTTGTTTGGTTGTCAGTTTTGAGATAAAAAAAAGTTTTATAAGTTTGCGTATTTTTCGTCTTTAGTCAAATTTTTTTAACATTTTAACAAACTCTTTCATTTTTAGAACAGTGGTATGCTATTTACATCTAAAAATTAAAAAATAAGTAAAAAAAATCACTAAAGAGGAAAAATACGAATGACGAAATAGTCAAAAAATTTGAAGAGAAAATTTCTAAGAAGGGAACCAAACAAAGTGAGAGTACAACAAAATAACAACGAAAAGTGTGATGACAAAGTAACAACGAACAAAATGTGATAGAAAACTCGCTGTGTTTGTTTCCCATTTTAGTTCTGTTTTCCAATCATTACTTTATTTCTTTCTTCAATCATTACCTTATTTCTCCAATTATTATTTTGTCATCCCTCTCTATCTCTCTACTCGATCATTACCCATCTCTCCAATCATTACCCTATTTTTTTCTACACCCACTAACAAATCAAAACAAAACTAAAATGGGAAACAAACACAGCAAAGTTGTTGTTTGTTATTACTTTGATAAGTGCCACTTGTCTTCCAGAGAGCTAACTCAATATCCACTAGTTAAATTAGCTGTTAATTCCAGACATGAATTTTTGACAGAATACGCGTATCACGTCTGGATTGGGGTGAAAAATATCGATTGTTGTCTGTTTTTTCTTCTTCTTATTTTGCATTAGTTAAATGATTACTTTGATTTTGTTCAAGATACTTGTAATGAACTCTGTTTATACATAAATGTCATTGGGCTTTTATCCGCATAGTCTTCCTTGTTGACAAAAAATTAAGTTCTTATTCAACAACTATATACCTCTTGTCAACAACTACCAAGCGACCTTTCACATGCAATGTTCTCTACGTCATTATACTTTATAATCGGAAAAACCACGAGGAAACTTGTATGCTAATGGTAGTATGTATATACCTTTCATGATCTGGTCCCCTCTGATGCATATTTCTCCGGCTTGATTCCGGGGAAGAGAATTCCCAATGTCGGGATTGATGATTTTCATCTCGGCATTTCTAACGACAGTCCCGCATGACCCTGATTTTATCTCAAACGGTTCTTTTGCAAACGCTAAGCACATCGACAGCACTGGTCCTGCCTCCGTCATGCCATAACCCTGTGCACCAAACGTTTCTGAATATATCATTTAATTTCTCAATAGGCTTACTCATGTTACATATTCAATTCCACAGCTCTTTGGGGTTACTTATGGAATGTACATAACTCAAATCTCAATATTATACCAAAAAAATGAGTGGGTGGACCCTATACATGGATAAAGGATTAGGTGACCAAAAAATAATCAACTAATATTTGTTGCGAATTAAATGATGATGTACCTGTCCAAGTTTAGCATTCGGAAACATAGCTCTGACTTTATCCTCTAGTTCGTTCCCCATGGGAGCAGCACCGGACATCACTGTTCGGATCGACGACAAGTCGTAGTTATCGACCACCGGACTTTTGGCTATTGCCAGGACGATCGGGGGCACGAACGGTGCTATCGTCACCCTGTACTTGTGAACGAGCTCCAGCAACGCATTGATCTCGAACTTTTGCATGATCAGGATCGCAGCCCCTACTCGGAGCGCACAGAGCAACACCGAGTTGAGGGAGTAGATGTGGAAGAGTGGAAGCAAACACATGATCACATCCTCGCTGTGGAAGTACAGGTTGGGATTATCCCCATCCACCTGTTTTTTAGAAGAAAAAAAAACTAAAAAATAAGTATTATTTTAACTAGAAAGAATATTCTTATTACAGTGGTGATTTCAGTTCTTCTTAGTACTCTATTTTTACATAGTTTAATTTCTATCTAATTTAATGGAGTCAAATGAGAAATGTCTTTAAAAAATATGACCACGAATGATATAGTTTGTTTTTAATAATTGATGAATAAATTGACCGTTATCACGTGGGACTTCACCACTGAGGTAATTAAAACTCAAATACTGCATGCAATCTTTATAGCAGAGCATGGCAGAAACATAACAAAAATTGAAAGAGACATTAAGTAGCGTGATTGGAGATAAGGTTCAAAAGGCTGGAATTTTTTCCCAAAAAAATATCGGGACGAGTAAAGGTTACGGAAAAATTACTCGATTACTGCACGAAGAAAGATAAAATCAAAGATTTAACTTTCTTAACGAGAGCTTTGAAGGCCGTGGACCTCATAGCTGACAATATTTAATGTCCTTGTTTGACATAGCTTTTAATGAGAAGATATATGATGTTGTATTATATTGATGAGATTAATAATAACACAATTCCGTCGTACTTTCCAGAAATCATCCATGAATAATAGTACTCCAGTATTTATTAAAGGATTGTGATTTAGGTACTTCAAAAATTGATGAAAGGATTCCAAAATTGCACTATGTTGATACACAAAACAACGTCGTTTTGGAGCCTCTCCATTAATTTTTAGAGTGTTAAAATCAATTTCTTTATTAAAACGCCAAAGGTAGGACAAAATGGATGTATCCTCTGTACCAGGATTTGATTTGTAAATAACTTAAAAACCAAAAAAAAAAAAGTTCGAGGCACGTGCACAGCTCGTGTGACATACGTGGGGCCGTTTAAGTAGTTACCTGTTGAGCCACGCTAGTGACCAACCCCTTGTGCGTGAGCATAACGCCCTTGGGCAGCCCCGTCGTCCCCGACGAGTACGGCAGCGCCACCACATCGTCAGGGCTGATCTTCACCGCCGGCAACTCGCTCTCGTCGGCCCCTGTCAACTCGGAAAAATGCAAACACCCCTCCACGGCCGCGTCCGTACACATGACCTTGATCCCGTTTTCCTCCCCCAATTCCGTCACTTTCTCGGCGTAGCACGCCTGGGTGATGATCAGCTTGACCCTGGCGGCCCTGGCCTGCTTCTCGATCTCAGCCGGGGTGTAGAACGGGTTGGCCGTGGTGGCGGTGGCGCCGGAGTAGGACGCGCCGAGGAAGGCGAACACGAACTCGGGCGAGTTGTGGAGGAGCAGCATGATGACGTCGCCCTGGCGGATGCCGGTCTTGTGGAGGCCCGCGGCGACCCTCCTGGCGGTGAGCTCGACGTCGGCGTAGGTGTGGGTCTCGCCCGTGGCGCCATTGATGATGCAGGGCTTGGAGCTGAACTGTGATATGTTTTCGAAGCAGTAGGTGTGGAGCGGTAAGTGCTTGGGAATGTAAATATCCGGAAGTTTGGACCGGAATATGAATTCATGATCATCTCTTCCTTGATGATTTTGTTTCTCCATTAGGGTTGAGAGAGAGAGAGAGAGAGAGAGAGAGAGAGAGAGAGAGGAGGAGGAAAGGGAAGGTGAGGGATTGTTGATATTTGGTGCCTTCCCTGTTTGGTTTGAGTTTTGGTTGGAGTAATATAACAGGAGAAAGTAGGTGATGGTAGGAGGGAGCTGGTGAAATGGAGTTGATTGGAATTTTCAGGGTGTGGCAGGGGTACATGTGGAAATTTGACTTTTCATTTGTACTACCTCGTTTTAACATTTTAATTCCCAGCCTGTTTTAATCCCTCGTTGCGAATCCAACTATTTAAGCAGATATATTATGATTACATCTTTAAAAGTAAAATTTTTAACAATTGCCATTTAGGGAAAATTATTTACGTTAACCTCAAGACAAAATAAAATTAGTAAAAACTCACCCTTATAACTCAAACTTGTCTGTAAGTGGAGTACTAGAGTGCAATTCGTGCCTATCTTATAGTTTCATACACATAGGTAGGGTTTAATTTCCATAAGCACACATCCCCTCTCCAAGTCTCATAACTAGGATAGAGTATATTAGGATTAACGAATGACAAAAAAAAAAAAAAACAAATTTGTCTATTGCAAAAAAAAAAACACTCAAATTTGTGAGCGAAGGTGTCGAGAATTCATGATCTCAATGCACAGTTGTCATTTAAGAAGTGTCAATTAAAGGGACAAGTCCAAAAAAACAGGAGTAGTATTCATTTGGCTGGCTTCTAAGTTCTAATAAAACAATTATGCTTAGCTAGCTACGAAAACAAATTCATTTCGGCTATGACTCGGCCACGAAATACTTACTCCTTTGATAAGAATCTTGACTAGTTGTTTCTTTTGTGCATTTTTCAGTGTCCATAGTTTTCTGTCATGTCAAACTAATTGTTTGACTTCTAGATAATCAGAATTATAGGTTATGACAGTGGCGGCTCCAGGATTTCTCGGTAGGGTGTTCAAAAAAAACATTACAATATACTACCCAGTATTTTAAATGGCGCTTGCCTCTAGTCGGGCGGTGACCCGCCGCCAAGCACCAAACCCGCCTAGGTGCCGCTAAGCAATTCGGCATTTTATTTTTTTTACAAAATTCAAGAGATTATTTTTAATACAATATGGACTGAAATAAAAAAATAAAAGATACAACACCGTTTTTATATTAAAAAAACTATGGTTACAAGATTAAATGATCCAATTTTCAATTTGTTTCAACCGGTATGAAATTCTTATTTTTATGATCATTTTATCCTAAAAAGTCATAATTATATTTATGCTCTCAAAATTAAGTATATGCTCTTTATTTGGTTCTACTGTTCTCTTAGGGCTCTCATATGCCCTAGAGCCAAAAATTAACTATGACCCTTTAGAATAAAATAATTAGGAAAATAAATATCTTCATACTGGTCCAAACAAATTAAAAATTGGAGAACTTAATTTTGTAGACTGTTTATATATTAAGAAATATGATGAAAAAATATATAGACGGTCTCAAATAAAGAGAATAGAGACCCGTAATTTTATCACTAATCAGTGGTCATTATGTATGAACTGGGTGTTCAAAATTTTGTGAATTGCGTGTTCATTGATGTATAAACTAGGTGTTCAAATAATTTCAAAGCAGGAATTATCCTAAAATTTCTACATGTGTTATAGCAAATTTTTTTTTTTTTTTGGGGTGGTCATGTGACCATGGTGGTCTCCATGTGGAGCCGCCACTGGGTTATGATGAAATTGGGAGGCAAAATTACTTCAGTTAGTCCCTGTATATATAATTCCTTGAATACATGAATCTATTTGTTGTTGAGAAAGTTGTCCAAACACCAAACACACGACATAAGATATATAAGATCGCATAAAAAGGTGCAAACATGTTATTCTGAACGGGTTTAACTCCTCATCTACTCAAATCAATCATATAACTCGTCTTTTTTGCAATCTTTCCTGTATTTTTGTTTTTTTTTTATTATTTATAAGTTTTATGTAACGTGTGTATAATAGACACGAAACTTTAGCCAAATAAATAAAAAAGAGAGAAATTGGTTAAACATATATATGTGGGGGGTTGGTGAGATGGGGACTTGAATGGATTAGTAATCATCATATGGATGGGGAAGGCAAATGTGGTGTGGGTGCGTGTTTGTCACGTTTGACAGGAAAACCACTGATTTTGCCACACCAGAAATTTCACCTAACACACAAGGCAGGCTTTGGAGTTGGTCGGTCTACGTGCATATATAGACATAAAACGACACCATTTACCTACTACCACCTTTTCGGACAACCAAAAAAATAAAAGAAAAAAAGACACGGCCGGTACGTACACCCCTACACTAGTTTTGTTGAGGGAAATTACAAAAATATAATTCCTACTAGTATTTGACACAAGTTTAAAATTGGGTCTCGATGATATAGTTCAATTTGATCAACTAATTAAAACCTTCTACATTTTGAGTATGTTCTGACAATTCTAGCTGTTAGAATAAATACATATAATAAATACTATCGTGATTGATTGAGATTGTAATTTGGATGATTTTCTTCCATAGTTAATAATTAGTATGATTTTCTTTCATAGTTAGACTTTCTCTCTCGCACAAACAGAGGGCTAATTGTATAGTGAAATTCAATTCAGTACAATATTGTAGTGCTTTTCTCTTATTTTACACTGGCCATCTATCCTTGTAGGCTGAAATAACTAAAGGAGAAGAAAAATAGGTGATCTCTTTTTATACTTGCTAGCTATCTAGTTGCTTTCAATAGTCAAATTAGGTAGAAACATGAGAATGCAATTAATTAACCTAGCTTTGGCGGTGGCAAAGGCTATAGAGAAACTTCAAAAATAATTTTTTTGGGGGATACACTGGAAAAAAGGAAGGTTCATTTACTGAAGTGGGAAACCATAGCACAGAAGGAGTTTGGTGGTTTGAGAGTTAGGAGACTGATTCAACAAAACCTTGCCTTGTTGTCCAGATGGTGGTAGAGATTTAACAAGGACAAAGACTCTCTTTGGGTCAAAGTTATCAAAGGGAAGTACAATCTAGATAATGGAGTTTGGCTACCCTCTTTACCAAGGACTGGTCGTATCTCCAATATTTGGAGAGATATTTGTTCTTTACGAGACCCGTCTTCAAGTATTGGTTCGGTTCTCACAAAGGGATTTCGGATTCAAGTCCATTCTAGGTAAGACACTTCCTTTTGGAACCATATATGACTGGGGGACAGGACTCTCAAAGAAGAATTCCCTAGACTCTTCCTAATTTCTAACCAAAAAGAGGACAAGGTGAGTGCAGTGAAGGAAGGGTCAAGGAATATACATTGGAAGCTACAATATAGAAAGAGACGACTAAATGTGTGGGAGAACTACTTATCTGAGGAATTGCATCGAATATTGGCTCTGGTAACTCTTGATCAGGCTACGAGGGATGTGCTTCAATGGAAATGGACTGCTGATAAACGTTTCTCATCCAAGTCAGTCTACAACCAATGGGAATAGATTGGACAAACCAGGAACCAAGTCTTGGGATCACTTTGGAAAAACCTCTACCCTCCTAAGGTGGAATTTTTTTTGGGGATGGCGATTCAGGATAGGATCCCAACGAGATCAATGCTCTACAGCAGGAATATTATACAAGAGGGCCAACCGGTATCTTGCCCTTTGTGCTCCTTGCATCTAGAAACTCCGGATCATCTACTTTTGCACTGTCTTTTTTCTTGGAATATCTGGTCTCTTATTTTGGACTGGTGGCATGTCTCATGGGTTTGTCCTACTTCACTATCAGACTTGGCTCTATGGTGGTTTGACAATGGGTTTGGGAATCTGGAGAAAACTATATGGGAAGCATCTTTCTATGCCACTCTATGGTCTTTGTGAGTAGCTGCTTCGTTCACTCCGATATATGGAATAACGCCCTAAGCGTAAGGCTTAATATGTCAGTTGAAGTATGATAATCCGGAAGACCGGGATTGTACCCACGGGAATAATTAATACGGCTTTGCTGGATTTGTAGATGTAAGCTCAGGTTTACGGCTTTTAGACAGCCAACTTGGTTTTATGTTTGTAGTGGAAAGTAAAAAAAGACTAAATTGAAAAGCGAATAAACTAAGATAAAAAGCAGGTTAGGTCTAGGAATTACTAACACTCACAACTCGAGTTAAACTGCATTTCTCACCCAATTATGCGGTTCTCTTACCTACACATGAAAACAAGATGGTTCGATTACCAAGCTAGCTCTAGAAATTATTTAGCAAATGCCTCGTGCTACAGAGCTCCAAGCATCATGTGTGGTGAGTAGGCGATACTCTTACCTATACATGATCAAGGAGATTGACACCTTAGCGATTTGACAAATAAACCCGAACCCCACATCGATTCTCGAACCAAAAGTTTAAACTTTATGGTGAAAAACACAATTCCACTTGAGCCATGAGGTGCTAATCACCCCATGACCTAACCTTGGAAAACTACTCACACATATCTATTGAGATAAGAGCAAACAAAAATCTACTTAGCATAATTAAAATAACAATGCTAGAAGAAAATTGGATTAAACGATAGATTGAGGGATTCGCTACAACTTTAATGAAAACGACAATGGCAAAAACTAATTAATTAAGACAGAAAAATAAATATTCAAAGCTGGAAAATGAAGAACAACCAAGAACAATTCAAAATCTAAATCTAGATCTAAAAATGATGCAATCAAATCTATTCTACTTCCTTGTACAAAGTGACATCACGGCTTTTATATCTTCCAAGTATGCGCACAGAATATTCTTCAAGATGCTCCAAAGACGCCCTCTTAAAGCCCTCGGCATTGATGGAGAAAGGCTTAAACTGCTTCACTAACGGCCTCGGCATCGATGGAGTGTTATTCTTTCCATCGATGCCGAGCAGCTTAGGCCTGATTTCACTAATTGCTTCAGCATCGATGTAACCTGGCTTCTCTCATCATTGCCGAACCCAATAACTCCAGCCGCTTTGCTTTGCCTTGCTTTGGTCTTGCCTTGCTTTGCGTCAGGCCACCTTCGGGTCTTGGCATGCTTTAAAATTCCTACTTTGGCCAATTTTCTACACAAGCAAAGCCAACACATCTAACGAGCAAAAGCAGTTAAAAACAACTATTTAAGCAATAAGAGTAACTAAGACTAGACAGCTAGCATACCTTCCAATGCAATAACGAGTGTTTATCAGTAGTTCGGAATGACCATGTGTTTAACAATGCACCATGAAGTGGTACGGCAGTAGGGGATTTGGCGAAAACTAGAGTTGCAATGTAGATGAAGACCAAGTTCGGGATCAAGATTTATTCGGTGGAGGAGTTTAAGGTGTTTCTTGATGGTATTCGTAAGCTCAACTTGTAGTTCTTATTGAGGTGTAGAGGCTGTCCAACTTTCTGTTGGATGGGCTAGTTCCTGTTTTCCTTCTTTTTGTTTTATCCTCGATGTACCATTTCGAGTTTATATAAATTGTTTTGTTTGCCGAGAAAAAAAAAATTAACCTAGCTTAATTGAAACATGGATGGAAGGCTGCATCAATTAAAACATATATCGTCTTTCTTGATCAAATTGAATATCAAAGGGTTCAATTCGAAACTTGGGTCACACACTAGGTTCATTTTGGAAATTTTCCCTTCTATTTATTATTATTATTTTTTGTCTCAAGGACTTACGTTCCGGTGGCGTCATCATCCGCTATCATGCTCTTTTTCTCTTCTATTTCCACGGTGGCTTTTACTCCATTATTATAATCCTTACCAACTTCAGGGAGAACTCTTTCTCTCATCCCCTCTTTTAATATTTTAACGGTTGTAACATGAAAAAGTATATGAGAAAGAGATATGTTTAATAATTTGTTAATATACCTAACGTTACTATTTTACATTTTTCATTAATTCATTACTTCATAGACAAACATTTTAATTATTCATGTATAAATGGTTTTTTTTTTTTAAATAATACTGATCGATGTGTCAACTAGGCATGCTAAGACCGAGTTAAGTATTTTACAATGTTAAGATTTGATATATTGGATTAAAGAGTTACAAACATTGTAAATTAAAGAGATTAGCTATATACAAACATATGGTGGAGTGACATTAGAGTAACTGCTCCAATGATGCAATAAAAAAGTAACTGGTCTAGTTAAATAAGGAAGAAAATCTTATACAATTGAGAATATATGCGAAATTTAGTAATCAAATAGAAAAACAGAAGGTATCTTCAGGTAATGTCAACATGTCCCTCGTAATGAAAGTGATTTTGATGCAGATCGAGATAACCTTGAAACTTGAATTTGGAAGAACTATAGTATGATATATATCTGTGTGTGTGTGTGTGTGGTAGAGAGAAACTGTGGAGATGGTGTCCAAATTTTGAGTCAATCCTAAATGATATATGTGGTTGAGAGATCTAGAGATGGATTGGAAGAAGAGACATAGAGGCCGGTATTAGAGCGCATTGGTGTTGGTTGAGGCTAAAAATTAGCAAAATTTGAAATAGCGAATCAATTTAAACAGTCATAGTCGAGACATTAAAATCTCGGTTGGACAGAACCAAGGAAGCCAAGATGAGAGAGATATGGAGGGAGAATGTGTGACATGTGAGTGTGTGTATATATTTGTATAAGAGTTTGTACGTAGTGCTACGTACCATTTTTTCTGGTGGAAAATAGTACAACAGTTGCTTGCTGCGTTTTTTTTGTTTTATTATTTTAGATTAGACAAATTATGTTGGCTGCGACTTACCAAATAAAATAAAATTTTGTTTGCTGCGGTTTAAGATTTAAGTGTTGTAGCCTAAAAGAAATCTTATTTAAAGAGCAATATATTTGTTTAAAAGACTATCGACAAATTTTTCACACACATCACATGAGTTGTGGGAACCCACATAAGCAGCAGATCGAACTTGTTTGTATAGACTACGTAATTTATGTGAGGATGCGTAAATACCATGGTGATGCTTTATAATAGCATAAAAGATACGGAGTAACTTAATGCGTGTATGTTCGAAAAAGTTCATTTTGATATTTTTTTTGACTTCTACTTTTTAATAGTCAACTTGATTTTTTTTAATTCATAAGTTCATAATATTAATTAAATGTAACCTTTTTCAAGAAGAGCTAAAGGATCATCAACATCAACTAAATTTCTAGATGTTCTAATGACTAATTGTGTATGCTTCTATTGCCTAGCCCGGTTGACGTGAAATATTAAATTCAAAAATTACCAGACAAGATACTACAGCTAGCTCATTCAAATATTAAAATTAGGTAAAACCATATTGTCTATTGTGGGCCCGAGATAGCTAGCTTATCGTGTCTAATAATCATGAAAATTAACGTACGTACATCCCCATCGTATCTTTGTATAGCCATATGAATAATGTAAAAAGGGAAAATTAAACTTGAATCATATCCCTTACAGTCCTATGGATAACGTGGAGGCTAAATTTCACGCACACCTCATCATGAGGAGGTTTAATTGTCTTAATGATGGACACCTCTCTTACGTATGAGAAATGACTATAAATTCCACGTGGTTTTAATTTTTATTTCACCGACACCCAACCAAGGCAACAACTGTTCGACTAAACACGTAATAGAATTAGCCAAAAATGTCTAACATTTACGAATTCACCATTTTTAACTATAGAAAAAATAATTAAAGCTCTCAATTCTCAATTTTTTGACTTGAACGTAAAAAACTTGTCCTTTCTGACCAAAAAAAGGGTTATTTAGAGTAGTAAAAAATAAATAGGTATTAACAGGTCATATTGCTTGTGATCAAAACAGCTCCTCCAATGGATAATAAAAAGAAGTTATTTTGATTAAAAATAAGTGAGAATTTATAGTCTTTTATGGTGAATTATTAGATATAAGCCATTTTTTGCTCATTCATTACGTGTTTGGACAAACAATTATTATCGGTGAAACGCACATAGAAACCACATGGATAAATATGGATTCATTTTTTATTGGAGTAGTATATATGAGGATGTTGTAGGTGCATTTTTGCAAAGTAGTTTTGCTGGGCCCATGTAGTGGATTTGCTTGCAATGCTGGGCCACACCTTGGGCTCTTTGGCAAGCCCATCTTCACCGGATAAACCAGTGATTTGGTGGTTTAACTAATTTTCTTCGCACTATTGTGGCCAATTATTTTGATCCAGTATTATGGCCCATTTGGAAATCGAGAAATGATGCTCACCTTGTTTGGTTCTCATCCTATTTATATCGTCTGCAACTTGGTTGCCTTCCCTCAAGGTGCGTTGGATCGAACAGCCAGTTGCTATCATGATTGTCCTACACTCACTTTGAGCACACTGTACTGCGCAATAGGCACGGGACCGACCTTTGTCATTTTTATTGCTATGGCAGAATCACTTTCAACCTTCAACTCCCTCTAGGTTCTAATCTTGTGTCATTTTGCAAGTGATTGATTTTTGCGAAGTTAGAATAGCCTTCTCGACAATGATCCATTTCCAACTTAAAGTGTCTTATATAGCAGATGTTTTATTTTATATACTTCAAGAATTTATAGCGGATTATCAGATGTTTTTTCGTTGCTAAGTTCCAAAATTGTGGTTACATGTCAAGATTCCCTATAAATATTTGATGATCAAAATGATCATGCAACTCTTTGAGATCAAAAATGAAAAATGATCACTCTATATATACTATAGTGTTTATATATACTCCTTATAATAAAACAATTTTCTATACTAATTAAAATTTCGTTGTAAATTCTCTTCGTTTCTTTCTCTTCCTTTTCTTCTTTGTTGTGCGTTCTATTGCTTCTAGCATACATTAATGAAGGGAAAATTAGAGGACAATTAATTGAGTCACTATTATAAAAAAGCGTTAATATAATACTCTCACCAACATCACTATTTCATCGACTTGATGTTGTCAATACACGGTGTCCGCCACTCAACTGCTAATCCACTTGCATCCAATGTGGTGAGCTAAAGACACTCTTAATAACACTAATAATCACTATTTCATTGAAGGCTTGGGGTTCAGAAATTGTTAACTCTCCTCAGTTACAGAACACAAAGGTTATTGAACACAATCAAGCACAACATACTCCAAACGCAAAATCTAGAAATCCCATTTCATTTCATTTACACAAATACAACTTTTAATATCAAATATAACCAACTAGAAAAATCAATCAAGCATTGGGATCGAACCATCTCAAACCAAATCCACCACACACAAAAAGGTAAGACACCCGGAAAAAACGGGTCAAAATCAAATTACTAGTACATACAAATAAATGAATGTTGGCAATCAATCATAACAGCCAAGAAGCGAAAAAAATAAAAATAAAACCAAACAATTATTGCAGATTTGCTATGGAGATCCACTGATAAAACCCAGATCAATCCATCACCTAAAACTCCAATTCTTCGATCAATTATCGCTGAAGTTTTGTAGCCATGCTCTGCCCAAGATTTTCCATCTTCTCCCATCAACCAAAAAAAACATTCGTGTTGCGGACAAACAAAATTATCATACATAATGATATCAATCACGACCCTTCGTTCCAAATCAAAATACCCCTTATTGCATATTTTAACTCCACAAAAGTGCAATTGAAATTATCTAGGAGTGGGAGAGGCAGAGTCAAAGCTATCCTCCCTGCAATATCTCAGCTGCAAGGAAACTTGCCTTTCAAGCCGTAGCTGCCTATAGAAGTTGGCTATAAACATCTCAGCTCTCTTGTCAATATCATCCTCCGACGACTGTAAACTGGTGGTTCTTGAAATCCCACCACCCCGCGAAGATCCGGCGGCTGGCGAATCCAAAAGCTCTAAATCCTCTGTGCACGCACTCAGGCCAGGCCTGTCGTTGAAGCTCACCCGTCGCTTGTCAGCGCGACCCGTGATCATCGAAGCAATTCGGAATCGGTTGACGTTTATGTTTAGAAGGAATGTTATTTTCTTGACGGCTCTCTTTAGCCGGCCTAGCAATAACCAGCTATCTGTACCCATGTCAGTTGAGGACTTCCTAAATCAAATGAGTTCTTTGTGAATGATAATAGGTCGGTTGTGATGGTGATTGTGGTGGAATGAAATTATTGAATTTGAAGAGGTGGGGTCTGTGGAATGATGTTTGGTGTATATATGTATGAGAGAGAGAGAGAGAGAGAGAGAGAGAGAGAGAGAGAGAGTTGTTTAGCAGGTTAAGGATTGAGAATGCGTATCGAAAAGTGCAACCGCGTATGGATGATGGAAACAGATGACGATCAGATGAATGATGTTAATTAAGGAGTCAGTCAAAAGTTTGATAAAGTCCTAATAAGTAGTATATCCCGAAATTCCTTTTCTGGGAAGTGCTACAAAACACATTTTTTATTTGGGTGTGTATCATATGCACATTCGTTGAAATACACCAAATGTTATGATTCTAAAAATGTTATGAATCTATTGCTAAAAAGTTACGAATCGTATTGATAAAAAGTTACGAATTTTAGTATAAAAATCACGATACGAAATAAAATGTTATGAATGACCGATTCTACGAGTTTTTTTTTATGAGGTGACATAGTATAAACTACACAATAGGTACATATGATACACACCTTAAAGGGGTGTGTGTTGAAGACTTTCTTTTATTTGAATTGGAGAAAGCGATTTCGTGCATGAGAAGATTAAATGAAAGTTTTTGATCGGTTCAAAAAAAGAAAGAACAGAAGCTGCGCGGATAAATAAAATGGGTAATCTAATTTAATCGATACTTGCAGGGTGAGTGTTGAACGAGATATCCATCTATTATTAAATTAAAACACAAACGGAATTTTCCTTGTCAATTCTACGTTAGGCTGTAAGAAAACCTACCCAAGTTGTGGCGGCCGGTGGAGAATATATATTATTACTCAGTAGACATTTGCTATATAAATACCGTGTGCTAATTACAAAAGTATACATACCATCAAGCAGCGCAGTATTAACCTTTTCCTATTGACCAGTAGTATTAAAATGATGGGAAGTGCTAGCTACCCGGGTACCCAGAAATTATCCCGAATTTGAAAATCGATAGTTCAGATCGACTTTAAGTGAATCTGTTCGGGTACCCAGAAATTTCTCCGAATTTGAAAATCGATGGTCCAGATTGACTTTAAGTGAATCTGGACCATCAATTTTCAAATTCGGAATAATTTCTGGGTACTCTTTTGGGGTACATAGCATTTTCCTAAAATGATATACTTGGCATCCAAGTTAATTAATTAGAAAATTAGAAGCCGGTCCTTCTTTTTAGGCTTGATTTGATCCCAACCCTAAATATTTTTTCCAAACCTATATAGGCTTGGTAATTTTACGTAATGACTTTTATACCCAAATGGATCAAATCAGACCCCCTCTCCCTCTCTCTCCTCTGAAATACTCCCTCCCCGTCACCGATTTCCCAAACCCAACCACACACGTCTTCAACCGAGCCCCAACCAATTCAGTTCCCGAGAAGACGACGACGTGGCCGTGGGCGACTAACAGTTGCAGATGTCGTGGCCGTCGTCGGAGACTTGGACGAGTTTGAGGCCGTTGACAGAGGTGGAGCCGGCGTCGGCAAACCCATCGACGCCATCAACGTGGCACGCGAGCCCGAGTTCTCCGACTGGCCGATATCTCGTCACGACTTGTCGCGAATCACCGAGAGCCCGACCCCTCGCGGCAACGGCTCTGCAAGGGTTTCGTTCGGCGAATCGAACAATAATAGCATACCCGAACTGATCCACCGCGGGTCCAATTTCACTGGCAGCGACGGAGGCGAGGTGTTGGTTTGCACGTCCAACTTGCTAGGGCGTAATTCAAGCTTGTTGATGACGGAGACCAAATCGAGACTGCTACACCCAACGAAGCAAGATAACAGATCACAGAGGATAATAAAGTTCAATGATTTACCAAACGAGTGTAGAACGATGAAGTAAAATACACTTTTTGCTCTCTCTTTTTTTTTTTGGTCTGTGGTTGTAATTAGGAAAGGTTATGTGGTGATTGTTTGTGGTTTTCACTCTTCGACGATAAAGAAGACAAATTGGATGAATTGTAGTTTCATACTTTCATTGGACCATAGTTTGTCAGGCCAAAAACTAATACGAGTGCCAAAATATCAGAAAGTAAAATTTTGACTATGAGAATTAATAGTTCACATAGCAAGTTCTTATAGCTCAATTCAAATAGTCAGTTATGAGACTTGGAAGTTAAAAATTCAATTCTAAATCAATTTATTTCTTATGTGAACTATTACTTTTTTTATTTTGATTACTTTTTGAAGACATGACAGTGAAAACATTTATAATTATATTTAATTTGATTACCATTTTATTTTTGTTCAATTTTTATTCGTGTGTATATTTTTTATGAAAACTGTGCATTTTTCTATGAGAACTGTGTATTTTTCTATGAGGACTGCGTATTTTTCTATGAGAACTTGTATTGTCCATGAGAACTATCTATTAGAACTGTGTATTTTCTATGAAAATTATATATTTTTTATGAGAACTGTGTATTTTAGTGTAGGGTAAGACTATGTGAAGTATGTATTTTTTAGTTCACATAGCTTAGTTCTCATAACTAGTTTACAAAGCTAGTTCTCTATGAGAATAATTACTTCTCATAACCAATTCTCATATAACTGACTATGAGAGCTAGCAGTTCTCATAGAACTGACTATGAGAATTGGCAGTTCACATAGCCAGTTCTCATAGCTCAGTTCACAAAGTCAGTTTTCTATGAGAACTGCTCAGTTCTCATAGAATTGACTATGAGACTTGGCAATTCTCATAGTCAGTTCACATATCCAATGGTATTTTTGTCCGAAATAATATGATTCAGGAATTGATTCTAAAAATATAGCTCTCATAGCCTTAGTTCTCATAACCATAGTTTAGAGGTACTTTCTAGGAGATTTGTGTATTTGTCTATCAGAACTGTGTATTATACATGAGAACTATGTATTTTCTACAGGAAATGTGTATTTTTCTATCATAGACACTTCTTAGACAATTCTCCAACTGATTGATGAGCTGAGTGATGTGGGAGTGAAATTTTTGCCCACCGTCAATTCCCTTCACCATTTCTCTCTCTAGAATTTTGTAAAAAAATAAAAAGTTAACAAAAAGAAGAAGAAGACGATGACGGCATAGGGAAAGAGAGAGTAATGATGTTTGGGTCCAAAGAAAATAATCAAAGAAAAAAAAGTAATTGTTCACATAGGAAATAAATTGATTTAGAATTGAATTTTTAACTGCCAAGTCTCAGTTAATTCTACGAGAACTGCTCAATTCTCATAGAGAACTGGCTATGTGAACTGCCAATTCTCATAGTCAGTTCTATGAGAACTATCAGTTTTCATAGTCAATTATATGAAAATTGACTATGAGAACTGGACTATGTGAACTGACTATGTGAAATAATTCTCATAGACAATTTTCATAGAAAATACACAATTTTCATAGAAAAAATCATAGTTCTGGTAGAAAATATATAGTTCTAGTAGAAAAAATAGAAAATATACAGTTCTTATAGTAAAAAATACACAAAAATATAGTCAGTTCACATAACTCCAATACACACTGTTCACATATGCCACCACACAATTCACATGGCCCAACACAGACTAAAAATGCATAGTTCACCTAAATTCACATAACTCCAATATTAAAATTGTGTATTTTTCTATGAGAACTGTGTGTTATTCATGAGAACTGTCTATGAGAATTGAGTATTTTTCAATGAGAACTGTGTATTTTTTTATGAGAACTACGTATTATCTATGAGAACTGTCTATTAGAATCATATATTTTCTATGAGAACTGTATATATTTTATGAAAATTGTGTATTTTAGTGTGTGGTAAGATTATGTGAACTGTGTATTTTCAGTTCACATAGCCAGTTCACATAGTCCAGTTCTCATAACCAGTTCACAAAGCTAATTTTCTATGAGAACAGTCACTTCACATAGCCAATTCTCATAGAAGTGACTATGAAAACTGGCAGTTCTCATAGAACTGATTATGAGAATTGACAGTTCTCATAGCCAGTTCATATAACTAAGGGTATTTTTGTCCGAAACAGTTTTCATAGGGACAGTTCTCATAGAAATAGTTCTCATAGACAATTCTCATAGAAACAGTTCTCATAGAATTTTCTCATAGCAAATGGTATTTTTTTAATCTTTCATAATTTCATATTCAATATGGATCTTGTTTAGTAGATATTGTCGAGTAGGTTCCAAAAATATAATTTTTTTAAAAAATGAATATCTACAACAAAAGATATGACTTTTTGAAATTTAAACAATGTTTTAATGTTTAATGGTGCACCAGTGCTCATGGAGCATTGGATAATTTTTCTATACTAGATGCTCTCTAGTTCTGTGCGCTGATGCGCGTGAAGGGGCAAAGTTGAAATAAAAAATACAAATAATTGTACAGGACTAAATGAAGACCGAACCTAATTTTTTGGGCCGGCCTAAAAATTTCCCTTAATTAATACTATGTGTAGAATTGAAGACTTTTTCAAAAGGTGCATGTACACAGTTGTCAATTGAAGACTTTTTCTAAAGTTAGAGACCTACCGGTTAAAATGGCTTAGGTTCGTCTTTTTTCTTTTTCGATTAGCACAAGGCTTGTCTGCTGTTCACGTTTAGGCCGCAGAGATGCGGTTCGGGTGTTCTTAACATTCGGATGGTGTGTTTAATGGTCGAGATTAAAAAAAAAAACTTATTCCCGAAAAAGTTTTTTAAAATCTAAACCGTTGAATGCAAAGATGAACAACTGTGATATAACTGCATGGGCTCTGGGAAAATGGAATGTATTAGAAAGTTAGAAACAATGTCTACTTCCTTATTTTGTTAAGAAAAATGCTAGTTAATGTGTAAAAAGTGAATCAGAATCTGTTAAAAACATATTTATATTTGTAAATGTCAACTAAGTTTTTTATTAGTGCATATTATTTATCGTTCAATAAGTGGTGGTAAGAAAGACCTTTTTTTTTATTTGTAATTAAGAGTCTCTTCATTTTCAGCAAAACATTATAAACATTTTTTTTCCGATTTTCTTTCACCATGAGTAGTGTTTTTTTTTTTCCCGATCGATTCTCTTTGCTTGGATATGCCTCTTACCTTCTCTCATGTTTATTAGTGCTTCGTTGATTTTCCATCTTAGATTTGGGCTTGTTCATTTTGAGTCTCAAAAATTTTCCGCAAAATCCAAACCGAATAGGGTTGCTGCAGATACTACATGAAATTAATATGAAGGAAATGACAGAGATGGGCTGGGTATGTTACAATCACTAGTTGTTGTACTAATTAATGATCGTATGTTAAAGCCATACTGGATCTAAACCAAACAAATACAAACACACAATCATACCCAAAATAGAAATATACGTGGTTCTCCAAATTAACAACAGGTAAAAGTAACAATTGAGAAGGATTACAGTAGAGTGTGCCAACATTCAACATGCCACTGGAAAAGGGAGAAAGAAAGAGAGGGAACTCCAGATACATTTATTGTAATCGACCAAGCTTATTTTAAAGCCCACATGGTTTGCCTTACTGCCGGCTCTATATATCACAAGTTGTACCAAACTTGATCTCATGAGAAAGGTCCTTATAGATCCTCATGTGATTCTTCATATATAAAATAAACTCAAATTCAACACAATTCTATATGATACTTTGACCTGTTCATTGTGTAGTCATTGATGTGTTATCTGTTTGGCATTCATCGAAAATATAAGGCCGATCAGGGCCGGTGACTTTAATTTGCTCCCTTCTAGAAATTTGGTTAAGAAGATGCTATATATAAGCTCTTGTGAGGCCAATCTGGGACTTTTTATCCCAACTTTAACGGGCCCTGCTGGTGAATGGTGGAATAGTATGTACCTCAGAAATGCACAAATTCAAACTAAAGCAATAATTTAATTTAATTGGGTTCTTCTATTTTACAATTATGATATGATTATTTCTCCATTTTTCAGTTTCACTTTATGGTCTCAGAAATCGATGATCCAACATGTAGTAGGCCAAACATATGCAGTCCGAACCCACGTTTAAGGAAACTAGACCAAGGTTGGGGTCGAAAGGGGTAGCCGTGTTTAAGCCCAGGTTTGGCTCAATCGAGGCCTAGCCGTGAACGATGGTGCACCCGCCTGACGGCCAGCTCTAGGAGAGAGCCTTCAGGCTTGGCCACCTTCGAGCAAGCAACTTCGTTCCCCCTGCAAGTCACCTACCCACATGCTCGGCCAAGAGGTGAAGCTCGGCCAACCGAGATGCCACATGCCTCCCCACACCCCAGAACGATTATGCCAAAGGATAATGATGGGCGCCAGCTCACACCAAAACAGTTACTAGATCTTATTTGTGACATCACGATGACATCAGCCAACCCGTGCAAGGCACATGTCTGCACTTGGAGAGCAAGTCAAGCAGACTCTATAAATATCAAAGGATAGCAACCCTAAAGAGGTATAGACTACTCAATCCCTAAAACCGTAGTCTTTTGCTTTATTCTCTGCACATTCTCATCCTCTCGCCGGAGGGCCTTGCCGGGCAACCCCGGCCAGGTCTTAGTCGTGCGTTCATTGTGCAGGTTAGGGCAAGACGGCTAGGAAACTCTCGAACCAATTGAAGAGGAGTTCTAACCAAGAATCAGCGGGCCACACACAATGTATATAGGAATGCAACAGTGACTAAGAAAGTAGGAATGCGAAAACGATATACGAAGGTACATTGTCATGCCATGCCAATAAAGAGGGAACTCAATTACCAAGGCATATTATCTGAGGATCGAATATTATCAATCATTGAGCAAGAATTTGTGCATTCTTTTCATCAATATACGCGTCTTCACAGTAGCAGAAAATACCAAAGTCTTCTTGGATCTCACAGGAAAACAGGCTCCCTTTCCCTTAATTATGGCCATGGCTTCATAGTCAAGAGTATGGTACGATGCAAGTATCTAAGTTGGAGCCCTCCAACTTTCATGCAAAAACACCTAATTTCCAAAGACTGATTGATAACTTTCTTGTAGGCCATGGGCGCCCTTAAGTTCATTTCCAAGTGAAACAACCCATTGAAGTAAAGCTAAAGTTGGGCACATTTCCACCATGCGTCTTTTTCTCCGCCCTTTTCTTACACACATGTATTCAACAAAACAAGGGGAGATTCCAAATGGTATGTCGAACAGCCAAAAATTCTCTCATTTTGTTCAACTTTCCACACTTCTTGTTATATCAAGAAATAAAAATTCTCTAGTATGATTTAGATATATACTACAATTTTCGGAATAGATATTGCAATGTTAAATCCACCTAGATCTAGCTCTCAATAAAATAGAATGCTCAATCATGTAGGTACCAACTTATTCGTTCAGAATTCTTAGTACAATTTTGGTTTGTAGCCAGACAAAGGGGAATAGCAGTGCTGAAGTGCACATGAGCTCACGCAAACAGCCATTTTTGTATACAAGTTATGTATAGGAATTACGTGCCATTAGAATCTCGACTTAAAAAAACACGTTTTTTTAAGTAAATATGACACATACTATTGTGTACATAACTTTCTTGTGGAATATGAAAGAAAGAGTGGTTGGCTCAATAGTACCAAATTGCCTACATAAAGCGTTGCTACTAAGAATGTATTGAATTTATTAGGTACTCCACTATAAAGACATTCCATGATCTTCCCACTATTCCATTAGGTCTCTCTTTGAACCAAACTCTCTAATTTCTCTCTTCATTTCACACCCTTTGATTTCACATGTTACCATGAAGGTCACAAAGCAAAATGGCAGGCAATTCATCCTCACCTCTTTCTTCTTCATTTTTTTCCTCTGCATCTTAGCTTCAATCAACCAAATCCGATTCGGTAGTTGGCTAAAGTTTGGTAGATGTAAATCACCATTCCATTCCCACAACTCATCTTCACCCAATTTTCTCAGAGAAAACTCATCGTCTAACGACATCCGAATCCTCCTCGGAATTCTAACCCTTCCTGACCAATACCATCGTCGCCACTTTCTCCGCCTCATCTACGGCACACAATCTCCAGTGGGTGCGAAAGTTGACGTGAAGTTCGTTTTTTGCAACCTAACCAAAGAAGATCAGAAAGTGTTGGTTTCGCTAGAAATAATGCGCTATAACGACATTATGATACTCAATTGCAAAGAGAACATGAATAAAGGTAAGACTTACACTTACTTTTCAAGCTTGCCAGAGATGCTGAATGAGGAAAACAAGCCATACCCGCCTTACCATTACGTGTTGAAATCCGACGACGACACGTATTTTAGGTTGGCAAACCTGGTGGAGTCATTGAGGGTGCTGCCGAGAGAAGACTTGTACTATGGTTATGTGATTCCATGCCCTAGCATGGACCCTTTTAATCAATACATGTCTGGAATGGGATTTTTGGTTTCTTGGGACATAGTCGAGTGGATTCGGGTTTCGGACATTCCCAAAACTCACTTGGAAGGCCCTGAAGACAGGGTTTTCGGGGAGTGGCTTCGAGATGGCCATCGGGCGAAGAACCGGTTCAATGCAAAGTGGTCAATGTATAATTACCCGGAGCCGGCCACGAGGTGCACGCACGAGCTCTGGCCAGAGACAGTGGCGGTTCACCTTTTGAAGACTCAGGAGAAGTGGATTCGTACCTTGAGTTACTTCAATGTCACGAAGGATTTGAAGCCTTCTAAACTGTATCATATACCTTAGCTACTACCTTGACCTTGTGTTCATTCTTTTTTACGATACAGACGCCTTCTAAACTTTATCTATTTATTTGCACGTTTTTCACTCCGCTCCGGAGCATTTCTGAAGCCAAATTATGCAAGCTGATTTTTCGCGATTTCATCTTCGCGTTGTTGGCAACTAGAGTAGCACCAATCAAAAACTTATTGGCAAGTCAAGTGCCAGCCCAATAGAGCAATTCTTGTGGGGAAAAAATTACAATATGAGTGGATAATCCAGAGTACAGATTCCATTACAAACTATAAACTGGAATTCAGATTGTATACAGATTATAGATTACAGAAATCAAATGTAATGAAATCCAAACCGAGCCCTGTAAACAACCTCTTTAAAACAGATTTACCGCCTTACCGATGGGTGTTGGAGGTTGATCAGCGTCTATCTTCCAAGATAGAACGGCTAAACCACAACCGTCGGAACACGCCAAAGAATGCCTTGGTGAAGCATTTCCTCCTAAAAAATACTCTTTTATTTTGCAGTTACAACAATTGTTTTCACTGATCTCTTTTGATTATCATTTAAAATATCTTCGGAAATTGCATAAAAACATTTGGGTCTGGGTGAATAGTTTCCAAAACAAAATTGCACTCAAGATTCCTCCTCTAAGTTACAGAGAATGCTCGTATCATTAGGAGAAATCCCCATTACTTCATTTGTATTGGCAGGTGGACTTGTCAAATTATACTTTGTACAAAGAGACACAAAGACCAAACAGCCGTATGAATGTTTGATGAACACAACGAAACATTTGTTTCACAATGTATGTGCTTTGATAAATACTAGCAAAGCCATAAATTGGTTAATTATTCCCATCTTACGAATTCTATCTTAAGATCCAATTTGTTTTAAGGCTCCAACAGCATTCTCACAAGAAGTTCTGGTTCTGTATAGCCCCTCAATAAACTGGTCTGGATATCTCGGCTTTTTAAGACCGTAAAGACACACAAAATAATCACCTATTGCTTTTTGTACTAGATTTTTGGAATCTTGATAGCGGTTGTTCTTCCAACTTTGCTGTGCTAATGATAGTTTCTGCACGATATAGTCGAATTGCTGTAAGCAGAATGCGTATTCAGAAAGACCGTTCCGTGTATACGTCGTGAGCAGCTTGTCAACATCGATAGCAGGAGCATATGAACACTTGATCGCTATCCCTGCAAGGCCTCTGACATCAACTCGGCCATTCTGAGGATCGGAATCAAAACAGCGGCGACAATCGGCAGGAAATAATGTTTTGCCACAAACGCGACCAATCAAAGTTGCATCCCCATTCACCAACGCCGGGTTATGCATAATCTTGAAGGCGACAAGAAAGATAACAGGAAGAAACATTATATTGACGCTACGTGACACTACCATCTGTTTGAAGCAATTCAAAAGCGCAAAACCTGCATCAATTCAACCTCTAAATACATTCGGACATATTGTGATTCAAAGTATATCACAAAAAGGTAGTAAGAAATAAGAACTAAGACAAAGAACTAACCCCTTGAAGCACCTTCTAAAGCCTGTGGTATTGCTTTAGACGTTGATTATGATTCCAATGGATTTCGTAGCAAGCAGAAGTTATTTATATACAAGGATTTCCACCACACCTTTGTGTGACATTAAATGTTTAGATATTTCCCTATGACATTTTGGGAATCCAATAATATTGACTTCATTCCATTAGGACAATATTCCTGGGATTCTAAGAATCCAGTCAATTTTTTCACCTGTATTCATTAGTAGTATTTTCTATATTGAGACAGATTTCAAGCGGATTTCTTAGAACAAATAATCAAAGATAGTAAGTATCAAAGATGATCCCTCAACCCCATAAACTTCTTGGCAAAAATGTCCTATTTTCCCATCTAATTGCTAGCTAAAAGATAATAACCTTTTGAGATTTTTTTGGATTTGTACGTAGTTGTTTTTTGATGATAGAAAGGGAGGAAGTGGGAAAGCAGGAGAGGAGAGGGAGGTGCCCCTTAGGTGGAAAGTGTAGAGGGAGAGGCTCTCTAGTTTACAGAGAGAAAAGAGAGGCTTTCCAAGTTGCAATGAAAATGAAAAGTGTTAGCTATGGTTTCCATCCTATTGGGGGTCCTACCGTGTGTTTTTTGCAGTAATTTGAACTGTTCATCTTGTAGGTCCCGTAAAGTAATACATCCACGCAAAAAATCAGATTAATCGAATATCGATAAAATACATTAAAATTTTATTTTTGGTCTATAATAAACGGTTATGGATGGTTAAAGGTTAAACTTCTCTACCATCAATTTTTATAAATTCGAATTCAATTTTTTATATACTTATCAATGTCCAATGAAGCCTATTTTTAGTGAACATATGCTATTCTGTAGATTCTATAAGATTAACGGTTCAGATTGCTATAATATACGCACGGTGAGGTCCACAATTAATGGTGGCGGTGAAAACCTAGAGCATCCGCAATGGGAATAATCAAAATCAATAATCAAAATGTGTCACATCAGCATTTGATTATTCATTTAGTTCATAATCAAACTTAACAAATTTTATCTCCACATTGGTTATTTTTGCATCCCTATAAAAAAAACTCCCTAAAATACGCAATGCACATATGTCCAATTGCAAACGAGTTTTAATCACGCACCCGACCACACCAAATTATTCGTCTCGATGAGACGATTCTAATGTGGGGTGTTTTTAGTTTTTTAGTTTTGAATTTGGTTATTGGGTTTGGTTATTGAGTTTTGGTTATTGGTAAAAGTTGTTAAGTTTGGTTATGGAATGGATAGAATTTGATTATTTGCTAAAAGACTTGAAACTTTGCTTATTACAATGTGAAGTGTTTTTTTAGCATTGTTGTTAAATTTGCTTATCCATACCAATTTACTTATTACAATGTGGATGCTCAAGATTAGAATTTTAACTTTGTCTACTAACAAAAAAAGACTGAGTAAACATTACATTAGGTTAACGATTCATACTGAAAGGGATTAAAGTGCGAAGAACATAAGAAGTAACCAAGAATGGCACGCAAAAGCGGCTGCAGCACCAACACCACTCCCCCCTCCGCCGCCGACGCCGTTGCCGGAAACAACGATCTCCTAACAGAGATCTTAGCCCGCCTACCCGCTAAGCCCCTCACCCAGTTCAAATCCGTGAGCAAGCACTGGCTCTCTCTCATCTCCCAGACCCAATTCCCACTCCTCCATGCCCGCCGCCGTCGTCGCAAACCCGCCTCCGCCCTCTTCCTCCGCACCCCCAATGCCGACCCAGAATTCTTATTCGTGCCCTTCGACGGCTGCCACCTCCAGGGCCCTCATTTCAGGTCCTTCGGCCACCCAGGTACCACCATCTTGGATTCTTGCAATGGGTTGTTTTGCTATTCCAAGTTAGATGAAACTACGGGGGATTCTATCCTAAGGTACTACGTTTGTAACCCACTATCAAACGTTTTACTAGGATTCCTTTACTGGGTGTGGTCTACGATTATACGATGCCCAATGCTGATTCTAGGGTCCACCACAAACTCTGTAATTACAAAATTGATAAATCTACTAGACCCTGGAGTGAATTGAATATTACTTTGGTGGGTGTTTATGTGACGTTTGATCCTCTAGTGTCACCTCATTATAGTGTTGTTTGTGTCTGGGAATGGAATGCTGCGGCTTTTAATTATAAGGTACGAATCGCAATTTTTCGGTCCGAGGTAGGGTTGTGGGGTGAGCTGATGGGGCCATTTACGGTACCTGATGAAGTGCTGTTTGAGAATGGAGTGTTCTGGAATGGTGGAGTGCATTGGATTAGTAATAGGGAGCTCGTTTGTTTCGATGTTGAGGGAGGAGGCCTTAGGATTGTGCCGTTACCATTGAGTTGTGGGGAAGAAAAAGTTGCCTATTTTGGGGAGTCAAGAGGACATTTGCAGGTTGTTGTAAATGACAAAGCCGACGACGATCTATTCCATGTTTTTGAGATGAAAAAGGACTTCTCTGGGTGGGTTTATGTATTATGTTGCGATCTCAACCGAGAGATATTTTTATTTTCAGAGACGTCTTCATACTACATCAGTTCTGCATTTTCTTTGGTATTTTTGGGCAGAGGAGAAAGTGAAGATGAGTCTTTTTTTGTGGTAGAAGTGTCTGGTAAACTGTTCTCTTATGATATTAAGAACCAGACCCCAAAGGAGCTTTGCAATTTGTCACATTCTTCATCATGCTATAAAGCTTTTCCATATGATGAGACTCTATTTGAAGTTTAGCCCTTGGGTTTTTTTGGATATTAACTCATTTTAGAACTTACATTGCATATATGAATAAGTCTTTTGTTTAATGTTTAGCTTTAAAGGTTGGTACATAGTTTACATGGAACCTTAAGTCGGCTGATATTTGAGGGGAAGGATAGTTACCATGATGCAGTATGACTTGGTCTAGACGCTTTCAGGGCCAAAGTATTTGTCAATAACTATGGGATGGTGGATGCACAACTTAATGCTGAGTTTGGGGTTTGTTTGCAATCATATTCTTCAACATCCGAGGGATTTCTGGAGATGTGATCAGTTTTTGCTCTTCTTCAATGTGGCTTTGAAAATCTACGCACATCATCGGTCTACAGCCTTGTTCATCATTTACATCTGCAATGGAGGGGATATGACTTGTTATCATCGAAGCATGGAGAAAGTAATCTTGGGGCTCTACCGTTGTGTTCAAACTGTTTCACCTCTCCAAGCAATGCTATTATGTTATGTTAAATCTTAAAGCAACATGTATCTTCAGTTTCAAACATGACAATCGAGTGTAATTGATACCTATGGTTACATAAGAAGGTTTAATTCTGCTCCTAACCCCATGTTTGGTTTTTCAAGTCTCTTATTAATGATAATATAGTGAACAATGTTCGGTTTGCTCTAATTCAAACTGCAAAATTTCCCATCCGTTTTGAAGTTCTACCTTTCCCTACTTCAGGGGCTTTAGTTTTGTTTAGTTTCTGCCTTGTGTAAATAGTCAATTGTTCCAAAAGCGAGTTCAGTATTCTGCTCAGGAATATCTGATTCACTTGCATCATTTGCCTACTACGGCATCATTAGGCTGGAAGGGCATTTGTGTTTTCAGTTATGTAACTGTAATTTTTTTGTGGTTCATGGCATTACTTTAATTGAAAAGGCAAGGATATCCTGTTCGCATTCGGATAAACTGTATGAGGAGTTAGACCATAGCATGCCAATCAATTTTTTTTATAATGACTGCTGCCGGAACTCCTGCGGCTATAATGGTTATGGGCCTTATGGCTAAGCTTACAAAAGAATTGGTTTCGCTGGAATGCCTCTTTTTCTCCTTTCTTATTGCTGATTCTGCAGAAATGGAATATTAAGGACTGCATTCATATTATTTGTATTACAAACAGGCCGATATTTACATCGAAGGGAAAACTACAATTTAGGTCAATGGAAAGTCCAACACTCGGATGAAGGCTTCAATAATGCTTTTGGGACTTTCGAAAGATAGAATGGGTGTGGAAATCAAACGCATGGTCGAACCACAGGTTAAGTTGTTGCCCTTTATGCCTTTAATTTGCTCATTATTTTCAGAAAAATGAAGGGATCATCAGTAAAGTTTCCTAAGATTAGTTTATTGCACTGAGCAATGATAAACTTATACAAGTAGAGCAAGGAACCCGGGGTTCCTGTACTAGTATGTAGGGTTAGATGCATGAAGGACTGTAATGGTAGTTCCATAGCTTTCTGTCGACAGATTTGTTTTTTTATCGCAGCTAAGGGAATGAGACAATGAAACTTGCCACTGTTGATTGTCTTTTTAGCATTTAGCACAATCATCTCTCTTAATGATGTCAATATATTTACAGAAGTCACCACTAGATGCACTGAATGTTGTTGCAAGAATCATAGTGATTGCGCCGATCAAAAAATAAAAAAGAATGACAGTGATTGTCAAATCAATTGAAACCTTAAAGAAAAGCAGGGAATTCATGATAAATGGAGTCCCACTAATGAAGAAAAGCATGATGACATCGAATAGTCCAGTCAATGTTGCCTGGGCGGAACGAGGATTTCATTTCGACAGGCCAAACTTTGGTAACTGGTTTGCTGGTCAAATTGGCAAAGAGAGGGAGAATAAAATTATGGAAGTACTTTTCCTCTTTCCTAAATAGCAAGTCACAGACTCACAGGGAGAGGCCAAGTGGACAAAAAGACTCTTTGCTTTGTTTTAGTTATTTGTTGCTTATATACTTGTTGAGTAATTAGGGTTGGGGGTATGTTACCTGAAATGCAAATCGTTCTATAGGAGCAATGAGAAAGGGATCACGGTACGCCAAAGCGTAGTTTTGCCGTTATTGCCGTGTTTAAGATGGTACACGGCATCTGTCAAGGAAAGTGAGACAAGACACAATTCTGATGCATTTAGTCATTTAGATTGTTATGCTTCTCTGTTTGTAGCGTTTAAAAGTTCAGTCCATTGGTAACTCGACTGTCTTCGTCATTTGGCTAGTTGAAAGAAAAATAGGGTAAAATTCTACTCAGTATGGACTAAATCCTTCCTTCTTTCTAATGCAAACTGGTGGCTGTTTATTTTTATAAACCTTAACTAGGACACTAATTACAAGAGTGAGGGGACTGATATATGTGTGATTTTATCTTCAGGATGCTGTGGCTTTGCATTCTGGGGGGAATCCTTGGGGAAATCGTTTAGCATCGGTACAATAGTTGTAGATCATGTGGTTGTTGTGCACCCATTTCATCCGCTCTATGCCCGTGGCATCCAGCTCTTGCGACATCCATGTGTTGCCTCCGGAGGCCAAGGAACTACCACAAGATGATGCCCCAGAAGACCAAATGCAAGCGTCGGATTTGAAATTCGCATATGAAGTGGTAAAGGGAGCTTGAGTCCAGTCTGTCTTGACGAGTCCCCCTCTAGTCGCCCACTGGTCAGCATTCCAAATGCTGGAGTATATCTTCATCGGCTGGTTCTTTGGGTATGGAACGCCAATTGACTCCATGTTCTTGAACTCTCTAACCGGGGTTCCATCCACGGAGAAACTGAAACAAAGGATTACAAATAAAACCCTCTTTATGAGACAATGTATATCAACAGAAACATGGCCAACAACGGCTAAATCACAGCTCAGAGATGTAAAGAACTAGCAGAAGTAATGCTGCCCATCAATTAGGGGTGAGCATGGATTGGATTGGTTCGGCTTTATAGTAAACCAAAAACCAAACCACTACATACGGATTATGAATTTGAAAAACTAAACCAACCCACAAAAGGTATAGAACCAAACCAATCCAAACTATTAGACTACGGTTCGGTTTTGGTTTCGAACCACAGTTTACTTAAAATTGAAATATCATCTTCGTAAACTATTTAAAATACTCAAAATTATGGAGATAAACTAAGAATTCATTTTCATTTATAGAAACATAGGAAAATTTAGAAATTAATGGATCATTACATTATACCATGTGTTTTTGGTGTATCAAAATTATAGGATGATATATAAAAGTTTATGCAAAATAATTTTGGTAGTAAATAAATACTCAATAGAATAGTAGATTGAATAGATTATTAATTTAGAAAATTAGTTGACTATAACTCTCACGTGTACTTGGAGTATCTATATATATACATACATACATACACACAAATCTTCTTACAATAGCGCCCTTATTGTAGTACGGTAAAGACGCCCATTTTTCGACCAATTTGGGATGATCCAAGCCGTTCAATGTGTTTAGAACGTGATTTTAATGGTACTTGCTAGAAATAAGAAAAAAAAAGACCGGAAAGGACTTGATCCGAGCAATTTTGTTTATATTTTATCAAATGTTTCAAATAAAAACTGCTCAAATCAAACCCTTTCTGGTCTTTTTTGTTGTTGATTTCTCGCAAGTACCCTTAAAATCACACGTTCTGAACACATTGAGTGGCTCGGATCATCGAAATTTAGTCCCCAGAAAGGGCTTAACCCGAGCAGTTTTTGTTTATATTTTATCGAATGGTTTAAATAAAAACTGTTCAAATCAAGCCCTTTCCGGTCTTTTTTTTTGCTGATTTCTAGCGAGTAGCATTAAAATCACGTTCTGAAGACATTGAATGGCTCGGATCATCGAAATTTGGTCCCCAAAAAGGGCTTGATCCGAGCAGTTTTTGTTTTGTATTTTATCGAACAGTTCAAATAAAAACTGCTTAAATCAAGCCCTTCCCGGTCTTCTTTTTTTTTTTTGGCTGATTTTTCGTGAGTACCCTTAAAATCATGTTCTAAACACATGGAGCGGCTCGGATCATCAAAATTTGGTCGGAAAATGGGTGAAAAGGGGACGCCCTTACCCTATTACAGTAAGGGCGCCCTTATAAGAAGTGGACTCTGTGTGTGTATATATATAAATATACACACACATGTGCGCGCACGCAGGGTTCAAATCGGTTTGGAACCGAAATGATTAACATAAATCTATAGACCAAACCATTTAACGCGGTTTCTAATTTTTTTAAACCGGAACCAAACCAAACTACTAAATATCCAAACCAAATCATTCGGTTTGGACTGGATTCACGGTTTGACTGATTTTTTCTCACCCCTGCAATCAATACGTGCACCAGGTTTATTTTGCTGCTAAACAGTCCAAGTATGTTGAATCTTGAATGTATACTAGTAACAAGCTTGCTTGGTACTTTTCTGAGTATATATCTTCTTTTTCTTTTTGTGCATAGCATTTATGAAATAGTGCATGGGTGCTTACACAATTCCTTTGGGGTTCCATAGGATGGAGAAGGTGTGGAAATCGGCAGAAGGGTCGAACCAAAGCCGAAACTGCTGTTCCCTGTCACCCTTTCCTTGACTGTACACGTTCGTGTGAAGAGTATAAGGATCGCCACTCAAGTTCCCCAAGAATTCAAAGTCTATCTCATCGTGGGTTGATCCTTGTGATGATAACTGCAATACAAGCACACGTATCCCCGGGTGAGCATAATACATCATGAGACAATATGGAAAATAGAACATGCGAAAACCTTGTATGGACGGAAATACATACGTAGTATGCCGTAACTGTGCCAGCAGAGTTTCCAGGGACGAGCTTGAGCCGCATATCAATCTTCCCAAATAAATATTCGTTCTTTGATTGAAACCCCGAACCGGATGTTTTGTCAAGAGAGAGAGTAAGAAGGTCGCCGTTGTTGAGTATCTTGGCTCGACTGTCGCCCCAAGTGACGTCGAAGTCTTGGTTGAAGCTAGCAGCTGAAGGAACCAGTGAAGAAGCAAGTAGCACAAGGATTGACAAACACAAGGCAGCTGTGGAATATGAAAGGGAAGCAGCCATTGTTTAAAAGCTCTGTTGATGGTGATGAAGAGGTGGAGGATGATGTGAGAGAAGCTTCAAGAAGTTGAGTGACATTCTCTTGAGATAGAGAGAGAGAGAGCATTTATATATGGGTACGGGTGGGGAGGAGGAGGTGGTAGAGACAAAGGGGTGCTTTGGAGGTTTCCACTGCTAAATGGCAGCATGTGAAGAAGTTGAGGAAGAAGTGAATTTGTAGACTGAGATATGGATAAGAGGGTCATTGAATGTGCTTTTTGTGCGAGCTCCACCTGTTTCCCAGATTTTTTTTGTTCATTTTCTATATAAACAAAGTATTTCCCTGTTAGTGGGGAGGGATTTAATTGTGGATGGTGAGCCACCTGTTATGACATTCAGACATATTTGTTAATGAGGAGAGATTTTTGAGTGTGAAACGGGTATATTTCACGTGGTATTCGTTCGGCGCAACTGAGCCGTCCGATATATTTTTAGATGACTTGGATTGAAACCCTCTCTCTCCTCTCATCTCAACACTTTCTCTCTCCAAATTTGAGCCGTTCAAAAACAAAATAGGCGGCTCGAATGCACAAGCGGGCGTCATGTGGTACCCGCTCGTCACTGAAATATTTTCCGTTAATGAGAGCTGGTTTTGTAAATAATGCAAGTACAAAATGGCATCTTATTCAACTCCAGTTTGCAATCCTCAGGTTCCTTTCAGTTTTCAGCTTTTGTGGGTTCACCTTGGGCTTTTGAGGATCTTTCGGACCGATAATCTCGTAGACCTCGCAAAAATTAATTTTCATGAAAAAAGAAGAAGTTGATCAGAAAGACCAAACTCATTTGTGCAAGAGAAAAAACAGAGTGTTGAAGTTTGAAATCATATTTTTTTGTGCGCAAACAGCGGCGGATGCACTGTATGACTGGCATGTGCCCACACTACACTTCTCATTAATTTACTTCCACCCCTATAGTATAATGTCCATGACAATTTGAATCCTCAGAATTATACTATGTCTCCTTTCTTATTATTTACTTACATCCCCTATTGTCTTTGGCAATTTTCCAAAAAGATCTTTCAACTTATTTGTTTTATATAAAGACCCATTTCCTTCTGCATATTGCAGCAAATTTTACGTTTTACTAAATTCATTTCTTTATATTATTTTTGTATAGTAAAAATAAAAAAATAAGATATTCTAAGACCATGTTTAATGTTGTCCTCGCGCGCTAAATTTTTAGCTACTGCACAAATTCGACTTGTTCATGTAAATACTGATACATGACCAAGTTAATTTCTGACATGAAATTCTCTTTGCAAATATACCAGATGAACGGTCCGGGTCTCCTTACTACAAACACGGGGTGGGCCCAAAAAATTGAAAACTTGGGAAAAATTGGAGGTCACCAAACGCAAGAACAAGGGCATCTGTTAGGTTTAGATCTTGAGTTTGTGAGTCAAAAAATGAAATAGAAAACAAAAGATATGTGATTATTTTTGGCCGTTCTTGCACAGTTCAAGTTGAAGTTAAATGAAGGCAATCCAAGGCAACAAAGGTCCACAAAGGATTGCTAGCTTCTCATTTGTTCAATCTTCATGTAATTACATTTTCTAATGCACTTTATTAGACTTTATTTAATAATTTGAAAATAGCATACAAAATCGTGGGAACACTTAAATTGGAACGGAGGGACACTGGTTGGAACCAATGTAGTATCATTTTCCTTTCAGAAAACTTCCAGCAACAAGCAAAAATGCAAAAAGGAATATAAACTCGGAAACACATAACAAAGTCTTATTAATCACTCGCAAACTTCCAACATTATCATTTAAGCTGATTAATACAGAAAGAATAACAAATTATTAATATTGATTCCAGCTCTAGAACAACAATGACACAAGAATTCAATTGTGTATGTATCAAAAAGAATATCCTCAAGACAAGGCTATACGGCAGTAGCAAAAACAGATAACACTATTTGGGTTTGGAGGGTACGATCGATCTTCTCTGTCAACTTAGGACATGCTGCATTCCTGAGGCAAGCCTTGGGGGAACCTCTTGGTATCAGTGCAGTAATTGTAAATCATGTAGTTGTTCTGCACCCATTTCATCTGGCCTTGGGTCGCGTCGTCCAACTGTTCTGATAACCATGAATTACTGTTACTCCCAGAGGTACTGGAACCACAAGAAGATGCTCCATTAGACCAAACGCAAGCGTTTGCACTGAAGTTTTTATACGAAGCAGTGAACGGGGCTTTCGTCCAGTCAGTCTTCACAAGCCCACCCCTTGTTGCCCAATCCTCAGCATCCCACAGGCTTGCGTATACCCTCATGGCTTGGTATTGTGGGTATGGAACACCATTTGACTCCTCATTCTTGAACTGTCTAATGGGTATCCCATCTACTGAAAATCTGAAATTGAGACCAGAAAATCAAATGAATTATTAGTACAAAATTTAGACTATTAGGAAAAGATGGTGATTTGACGAAGTCCAATGCCTTGCCGCGTCGTTCTAGATCAATTTTGGTCAATGGAAATTGTGTTTCTGTAGACTATTATATATATCTTGCGTGTAGGGTACTTACATGATGTTTTGTGGGTTCCAAAGGATGGAGTAGGTGTGGAAATCTGCAGTTGGGTCGAACCACAGGTAGAATTGTTGCTCTCTGTTTCCCTTTCCTTGACTAAAGACATTGGTGTGGAGAATGTAAGGATCACCACTCAAATTCCCCAGGAATTCCATGTCTATCTCGTCATGGGTTGATCCTTGTGAGGATAACTGCATTAATAAACCCAGATATGTTAGAGCTAATATAATTGGGAAAACAAATTATGCGAATCGCAGTACTATATACTACATAGGAACAATAAAGATACGTACATAATAGGTGGTGACGGTGCCAGCAGAGTTTCCGGGGATGAGCTTGAGTTGCATATCCAATTTCCCAAAGAGGTATTGATTCTTGGATTGGAAGCCAGAGCCAGAGAAGTTGTCGAGTGAAAGAGTGAGAAGGCCGCCGTTGTCGAGTATCTGACCTCGGCCGTTGCCCCATGTGATGTCCATGTCTTGGTAGAAATTACCAGCGGAGACAACCATTGCTGAACCACTCACAATAGACATCACAAGCAACAATGCTGAAACTCTTAAAGAAGAAGAAGAAGAAGAAGAAGAAGAAGCCATTTGCTTGGTGAGAGGTGTTTTTGAGTGGAGGGGTTTTTTTTTTTAAGTGAGAGAAACTGAGAAGGTGTATTTGATTGTGTTTTGGAGTGAGAATATGAGTTGCAATGGTGGGATTTATATAGGTGTGAAGAAGTAATGGGCCAAAAAGTGGGACTGAGTAATAAACTAATTAAGGGAGGGAATGTGCATGGGAAGGTGAGAGTAATGGATGAATTCATACGTTTCAGTGTTATTGTTGAAGGAATTGACGTTGTAGTAATGAAGAACAGCTGGATGAGGGGAATAAATTGGCATTAAACAAACCAAATTTGGGGTTGGCAATTTCTCCCAACCAAAGCCCACACACCGCCAATAAAGAAAGAGTGGGTGAGCCACAAAACACGCGGTTTGGTTTGAGTTGGCAGACCTGTTCTTTCTAACTGCATGGCAGCTTATTCCCACTACACTCTCTCTCTCCCTCTCTCTCTCTCTCTCTCTCTCTCTCTCTCTCTCTCTCTCTCTCTCTCTCTCTCTCTCTCTCTCTCTCATACTATTTTCCATATGTTCAAAATAGAAAGAATACTATTTTCCATGGGTGGGTCAGGGACACAGTGGTCCTGTTGAAAAGAAAATGTGAGTAATTTCACATATAGAATTCTAATGCAAAAGATCACGAAAACATGTGCCGGGAACAATATTTGAGTTATCAATGATTGTAAGTAACCGCTGATCAAGGAATTTATATTTGTTATCTATATAACATATAGTAGTTATTTGTAGCAAAATAATTTATGCACTTGTGGTATTTTAGTTTGAATTTTTTTGGGGCGACAAAATGGAAGTGCAAGTATTGTATTCACATTGGAATATTGTTCCGTCACAGCACATCACTATTTGCAGAGAATTCCGCTGAATATAGGTTAGGATACGTGAGTGATATTATGAGTATGTTTAACCTCAATAAAACTATGAGAACTCGAATCTAATCCTTCTCGAACCAGGTCACCACTGAACAACCTGTCAGTGGTCTTTTAGTTTGATTAAAGGACGTGCCAGTGTGATTATCAAAAGCAATACCTTATACTCTGATAGGGTCAAAACCTTGGAATCTCTAGAAGTAGACATTATACATATTGTAGGGGCCGAAATATCCAGGGGTTCGGAACGTCCAGAGGGTCGCAGACCAATTTAGTATTCGCTATAGATACGTTGATCACTCTGTGGACCCATTCGCATCGAGAGCTACAAGAAGCTTAATGCTCGGCGGCCAATCCCCTAACGTTCGGCAGATATTTCCCAATGTTAGGTGGTTTTTCCCCAACGTTAGGAGGTCGTTTCCCTGATGTTAAGTGGTCTTTCCCTAACGTTTGATGGTCATTTCCTTAACATTCGACACTTGTTGTAACGTTTGACTGAATTTTACTCTCTGAAAGATCTAACAAATATCTAAAGTCGGTTTAGAAGCTTCTAGAAGATTCTTTTAACAAGTGGAGGACAGGTGTGATAAAGCAAATCTCTTGACATATGACGTCATCCGAAAAGTACAATATACACGTGGGTGTACGGCTTACCAGTTCAGCACTCCAAGCCTTGCCTATAAATAGAGGACTACTTCTCAAGGTTTAAGAGAGATCTTCTTCACAACTCTCTTCCTAAGAAAAATTCATTCATTCTTCTTCTTCTTCTACATACTGACTTGCTCGTCGGAACCTCTTTCCGGATGTACACCCCCCTCCGGTTTGCAGGTACTTGCTCGTCGGAGCTTCTTCCCGGAGGTATACCTCCCTCCAGTTTGCAGGTACCAATCTCGGTGGCAACCTCTCATGGCTCGGTAGAAACCTCTCTAGATTAGGCGAAAACCTCTTCGGACACGACAAACACCCACACCGTTCAACAAAAGGAAGAAATGATTTAAGTGGAATTCACCCCACACATATGTAGCTCCTTAGTTCATCTGAGCCCCACTGCCCCAGCGTATTGGATCCCTTGGATTTAACTTCTACGGCTAGCTTAAAGATAGATCTAGCTTATATGTGTTGAAAGAATCCGGGCTCTTTTTTGGGCCCGACATTGGGAGCCCAAAATCGATTCCTCCTTGGAGTTTTCATCTCAGACAGTACTCTGTAGGAACTAGGAAGGTCTGGTTCGTATGGAACTTAGACCCATTCATTCCACCAACACTTTTTGCACTTTTAGAAGAAAGTGCACATTTTGTCTTCTTTTTTTTTGTGTTTATTATTTTTGTGCTAAATTTTTATGGATTATTGATTCGTCTCGACGAGACATATCGGAAAAGTAAATTTTTTTTACCTTTACCCAAATATTTTGGCAAAAAGAGTTGACTTTTTTATTTTGCTTAAAAGTGGTTATTTCCTGAAACATTTGGTAAAGGTCAAAAAAATTATTTTTTCATCAATAATTCACAAAAAATGGCGCAAAACTAATAAACGCGAAAAAATTTGAGTAAGGACAAAACGTGCACTTTTTCTAAAAGTGTTAGGGGAACAGCACCTTGACGGTAGTTGACATGTATGGGGAGCTTAGAGCATCTCCATTTGACTTAAAAACCGATTGTGTGTTAGTTAGGCCCTATTCCGGAACTAAAAATACGTACTTATTTTTTAGAAGGGCAATTTCAAGGTCAAAAATAATGTGTTTGTACAAATAATTTTTCTAGCAATATGAATCTTATTTGATAAATCTTGTCGAGATCTTTTATACGGTGCAAAAAAAATTATTTTTTATTTACATTATTTTTGAGTTTGAAAATATAAAATAAGTATTTATTTTTTAAGAAGATGTTCTGAAAAAGGGATGGTGATGCTCCAGCCGAATAACTAAAATGTGTGGTAAAATAAAAGGGAACTTACAAATAGATGTACTTTTCTTACTCCTAACTTGTTTGTCTCTCCGCTCCTCTCCTCTCCTCTCCCTTTACATGCAAAAACTATTTCCTTGTCAATTATGTCATTCTACAGCCACACTCACTTACACATTCAAGTACACACCAACACTCACAAGGATATGGACGTAAATAAATGTGGTTTTAATTTTTTTTTTTTTTTTTTTTGTCAATTATCCAGCCCACACCCTTGTGAATTTAGCCACTGACAATGTTAAGTTTTTAAAGAGTCAAAGGCGCATCAAAACTTAAAACTTCATGTTAACTGCATAAAATCCGACAGTAAAAATGTGCTAAATTGTCAAAAGGAGATGCTCTTAAATGGTGATCCAAAAGAATTAGGAGTTTAATTGAAATTTCTAAAAGCTTAGGTTCCTTTGTAACATTGAGCAATAGTATAGGGGTTATATCAGAATTACCCATAACTTCGCGGCAACGTTTCAGGAGATCTAGGGCTGCGTCGCGCGAACACGACCCGACCCAAACAACCGAACCCCCATTTCCTTCTTCTTCTTCTTCTTCTTCTTCCTCTCTCTCTCTCTCTCCCCTCTGACATCAATTCCCCGGTAAAAGTTCTCTCAGATCCCCCAATTTCCTCAGCAAAATAAAACCTCTGAAAAATGTCACACGGCGACACAATACCCCTCCACTCCACATCCCAGTCCGACATCGACGAGATCGAGAACCTCATCCACTCCACCCTTCAATCAAACCCCCAAGCCACCGTCCTACCCGCCCGCCCACCAAGCCCGCCCCGCATCCCCGTCTCCTCCTCCCCCTTCATCCCCTCGAATCTACCCCCGCCGCCGCCGCCCGCCTCCCACCAGAAACCCACCCCGGTTCCGCCGGCCGCGTCAGCTCCGCCTCCTCCCCCGCCGAGATCCGGTGAGAGTATTGGGGCCTCGGGCTTCGGGTCGCCTCCGAACACGTTGACGGAGCCCGTGTGGGACACGGTGAAGAGAGATCTATCGAGGATCGTTAGCAATTTGAAGCTGGTCGTGTTTCCGAATCCGTATCGGGAGGATCCGGGGAAGGCGTTGAGGGATTGGGATCTGTGGGGCCCGTTCCTCTTCATTGTCTTCCTTGGCCTCGTTCTCTCCTGGTCTGCATCTGTTAAGAAGGTCAAACACAAGTATACCCTTTTTAATGCATATTACTCCAATCTGTCTGTATGTTTTTATATATGTGTATGTCTTGTAGTTTCTTATCCAAGTTTATATGCTCTTTCATTCTTGCCAATTGGGTAATTCGGTGATTCATTTTTATGTTTTGGAGATCGCTTTTCTGCACATTATTGTTTGGAGATCTTGTTTAGTAAGTCAACACATATTTGTTGATGAAACTCAAGGATAGAAGTGTTTGCTGCTAAGATTGTAGGCAGGTGTCTGATATTAGAAAGACTTGTTCAGTCTGTACGTTGTTTCTCAAAACCAATCCATATAGGCAGAGTTGCTACGATAGTTGCGTTACCATAAAGTGTGAAAGATTCAGGATGGGTGTTTTTGAGAAAGATTTATTTGTTCAATTTGTGTTGTTGTTTGTCGAGACTATAGTGTTGACACTCGTAGCTTATTAAAGCTATAGACTGATTGCAGCGGATTTCAGCGACGAAAGTGTTAGGAACATATGTGAAAGATTGAGTCCCATATCGGATGAATAGAAAAACAGTTGGATCTTAATATACAATTGGATCTTAAGTGGATATGGGTCATCCAATGTACATTGAGTCCGGATGATGTGGTGGGGCTGTGGATTCCATGGATACTCCCCAATAGATTGGCCTATGCGCAACCGGGAAATAACTCACAGCGGATCAGACTCCTAACAAGTGGTTTGAGAGCCGATGGCTGACAATATATGGGCAGATTCTCCTGGAAGCATCGGTGGTTGTGAGCTTGCACGGAGACTCTCGGAGGAGTGGAAAAATCCATTGTTACTCTCGATGTAGCAGGACAATTCCTAGTGCATGCGACAGGTGGCCTGCAGCAAGGTGGCTCTTGTGGAGTATGGATGCCCTAACTTAGGTGATGTGATTTGGACTCGGTAGATACTCCCCAAAGGATCGGGCCTACGCGCACATGGGAAAATCTCAAGGCGGATCGGACTCCCAACAAGTGGGTATGAGAGGCAATGATGGATTCTCCTAGAAGCATCGGTGGTCATGGGCTTGCAAGGAAACTCTCGGAGGAGCGGAAAAATCCGTTGTAACTCTCGATAGAAAATCTATTGATTTTTCATGGGTGTTGTTATTGCTGCTATTGTTGTTGCTACTATTTCAACAATGACTGTTGTTTGATTAGACAATCATTGCAAAGGGAGGACAGGAGGAGGAGGTTCTAGAGTTGAATAGATAACATTTGATCAACTGAATCATTTCCTTCTTACGAATTAAGAGATATAGTTGGCAGTTGGGACTGGAGTATCATTGACACTAGCTCATCCCATTTCCTTAGTTTTTCCTCCCAATTTTAGTTGGGGAAGAAAGCTCTGGGGCCTTTCTCCCTTTGTGATGCTCAATATGTAGCCCATTCGCTCTTTCTATGCAATCTTTGCAATGTGAGAATTACTTGTTCCCTTCCTTGTCCTTTATTTGCCCAAACTTCTAAATCTGAATACGGTCAGAATTGGTAGGCCTGCCTTTTGGAATATATTAATGTGAAGCCTACTTCTAGAACCAAACCGAGATCTATTGAGAAAAAGAGAAAATTTGCTAACCAAGATTTGTCTGTCTTTTGTTTGGTTTAACAATCCATATGCAAACATGGTAAGTGTTCTCCGCTAAAGGGAATGGTAGAATGTTTCGGAAGCTTGTTTTTGAGGCAGAGTAGATTTACTTGTGTGAGTAACTTCTTTTTTGCTTGTTTTTCTTCTTTTTGCCCATCATGCACTAGTTGAAGATCTCCTTGCCATGCATGGTATTGAAAAAGGGATAAAAATTGACAGATTATACACCTTGTATGATCTTAGTGCGTGTAGCACGCCTTGTTGGTGGATCGAAGGATTGTGATCTTTCTTTCATACTGCTTCTGTTACTCTTAAGGAGTACTGTTACTGTTGTCTCTCTTTGACTTCACTGGTACTTCATACTGAGCCTAGTATGTATGGCACTGATCGCTTTTTGATGCTTTTCATTTATCTTCCAGTCTGAGGTTTTTGCTGTTGCATTTGCACTACTTGCTGCTGGCGCTGTGATTCTCACGTTGAATGTACTACTTCTGGTAACTCTCTCTCTCTCTCTCTCTCTCTCTCTCTCTCTCTCTCTCTCTCTCTCTCTCTCTCTCTCTCTCTCTCTCTCTCTCTCTCTATGTATCTATCTGTCTATATACATATATACATAGAGGAATTTTCAAGTGAGGGATCCCTCATTTTGTTAAAATGAGGGACTTTCATTTCCCGATCAAATTTTGAAAATCCGAACCGTTCAATGTGTGCAGAACGTAATTTTAAGGGTCCTCACGAGAAATCAGCAAAAAAAATGACCGGGAAGGGCGTCATCCGAGCAGTTTTTTTTGAACTGTTCAATGAAAGTTGCTCGGATGAAGCCCTTCCCGGTCATTTTTTTTGCTGATTTCTCACCGGGACCCTTAAAATCACGTTCTGATAACTTTAAGCGGCTCGGATCATCGAAATTCAATCGGGAAGGGGAGTCCCGCATTTTAATAAAATGAGGGATCCCTCACCGGAACCTAACTCTATATACATATATCTATATACATATACACAAATATATAGCTAAGGTCGCCCTTAGACCAAAAAAATGCGGACTTTGCTTCCTAGCCGCTGGATCTCATCCAATGGCTCAGATAAAAGGGAGAGACATGAAGGTAAAAAAGGAGGTGGATCGGGGAAAAATTCGTTCGCGGGTCGACTGGGTCTCCTCAGTCGGATCCTAACAAAACCCCAGTCCTTCCTCGTCCCCGTACATACCCACAGACGGGGAGAGAGAGATTTATGCATTATATATATGTACGCACGTATGCATGTATGTATGTATAGGTATATATGAGGTAGTAGATTTATGCATTAGTCGAGTATTAGTTTATGCTGAAATTTGAATGCTGAAATTTGAATGCTTTGATCTGCTTGAATGGAAGAGTAGAGTGTTGATAAGAAACTCTGAAATCTCTACATATAGTCTCCGAATCTTGGAAATTTTGAAACCCATATAGTCTGTGAATCTTGGGGTTGACATGAATTGTCTATGTAAATTGTTTCAGGGGGGTCACATAATCTTCTTCCAGAGTCTGAGTCTTCTGGGTTACTGTCTAGTCCCTCTTGATATTGGAGCCCTTGTATGCATGTTGTACGACAATGTGATACTGAAGGTGATTGTCGTTTGTGTGACGTTGGCTTGGAGCTCATGGGCTGCTTACCCATTCATGAGCACAGCTGTGAACCCAAAGAGGAAAGCTCTTGCACTCTATCCTGTTCTTCTCATGTATGTATCTGTTGGTTTTCTCATCATTGCAATCGATTAGAAGTTGTGGCTGTCATACAGATTGTATAGGCTGATCAAATGCACTTGCAGTTTTTAGGCATTTTATGTAGTGGTTATTTTGCTTTTCTTATGGGATTCTTTTTCATCTTTCCCTGGATTCTGGTTTTGACACAGTATCTGGTACTCTACCATCAAACTCTATCAAACTCTATACATATATGAAGTGTTTACATGAAACTGTTCCATGTTGCGCATGTTATTTTTTAGCCATTATTTTAAGGGATGTACCACATTCAGGTTGGAAGTTATGAAATTTGTCTTTTGGGCTTGAGCAGCACTTATTGTTAAGAGGAGTTTGAGGTTTTGTAATTCTGATTTCTGACTGCATTTCTACCTAAGTTTCTGCGGATGCACACTCAAAATCCAAGGATATCCTTTGGTCTAGATGCCAATTTTCTTTTTCGGCAGTATCACAGTGATACCATAGTATTAGAGTGTTGTCGCTCGGCTGTTCGAGTTCGTTTTAAATTCTCCTTTCTTTAAAGCATAAAAGATGGTTTTATATTGTCAGGAGGATTTTAATTATGCTCTGATACTTGGTTCTTTTTCTCATATATTCGTTTCAAATGTTGACCTATTATGTTAAAAAGTGGTCTTAATGTGTTATTAGGAATATCCAAGTGGTATAGATGCCCATTGAATCCCTGTTGTTTTGGAGCTTATGGTGGTTATGTAAAGGCTCTTGATTTTTGGGTACTTGTAGAATATATTCAGTCAAACGAATCAAGTGTATGGTGATAGAAATTTGCTGAGTATAAATCCCCTGATTTTACGCTATTGCTTCTGTTGCTCTTTCTGCAAATTCCCTTGTTGGCTCCATGCTGTGGAGGAACCTTAAATCTCATCAAAGATTGTGGCTCGTCTTTTGCATTTTTTTGACTACTTTTGCATACTTTTCTCCTTCCATATCAACCTTCTGTTCTGCACCATTAGGCTATTTTATGTAGAATAGTCTTTGTCTTCCCACGCATTTAAGGATACGAAACCAGGAAAGACTTTGAAACAAGTGGTTGTAAATAGGCAACCCAACAAGTGTCGACCCTCGTTAAAAGATTGTGAATTTCACCATGCGCAGGTTCAACCCTGGTCGTTTGTGCATCGATTAACAGACTATTTATGTTAGGGTGACACAAATCAAACCTTGGAAAGATTTTTTCTTCAGGCCATCTTGAGGTTTCAAATGCATCCAAGCATTTGGTATCCTATTGAGACAGAAAGCATAGATTCGGGGTTGCCTATTACTGAAAGCAATGGAATGGTAGATCATGTATTTACATTAAGACCTCACTAATCAACCTTACACTTTTATTGTTTCCTAATGAATGAAAATGAACCCCTAGATGTTGAGAAAACAATCGCATTTTCCCATCTCAAATGGCCGTAATGCTCACCCAAGCAGATTTAAGTCCAGAAGTTTTCCTCCATTTTGCGCCGAGTCCGACTATGGGTACCCACTATATGGTGTACGCCAAATGTGCACCGTCTTTCAACTTGTTTAAAATACTTTTAAGAATTCCTAAAAAGTTTAACAAAGTCGGATGTCAATTCTTCATTCAATTTCGTCACCAAAAAAATCTTTATTTTCAAATATACTTTTGATTACTAATTTCAATCTGTAGGTGGGTGGTCCTCGTATACTGTGAAGGTAGAAGCGTAGGACCCAAGTAGTCAGCAATATACGTACACTTTCAAACAGGGAGTACTATTTACGTTAGTTTACGTGGGCTTGAAGTGTTTTTTTAAGTGTGAAGTCTCTCTCCAGTCTGTTGTTTGTCTACGTAGATTTTGACTAGTATCTATTCCTGCCTGGATTACGTGAGGCAGGTTGTGAATTACGTATTTAACAGTCAGACCAGTTACAGCAGAGAGAGAGAGAGAGAGAGTTCAGAGTTGGGAGGGGTTGCTTACTGGGAGAGGTTAACTTGAAAGGGAGACTTGCATGCTATGAAATCACGAAGAAAAGGGGTTCTCTGCGGAACCAACCAACCTGAGAAGGATTCTCTGTTATCAAACTAAACATAAACAAAAGGCTTCTCTATCACCAAAGCTTCTAAGATACCGTTCCACTTTTAAAAAAGGAAGGTTTTGGAAAAAAGAAGGTACAGTAATTTCAAGATCAAAAATCATGTGTTTAAGTAAATAATTTTTTTACCAATATGGATCTTGTTTGATAGGTCTTATTGAAATCTTTAAAATGGTGGAAAAAAAATTGAAAAATCAATTTTCATTTTCGTTATATTTGAGTTTGAAATTACCTTCTTTTTAAAAAAGAAGGTTTTGGGAGAAAGCGGAATAGGACCTAACATAAATCACATATAATTCGTGTGAGGATAGGGGAGCGTGGGTCTAAAAGCATTTTTTAAATACATCATAAACTAATATTAAAATTCTCAAATGTGAGAATTGAGAGCAGGAGCTCCTACCAATTTTTAAAAGATTATGTGACTAGGGGTTATAATTAAAAAAAAATTCGCAAGAGTGAAGATAAAGAACGTGTTTGGCATAGGGGTTAACCTAGTGATCAAGACTTAGAAATTAAAGATATACTCTTTTTAAGATCTCATATTCAAAACCGATCAGGTTCTATCAACTCCTTTAAAACCAATTTATTCATGACTTTGCTCTGACTTTAATTCAACATTTGCAATAAATGGTATGATTGAACTATCAGGATAAGTTGAGTTGTGCTTAATCTGCCCTCATACGTACATTGTACTAAAAAATGGGGGGACCTAACCAATGTAAGACAACTGTGAATGGCTCTGGCGCCAGTTTTGTGCCTGAAAAAGATGGCCTAAAACCAATGCATGAAAAACAAGAAATATACTGTACTCCATCCCAATTTATATACTTTCTATGAGACCTAAAAAATAAAGTACTTTTAGAATTAATTTTTAATTTTTTTGCACTATTCAAATGATCTCAAATGCATACTTTCAAATGATACAAAAAAGTTCTGCAAGACATTACGAAAAATACAATTTTTTTGAGATCAAAATTATACGATCTCCTATGAGAAGCATTTAAATTAGAACCGAAGGAGTAACAATCATTTCAAAATCCCCTTGGATTATTATAGTACACAGCTGTCTTTTATTGGCCCTCTCATTTATGGCAGTTTTGTAAAGATTTTCTCCACTGAATCAAGCAACTGATTAAGCAGGACCAGTTGCATTGCAGCAGGAGCTGAGCAGCAAACCAGAGTGAAGCACAGAGACCAATTTTCCTTGTGGGGTTAGTGAAAAGCTGTAGTGGGGGACCCTTCTATGCTTTTGGTTATATTCCTTCTGGATTTCCTCACTCAATATTTTATCTTTCCTTAATGATTTTGTTCTGTTTTTTAAACCTGAAACATCACAAGTCACATGCACAGGTTCTCAGGAAAACAAAAAAACAAAGAAAAGGGGGTCACATGCACATATCCTTGTAAGATCTGTTAAAACTTGGAAAATCACATTATTGGTACCTATAGTTTTCTTGAAAACTTTCTTTGGTATTGTAGAGGCCGGTTGTTCGGTAAAGATTTTGAGGGAAGTTTTGGGGTTATAAATAGAGATTTGTGAATAATAAGTGGGAAGAAAAAATTTTGACAACCGTACAGAGATAGAAAGGGGTAGTTCTGGGATTCGTTTTCTCAAATTGAAACTTTACCCTCTCGTGAGTTGAGCCTTAATATAGTCAATCGGTCATACACCATCAATATTTTCACCAGAAAGAACAAACATTTAAAATTAGAGGGATTGTTTTAAGCAGGCCGGTGATCACAAAGTGACCATTGGTAAGTAAGGTAACATTTTAGTTGGGCTAAATATTTTGCAAAAAGGTTTATCATCCATTACCTTAACCAATTAGTTGCAAGTTTTGTTTGTTGTTTGAAATATTTAGTGAAGATGACTGATAGACGATATTAGACGAAATTGAATTTTCTGAAAACCAAATCACGAAAAGTAAAATGCAATTTACCAAAATGTAATTGTGAAACTATAGGGATCATTGCGCAAATGTACCATTCTACTAGTTTTTTTTTTTTTTTTTTTCACTTTTCACTTTTACGAATTTGCAAATACGAACATGTTTTTACAGGAGGAAGTGAATTATGTTCAGAGCATTCATTGTCTGTTTCCAAAGATCCTGATTTATCTATCACACATTGAAGCCCTTCTCATTTCACAATCACGGTTCTAACAAAGGGCCAGAAATTGACTTATTATATGAATCTGGACAGAACCGGGACCCCATAGGGCATGGTGTACTAAAGGAGTGTAGTTTCGGTCCGCGCGAAAGACTCGGATTGCCCACTGCAGGGCCCTCGTTTCCAATGTGGACTGGATAAAGAACAAGAAAAAATAATAAGGAAAAGATGAGTGCTAGGGACAAAGAAAATTAGTAAAGAAAATACCTTTAAAGTGTACATGAACGGCTCAAATTCACTGTACAATACATCTGAACCGTTCATGTATACTTTAAAAATATTTTTTTTGTTCATTTTCTTTGCTCTTAGCATTTCTCTAAGGAAAACCACCAAAGTGTGTGTATGTAAATGCAACTAAACTCCAATCATGCCAGGCAGAAGCGCCATCACAGTCACAGGCCCCATCTATGGTCTCTAGTCTACCCAACCCAACAATTCAAAAAACCTTTTGGCTTTTAGCTTAGCAAGTAGTAGTAGTACTTTCCTTTGCCGTTTTCCCTTGTACTTTTACCCAATGGCCAGCCGACCTCCCCACCCACCCCCCCCCCCCCCCCCCCCCCCCCCGTATCTTATGCCCTTTTTACCCCTCTCTCTCTCTCTCTCTCTCTCTCTCTGCATACTCATTTTCAACATGTTTTATTTAATACAGTATACTATAGTAATGGAATGCAAATAAAGAATTACGGAGAAAATTTACGGAAAATGACGAGGCAAATCTTGATTTTTATCCCCATAAAGTAAAATTATTCACTGAAAGAATATGTTTTGAAAAATATCATTATTATGTCATTCTGTCACACCGTTTGAAGAGCATATTCAAACATCCTATAATTGAAAAATGCCAAAACTATGTACTTTCCTATGGAAAATCCTTCTGTCACACCGTTTGAAAAGAATTTTCACATATCCTATAATTGTAAAATGCCAAAGCTATTTACTTTCCTATGGAAAACCGTAATCATGTAGGGATAGAAAGAACTATGGCCCGAGTTCAATTTTTTCTTAAAAGATGCCCGAGTTCTATTTTCAAAATTTATTTCCTGAAAATATCATAAAGTCTACTACAATACATATGAGAATAATACTCTAGATCTCTCGGCCTCTTTTTAGTTTCCCCAATGAAAAGATGTGAAATTTTCATATTAAAAATAAATTACTTTTGTGCATAAGTTTTTTATAAATAAATTTAGCAAATTAAAGATCTTATAAAAATTATAGAAGGATGTATTTTATTTTTCATCCAAAAATTGCGCATCGTTTTGTAGGGAACACTTGAAAATAGACTGAAGGAGTGGTATTTTGATTACACACACACACACACACACATATAGTATAATTTGTTTACCATCTAATTTGAATACTATATAGTAAGGTGTGACAATTGTGGTAAAAATTAAGTTTGGATGGGAATTTTTTGTGATATGTTCAAAAGATGATACTATTCTAATTGCAACTCAACTTATCAATAAGAACAACAATTTTGTCTAAATTAAGAATACCACTCCTGTCCCTGCAAATGATTGCAGCTTTACAACTATTGGACCAATTAATATTAGTACTGCACTGATTATTTATCTAGCACGTACACTCCCTTTTATTCAGTGTGTCACAATGTAATACTCCAATGGAATATCAAAGTAGTGACTTTACGACCAGATTAAAATAAATGGGTTCCATGGAATTTCGGAACTACAACATTAGAGCATCCACAGTGGAATAATAAAAAATGGATAATCAGAAGTTGCCACATCATCTCTTTGGTTATTCATTTAAGAGATTATTAAGGTTAGCAATACAGATGTTCACAATAGCATAATCAAAACTTGCAATCACCTTTTCAACCTAGTAAAAAAATTTTAAAATTGTCACCATATAGTAATTTTTTAAAAATAGTTTTCAAACTAATAAAAACAGGTTATTAGAAATAGAAAATAATTTTTTGAAAATTTTTATTTTGAAAAAAAAACACTTTTCGGAAAAAAGTTTAAAAGAAACAATTTTTGAAAAAAATACTTGTTTTAAAATAACATTTTTTGAAAAAAAAGGCAGTTTTAAAAAATATATTTTTTAATAAAAAATAGTTTGACTGTTTTTGCAGAAAAAAACAAAATCTTTTTTAAAAATATGGGAGAGAGAGAGAGAGAGAGAGACAGATGGAAGAGAGAAGGTTTGATTATTGGCAAAAAGGTTGCTAGTTTTAATTATCCAATGACCAAAATTTGATGAGTTACTAAGAGATTATTAAGTTTAGTTATGCCACTCTGAGCACTTTTTTTAGAAAACATTGCTAATTTTAACAACTCTATAATTTTGGTTATTTCATTGTGGGTGCTTTTAGGACCGTATCATAAAACGGGTTGTGAGCGATTCCTATAGTATGAGGGGCGGAGTTATGTCGGGGGCGAGGCCCGACCTTTCGAGTCCTCGAGTTTTAAAACTCGAAGTTGCTTGGCTCGATTCGCATTATTTTTGTTTATTGTGAATATATAATAATAATCAGCGTCGGTCCTAACTTTTAAAAGGCCTAATGCGAAAATAAAAGATAAATTCTTTTGTTGAACTATTATTAAAAAAGAGTAAAAAAGTACAAAGAGTCTTTGAAATTTAAATTTTTTAAGAGACCTAAAGTAACCGCGATATAAATTTTAGCTCATGACCAGCTTAATAATAATGGAGGCCGGGATGGCAGGTAGCCCGCCCGAATAAACATGCTCCATTTTTCATTAAAAATTTGTTGGGAAGTCCACTATAGCATATTTGTAACCCACTAAATTCACTTCTAAATTTCATAACCCCTCTAGTCCACTAATTAGGTTTTGGTGAGGCTTTAAGTCCAATTCAATTAAAAAAGAAATTAGTTCAGGACCAAAATACCCTTACCTTTAAAAACTTTTAATCTGATATATCTCACTCCTATAAAATCTCCCATATCCCACTCCTATAAAATCTCCCATATTCACGTTGTTCCCATATCCAAAAGGGAAACAGAGTCCAAACAAGAGAGAGAAAGAGAGAAGATTACCCTTTCCATTCAAATCCCATATTTTTAGCCCATTATCCGTTCTACGTTTGAAATCCCAGCAGTTACGTTGGAATAAAGCGACAAAAGATTCTCCTTTTCTGATACACTGTATATAACGTAATTGTACATATATAACGTTATATACTCGTTTATCAGTTCTCATTTAACGTGCGATACTTACATTTTACGTTATATATTCATTCATCAGCTCGCATTTAACGTTATATGAGTTTTTGAAATCTTTTTTTTTATTATAATACAAGAACATATAACATTCCACATTTATATCTGAACGTACATATATTAACATAAAATGGTATATGTTCTATAATTTTTTTGGAGTTTCGCTGCACAAAAACTTCCATATAACATTATATTTTTACTTTATTGAATTGGTCCACGCAGCGGCCTCAATGACTTTCTTCGAGTAACAATATATGTTCTTTTTTGGTTGGGAGGTACACAAGTCAGCAGGTTTCATATAATGTTATATGTTTTATTTTTTTGGAGTTTCACAGCATAGAAACTCACATATAACGTTATATGTTTTACTTTATTGAATTGGTCTGCGCAGCGGCTTCATTGACTAACTTCTGATAACCGTATATAAATAATCTTATATATGTTTACAATGCAAAAACAAACAAAGAACTTTATATGTGTATTATTTTGCCACATAAATAAATACACACAAAAAAACGTAATAAGTGTGACAAAAAATAAACATATAGCCTTATAACATTATACATGAGATTCTGTCATTTCTAACTCTAAAAAAAATGGGAAAAAAAAGAAGAGGAGATCTTATAACTTCTTTCCCTTTGTCGCCGTCGCCTTCTTCACGGTCGATTTCACATGTAACTTAATACTCTTCACCCCTTGAACAACTGCACAAATAATAAGTCAGTAAGGCCGCTGCGCGGACCAATTCAATAAAGTAGAACATATAATGATCAGAATTTGATATAATCATATCTACTCGCAATCAAAACCCTAACTTATATATTATTAACTGTTCAATTGTGCTTTGCTAATGAGTTCCTATATATACCTTGAACTGGACTCAGTTACCAACATTGATATAACCATATATAACCCTATATATTTGTTGAACAGAATATCATATATAATGTCTCACGAGATAGTAGATCGTATATAACGTTATATAAATCAGAAACTATATATACATATATGCAAAAGCGACAGAACATCATATATAATGTCTCACGAGACACTATATTTGTATATAACGTTATATAAATCATAAACTATATATACATATATGCAAAAGCAACAGAACATCATATAAAATGTCTTACAAGACAGTAGATCATATATAATGTTATATAAATCAGAAACTATATATACATATATGCAGAAGCAACAGAACATCATATAAAATGTTTTACGAGACAGTAGATCATATATAATGTTATATAAATAAGAAACTATATATACATATATGCAAAAGCGACGAAGGGCGACGATCGACGACGAAGGACCACGGCGAGGAGGAGTGCGATGTCAGCGACGAAGGGCGATCGACGATGAAGGAAGTCTGGGACATGGGTTGATCTCTGTTTTTCGTCCGTTGATCTCGTTGTTGGAGTGACGATGGCAATCGAGTGCTTGACGATGGCGACGGAGACGACTAGAACGATCGAATAATGGCGATTAGCGTCCGACTAGAACAGGCAAGGAACGGAGAAGAATGTCCAACTGAATCTTGATGAAGAACGGCGATCTAGTGCTTTTCTCGATTCTTCTACGGTTTTTCACCAAAAGTATAGTTCTTTCTGAAAAAATAATGGTGGGGGAGGGGGGAAAGGGAGGGCGGGAGGGGAAATGGGTTTTGTATTGGATAGTTCTTTCTGGAAAAATAATGGTGGGGGGAGGGGGGAAGGGGGGGAGGGGAAATGGATTTTGTACTGGATTGGAGAGAAATTTAGGGATAGAGAAATTTTAAATTGATGTTTTTGAAATAAATGAAAAAACGGGGCAAAAAGATTTTTTAAAATAAGGGTATATTAGTTTAAACATGGCTATTATATTTTTACTAATAAGTTAGTGGACTTAAGGGGTTTTGAAATTTAAAAATGGACTTAGCGATTTTGAAAAATGGTATAGTGGACTTATGAAAAATTCTCCAATTTTTCATCCCTATCTATAAATCCGTCACCCCTCCAATCTCTTTACAACGGAAAATATCACGAGACCCCAATCGTCTCTCCATCTCTCTCTCTCTCTCTCCCTTGTTCCTCCATCTCTCTCTCTCTCTCTCTCTAGACATACATATCCAAGAAAAAAGAGAAAACATTTCACCATAGTAGGAAAGGAACAAGAAAATGGAGTTGTGGACCTCACTGGCCTCCTTCATGGGCGTGTACGCCTTCTGCCAAACCCTCCTCCAAACCATGCTCCCCCCTGAACTCCGATTCGCATTCCTCAAGCTCTTCGCCCGCCTCTTCAACTCCTTCTCCTCCCACTGCTACTACGACATCACCGAGATCGACGGCGTCAACACCAACGAGCTCTACAACGCCGCCCAGCTCTATCTCTCCTCCTCCGCTGCCGCCATCTCCACCCCTTCCTCCTCCTCCCCCGACACCCGCCGCCTCAGCCTCACCCGCGCCCTCAACTCCTCCGCCGTCACCTTCGGCCTCTCCAACAACGACCGCCTCGTCGACGTCTTCAACGGCGTTCGAGTCCACTGGGAACACGTCGTTACTCCTCGACAAACCCAGACCTTCTCCTGGCGCCCATTGCCCGAAGAAAAACGAGGCTTCACCCTCAAAATCAAAAAGCAAGACCAACCCCCATTAATCCTCGATGCCTATCTTGATCACATAATGGAGAGAGCAAATGAAATTAGGCGCAAAAACCAAGACAGGTTTTTGTACACGAATTCCCGCGGCGGATCCCTCGACTCGAGGGGCCACCCGTGGGAATCCGTCCCGTTCAAGCACCCGAGCACGTTCGATACTTTAGCTATGGATCCGGCTAAGAAGGAAGAAATCAAGGCGGATCTAACCGACTTCGCAAACGGGCAGTCGTTCTACCAGAACACGGGTCGGGCCTGGAAACGAGGCTACTTGCTTTACGGGCCGCCCGGGACGGGCAAATCCAGCATGATTGCCGCCATGGCGAATTTCCTCTGTTACGACATATACGACCTGGAGCTAACCGAGGTCCACAACAATTCTGACCTGAGGAAGCTTTTGATGAAGACGAGTTCCAAGTCGATTATCGTGATCGAAGACATCGATTGCTCGATTAATTTAACTAACAGGAAGAAGAGCAGCAACAGTCCGGCTAGGAACCACCACGAGGGTTTGTCGGCGTCGGCCGCGATGGCCGCCGCGGCAGCAGGGGATCAAGAAGGTGGGAATTCGATTACTTTATCCGGGTTATTGAATTTCACTGATGGGTTGTGGTCGTGTTGCGGGAGCGAGAGGATATTCGTGTTCACGACGAATCACATTGAGAAGTTGGATCCTGCATTGTTGAGGAGCGGGAGGATGGATATGCATGTTTTCATGAGTTATTGTTCTTTTCCGGCGTTGAAGATTTTGTTGAAGAATTACTTGGGGTTTGAGGAGGGGGATTTGAGTGAGGAGGTTTTGGGTGGGTTGGAGGGGGTGGTTGAGGAGGCTCAGATGACGCCGGCGGATATAAGTGAGGTCTTGATAAAGAACAGGAGGGACAAGGGGAAGGCTGTGGGTGAGTTGCTGGAGGCGTTGAAGAGAAGGGCGGAGAGGAGGAGAGAGAGTGGTGGTGGGGTGATGAGAGAAAGGGGGTTGGAGGAGGTGGTGGTGGAAGATGAGGAGCAAGAGAAGAGGGCGTTGGAGAGCCCAAAACTGGGTGGTGGTGATGATCCGGTGCAGGAAAGTTGTGAAAAAGGTGAGAAAGATGACAATGGGAAGCCTAATTGATGCACGAGTGGAAACGTTTTTTCGGGAAATTATTCATTAGTTCACCAGTACCGTCACGTGTTACTTGAAATCACTCTACAATCACGTATTCCTATGATATTCGAGATATCTGCATGGATTCATATTTTTATGTGATTTTGAAATGGTTAGAATATAGGTGACGGTGCTCGGACTAATGAGTAATTAATCTGTTTTTTATGGATTCATATTTATATGTGATTTTGAAATGGTCAAGAGTATAGTTGATGGTGCTCGGACTACTGAGTAATTAATCTTTTTTTTTTTTTTTTGGGAAAGAGAGGGGACTCAGGAGGAGCCGGGACATGAAATTTTGTTGGTGGCCGGTCAGGTGGGAGAAAATGAGAAAAGGAAACAAGAAACTGTTGGAAACAAAAATGAACGGTTTAGATTTCTGTTGAAGTGAAATTGAGGGTTTATCCAGATGACCCATGTTAATGTAATACAGTATTTTTGGTTGATGGACACGTGTTGATGGCTATCTTGTTTTTGGTACAAGTTAAATAATGAAATTAATGACGTATGGTTTTTTAGGTTATCCTGATTTGCATGTGGGTGGGGATGTTTGGCCATAATAAAATCGACACCGTGAGTTTATTATTATTATTATTATTATTATTATTATTTTTTTGAGTCATTATTCTTGATGTGAAGACCACGGGTGAGAATTTTCAATGTCTAGCTTTTTCTTTTGCCCATAGGTTTTCTAATTTGCCCATAGGTCTTCTAATCCGGTAGCTCATGTTTTAAAGGTCTATTTGGTATGGGTAGTATAATTTTTGGACTGAATCTAACCGTTGTCGTTATTTGATCCCGTGCTTAGGAACGAGTCTTCTCTTGATGTTTTTTCAATTGGAGTTCGTCTCGAAAGAAACAATAATTTTACTATTGTTTTTTGGATATATATATATATATATATATATATATATATATATATAAAGCTGTATGTTTATATATAAAGCTGTATGTTTATTAGGTTGTCTTGGCCGTATGCATGTTGTGGTGCTTGGTTTATGATTATTGCTGGGTTAGCCTGATATGCATGCGGACTACTCCAGTTAATACTACTGTATGTTTTGGTACATGGGTTTTTTGTTTATGTCTCTTAAATTTAGGTACATGGGTTTGTTTAATGTCTCTCTTAATTAGTAGTAACATCTAACTAACAGTAGATTTCCGTACATGTGATTACACCTGCTGTTGCAGATGCTAGTGTTAACAAGTACTACTGTATACTACGATAATTGAGATCCTACGTTAGAGCAACTCCAATAGTTGCCATTTTAGAATTAATAGCCATGTTTTCTTCTGTTCTGGGTCATGCTTTTGTGATGGGAGGAAGGACGGAGAAAATCGACTAGGGTTAAGACAGAAACATCCCCAGAAAACACCGGCTTATGATCCTCTTTAATCTGTGTCCTGATCATTATACGTTTTGTATCCTATATAGTATGCCCATAGACTAATTATGGTAATATTCCATGCATACACACACACACGGTTTGTTTCAAATGAGAGGGTCCTTATTTTAGTTAAAATGCAAACCCTCCTTTCCTGATCGAATTTCGATAATTCGAGCCACTCAATGTGTTCAGAATGTGATTTTAAGGTTACTTACGAAAAATCGGCAAAAAAAATGACTTGAAAAGGCTTTATCCGAACAGTTCCAAACGATGGAATTTGGAAAGATTGGCTTTCACGAAACTGACGAAAGCTAAGCCTAGTTGCGGGCAATATTCACGACTCATGTTACGTTTTTGCTCCATTTTAATCACTCATCTATAGACGCAAGGTCAAGACATCCACACACCTACCTTTCTTACCCCGAGAGAGAGAGAGAGAGAGAGAGAGAGAGAGAGAGAGAGAGAGAGAGATCCACACATGCAAGGTAAAGAGACTGAGAGAGAGAGATCCACACATGCAAGGTAAAGAGACTTTTTCCCCCCTTGTTTTTTTTTTTTTTCTTTTTTTCTTTTCATGTTTTGCCCTTTCTATTCACACAGCGTATAAGGCCGATATTTTTGACAATCAATAGACATGGCAAGATCATTATTTTTTGCTTGAAGATTCAGGGTGATCATTCGCACGAGTCTAAGAATGAGACAATGTGGAACATATGAAATTATGTGTAACGTTTTTTCTTTAATTCTATTTAAAAAGTAGTAATGTATTTTCCATGGATGAACAAATTAAGAAAAGGATAGAAAATCAAGATATGAAACTCATTGCAAAGATATTCAAAGAGAACACAAGGGAGTTGAAGGCAAAGAGCATTTAGCACCATAAATATTAGGTCAATTATTCATCATTGTGCGTAGCTTTTAATTGGACTTTCTTCGAACATTTTATTTTGATGAGTTTTCCTAATGCACTTGAGGCTATCAAGTAAATAATTCTCCTAATTCTGAGTGATTGATCAGCAGAGCTACCCATTAATTGTGGCCTATTACCGGTGCCTCTACTTGAACAGATAAGGCTATGTACGTCAACCATTTTAATTTCAAATTCTAGGCTTTCATATTTGTGAATTTCGTGCACTAGCTAAAGACGTTCTTTGTTTACTGATGATTAGGTTAATCAGTCTTTGACATGTGGCCTTGTATATAGTTTTCTTTTGAAGAGGTATACATCGCAAACTCTTTTTTTTAATAACTCATGTATATATCATAAACTCTAATCACTAAATTTGTTTCACTGATTGCTACTATATCATAAACTTTAATCACTAAATTTGTTTCACGAAATGCATGACAAGCTAGGGACAATCCAAAGTAGGTTCTAGAAAATGTACTAATTAATTAAGGCCTTGTTTTTCCTATATTTTTTCTTTACAACTTATTGTCGATCTTCAGTAGAGTTATTTCCACTAAACTTCTTAAGCCAAAAGATTTTTATTTTCCTCCTCATTTTTTTTTTCTCCACAACTTCTTATCCACTCATTTTAGTTAGTGGAAACAACTAGACTATAATTAAGGGCAACAATTTTAGTGGAAACACCACCTTCATATGGTACTGTATAAATGGATAAGATGACTAGATCGATGAGACTTGAGAGGGGCAGTTTAAAGAACAAGTTGCAAAAAAGATGATCGAGGAAACAAATGAACAAATCCCAAGATTTGGTGTTGGGAAAAGAAGGGGGAAAACCAGCTAGAAAGTCTCCTTTTCATGATGACAAAGTTGACATCTTTTTTTTGTATCAATTTTGGTGTACTGAGTTGGAAAGGCACGTTATAACTGCCCTTTTTTTCCATCTCATGCCCACATCGTTGATTTCAGACTACGTAATGACAATAACATAATCATTGTCCACGTTAAATCATCATGCGTTTTTTCTTTCTTTTTTACTGTATTATGTAGAGTAGAGAACAGTTCGACTGATTTTTGTTTTGAATTTTTGATCGATAGCCAATCTACAATCTTCATCTCCAATAACATAGTTAAATCTGTTGTTTGTGTAAGAATTCACTCACAATTCTTGGCTACGTCACTCAGTTAACATGCTTGTGTAATTTTATTTTTTATTTATTAAAGTAATAAATTTGTGTTCATTCTCTTGGAATATGCTTTTTCATCTTGGCAAATGCTAAAATCAGCCCAAGAGGTGGAGGATAGTGAGATACACGCGCCCACTTTTTCATAGAATTTGTCGTCAGCTCAGTACACCTGTCAAGCGGTACTGAAATGCTTATCTTTCAGACTTAAACGACCAAATTAACCACTACTCCCCTCCCCTAGCAAAAGATAGTACTGCTCCAAGCACACCCATTTGGAGACCCGTCCCCGTAGAATTCACAAGACATAACAACCCACTCCACTTCGACGTTCCCTTCCATATGTTCTCTGTTTTTTCTAAATGTATTCAATATTTCAACCTTCGTCAACATTGCTCGTTGATTCAGATTCAAATTTTTTTATAACTCAGATATTCAGACTTGCTTACGCTTTTCTTGACTAATCCTAGAACTTAATTCTACCTCCCACTTGCGTAGAGCCCAAAATTTTCAAATTGTCCACAAAAATCAGTTTCATCATGATTTTTAATTTATATTTCTAATTCTAATTAAAAAAATTAGACAATTGCCGTTCAGAAAAAATTAGACAATTAAATCAGTTGGAAATTTATTAAGATTTGAAGACCATTAAATGAAGAAATGAATAATTGATTGAAGCGCTTATAATTAGTCGATTGAGTTAATTTCTTAAAGTAACTTTAAAAAATTATTTGACAATTCAATTTCTTTATGTGAGATTTAAGGTGGGCGAACAAGGGGATCAATACTTCAACCCATCGGTTCCCATAGCAGATTGAGCTGATTTTTTACGGACCCATTCAATTTTTGAATCGCTCCGTCGAGACTCTAAATGGTGATGATTTGGATTGAAAAGTAGAATAGTAATTTTTTTTTTTGTCTTTATTCAAAAAAAATCGTATTTGTTAGTTTTGTATCAAACTTTTGAGACTTATTGATTCATATCGGTGAGAAGAATCGGAAAAGTAAAAATTTTGGTCAAAACTCATAAATTTTTTAAAAAAGAAAAAAATAAGTAAAAAAAAAATTGTCTTATTGACTTTTTTTTTTTATTCAAAAAATTATGAGTTTCGATCAATTTTTTTTTACTTTTTCGATTAAATCACAAAATTTTGACGCAAAACAAACGAATGCAATTTTTTTTAATAAGGACAAAAAAATAAGTCACTCAACTTTTTAATCCGAACCCACTTGCGCATCGATAGTGTATGAATTTCACTAAAGAAATTGATTTTAGTACTCCAAAAATTGATGGAAAGGTTCTAAAACAATGTCGTTTTGTATATTAACACCGTTCAATTTTGGAGCTCCTCCATCAATTTTTGGGTGCCTAAATCACAATCATTTCGCCAATTTACTTATAATAAGGGAGAACAGTTTTTGAATCATCTCTCTATAAATTCTAACCATTGATTTGCTTCATAAATCTTACGGCTCTTCCTCTCTCTCTCAATAATATTAATTGCACAATTGCAACTAATTAGATCTCATATTGTGCCGTGTCTTCGGACACGGACAAACCCTAGTTCACTTATAAGATTAACATAACAGTAAAGGGTATAATTGTCAGTTCAAAAGCATGAATCACTTGTTTTAAATAGGGTAAAAGAAGATAGAAGACTGGGGTGTCAGTTATGCATTGGACGGCGAAAAAGTTTAATTTTAAACTCCGCCCAGAAGGCGGATAATAGCACAACCGTTTCATCTTCTACAATTGGATCAAAAGTAACGAGGAGATAGTTAATGTTTGTACTCCTAGTTGTTTTTATCAAGAGATTAATCATTAGTGACAATAACCTCATCATTGCCCAGCAGGTAAATCATATCGATCATGCGTTTTCTTTTTCTTTTTCTTTTTTGGTCAAACGGAAGATCATGCGTGTCCTTTCTTTCTCTTTTTTTCACTAGAAGAACAGCTCGACTGATTTTTACTGGGTTTTTGGGTTTTGATCCAGTGTTTTTACAACTCAATTTTGATTTGTTTTTGTGCTTGGATGATCACATGTTAATTGGTAGTATCTAATAAACACGATTTCTAATCTCTCTTATCCGTTGCGATGAGACCTACGATATGAACAAAACAAATTATCGACGTCGGCCCGGCAAGAAATCTGAAAATGGCCAACTACATGGAGTGCAATTTTGAACAAAACTATCGAGAAGACGACTTTTTGGTTTTTTTTTTCCTTAATAATTAACTAGATATTTCGATTAACTTACCCGCACCTCGACTAAGGTTAACTCAAGGCAAGAGCCATACAAAGAACAGAGGCCAAGGGAATGGTAAACTCAAGGTAATCTATCTTTCAGGAAAAAAAATATATATTGCACTTGGCCACACAAACTATTATTCTTGGCCGCAAATAATTTCACACGCCGTATTTGAGCATATATCAAATACATAAGAGCGTAATGTAAGTGTTTTCAGCGAAAGTTAACCTTAACATAAACTATTCGTGGTCAAGATTGATCAGAATGATAATCTTGATTAATAGGATAATTACCCTCGTGGGACGTTATAATAAGTCATGTTCTTTGTTTCACTTATAACCATGTGAGCCGCATGAGAAAGTAGACTCTCATTGTTCCCAATAGATCTACTTTGATTAAAGAGAGCGAAACGCAATTTTACTCCTAATTTTGTCGGTGCTCAGGTGGATAACAGCACCAAGTTGTTTTTAATCTCTACATTAATTAGCTAAACACATGTTAATCACCACATACTGTTACCTTTTTTGTTGGTCATAATGAAAAAGAAAAACAAGAAACCTGGTTCTCTTACCCACCACATAAATCCAGTAAGACCCCTCCGCTCCCGCTCGTAATCCTCAATTCGCCTAGGTTGAGATGTTTTAGGACGACGAATTTTCTTATATTTGTGCTCTTGCTCGTTTACTCGCACACACTTTTTTAGGACTTCAAATTAAGTCTTACCCCATACAAAATTCCCGGCACACCCTACCCTCATACCACTTCTCTAATAGTACAATATCTTGGCAAAAGTTTACAATAATTCTCCAGCTACGTACTCATTCGAAATGTAAGGTACATATAGATTCAACTTTAGTAAATTAATGAATCTGAATATAAGATTGATTCTCATTCATACGTACCGATTTTAAATTGACCCTCTGTTACTAAATGGTAGATTAATCCATATACATATAAACTGACGTGAACTGCTTGTGATCGTATTTATTCATAGCGATTTTAGACCACGCATTCTCATTCAAAAAGTGAGATGATGCATTCTGTAAGTGAGGGGAAAGTCTACAATACATATTCTTTAAAAGTATGTACTATACGCATCTATTGTATAGTTTATTCATACGGAGTAATATTTTGGTGTATTTCGTAACTTTTGTTCTGAAGTTCATAACCTTTCAGCAATAGGATTCGTAACAATTTCAATATGATTCATAATATATATTTTGGTGCATCTCAAAACTTTTATACTAAAAAAATCTTAACTCTTTAGCAATAGTATTCATAATGTTTAGAATTCATAACATTTTCGCTAGGATTATCTCTTAACTTTTGTACTAAAAATCGTTACTTTTCAAAAATATGATTTATAATATTTCTTTTATAAATCATAAAATTTTAGAGATGCATATGAAACACTCCCAAATAAGGGTAGGTCGAGTAGGTTTGGTAAGCAGTCACGTCTAAAGATGTGCCGAAATGTTCCTTGGAAGTGATCGCAATGAAGTCTTTCGATTCATGATTGAACTACCATCCATGTGTTGATCATTCGCTGGGGTTTTGTAATAAAGTCCTTTCCCGCATTCATAAAAAACATTGAAACAACCAATAAAGTGCACATGCTTGAGTAGAGCAATCAAAGAATGCATCCAAGTGCTCGTGGTCCCCTTTCTGATGTAGATTTTCTTATAAGTAGTCATATACGCATGCACCTCTCGATTAATCCTCATGAACCAATTCCACCGGACCACCGCCCTCATGCATGGTCTCAATTTGAATATGAGTAAAGCTCTGAATGTATTGAGCCAAGTGAATTGATAGCACTTGAAAAGTTTTAAACTCATAATTTTAGAAAGAAATAGATTTTAAGTTTCAGGGCTTGACCACTAGGTGGCTTCCCTTTTTTAAGAAGATTGGTTGCTAATTGATAGAAAATTAACGTTTGAAAGCCTGAATAAATGATTAATGTTAGGAATCAATCTTTTTGTTTGGACTTGAGTAAATTTCCATTAAAGCTGGAATTTCTGTGTAAAACTTGAACTTGTAAATGGGACACTAGGACCCTACGAGAGAATAATGGTACCCCGTCCTGCAAAAATGGTTCACTGCAAAAATGTGTTATTTTCAAATAAAAAAATATCCATGCATAAGTGTTTAAGTAATTTTCTGAACATCAAATTAAAAAACTAATTGAGATTTTTAATTTGGTGTCAAAACAATTTTAAATTTTTTTACACATGCACTCTATTTTTATTTAAAATTTATACATCTTTTCGTGATCAACTATCTTTGCCGACAGAGGCAGTAAATCTTTGAGAAAAGTTGGATCAAATCTTAGGAAACCGGACCGGAAAAGACATTTTAGTGTCTTTATGTTGCTATGTCTATGAATTCCCTCGGGGAGAAAAAAGTAAAGGAAAAGAAATGCAGTACAAGAGGCAACTCTTTGGGTCATTGTTTGTCTATTTTACTTACAGTCGACGAATCGACTAAGAGTTGATGAGCGTGTTGGAAATGTGGGTGTTTGTGGTGGTGGAGTTTGGTTCCTTGCCGTATTTCAGAACTTCTTTGGAAGCAAACTTAATGAAGTGAATGGAGATGGAAGAAGAACAACAAAATGGACTTTATTATTCCTCGAGATAGAAGTCAATCGATTATGAAAGCACAATCGAACAGACAGTTACGTTACAAGCTACTCCTAGAGCAAGAAATGTAAAGTACAGATAAAAGTAGAAGCCTTTGGACGATTGATTGGGGGGGCTCTAATATCTTCTATTCTTGTATTTATAGGCTGTCATCGACTTGAAATTCAAATCATATGGAATTCCCTCCTTCGATTTGAATTAAGTTGCTCCATGCTCCATATTCTTGCTCCAATATCTGCATGAGGCGGTTACTTCTCCATGATCTCACATGTTCTCAACGTTGTAATTACTTCAACTGCCTGCTTGCATTAACTGTTATGCCCACGATCTGTATGTGACGCATATTCTGAAACATGTTCAGTTTAATATCAACCGTCGATCAGTCCACTTGATTTTTCCTTAACAAGCTTCATACTGCATTTTATTAATTAGTCTAAAACGTGTTGACACGTGTAACATTCTGACCCAATCGATCATATGAGACTAAATACTAAAATATGGTGTAAACAATGCCCCCCTATTTACCTGAGTTAAATATTAACTTTGGTAAATATTTCTCTTAGTAACTTACCACCTATATAAGGCAGAGCACTTCAAATTTTTAGGGCACGAATCGAGCTTTTCCCTCACAAAAATTCTGAAACAACTTTCAAACCCTAAAATAGCTCTCAAATGGCACCGAAATCCAAACTACAGATTGTCAGTGATCCAATTGAAGATCCGGCTACCGAGTCAGCGGCGGAGGAGTCCTTCCGATTCCCTGAGTCGTACCGAAATGGGGTTAATCAGAGCACCCAAGTCCTGATTCCTGACGATAACGTCAGTTCTCACTGTATATTGGGTCCAGTTTTCTCGTCAGCTCTTCCGGATGGCTTTCCGAAGGTTTACCCAGTGGGGGAACGTGATCCACTCCTTCTACAGCTGCCATCGCTGGAATGGTCAGGCTGGGACAAGAACACCTGCCTTCGTTCCTGGCCTTATACCGTCGAAATGGGATGGGTAGACTGGGTAAGGCGCATGATGAAGTTTCTTTTTGAGGATTGGAAGACAATGGGGATTCGTGAGACAATCGAGCTCTCACAATTCCCCTTGGACATGAATCTTGAACTCTTAGCTGCTGCCGCCTGTTTCTGGTCCAAATCATCCAATGCCCTAGTTCTACATTATGGCTTACTGTCTCCGACAGTTTTGGATATCTCTAATTTGACCGGCCTCCCTTCCTTAGGCCGTGAGGTAAATGCCCTACTTTCTCCTGATCCATATGATCCCCCATTCATTGTTCCATCAGCTGGGGTTCGTTATTCGAAATGGCTTAAGATTCATTTCAAAGCCAAAGCATCTGGACCCTGTTTTCATGAGAAGGTTGCATTTTATCTGTTTTGGATTTGCCGATTTCTTATGGCAGTTCTTGGGCTTAAGGTTACCAAAGAATACCTTAACTTGGCCATCTGTATGGCCCAAGTAAAAAGATTGGCCCTTGCCCCATTTGTTCTAGGATCCCTGTATAAGGGTTTATTTACCTTTGTTGACAAGAAGATAGCAGATTCTTGTGGTGGTCCTTTTTGGATTTTTCAAGCTTGGTTGTATGCATACTTTCCCCAACTGAAACCGAAGCTAAATAATCCTCTTCGATCGGATGAAGCCTTACAAGCACGTCGTAGTTATGCTGAATACTTCTTAGGTTTTCTGACTCAGACAGAGGAGTCATCCTTTCAAAGGTACTTCACCTTCTTCTATGAAGATAACAAAAAGAATTGGCCTGTTTTCTATCCCGATAAATTCGAATATGCATCTGAACGATTAAGGCCATGTTTTGAGGATATTCCACCAGCCTCTCCCCAGCTTGCAGAGAAAATGACTCAATCTAAACGGTTATTCTGGGCCAGCATCCTTCTTCCAAGACTTATTCCGGTTGGCTTTGCCCTAAATAATACTCCTTTTGGGAACTATGGTTTTGAAAATTATTCTCCTTGTCAATGTGCCAGACAATTTGGCCTTGCACAAGGCATTCCAATGCCTTTTGTTCACCCCAACATTGCTGAGATGGCTTCAAGCAGGCCAACGATTAAGGCCAAGGACTCACAAATGATATCCTTGATGGTCAGCAATTTTCAACATCGTGTGAAAGCCTTTCAGTTCATTGACTTTAAGACCAATATTGTGACCCTGCCTGCTTTTGATGAATGGTGGTTAACTATGAGAGCCCTTTATTTCAGTGTTCCACTTTCAGACTGCCTATACAAGCTTGATCCTGAATACAAATACCTCCAGGATAAGGCTGGTAAGCACAGCTATTCATTGATTTGCAATTCAATTAGTCATGCTTCTACTAATCATTGAGATATTGTTTCCTTGACAGAGATAACAGCTCGACTGCCTGATGAACCTTTTAAGGCCATTGTGCCTCATGCAGGAGCAGTTCCCATATCATCTGTGCCAAGCGGGAACACTAGGAAAAGGAAAGCTTAATCGATTAAGGACTCCGAAACCAGGCCACGGACGCGGACTCTCAAAATCACATCAGGTGTGAGCCAAAAGGTTTCTAAAAGTCCTTCCACTGGTAGATCTAAAAGACAAGTTGGTGAAGTATCTACCTCCACAAAGCAATCAACAAGAAAGCCCACCAAAAAACAAAGCTCGAGTGACAAAGAGTTGGCTCCAAGGGTACATTCTTATCTTCTCTTTTCCCTTATTGTCTTTTCAAAAGCCTTTCTATTCTCATTTTCTTTCTTTTACAGAAAGGCAAGGGAACCAAAATTGTTGATGCCTTTGAAGAAATGGAAGAAGAATAGGAAAATTCTTCAAAATCCTCACAAGTTCAGAAATCCTCCTTTTCAGCAGGAGAGACAATTGACACCGAATTGGCAATCGATCAATATGAATCTTTTGATACAGCAGTATCAGATCCTTTGGGTCAGGCTGACTGGTTGCCAGAATTACAGGAACAACTGCTACACCAAGAAAATCCTTTGCTGCAGGATGACAGTCCTTTTATGCAGGTTGGTGAGGGCTTGGTTCTGATGCCAAATGTTGCTGAGCTTGGTGTACAATCCATTCGACAACCCATTGTCACAACAACTAATCCTGCAACAGATGTGGTCAATGCTGTACCAGGGCGGAAGACCACTGTTGACCCCAATCCCCAACAAACTCAAAAAATTGATTTAAATCAACAGGGCGACGGTAGGGAGGAAATGATTTCTCCACGGGTGGCAAATGTACCTAATTTGGAGGCTCCATCAGCACCAATCGAAAAGGATTTGGAAAAGAAAGGACCAGTAGAGGGTCCTGTTCAGATTGCCCCCATTGCCCAAACTAGTCCTAACCAAGGAGGTGGACAAGGGGCAGAGGATGTGGCCTCTAGTCCTTCTGGTAATCCCTTTGGGAATCAAGTCCTATCACCAGCAGGTATGATCCCTGCAAGTATTCCAAAGGTCCTTGCTCTAAACACATCTCCACGCTCAGTGAACAAAACGGCAACAAATCCTGTGGGTGTTGAGGATTCTGCTCACGTTAAGTCTTCTAGTGATTCATTGGACCATCTGATGGAGGAGATAGAGTCGACTTCTCAAGTCTTTCGATCCCTCACTGAAGTTTCAGAATTCAGTAGCTCTTTCTTCTTCCTTCAATTCAGTGCAGAGACCCAGAAAGAAATCCAAATATTCTTTGACTTCCTAAAGCTTCCTTTTGAGGAATTAATGACAGTAAAGTCCACAGATTTTAGTGCCTGTGTTGAATCCCTGTCACAAAGGCATGTTTTCCCCCTCAGGGAACAAATCATCCTGGAAAATTATGCATCATCATTAGGTGACAACATCAGCCTCTTTCAATATTACCAGCAGGAAATAAGTCAAAAGCAGGACTTGATTGGTAACCTTTCCAACTTGACAGTGAAGTTATCGAATATGCATGCTGATGCTTCGACTTTAAAGTCGAGACTCGTGGCTATTGATCAGGAAGAAAAGGAATTGTTACACCGATTGGGTCAACTGCAGACTGAGAAAGGAAATCTTCTGGTAACAGTAGGCCAACTTGACAAAGACTTCAAGCACTTAGCAGAGGAAGGCAAAGGAGTCTCAGTACATGTCTCTGCTGCCCGTGAGGACTTGCAGAGAAACAGAGTTAAATGTGATGAACTTGTAGTTAAATGGAAGGCTTTTAGGTCCTCCTTTCTGCATGATTGACTTTAGTTTTGCAGTCAATCGACTAGTCTTGTCAGTACAAAATTATAAGTACTTTTGTTTGCTGTTTATTTTCTACCTATCAGCAGGTGGTATGCCAAAACTTATGAATGGCAACTTGGAACGAGTGTTAGGCCTTCCATGGCCCTTCTCGTACTTATTGTTTGGGATGATTTTTCTTACACTAATGTTTGGATTGGATCAAGGAAATACTCACATGTTTGAGTTAAGGACTAAACTCACATAAATGTTCACATAAGAATAAATAGGAATAAACCTTACATAATTGGTTCGTATTCCTTTACTTACAAATGTGATGTGAGCAAACTATACAATCAGAACCCTTGATCCCTATATATTCGGATCGTGGGCACCTATAATCATGGCAATACCACGTCATGATTATGGTGACGTTTCCCTTCTACTTTTAGGGAACACGCACAGTAATAAATGACAGTTAAGTACAACAAATAATGCCGTGCTGCAGCATTTCAGCTGCTTTACTTTGGGAAACTACAATTGAGAGCCCACTAACCCTATCAGCTGTCACGTCTCTTAATTTCCCCTCAGGGTAACCGTCCACGACCTACGTCTTTGGATCTTCCTGGTCTATAAATACTAACACTGAGGGTAAGTTCAAACACTTGTGCTTCTACATTATGGCCACCAACGTCTCCTCTACTCCTCTTTCTACACAAATCACCCCGGCTCATATCAAGTAATTGGCCATCGAGCTCTCGTGGGCACTCATGGAAGATCATAATGAGTGCAAACGAAGGATTCAGGCTATCCACGATCGAGTGGAGGGCATGGCGCTTCGATTGGAAAAGATGGAGTCTGCCATCAAACTTGTGGTGGCCAACTGGGACACCATCGACTACAAGCCTCCTTCGATTGATCCTGCTGACATCAGGTCCTCCATGGCTGGTACCTCTGGTCAGTGGAAAGAATGGCCTAAAGAATAGGCCTTCTTTTGTGGGGGAGTCCTGATGTGGTTTTCTTTGTTCGATCTCACTTGAGATCTTTTTCCTTTTTGTAGGTTGGTTCCCACAAGGGGTTTTCTTTTTGTTCTGTTAGATCCTTCCTGGGATCTTTTCCTTTTCTGTTAGATCCTTTTGGGACCTTTTGCTTTTCTGTTAGATCCTTCTTGGGATCTTTTGCTTTTGTTTGGACTTTCTCTTGTAATGCTGCCCTACGCATGGGCAGCTTCTGATTATGAAATGGAAGATTTTGTTTTAACTCATGTTCTCCCACATAGACGGAAAATAATGCTTCAAATATTTACCATTAATGGTCCTTTCATGAAGGACCCCTTCGATTGATGCCAAATGATATGCACCTCCCCGTAAGACTTGGGCAATACGGAAAGGACCTTCCCAATTTGGAGACCATTTCCCGAATCTCCCCTTCTTTCTTTTTGAATCGATTGGGAGGATTGTTTTCCACACTAAGTCTCCAACTGCGAAAGATTTTTGTTTTACCCTTTTGTTGTAAGCCCTTTCTGCTCTTTTCTTTTGGGCTTGAATTTGGTTTAGGGCGTGTAACCTTTTTTCTTCCAATCCGTCGATGTCCAAAAACATTGCTTCCTCATATTGCAACTCGGGATCATAATGACGTGCCACCCTTAGAGATTGAACATTAATTTCGACTGGCAAAATCGCTGCGTGCCCATAGACTAATTCGAACGGAGTTACCCTAGTACTATCTCTTTGTGATGTTCTGTATGCCCACAATACTCTGGGCAACAGATCATGCCATTCTCTTGGGTTATCATCGATTACCTTTGCCAAGGTGTTCTTTATAATTTTGTTAGTCGATTCGACTTGCCCATTGGCTTGGGCATAATACGGAGTCGAATTCAAAATCTGTATTCCATATTTTTGTGCATACTCGATAACTTCTCTACCATTGAATACAGATGCTTGATCAACAGTAATAGTTTCAGGAATTCCAAATCTACACAAAAGATATTCCTCAATAAAATCAATCACTTGTTTTTGTGAAACACCTTTTAAAGGTATTGCCTCCGTCCATTTTGTAAAATAATCAGTTGCTACTACCACAAATTGGTGCTGTAATGAAGACGCTGGGGGGATTTCTCCTATCATATCGATTGCCCAACCTCTGAACGGCCAAGGTTTGATAATCGATTGCAACTGACAAGCAGGTATCCTTTGGATAGGTCCATGCTTTTGACATTGTTGGCAACCTTTAGCATACTGAATACAATCAGCTCGGATGTTTGGCCAATAATACCCGTGTCTCTTAATTAACCATCTCATTTTATTACCAGCTTGGTGGGCACCATAGGTTCCTTCATGAACCTCTCCCATGATCCTCATCGATTGGTCTTTGCTAACACACAACAGTAGTAGACCATCAGAAGTTCTTCTATACAAATCCTGTCCTAACAGAACATAATTGATGGATCTGCATTTGACAATCTTTTCTACCTTCTCATTAGGATTCAGAAGATAATTCTTTATTGGATTCATCCAATCATCAGAAACGTCAATTACCAACACATCCAATCGATCTTTTTCCCTTTCCTCTGAGAAGGGTAAAAACCTTTTTTGGATTCTGATCACTCTTTTCGTGTCCCCTTCAGGAATTTTAACTCCCGAAGCTGCTTGGGCCATTTGATTGGCCTCACTATTTTGAAGTCTCAAGATATGCTGAAAACATATCTCGTCAAAGTTTTGAGTAAGACGTCGAACTTTTTCAAGCTGTAAATTCAATAATGGGTGATTGCACTTATAATGCCCTGTAACTTGTCGAATGATCAATTGTGAATCCCCAGAGACTTTCAGATATCGTACATTCAAATCTTTTGCTATTTCCAAGCCTATGATTAAGGCCTCATATTCTGCTTGATTATTCGTCAAAACTCTAATCTCATCAAGTTGGAAGGAGAATTGCAACATTTCTCCCTTTGGAGATGTCAAAACAACACCTGCCCCAACTCCATTGTCTGTTTTTGAACCATCAAAAGACAATTTCCAAGGTCTGAGTTCCAAAAAATGCACTTCAAAGGTATCCTCTTCCAGGGGTAAATTTGGATGCTCAGATAGGAAATCTGCCAATGCTTGTCCTTTTACTGCCTTTTGAGGCACGTATTCAAAGTCGTACTCGATTAGGGCTAATATCCATTTCCCTTGTCTCCCTCTTAAAATGGGCCTAGACAAGATATACTTTATTATATCGGTTTGGGAAATGATCTTTACCCTAGCTGGCAAAAGGTAATGCCTTAACTTAATTGCTGAAAAATATAATGCCAAGCAAATCTTTTCAACACATGAATACCTTCCTTCACAATCATTTAACCTTCTGCTTAGGTAATAAATTGATTGCTCTCGGCCTTGTTCATTATCCTGGGCTAACAGGCTTGCAATCGAACGGTGTGTTGCTGATATATATAGCTTCAATGGTTTGCCATTTATTGGAGGCATCAGAACGGGAGGCGTTACCAATGATTGTTTTAAAATATCAAAAGCTTTCTGATGCTCTTGTTCCCATTTGAAATCCTTTTCTAACTTCAATTTTAATAATGGGGAGAATGCCATTGTTTTCCCAGATAAATTGGCAATAAATCTTCGAAGGAAATTAATCTTTCCCAAGAACTGTTGGAGCTCTTCTTTATTAGTTAGGGCTTGCGCTTTCAAGATAGCATCAGCCTTAGTTTTATCAATCTCAATTCCTTTTTGATGCACCAAGAATCCTAAAAAATTTCCTGCTGTAACACCAAATGCACATTTCAAAGGATTCATCTTTAAATTGTAATGCCTCATCCTTTCCAGAGTCTGTTCAAGATGATGCAAGTGCTCATCAACTGAATTTGACTTTACAACAACATCATCTATATAAACTTCCAAGAATTTATGTAGAAAATCATGAAAAATCAAATTCATAACTCTTTGATAGGTTGCTCCTGCGTTTTTTAATCCGAAGGCCATAACCACCCACTCGAACGTCCCTATGTATCCAAGACATCTAAATGCTGTTTTATGTGTATCTTCTTCTGCTATATATACTTGATTATAGCCAGCATTACCATCCATGAAGGACAGCATTTGATAACCTACCGTTGCATCGACTAGCAAATCAGCAACAGGCATTGGATACTCATCCTTTGGTGATGCGGTATTTAGGTCTCTGAAATCAACACAAACTCTAACTTTCCCATTTTTCTTTAACACTGGGACCACATTTGAGACCCATTCAGCATATTTGACCGGTCGAATGAACTTTGCCTCGAATAAACGTTCCATTTCTTTTTTTACTTGGGGAAGAACGTCATCTTTCATTCTCCTGGGTGCTTGTTTAAAAGGTACATAATTCTCTTTTATAGGTATTTTGTGCTCGACTAAAGATCTATCTAAACCTGGCATTTCATCATAACTCCAAGCAAAGCAATCTTTAAATTTACGCAACAAATACTTGAACTTCTTCTTTATTTCATCAGGCAAAGTGGCATTTACATACGTGATCTTAGGATCTTCTGGAGTTCCTAGATTTACTTCTTCCGTGGGATCTTTCACTTGGGCCCCATCATCATCCAGCTTAGCCGGTGCTGGTTTCAAGTCTGCTAGACCTAACTCTTTCATGTTTAATGGGCTATCATCAAAAACACATTCAGCCCAATTACAAGAAATAGGCTCGTCTGCCTGCAACTTTCTGTCAACAAGAAAAGAAAACAACCTCCTAAAAGTGGCTTTAACAGTAGCCAACTCTTCACTTCCTGTATTGAATAACTTTCTAAACATTAAAAACCTTTTGGTCGCTTTTGACAGGCCTTGATATAATGTTAGGCCTGGTGAAATCTTTGCTTAGCTCCTGGAATCCTTCCTTAATGTATGTGAGGAATTGACTCTCAGTTACCCCAACTTGGTTAAATCAGACTTCTGAGTCTTCTATCCTTGTTGGCCACAAATGTTCGTTGTAGAGATCTGCTTCGATATTATTGGTCTCTGTTTTGAATGGATGTCGATCTGCCCAAAAGACCTCCATTCCTGTTGCTTCCTCCTGCTTCAGAAAGATCAAAGCCTGATGCAAAGAAGATGGTACACAACTATTTATATGGATCCAATCCCTGCCTAGCAAGGCATTGTAATTAGATGAAGAATCGATTACAAAAAACATTGCATTCATCTTCCTAGTCCCAATTTGCAGTTGTAAAGATATAACCCCCTTAGCAGGAGAACATCCTCCAGCGAAGTTGCCCACTGTGACTTCTGTTGGGATCAAATCATCATCAGTTTTGTTCAAGACTTTCAACATCCTAGAGGGTAATATATTGACTACTGCCCCATTATCGACCAACACTTTTGAAATAGGCTGGCCATTCATATGCAGTTTAATATATAATGGTCTCAAATGCCTTATGGAGGCATCATCAGGTGTTCTAAGAACCACGATACTGTTTCCGTGTTCATCCATCTCGACGTTAATGGGTTGTGACTGAGAATGCTTCTCTTTATCCATTATTTTTACAATCGATTGGGTGGTATCTTCGACGTCACCTGCCAAGTTCATAGGCTGATTTGGTTTTACCTTGAACTGCTTTGGCAGAACTAAAATCATATTACATTGATAATTTATAGGTACTGACCCGAATTGGATTGCGGCCAGACTTTCACCAAAGGTTGCAGATCTCTGCGGAGATGGGGAAACATCTTTGATCAGGTCTTCTTGTTCTGAACCCTCGTCAAAGAGATCATTATCGTCTGCTTCCATGAGTTTCTGGAATTCCTCCATTTTCTTCTTCAAGCTCTGCTTCAACTCTTTCCTACCCTTTGGTTGGGCAGTCGACTAGGGAGAAATTGCAGCATCACTTTCTTGCCCCCCATGCTTGAGAGTTGGTTTTCTCTGCACACTGGCTTCTCCTTGCTCTCGGGTCCACACCATGTTTGAAACCTTTGATGGTTCCACTCTTTCTCGTGGTGCAAAAACATGGTCCCATGGATCACCATAAGCCCTGGCTGCAAATTTCCTTTGAAGCCTCCTCTTCTGTGAACTGGATACTTTGGTATACCAACCCTCTGCTGGAAATTTTGGGTGGTTAAGCGTGCTCCAATCCTCATGATCATGATTAGGCGGCATTATCATCCTGAGTTGGTGCAACCCACGTCCATAAAGTCCTCTTCCTCGTGGTCCAAAACCTCTTCTGGAACCAACACCCCTTTGATTAGGGTATCTCCCTCGATTGGGAAATTGGTACCCTATTGCTTCAAGGTCTTGGCAAGAAGGTACCCCGGGCCTTGCAGGCACCACTGGGTGTCCTCTGAATAAGAATGGTCCATCATCTGGCCCATAGCAATGCTCTCACTCTATTTTGTTAAAAAGCCCTGGATCTATGCCTTCATAAATCAGTTTGGCTCCAACATACATTTGAAGATCGTTTCCCCCCATTGTGTTGAACCTCAGTCCGGACTTGGAGAATGCACTTTTTTGCTCCTTTTCTGCTATGATTGCTTCTCCATACTGGACCTCATGTCCACACCTGATACAGAGGTAATCGTTTGGGAACCTGGAAGTATGAGACTTTGCTGACTCTTCTTCAGTCTGCATTTGATCTTCATCCCTCTGCTTTTGTTTCTCAATATTAGAACCCAGCCTTTTAGCTAGGCCGGCCGTCACCATGTTCACTTCAATCTTTGGAAACGGATTGGATTCAATACCCATCTGGTCCTTGTCACCTTTAGCATATTGCAGCAATCCCTTCTGGATCAAATCCTGTACACAATTCCGAAATGTGACACAATTGTTAGTATTATGCCTAAATGAATTGTGCCATTTGTAGTATTCTTTTCCTTTTCTATCTTTATCAGAAGGAATAATATGCCCAGGACTGAGGGTGATAAACTTTTGTTTTAACAGTTCATCAAATATTTGGTCAGCTTGTGCTAAGTCAAACGAATACTGTCTATAATTTGCTTGCCCCCCACGCCTATTGGGTTGGGATGAAGGCATATTCATTGGTTTTTCTGCTTTAACCAGAGTGTCACAAATTATGGGGGTCTTTCCTACAACTTGTGCTACATCGATTTCAATATCTCCTTCTACATCTTGGTAATACGTTCCTAGAGATGTATTCTTTAATTGCTCTTCTTCCTGTAGAATAGCTTCAAATTGGGATGCTCTCATAGAAAGCTCAAATAGATCTTTGAAATTAGATCCATTAAACTGCTTTTTAAAGTTAAACTCGAGACCATCCTGAGCTATTCGAACTATCTCAGTCTCTGGCACATTACAGTGGCACTAGTTTTTTAATCTCTTAAACCTAGTTAAGAACTGTTCTGCCGTTTCATTTGGCCTTTGTTTTAACTTAGCCAAATCAGCAATCGAAACCTCTGGTTCGTGCCTAAAGTATTGAGCATGAAATTGTTCTTCCATATCTTGCCACGTATGAATGGAATTTGCAAGTAAACTTATGAACCACGTGAATGCTGTTTTAGTTAATGAATGCGGGAACAATTTCAATTTAAAAACATCATCCAAGCCTAGTTCGCCTAACTGCAGGCAAAACCGGCCCACATGTTCGATTGTTGATTGGTTTTCCATACCACTAAAGAGTGATAACTCAGGTATTTTATATCCCCTTGGTAAAGGCACACTGTCAACCCAATGTGGGTAAGGCTTCCTAAAGATAGGTTTCTCTACCCTGCGCAGCCCTGGTTCGTATACATCTTGAATGACTTCTAATATTTGTGCCCTGTTAATATTCATGGGATCTGGGGCTCTAAGAACATTTGGTACGTGAGGTTGTACGAAAGGAACGTTCTGACCGTTTCCATTGCCATTATTTGGCAAATTGTGAACGTACTGACCATTATTTCCATTATTTGACACAGCTGGCATAGTATGGTACGTGTAATTGCCATGATTTGGCACAGTTTGTGCAGAACTGTATATGTGCTGACCATTGTTCATAACATGGACCCCTGTGAAACCATTTTGAGGATTCTGACTAGGATTGATACCATTAGTTTGACCATTCCCACTACTGTTTCGAGCTTCATATATAGATGGAACATTCTGATAAAAACTGGTTGGCCTTGCGGACTGTAAAGCAGTTGGAGCTACAAATGGTCGACTATGCATATTCATATTTGAGTCAAATACCGGATTTGAATATACCTGTTGAGGGGCCTGTCTAAGCAAATCACCGGTTTGCAACTGTTCATGAACTACATCATTTGCATCAACATCTATGATAGATGGAGGTGTAACCACCCTTCTCATTAGGGTAATCAATTCCTGTGCCGCTCCGTCTTCTGGGTTAGACAAAACTTGTGCCAACTGCCTGGAAAGGCTCTGTATATCCGTTGGCGCACTCAAGCCATTTCCTTGGCTATTCTCTGGCATCCTTTGTTCAGGATGCATCACATCGTTTTGGGTTTCCAAGCCTTCATTCTGAGGCTCTGTTGGTCGATCGCCTTGCTTTCTTGTTGCCGGTGCCATTACTTCCAAATTAGTAAGAGCCCTCCTTCTAGCGCCAAAATTGTTTGTCTATTTTACTTACAGTCGACGAATCGACTAAGAGTTGATGAGCGTGCTGGAAATGTGGGAGTTTGTGGTGGTAGAGTTTGGTTCCTTGCCGTATTTCAGGACTTCTTTGGAAGCAAATTTAATGAAATGAATGGAGATGGAAGAAGAACAACAAAATGGACTTTATTATTCCTCGAGGTAGAAGTCAATCGACTATGAAAGCACAATTGAATAGACAGTTACGTTACAAGCTACTCCTAGAGCAAGAAATGTAAAGTACAGATAAAAGTAAAAGCCTTTAGGCGATTGATTGGGGGGGCTCTAATATCTTCTATTCTTGTATTTATAGGCTGTCATCGACTTGAAATTCAAATCATATGGAATTCCCTCCTTCGATTTGAATTAAGTTGCTCCATGCTCCCTATTCTTGCTCCACTATCTGCACGAGGCGGTTACTTCTCCATGATCTCACATGTTCCCAACGTTGTAATTACTTCAACTGCCTGCTTGCATTAACTGTCATGCCCACGATCTGTATGTGACGCGTATTCTGAAACATGTTCAGTTGAATATCAACCGTCGATCAGTCCACTTGATTTTTCCTTAACAGGCTTCATACTGCATTTTATTAATTAGTCTAAAACGTGTTGACATGTGTAACATTCTGACCCAATCGATCATATGAGACTAAATACTAAAATATGGTGTAAACAACATGAATGTTACAACCTTTTCCCCTTTGATACTCGATCATCATTTATTCTCGAAGGAACAAATGGTAGCAAGTGGAGTACTGGAGTAGAGTGCAGTTGGAATCTCCTTAATACTCCCATGCACATAGGCATAGTTCGTTTTCCATCACTCCTCCCCCTCCTCAAGTCCCTTAGAATATAGTAGATTAAAATTAACGAATGATAAAAAAAAAAAAAAAAGAACAAATGGTAATTACATACTAGTGTTTGTCGAAGGAACAAAGTTTGAATGACTTATATTCGAACATTTAGTTATTATATAGTATAACTATAATCTATACCCGCAAATACAATCCAAGAAAGAATTCGATCTCTAAAAAAATCGCCGAGACTGCTTATAAGTTAAGAATGTGCAAACGAGGATGCGCTGGCCAAGTTGGTTAATTATAATGGTTCCAATTCAGACATGTACAAATGGAAACAAAGTTCAATTAATGGGCCGGTTGTGAGGATTGTCATACCCACAGCAAGAAGAATAAATCCAACACTTTCTTGCTTAATTGGAACAATATTTTCAAAGATTAGAACCTTGAGACTGTAAGCATCGCATATTAAGTATAAACCAATGCTAGCTAGCCATCGACTGAAAATAAATTACCTTCAGATTTGAAGATCTAGCTGGATTCTATTCTTTTGAATTTGTCGTTTTCCATTAATGGTGGGCAATTCTCTCAAGGAACATACTCCTACATAATGCTGTCAGAAATCTTTTCGGATGCGCTATTAATTTTTCAGCCTTTGGAAAAGGTCCACAAATATGGGCCGACTGTGGGTAGAGAATAATGTTTTACGAGTCCATATATTAATTGAATAGCTTACTGAGGTTCTGTGCAGTAATTGGTTTGTGTTTATGGGGTAGTACAATTTATGACACGAATTACTAATTGGTGAATTTAGCTTAGTCAATAATGCCGCGCGCGATGAACGAGTGACCATAAGCTCTGTTTAAGTGCTTGACGTGAAGTTAGCATATAACATGTTTGATCGTTTTGCCGAGCGTTGCAACTTGGCATCAGTTTATAGGTATGCAAATGAATGGCTTACGATCGAAAATCAATTCTCCTAATTGATATATCGACCCATGACCTTATACAAAAGAATAATAATATTTGGCTCATTTGCTTTATTGACATGTGGCAATGATCGATATAACTGGCCGAGCTTAAAGTAAGCTCACTATGAAAAGAATACTATGTTTTATGAACGTGAATATGGTTAGAAAAAGTAGAAAAAGTTGTCACCTGCTTTTCTTTCTTTCCTTTTTGAAATTTTAAATTTGGAAGATTATGCAATGACCGTCCAACATACTCGTGCTGTACAAAATCCCTTAATGAAGACCATTAAGTCATAAGTCGACAAGAACCATATACTGATGCAAGAATAACCAAAAAGCAGCCGTTGAGTACATTGGCTTTCAAATATGATCAATATCTTGGACTGAAAAGTTGTTCTTACACATTGTTTTTAGACTCTTTTAGATTAGAGACGGGATTCATTTACTGATGCTTATTTGCTTAATTTTCAATCTAAAAATTTAATAATGTTATTATTAAATACATAACTAGGTGGAGGTGAGGCACACTTGAGGAGCCAACGGCGTACTTGATCTTCGCCTAAATCGCATTTGGACTGTTGAGGATGCACCGGGGCGCACTTGAATTGCACATGAAGCGCACATTTGATCTGTGAAGGATGAGTCGGGGGCGCACTTGAATTGCACCTGAGACACACATTTGACTTGTTTAGCTTGCACCTAGGCGCAATTCAGGAGCACTTGATATGTCTAGGATGAGCTCAGGGAGCACTTAAATTGCGCCAAGGTGCGCATTTGATCGATTGAGTAGGCGCACGCGAATTGCGCCCGAGGCGCATTTGATTTGTGGAGGATGCTCTTGGGCGCACTAGAATTGAGCCTAAGACGCGCATTTAATTTGTTCAGCATGCGCTCAAGTGCACTTGAATTGCGCCTGAGGCGCACTTGATATGTGTAGGATGAGCCCCGGTTGCACTTGAATTACGCCTGAGGTGCGCGTTTGATCTGTTGAGCATGTGTCCGGGCGCACTTGAATTGCGCCTAAGGCGCATTTGATCTGTTGAGTATACACTCGGGGCACACTTTAATTGCTCCTGAGGCGCATATGATTTGTGGAGGATGCTCTTGGGGTGCACTTGAATTGCGCCTGAGACGCATTGCATCACTTCGATGCGCATGGGGCGCACTCCAAGTGCACCTAAGGTGAAGTACATCTCCACCACAACAGCCACATTCCCGCCATCACTTCACCACCACACTACCATACCTCCACTACCACCAATAATTACTGCCACCCTTTATCCCACCACCATCGCCACCTTGTAAACTACTATCTTACTATGGCTACACTACCACACCTCCTCCGCTACCATCAATTCGCCAACACTAACACCGCACCACTAGCCCTCAACCATCTACACCACCTCTTCAACAGCTACACCACCATTATTTCATCACCATTATTACTTCAGTATCATTATCACCACCATCACGACCAACACAACAACAAATTGGGAATATTCCACTACCGCTAATCACACACTCTCGCTTTAGCACCACACCTCTACCATCATTGTCATTTTAATTACCACTACGACCGCCTACACATCATTACTCCATCACTATACCTCCAAGGCTCCACCCAATCACTAACGCCATCATATCACCATTACGCCTACCATACCTCCACCACTACGACTACCATACCTCCACCATCGCCATCTTGTAAATCACTATCTTATTTTGTTACACCACACCACCTCTGCCACCATCAGTTCACCAACATTACCACTGTATCCCCACCCTCACTCCCTCCACCACTATTGCTTCACCACTTGCACTACCTCCTCATCAACTACATTACCATCACTTCACCATTATTACCAATATTATCTCATAACAACCACCATCAACAACAACTTAATAAAATCTTGAGAATGTTATCAAACAAGAAATATAGATATAAAACTCAAAATCCGTTAACAGAGGTGATTGAGATTAATGATTAAACAAATCAAAATAACTAAAATATTTTAAAAGTTTGTAAAGAAACAAACTATGACAAATACAAGAATGACTGCTGAGGGAGAAATCAACATGCTAATTCGAAAGACTACAACTATAACATGAGAGGTTATTTGATAAAAAAAATTCAAAAACGATAATGAAGGCAACCAAGGATAGGAAGTGTAGTGAACCGAAATAAATCACGGTTCGGAAAGGTGAAAAGGGCCAAGGGTAAACCTGACCCTTGCTATGTACACGTCATCCCTAAGGTTATCCGGCCGTATTAGTTTGTTTGTAACATCATTATGGATCTCAGGAAGGCATTCTATTGCTCCGCCGAACGTCTCCAGAACCCTGGTGTCTTTGCTGAACGTGTACTCATTTCCTTGCATCTTCACCAGTTGAACGTTCGTCGCGATCGTGAGTTGTTTGGCGGGATAAGCTATCGTTCGGAAGACATGCTCGTGTTTGGTAAAATATCTCCTTAGGGGACGACTCTTGCCAGCTAACACTCAAGAATCGTCTAGAAGCTTCCAATGACGACCGAAGGGACATACCTGACGGTTGAGGTGATATGTCTGACTTTCACATGTGCTCTCTGCTGACCTTGGGCGGCACCACTCATTTAAATGACTCTGACAAGTGACGTCATCCAAACGGTACAACATGTGTGCAAGGTACGACCCACTTGTTCAACACTCCAAGGTTTGCCTATAAATAGTGGACTACTCCTCGAAATGGGGCCAAACGCGTTTGTCTCTGCGGATTGTCCCTGCTGTTAGTATTTTTGTTAAGAATTCCCTCGGGGATAAAAAAGTAAAGGAAAAGAAATGCAGTACAAGGCAACTCTTTGGGTCATGAATGTTACAACCTTTTACCCTTTGATACTCGATCATCATTTATTCTCGAAGGAACAAATGGAGTACTGGAGTAGAGTGCAGTTGGAATCTCCTTAATACTCCCATGCACATAGGCAGAGTTCATTTTCCATAAACACTTCTCCCCCTCCCCAAGTCTCTTAGAATATAGTAAATTAAGATTAACGAATGACAAAAAAAAAAAAATGGTAATTACATACTAGCATTTGTCGAAGGAACAAAGTTTGAATGACTTGTATTCGAACATTTAGTTAATATAGTATAACTATAATCTATACCCGCAAATACAATCCAAGAAAGAATTCGATCTCTAAAAAAATCGCCGAGACTGCTTATAAGTTAAGAATGTGCAAACGAGAATGCGCTAGCCAAGTTGATTAATTATAATGGTTCCAATTCAGACATGTACAAATGGAAACAAAGTTCAATTAATGGGTTGTGAGGATTGTCATACCCACAGCAAGAAGAATAAATCCAACACTTTCTTGCTTAATTGGAACAATATTTACTATATTGGAACAAGGTACGACCCACTTGTTCAACACTCTAAGGTTTGCCTATAAATAGTGGACTACTCCTCCAAGTAAGAAGATCTGCTTCCTCATACACTCACTCAAAAGTTGAAATACATTCTTCTTCCTTCACATACTAATTTGCTTGTTGGAGCTTCTCCCCGGAAGAACACCCCCTTTTGGTTTGCATGTACCAGGTTCAACAGAAACCTCTTCAGGTTCGGCGAGCTCCCATACACTTCGGCACAAAGGGAAAGAAGGGTCAAGAAGTTTTTAGCTCCCCACAGAAAGTGAGAAGATTAACAATTTCGTATGCAAGGTGTTGTATATTAATCGCGTTTTACATGCTTAGGGCCTGTTCCAGAACACTTTCTTAAAAAATAAGTACTTATTTCATATTTTCAAACTCAAAAATAATGTAAATGAAAAATAATTTTTCAATTTTTTTTGCATCGTATAAAAGATCTTAATGAAATCTATCAAACAAGATCTATATTGATAGAAAAATTATTTACATAAGCACATAATTTTTGAACTTCAAATTGCATTCTTAAAAAATAAATACTTATTTGCCTTTCAGGAACGGGCCTTAGTATATTTCTATCTTATTACTTGCTTAGTTATTATAGAGCGATCGGTACAGAGTATATCTATTATTAATTAAAATAATAGTAATTAGATATTTAAAAGAGTTTTTTTTATCAGAAATCCTATTGGTACCGACGGTACCCATAGGGAAAATGCACCGACGGCCACCGGACGGCCGTCTCCGGTCACCGGACGGCCGATCCGAGCCGTCCAAAAATTTTAAAAAATAAAACCGAGTGGCCTTACGCGAGAATCAATGGCATCCGAGGTGTGTAGGGTACTTGATCCGAGTACCCCTTTTTCGTGTATATACACGTATATACAAATATACACGAAAAATGGGTGCTCGGATCAAGTACTCTACACACCTCGGATGCCATTGATTCTCGCGTAAGGCCACTCGGTTTTATTTTTTAAAATTTTTGGACGGCTCGGATCGGCCGTCCGGTGACCGGAGACGGCCGTCCGGTGGCCGTCGGTGCATTTTCCCTATGGGTACCGTCGGTACCCATAGCAGTACTCTTTTTTTATCGTATCCGTAGTACTGTACTCCATTACTATGTTAATGATTAAGAGCATCTCCAATGGGAGATGTCAATTCTTACGTGGATATTTTAACGGTAAAAATTGACACCAAAATTCAATTCAACCTAATAGCCTTCTTTGATGCCAAATACACGTGGATTTGAAGGCAAGTCTTCTCATGCCAACTTTGACAGCCATCCTCCTCCATGCCAAATTTTAAAAAATGACCATTTATATTTTGACATAAGGGTTGGGAAGGGATAATTTGATATCAAATAAATAGAATTTGACATAAGGGTTGGAGATGAGATTTTGATGTCAAATTGGAGATGCCTAAATGCCACATCAACCTTAAAAAAAATTGACATCCCCAATTTAAAGTCAAGCGTTGGAGATGCTCTAAGTTTAACAATATACGATTATTGGTTTTATCACTTGCACAAACGCGCTTGAACTTAGTTGGAGTATAACAAATGTCATTACAACAATAAACCTAAAATTTTGTTTTTGCCAATATAATATTATATACATCAGTAAGAATTACTGTACTCCTTCTGTCCCAAATTAGATGTCAATTTTTGATATCCATGTCAATTTCAACTCTTTATATCTTTCAATATGAATCTTAAAAAATATGCAATATAAATCTTGTTTGATAGTTTTCGATTAATTCTATTATACAAAATTTTTCAATTCATGAAAAATATTATAAATTAAAATATATAAATGATTAAAAATAACACAAATTTCAAAAATTGTCGTTGTATTTTTGGACGGAGGGAGTGCAATACTAGAAGGGCAATGCCAATGAGCAAGGAAGACTAAAATAGGCTGTAATTTTCAAGGCAAAACCCCTCATTTCTAAGGGGCGGGGACCCGCACTCCGTGCCCGTATAACGCTCTTGCCCTCAAGCGCTTCCCTTTGACGCGCTCTCTCTCTCGGCCTTCTCATCAATGGAGGACGACCAGGTGAACCCTAGTCTTACACATATTACATGCTTTACCCTTTTGCTTTCTACTTCTTCCCTGCAGTCTCTTCAAGTTTTAATCTTTTTGGTAATATAAATATGCACGTATATATGTAAGAACTTATTTTAGCTGAATTTAGTCTTGTTGATGATGGGTAGTTTGGATTTTTCAGATTAGGGCTGATGGTGCCATTTTCACATTGTCAGTGCATTTAAAAACTGCTCTATGTTCTTGGTATTGTTTGATACGTGTAATATTGTCCAAGTGATTAGAAATAGCTCCAATCTTTGTATGTAGTTCCCATGTGTTGAATACTTCGATAGGTTCGAACTTTTTTTTTTCTTTTTTTTTTTTTCTTTTATGGTTTTGAGTTCTTTTTTCTTTTATGGTTTTGAGTTTGCATCAGGTCTTGCTTCCTTTTGCTGTAAACTGTTAACTAGAAAATAGAGCATTTTGACTTCATCCTGGCAAGGCGGAAAATTGGGGTTTATTTGTATCCATATTTTAGCTTTGTCATTCTTATTCTTGTTGGATGATTTCTGCAAAATCGATTGGGAAACTGATATTTTGGGAGCTCTATCGTATTCGTTAGTGCTCTGTTGACATTTTTTTTTTTTATCATGGTTTGATAAATATAGGTCTTACCTAGTCATTTCAGAGCAAATGTTTATGCTAAAGAAACGGGCATTGTAAAGATCCTAATTTGCTTGTATGTGCTGAAGAAATGTTAATCATATGTAAACTACTTTCACTTTCTGTTGGTGATACTATATCTAAGGTCAATTCTTATTCAATTTGTTTTATGAACTACTTTTCTTTGTTTGTTGGAAATCAAACCTTTTTAAAGCTTATTATCAGTCACATGCCTACTCATTGCAGATGCATTTTTCTATTAAAGAAACTGAGAATGATCGGCATTTGTTAGTTCTTAAGCTCTCTGAAGACGACCCTCTTTTCCAGAAAAAGAAGGTATGGGGGTGCTACAAGCACTGGATCTCCTTAATGCTCCCAAAGGGTAGAACTTTCTTACTGAAAGATCAATATGCCAATACTTTTTGAATGATTTTTTCTTGTCATTTTCGTATAACAGAAAATACTGGAAGATAAAGGGTTTAATCGCCAAGGACAAGTAGTTTTGGAGAACTACAGTGGTCCTGATTGGACAAATAAAACGATGGATATACTGCTTCAAAGAGCAAGAATCATGTGCTCGGATGAGGTAAACTGCTCCTCTCTAAACTGTGGCGTCTAAACTGTAGATTTCTGCTCTTCATTGATGTACATACTACATTGTTGCTCACTCTTTGGTAGCTTCAAGGATCAACATATTTCTCCATTATTTTTCGAAGGAATCATACTTAACTTCTTCTGACACAGCTGATTTTGGCTGGGCCAGTATTATGGCCAACACCCTAGATTTCTCTACATGAGTTACTAATGAAACAAAAACTTCACCTTTTTGTGGCATAGGTTGAACTTTACTTTGCTGGAGTTGATGTAACTTCCGTGCATCTTTACAATCCCAGAATTGAGCTGGAGGCTTTGCACACTATTCTCTCATTCCTTGATAAAGCCCTCTGCAGTGGTTATCATACCATAAATGGTATTCTGCATGACTTAAGGGAATTGAGTATTAATATGATTCAAGAACTCGGGGACAAGATCAGACTGGAGACTATAATTGTGACAAACTACAGCTGGGACAAGGAGAGATATTTATTAAAGTGGGGCGAGAGCAATGGTGTTCGAAGGAAATTGGAAGTAGCTTGTAAGTTGTAAGTTTTTGCTACACTGTTACCTGGACTTAATCAAGCATCTTGAGGATGCATGTTGTGCAAAATTTGATTTCTTTCTCTAATCACCAAGTCACATAGAGAGAGAGAAAGCTACTGCTCAGTATGTACTTTCATTTTAATCCCTTGCATCATTGGTCGAATAGACGTTGAGGGGGCTGGAAGAGGAGCCATAGCAACAGAAGATCTAAAAGTTGGGGACATTGCTCTGGAGATCCCTGTGTCTGCCATCATTTCGGAGGAGCTTGTTCATGAATCTGACATGGTAAGTTTCATCACGTCCTAACCTGATATCACTTAGTTCCAAGGTTTACCTTATAGCTTTACCCATCTGTTTAGTCTTTACCTCCTCAATTGTGTTAATTGAATGGACGATTTGTGGTACTGACATTGTATAATGAAAAGAATTACTTGGACATGAAATACGTTCTGGGAGGGAAATAGACCTTGCACATCAAAAGTAATTGTAACATATACAAAATGGTGAATCCCTGGCAAATTTGTCGACCAATTGACACAGCTGATTATGAATTGGACTCATTGGGGCTTTCCAAAGGTTCCATGTTGGGTGATAAACTCCGGCCAAAATAAGCTGACAAAGGGGACAGCTTGTCAAACTCATGGAATCAAATGCAACTGCTTAAAGAAGAGAATAAGTTGTTTTTCCGAGATGATAATTACTCCATCTTTCCACCAAAGATCCCTTAACTTTCATGTTAAGGACACGGGATACGGCAGAATACTTGACAAGGTTGTAATGATCTACAAACCATCTTTATTGCGCCGAACATGATATCACCCAAGGCATTATAAAGTTTTGTGATGTGATCCATGATGTACAAAAGGAGAATAAAGTTTCTTAAAAAACTTACCTATGAGATCTTCAGTATGGGAAGCACATTCAACCTGGGTATCTGTGGGAGACAGGTGTGAGGACACTTTTGGCACGGTGGTCTTATTTTACATATGTCTCCACCATGGGATTCACATCGATGACTTAAATCTGTGGCCTATTACAAGATGCGGTGATAAACCAAGCCTGCTCAAACCCCTAAGCTTGGAGGCCAGAAATCTTGTGGCTTATAGGCTAGAAATAAGAACTTTTTCCCTTGGTTTTATGTATTGACGGTGTGGGGAGCTGAAAACTTCTTGACCCTTCTTCCCCTTTGTGCCGAAGTGTGTGGGAGCTTGCCGAACCTGTAGAGCAGGGTTCGGGAGACGTTCAGCGGAGCAGTAGAACGCCTTCCTGAGATCCATAATGACGTTACAAATGAACTGAGACAGCCAGATAACCTTAGGGATGACGTGTACATAGCAAGGGTCAGGTCTACCCCTGGTCCTTTTCACCTTTCCAAACCGTGGTTATTTCGGCCCACTATAGAAGGGTACAACTGCCTCGGGCAAATCTTATCACTTTATCAGTGGAGGGCTTGTACCATTGAGCTCATGTACAGAGCCTCAGAGATTGAGACAAATTGTAATAACCACATCCAAAAATCCAGATTTAGGATTGACATAACGTGGATGGTACCTCTTTCACGTATATCAGAAAGGGAAGAGGTCTTTGGATATCATCTTCCCATATAAGTACCTAAGTTAGGGTTTGTACTCGAACCTCCATACTTAATACTGGGCTGGATTGCCTTTTCTCTTCTTTTAGCTGGATTGAGTCTGGTGTCTACTTATCATACCTTCCTTTGGGAAACCACAGACCCCAATCTATGATGTCGCAGGGGAAGTTTTCTTTGAGTGAACGAACGTAGCGATGCTGGGGTCGATGAGTGAATGAGGTAACACAAAACCGGTTCGGACTACTTCAGCTCTTAGTTTTGTAAGTACATGATGACACTTTCTATTCCGTGTCATATAGTAGACTTCCATTGAGCGATCCCTGGAATTTGCGGTCTTGAGAAGTCAAGTTGAACATCTGTTCTTATTTTAAGATACGCATTGGCATAGTTTTGGTTTGTATGTTTTGCTTTGTTAATATTTTATTTTGTAACTTTGTAGTCATGTTAGATCCTGTTAATTCTTTTTTTACGTCAAGACATTTCATTTTGCTTGCAGTACCTACATGATTATATGTTTATACTCAGCTTCAGACCATCCGTAACTGTACCACATTGATTAAGTTTCTTATGGTGTAGCTGAAGAGTTGAACTATCAAAACACCTTGGTTAAACTATTATTTTTATTTATTGTAGTTCCCCATCTTGGAAAAGATTGATGGTATTTCTTTGGAGACAATGATGCTATTGTGGAGCATGAAGGAGAAGCACAATCCTGATTCAAAATTTAAGTTATACTTTGATGCATTACCTGAAGTATTTAATACAGGTGTGCATTTTTCCTATTGTCTGGGAGCCGTACCTCTCTCATCAATTCTCCAACTTTCTAGAGCTTTTAAAAAAATGTGTGCGTGCATAAGGCCCTTTCGTATAAGTAGGCTTGTATCACATTGATTAATTATTAACTCTAAAACTAGTATATGAGCTTGGACAGTCTCTCTGCTCATTGCTTGTTGGTTTTGGATTGAATGCTTTAAACATGGTATCAGAATTCAAAGCTAAACTATTGCCCCTTTGTTTGTGCCTTAAGTTCACCTTGTTTCATTCGGATCCCTATATTATGAATCCTTTGTTTACTTTTTTACATGAGTATCCTGGCTATATCCTTCATTAGTTAGTTGTTATCTCCACTCATTGCCAATTAATGCCTTCATTTTGTTATCTACCTATTTGCTTATAAAAGAAGGGTGTCGGCTGTGTGCGAGTCAGTACCAAAAACTTATGATGTAAGATTGCATTTTCCATCTGTCAATCGTTTGCTGTTGTATTGGTTTTTAAATTTCCGAGAATAAATACTCAATGAAGAACGGAGTATGAGAGATAGGAAGGATTCTTTTTTTGGTTTTTATATATACATGTTTCTACTGACTAAGATACAAGGATGAAGACTTTACTGAAATCTATTCAGCATGTGGATGTGCTTTTGTTTTACGGAAAGAGGTATCCTTTTACTTGTAGTGTTTGTACACTTTTATCTCTTGTCCGTTTGATTTTGATCGTGTACATGCTACAGGGTTGAGCTTTGGAGTTAATGCAATTATGGCTTTAGATGGGACATTATTACTAGAAGAGACAGTGCAGGCAAAAGAGGTTATTAAGCCTCTTTCACTACTGTTAACAAGTATTCAACTTACTTGACATTTAGGATCCATTTCTTTCAGCTGATAACAGGGTTGTGGGAAAAGATTCTATCCATCATATTTTATGCCCTCCCCGTAACATTGTTTTTATTAGAGTGGTTGATTCCTTAGAAGTTTTGCATGACATTTAAATGGCTGAAATCTAGACAAGCCATCCCTCGGTCCCTGTTTTGTGGACAAGGGAATGTCTTATGTTGAACTGTTGAAGAGTTTCTAACGACCTTGTTTTGATTCTTTTGAACGCCCTTGTTAGTTTTCATTGTCTTGGGGTTTCTGGTCATCAATTTGCAGTTCTCATTTGTACTAATGTCAATCTTACCGAGTTTATTCTATGAGACTTGTTTGCATTATCAACCTCAAATTGGTAAGAACTGTTCAGCATTAAACTGTTAAAGCTATCGATAAAATGCGTGCATTTATCATGGTTGCAGCACTTGCGCACCCAGTACAACGAGTTATTTCCTGCACTATGCAATGATCATCCTGGTATATTTCCCACAGAGCTCTACACGTGGGATCAGTTCTTATGGGCTTGTGAGCTATGGTACTCTAATGGCATGAAAGTGATGTTCACCGATGGAAAGCTACAAACATGCTTGGTACCAATTGCCGGCTTTCTCAATCATTCTGTATGTCACTCTTTTCACCTGTCTTTTGTTTTCTGCCACTCAATTTATTTATGCTGCACAAGGCAAATACTTAGAGTTCTAACTGTAGTGACGGACTGACTGCTGAATTTTAAAGAATGCTCATTATACTTGGAAGTGTGCAGTAGACCAAATGTTCTTATCCTCTTTTAATTGCTGTACCTGTAAACAAAGACACACTTGCGTCTGGTCTATTTGAGTTGTTTGTTTCTGCAAAGTTGCATGCGTTGTAAGAACACACAGAAAGTTGCGTGCATGTATGATGAGATTAATGTAGTTTTCTCTGTCAAGTTTGAGCTCGCTGAATGGTCGATCACTCGTGTAGTCTGTTTCACTTGTTTTTATCAACCAGTAGTCAGTGGTCATTGTTCTTTTCCATCTTTGTGATCTTTCCCAGACCCTGCTGTGACATTTTTGGTCCCTTTTATTTGTATTAACAGCTTTGCCCACACATATTGCACTATGGGAAAGTAGATTCTGCTACAAATTCATTGAGATTTCCTCTATCGAGACCATGTAATGCAGGAGAACAATGCTACCTTAGCTATGGGAAGTTCTCTAGTTCTCATCTAGTCACATTCTATGGTTTCTTGCCACAAGGAGAGAACCCTTATGATGTCATGCCTCTTGGTAATTCTCTTGCTTTTCTACACTTTTTACATATGCATCTCTGCAAGAGTGAAGGGTTAGATAATCTTGATTTTTGGTTTGTAACTGTACTAGATTGTATCATAATATAGACAAACTCTGAGAGTCGAGTGCGGTCTTGGACATCTTGAACTATAGCCTCCTGCTGCAACCTTTCCATTGCATCCTCCAAATTTAACGTTCTGAAGACTTGCACCTATTTGCATTATACTATTGTTAAAATCACAGTCTAGTCAAGACATGTAGAAGTAGGTACACACAGTCCATAAACAAACTATGACTTCTCTTTTGGAGTGAGAGAGAGAAAACACCCAACCCTGCCTAGCATAAAAATTAAGGAAGAGACCACAACCTGATTGGCTAGTTAATGAGATAACCACACACCACTGGCATGATTACCTAAACTTTGGAAACAGAACAATCAGTGGATACACCTGTTGCACTAAAGGATTCCAAAAGACTATAGCAGGAGACAGCCTTCAAAACACTCCAAACATGTGGCCATAACTGAAAAACATAAAAGAGGGAGAAAACGGTGCATGTGGTGGGTGTACCTGGGCCATAACAGCATGCTATAGCTCATTGTAGTCTATCATAGCATAATTCAGGGCATGTGGCGTGCCACATTTCTGTTTCTGTTCCTATTACTTGCACCGGTTAGATCCATGTTCTAGATACGAAGACCTAGACACCACAAATTGTCTGTTCCTGAGAGGACCATTCAGCAGTAGACCACTTCATGCTGTTCCAACCATAGTCATTTGTGGTCTGAGTTTTGCTAGGGACAGAGAGTCATCAATTGCCGACTGCATGACTAGACCAGTAAAAGGCTAAGGCCAATCAGTTACTAACAGCAATCAGGGAACCAAGGCAGAACAAACTCTCTATTTCTATCACCGATACTTCTTTGTCTGACAATATCGAAGCTAGTATTTAAACTTTATTGTATTTACTGTCACTGGACCTTGCCATTGAAATGCTTCAAATTTTTAATGCGTACATACCCAAATGTGACGTTCAAACTTCAAATTTAATGTAACTTTATGCAAGGCAATATCTGACATGTACCTTGTGAGCTTATACAATGTAACATGTGACAAGTAAGAAGGATAGGGAAATTCATAGTAAAGTGTGCACACTAAGTGTACACATGTAGCGGGCTGGATGGTGGGTCCTTCATCCGGTTCATCTGGACAAGCCCAACCTCTATGAAGCCCAGGTGGCTCGACAGCCAGAGCCCCAAACGGGCCAAGTGGGCCGTTCCGCCCTTTGATGACTCTAAGTGTGCGAGAGATTTCACACTTGACCGATTCTCTCCTCCATGCCATACAAACTGAGCTGGTCGACGGCGGCTGGCTAGGCATTAATGGTGGTTTTCTCTTGTAGATCCAGGCAAGGAAAGAACTACACAACCCAAATCCGAACCAGAAGTCCAAAGAGGGAGAATCGGTTAACACCCCCCACACAAACTTTCCACGATAATGCAACTCTGCATCATTTAACCCATTTGGAATGTGAAAATTTTGTCTTCTACATCCTATGGAATGGCAGGAGAGGAATATAATATTGTACACTTCCTGTGGCCAAGTCACTACTTTGTATCAGTTCCTTTGACCATGTGAACTAATGAATCTTATCATTGGTTTCTCTTTTCCTCAATTGCAGATATAGATGCTACCATAACAGATTGTTCTAAGGATTGCTGCCCTTTGTCTAGTTGGACCAATCACATGGTGCGGGGTACTTGGTTCTCAAAGAACCATGGCATCTTTCATTATGGTTTGCCGCCTCCTTTATTACATAATTTTCGAAGAGCTCAGTCTCCTATGTTACAAGCTAATACCCATGTAATTCTCTTCTATTATTTTCCGTTTGTGCATTTCTAATCTGTCCATGGTCTGCCGTCTGGCATGGAGTTGTTTTGCATGTTTGATGAGTGCTTGTTCCATTTTTTAACAATCAAATAGGAAATATTCCTTCAACTAGAATGGGCAAGAATTTGTATGTAAGATTTTGTTATTTGCATTTTTTTCGAGCTGAGTTAGATTTCTCATATACATGATAACTTTGAACGCAGGAGAACTTGGAAACTGAGTTGGAAATTCTAGAAGACCTTCGTTCTACCTTTGAAGACATGTTGGAAACCCTCGGTGAGACTGATCTTGATGACAGGTAAAAGGTCACTCTTAATGGATTCCTTCGGGTTTAGTCAGTAAAATTATTTCAGGTCCTGATTAAGGGAATTCTATTGTATTTAACTCAAGAAGTACGAGTTGGGATGTAAAGCTAGCAATGGAGTTCAAAGATCAACAAAGAAGAATTGTCTCCTCAATTGTAACTTCTTGTTACTATGGTTGCAAGTTGTTAGAAGATGAATTGCTAAAAAAATAGAGCTTAAAAGAGACATGGCTACATGAGCTGGTAAGAAGCATCTTCCTCTGCTATAAACCGAAGAGCTGTTTTCTCTGTTTAAAGTTGCCACTGAAACTGGTCCCACCAAACTTCTTGTGTGGTTTATATTTATCAGATTGTCATTAACCATTTCTGACAAATGGCGGAATGGTGTTTATGCTTGTGTTGTAAGCAGCACAAAGCATGGAGTATATTGGTTCTCAGTGGTAAGATTGAGATTAAAAACCCAATCCCACCACCGCCCACTTGCGGGTGTCTCAATTTAAAGCCATAGTGAAAGTCTATGTAAACTAGCTCCCAAAGAGTTGATAGCACTTGGGAGATTTCGAACCTGAGGCTAGGAGGGAGCAAACCCCCAAGCCACGGGCCTTGATCATTAAGCCAATCCTTTTAATGGTGGGTGTTTCTATTCTTGTATTTTGATAATTAGAATTGAGAATAATGCTTTTCGGTGGTGGAAAGCATAAGGATGACAGAAGAGTGGTGTCAATTGAGTAGCCTTTAATTGTGTGGTCAGTATAGCGAATCTAAGTTTTTAATTTTGCAGTGGGGTTTGAATGAGTCAGTACTTTTAATCTATCAATTAAGTCGGTCTTAGCTTCCAAAGAATTGTTTGTGTTTCCGGATTGGGATTGCAATTTAAGTTTGATTTGTTATATTATTGTCATTTTAGTAGTTGATTGATTTTTAATTGTTACCGTCAACTCTTAATTGTTCAGAACATGACGAATCTAACAATAAGACAGACTTACACAGAATAGGCGTGGTCGGTATGATTTAGCCATATTTTATGATTTCGATGTAGCATTAAAGATTGCAACATCCTCTTCATCATTGTGTCAAATTCAATGTTAAATTTTGACAATATCATTCTTGTTGTCAAGTTTGGCATGAAATTTGACCATTACCAAACTTACAACATCACCTTCGATGCGTGAGAAAGTTGATCGCGAAGAGGAAGAAAGGTGGTTATGCCGAAACGGCATTACACTCGTGGGGCAATCCTGTTTATTTGTTGGAAAAATGGCACTGCCAAAGAAGTAAACAAATGACCTTGACAATACTGCCATTTTGACATCAACATAAAAGATGTAAAAAAAATGACTTGGACAATACCATTTGGACATCAATGATTGGACTTTGCTTTGAAACTACATCCATTAATCAATGATTCAATGGTAAATTCTGTCTTTTTGAGAACAGCTTCAATAATTCAAGAGCTTCAATGTACCCTGCATATGATTGTGATCGCATAACTTATAGAAAAATGGTACTCCCTCCGACATTTTTTTAGAGTTCAGTATTTCATTTTAAGCTGTCCCTTAAAAAGTATCCATTTTGTAAAGTTACTGGATAATAGTTGGTAAATTTTTTATTTTGTCCCTAAAAGTATATTACATTTTGAAAAGATATTGAGTAAAAATGTAATGATGATGTTTTTATAGAAGGTAAAGAGAGAAAGTGAAGGTAAAAGTTGATGTGAATGGTGTAATGATGATGTTTTTTTAATAAGTTGAAATTATGAAGCAGGAGTGCATGACACTTAAAAAGGAACAGAGGGAGTTGTCATTTTTGATGTACTTCACCATTTCTTTCGTATCTTAAAGTCTATTTACAGAACTCATGTCATATACAGTATATATTCATGTGATACGCCACGCAGGGAGACGAATAAATTTGGTGAGAGGCCTAACATGTGAATATATTTAGCGGAAGTTACCCAAAGATAGAGAGAGTACGTGGGTGTGGTTGGTTCCTTACTCTCCATCTAAAGGGAGAGATCATGAGTTGGAGTCCTCATGGAGGAGGTGCTTGATTGTCGTTGTAATTACTAGCAATTAACCTTTAACATCTTATTATCCGGTGAAAGAAAAAAACGTTTGTTGGTGTAAATTAAGGCTCCGTTTGTTTCGATGTAAACTGTTTTTTCAGAAAACAAATTTCAAACTATTATTTTTCAGTGTTTGGTTGGCACTTGAAAATATTTTCAGAAATCAACAAAATAGTGTAGAAAGAGAGGGTGGCTTAAACGGTGGAGAGATCTGAGAATATTAGAATTGAACGTGGGTCAGGACTGACAATCGATGAAACTGAGCAGTGAGAATTGCAGTAGAAAGCAACGGGTTCATTTCGAAAAATAACTTACTGAAGATTTAAGAGTAAGTCATTTTTATCCAATTGATTAAAATATTTTTTAATTTTTTACACAATCAAACACCAAAAAATAGGTAAAACAAATGAAGTCGAATGGTTAAATAGAAACCCCATGAGCTCTCCATCCGCTGCCCGCCTTTCCTTTGTTAACTATAGCATAACAAAACTCTTTTGTCAACATTATCATCAACTAACACTAGAAACAACTCGTGAACCACATAAATATCAACACACTAGATGCGCATTATCGAGTAATTATTCAATGATTTTGGGTATCACCACTATCATCTGTTTTCATGGAGTTCATACTTAGTACTGAATCTCACACAAATATGTATTGAGAGTAAGAGTGTTCGGGCACCACGTAACCAGACCACCATATAATTTTTCTGTGTATACACGTGTCATTGCATCTTTGGGTGGCAAATGGGCCCTCTACATAAAGTCGTTGGTTGGCCTACGACGATTGAAGAACGCCACAGAATGTGACCTCCTAACTCCAACTCACCCACCTCTCTCTCTCTCTCTCTCCAAAATATTAAAGTGGGTTAGGAGCAGCCGTGATGCCGAGGAGGGCCTTACTACAATAACAAATCCAATGATTAATCCTTGTGGAGTTTTAATTTGTAATCTGTTTCGATTTTTAAGATGACAGATGGGCAGTTATTCTATGGGGTCCCAACCCAAACATGCGTCCATCAATCTACCGACTTGTCCTGATACTATTTCAAATGGCATTTGATGATCAGATGCATGAACTTGTAAAACCAGCTAGCGTAAATTATCCGGACGAGTTCATCATTTTTCCAATACAAAATAGTAGTTGCTCTATTTTTACGTTCGTCTTTGTCTTGCATGTTTTACCATCATATATATATACACACACAGTCATACTATGTCGATACGAGATTAAACTAACGAGTTCGATATTTTTGCACAAATACAGTTTCAAAATAAATACAGTAGACGCATTATATCAATTTGGTAACCTCACATATGGGTAGGTGTTGATTGGGAGATGGAATCTCTGGTATTATATATGAAGCCTCTGCAACACTGGATTCTATTCTTATTCAACACCCAGTAAAATAAGCAACAAATAACGGGATAAGACAAGAATTCCTGTAATTATTATTCGGTGTTATCAAGATCTGTTTAGCATGCCGAGGATACCGGATAATTTTCCACGACAACAGCATAAATTGATACTCCACTGTAAACTTGGTTTAACGTGGCTCGTTAACTGTTTTGGGATGGTGTGGAAAATTCCTACCCGCAGAGTCATTTAGCACGAACGAGATGCGCCCACACTGGATACAAACTCATTATATTCCCAACCAACCTGAAGAAAAATATGCGAGAAATAAAAACAGCAATGCGGCCTAGAAAGTTTGCAGAGAGGTTAAAAGAGTAAAGAGATTAGCTTAGACGTCTCTCTCTCTCTGCTTTCTCTCTCTCTCTCTCTCCTCCTCCTTTGCTTCTTTCTAAGCAAAGAAGACAAGGGAGGAAAGCTGTTGTAAATACTTTCGACATTCGTAGAAAAGGTGGCTTGGTTTTTTTAAACTAATTGGTGAGGAAGATGTTGGTTGCCAACAGTTTTGATCTATGGCAAAAGGATACCTTCTTCGCAGCAGCCGAGGAGGTTCAGCAGTCTGCAGATATGTATGTATATATGTGAATATCATCTTTGGTTATGTCAGCTGTGCTTTTCTGAATGGTGGTTTTGAGTAATTTGGTGTTGCTTCTTGTCATATTTGGTTAAAAATTGGACCTTTATGTTGTGTTCTGTAATGAATTGGTTATTATATGCTTCTGGGTATGGCTGTTTTTCTTTATTTGTTCTTTGTTTTTGTAATTGATGATTGGGTATTTAACTTATGCTGTGTCTGGTTGCTGGGAAATTGGAAATTTGGGACTCTATTGGAATTCACAGTTAGCCTTCAATAAGCATTTCTTAGTTTTATTCTCCGTTAATGAAGGATTTAGGGAATTAGATCGTCGTGTTCATTGATATGTTTTTGGCATTTGGTGCGAAAATGATTTTCTTACTTTTCCCTCCTTTTTTTTTTTTTTTTTGTGTGTGTGTGTTCCTTAGAATGGAATCAGCATACAGGACATGGGAAAGAGAGAGGAGAGAAGGGCTAATATCGGAGAATTCGGAAGAACTTTGTAGGGAGCTCCAAACTGCTTTAGGCACTGCAAAATGGCAGGTTTGTTTCTGAAATTCTGTTTCTCATCCCTGTATAAAATCGCCTGGTTCCACACACACCCAAAAAAAAAGTCTGTGATTTGATAATTTTCATGTTTTAAAGAAAGAGAAATATACACAGGAAAACCTATTTAGTGTCTGATAATTTCACCCTTGATGACCGAAATTTTGTTACCCTTTATTCAACAAGTAATATTGCGTTCTTCAATTGTGAATTTTAAATCAGTTGGAAGAGTTTGAGAAGGCTGTAAGGCTGAGCTACAGAAACCGCAATGATGATTTCACAATGGCCAGGCATAGGCAGTTTGTTGATGCTATAGAAACCCAAATTTCCCGTGTGGAAATGGAGCTGCGAGAATCTTTTAGCAAGCAAGGTAACCAACCTCTTCGATGGGTGAACTTAAATGAAGAAGAATGCAATGATCTAGCTGCTTTTCTATCTGGAACTTCTGGAATCTCACAGACTATGAAAGATCAATGTGCTTTGTTAGGAGCTTCCGTAAGTAGCACTTTTCAGGAGAACACTTGCTTGAAAAACAAAGGGTGTAATCAAGGCATATCTTATCATACAAAGGGATCTGAGGATGTTCTTGCTAGTAATAGGGATGCTAGCTACGTCATAGATATAGAAGCAACAGAAAGTCATGAAACAAGGGACGCTGTGAACTGTCAAGCGGATAGAACATCGGGTACGAGGAGAACATGGAGTTCACCAGAAATTGGTACTTGTAGGATAGTGATTCCTGATGAATATGTGCAAAAAATTGCATTATTATCAACTACTGAGGCTACACCAAAAGAAAAAGGGTCCAAATCTGTCTTCTGGAGGCGGGGGTTTGGAGATCGTCGAGAGTCAAAGGGAGGAAAATTAAGATACTCCCAGCTAAGAGGGGTTAGATGGATCAATAAGGTCAGATTTGTGATCTTTTTTTTGAGTACAATCTTCCTATCCGGTTATATGTACATATTTTGTTTGTTATGAAGCAAGAGAGCAGTGTCTGGGCATGGGTCGTTTCTCTTTGTTCATCCTGGAAATAATACAAATTTACTTATTCGCAGATCTTGGTTCAAGTTGTTGGGTGTCAGAGAAAATTCCAAACTCCTGTAGATTCAAACTTGAGTTCTGTCCGATACAAGCTTGCATTAATGCTAACTATTGTTCTGACTGGTAAGCTAAATTTTAAGGATCCAAAAAAAGTAGTAACTGGATAGGATGCATTGTTGGTTACTTTTGAATGTCTATATTTGCTTGCTCCTAGCCCATATCTTGTTAGAAGAAACGCAGAAATGCTTATTGAAGGCTAACTGTGAGGCACTTTAGGAATGATGACATAAGTTGCAGGATAAGGAAATCAAGTTTCATTTCTCACTTAGTATGATTGCCTTTTGTTGCGAATTTAGCAGGATCGGCAGAATGGGTTTGAGAAGACTCCTTTGAGTTTACTGACTCTGGTGATTTCTTATTTTTGTTTCAAGTATGGTAGTGGGTCCACGGTCAATACTTCGTAGATGTTTAGTTAGTTAAAACTTATATAGTGGCTGTCGATTGATGTCATCATAATGTTAAATAGTACTTGTGTCTTTATATCTTAATTTGATGAAATAATGTGCTTAAGTTCTATATGAAGTCCTATGATATAGCTAGGATATGGATATGTTTTTAATGTTCCACGTGTCCGTGCCTAATTTTTGGAGAAATAACATGTGTGCCTGCCCGTGTCGTGTCCGGTGTGCATATCCATGCTTCTTAGGTTACCCGCAATAAACCAACTTACCTGCAAGAGTATTTGGCAGCCGAGTCTTTGTAAAAGGGTATTGCATAAGTGTCTGAATTTCGGAATCTGAATGCAACATGGAGATTTAGACTGAGAGAGATGCTTATACATGAGGATTCCTTAATTCTGATTTCAAATGCGTGGTAAACTGGTCTAAGGTTCACCTGAGATTGCTTTGTGCTCTAGTTTGCTCTGGAAGCCTTCCGATAAATAATCGTCATTTAACCATGGGACTCTTACTCTTTGGTATATGGTCTCGCATTATTGCTAAATGATCTGAAGAGTGTATCATAAGCACTTCAATCTGCAAGAACATAGAGGTTTCATCAAACCTATATGCTGGATAAATGAACCATTGTTTAGCATCTCATATCTTAAGCCGAAGTGGACCGTTGTTTAGGATCTCTTTTATCATGTGTTCTACAATCTCACCATGGTTAACATGTTGTTTTCCTTTTAATAGCTTCTGACAAATTTAGCATTAATACTCGTAGTTTCTAAATAATTTAACATGCCCTAATCTCGCATCACTCAGAAAAATATCTTGTTATAATTTGGTTCTCAGAATATCTTGATGAGCTTGCTTTGTTGGTTGGAAACTTGGCTAAAGCTTTATTTTTATCGTTTGCAGTGCCTTTGGTACTCTATTCAACCAGAGAGAAGGTTGTGTAATTTCTCTCGAGCAAGATGACAGGTACTTCTATAAGCTTCATACCTAATTTTATTTCATGCCTAATTGGTGAAAAGTTGGAGAATAGTCTTTACGTGTATGTTCAGTAGTACTCCATCATCTTATTAGATGTAAAAGAAACATACATTGAATGCGCGGAGAAGTTTAGATGGAACAATGAACCCTTAAGGAGGTTAAAAACATCAACTTCTTGCATATCACAGAACCAAAAGATGTTAGTCTTATTTGTGGTCAATAACATGAAGTAATAATACTGCCCACTTCAAGTTTGAGGAAGCAGAACAACATTACTTAGGATGACGCAAGCGAAGATTAGAATCTAAGAAGCAGTTCTTCCTCTTTTCTCGGCCAGGAGACTTCATGTTGTTCCTGAGGAGTCAGGACGTTGCCAATGCTTCTTTCGATGCCCCTCTCTGTTTGAGATGTATTGTAGTAATATCTGAAGGAAGACAAGGAAAAAAAGATGCATTGTGGTTGTCTTTCAGAATGTGTCTCCTCTTAGTTGCAGCTTTGGGCGTGTTCCCCATCAATGGACCACAACTGTGCCTCAGTGCTCGGAAGGGCCAGCTGACAGGAAAGAATAGTAAATTGCTGAGCAGTTTAGCAGCTTCCCTTGTGTTGTCCAGGGAAACAAAGATTTGCCTTTCTACAACAGGAATGTTCATGGTCTCCCTTAGGGCCTGAAGCTTCCCTTGTGTGTGCGACAGGCAATGAAGCTTTGCCTCCCTAAGACTTGGATAGCCACCAAATGGGGGGTTGGAACACAAATCAACCTATGGAACGGGCCTTTTAGTTGATATAAAGAAATACAACTCTTTTTCCATGTCCCTGTGTTCTAGGAAATAAAAGCAGATGAATTCAACCCTTAGGGATAGGTACATACTTGTACCTCTGAATCCAAGCCAAGTCCTTTTTCGTTTTGAGTCAAAAGGCATGGGGCCTAACTATTTTGTATCACTGACAAAATATTGGACAATAAGGTACATCGGTGTTAAATAAGACTCCCAAGAGGGGAGAAAAAAGCCATCGCAAATGTTGGACCACAAACCTCCACGCAAGAAGGAAAAAGCCCGCACAAATGCTAGACCACAAACCGCCATGCAGGGAGGACCACATACGTCCATGCAGGGAGGGATTATTACAAAAACCACAAAGAAAACATCCAAACAAGGAGGCTGGAGAACAAAAACAAAAAGAAAGTAGGTCCACGGTCTCCACTTCTTCAATTTTTATAGCTCCACCAATCCGCAATCATATTCGAAAAAAGATTGTATCTTCCACCACTATTACATATCGGACTGTTCTTGTTCAAGGGTGATCGCCGAGGAAAAGCCTTGCCAAGGTGAAATGATAAGTTAGAAAGAGAGGGTCTAAGTTCCACAACAGGATGGATTGTGGTTGCATTTAGGATGTGCCTCCTACTTGTAGCTTGTAGCTTTGGGTTTGCTCCTCATCGTCAGGCTGCATATAGTACCTGCTGAGGGGATGGTTGTAGTTCCAAAGTCAACTTCTTTATTGAATTACTCCGTATTTAGTTTCTGATCATACGAGTAGTTGAAAAACAAGTTTCTTAATATCTCCAATATTGGGATTTTTAGTCTAAATTATCCAGGGACATGTGTTTAGGATGCTAGGAACAACTATTGAAAAGAACCGTGATTCAGATATTTACTTTCCTGCTTATAAAAACGGACTCGTGTTGGTATAGACCCTTGCAAGTAAACAAACTACTTCACAAAGAATGGAAATCGATACTTCGATTTCAAATCAATGCATTGTTCTTCTCTGCAAATGATTATCCTTGTGGATAAATGAAGATTTTAACAGAGTTTTGATGGTCGCATAATATTGCAGGGACTCAAGCAGTACTCATATAAGGAGAGCTGCACAGAGACAGAGAGAGAAAGAGAGAGAGGGAGGGAGGGAGGGAGAAGAACAGTGTCTTTTTATATCCTTGCTCCAATTGCAAAAGCATATATCGGGTGTCTAATACGAGCTCCCACTTTGGTGGCTTAGACGATTTGATTGGAATTTCAAGCTTATTGAAAGTATGTAGTAATTACCTACCCTTTTTGTCAATCATTAGGAGAAATATCATATATATCATGAGAATACAAGAACTGGACACTACATTAACCATGCGAGAGTCCGCAACAATGACACCAAACAACCAAACTCAACATAAAAGAAAGAAAGAGAAGAAACAAACAAAGAAAGAACCCCCATCAAGAAGAAGAGATGATCAATCTTGCCTCTGGCAAAAGTTCGACTCCCTGACCTCCCATTTAGAAATGCAGGCTTTAATGGGAAGTGTACAGGAGTGGCAGCTAACCTCAGTTGGTTGTATGTAGTGTAATTATCAAGGAAGTTCAATCCTGGAATGTATATTCGTGAAGTCAATTTGCTAACCTCAGTTGGTTGTATGTAGTAATCATCAATCTTGCCTCGTGCTTGTTTGTTTTCATGTCGTTTTCATTTGCTTTAAAGTTTGGGTTTGGTAAGGAAAAAAGAATAATGAGGAAAGGAATGAAAAGTGAGAACTAAAAACACTTTAAGTAAGAATATGTATGTTTTGTCTTTGTCATTGGTATTTTGAACTCAACTTTCTTAGATGCTTGTGTAGAAATTCTAAGGGGAAAAAACTGAAATGGTCCATGTAGTTAAGTGTTTGTGTCAACTTAGTCCCTGTAGTTGTAATTTGCTCGATTTACACTCTGTACTTTTCATTTTGTTTCAACTTGGTCCAATTACTAACCGCCGTTAGTTCGCCGTTAGTCCTTTCAATATCAAAATCAAATGGCTCCCTTTTTTGGGATTAAAATAGCAATTCTCTCATTCCCCTCTTGCCCTAATATTAGGGATGTGCACGGTTCGGGCGGGTCGGGTTTGCTCCCGAACTCGACCAAACATGTCGGGTAACAAATGTTTTAGGCCCGCAAATCGAATCGAAAAGGTGTAAGAACTGTCCGCGAGCCCGATTCTTTACGTCGTGTTGGGTCCGACCAAAAATTGAATTAATCTTTATGAATTGGTCTTGTCGGGTAAGAAACACACCAACCCGGACCCCGAACCAAAATCTGATTTTTAACAGAAAATAAACCTGTACTCTTCCGAACCACATGTTCGACCCCGCCTGAGACCCTTCGAGTCGGGTCGGTTTGGGTCCGCGGGTGAACGGATTTTTTGCACAGGCCTACCTAATATACCTTTGAACCAAAACACAACTCATTCTTCCATTCTCTATTGATAAGGAGGCACTTGAGAAGAAATTTGGTCATAGTTTTCTGCAAAAAATTGCCCTCCAATTCAGCATTTTTATGATCAGCCATGAGGTAACATAACCACTGGTATTGTCTACCTGTTCAACTTGTGAACAAATACTGAGATGTCTTATTTTTCTGCATAGTACTAAAAATGCATATAGAACCATGTCAAAAAGTCACAACATGATAAAGAACCATATCCAAAAGTCAGAATATTACATGAACTCATGGGTTGTTCGGCTAAATAAGTCAAATGGCTTATTTTTTGTCCTTATTCAATTTTTTTCGCATTTGTTAATTTTTTGTCAATTTTCGGAGATTATTGCTTCGTTATGACGAGAGGAACCTAAAAAGTAAAAAAATTACCATCGAAATCCATTTTTTTTAATAAAGACAAAAAAATTGGCTTATTGACTTATTTTTGTCTTTATTGGCTTATTTTTGTCTTGTTTTAAAAGAACTAACGGCGAACTAACGACAGTTAGCAATCGGACCAAATTGAAACAAAATGGAAAGTACAGAGTGTAAATCGAGTCAATTACAACTACAGGGACCAAGTTGACACAAGCACTTAACTACAGGGACCATTTTGGTTTTTTTCCCAAATTCTAACTAGTTTAGGATATTGATATGAAGAAAAATCGAGACACTAGTTAATGTACTACAATGTGTATGCGATGCTGCCTCAATGAATGAGTCCATCCACGTATTACACTCTTCATTGAAATAATTACGACAGAATTACATGTAGTGTATGAGTTGTTACATTATCTAATGTTCCTAGCATTACTTTATCGATATGTATTTCGGCTTGGCCTTCCCTTTTGAGTTTCATAATCCTGAAATTGGTCATGGCCCAAAATCATTTGCAATTCAACATGTATATATCCTAGGGCCTCTTTGATTGGTAAGGACTCATAGTCAAGAGAGAGATAATCTCCTTGCAGAATAGTATGTAATTTTACAGGACTCATAGTCATGAGATCATTAATACCACATTTCATAATACGTATATTACATATTTTGTGCGATTATATATCCAGTGCATGTTTGAGGTGGATCGGAAGGATTTTAACAAAACATCGAAGATGTGATTCCTCTGGATACGTAATTCAAGCTGAGGCTCATATCCGATCAAATAAAATTGCCTTAAAATGCGAGCACTCCTAGTTTTCTTTTCCCCAGGGATTTGAAGCAGTGTGATATATACCATCACGCATGAGATTGAAGGTGGATCATATTTAATACCTAGAATCCGATGATGCCATCACGCAACAGTGCTGATCAATTAGTGTTCCATTTGCAGTGCAACTGTGCAAGTCACCCCCTTAACCAAATGCCAACACGTGGCCTTCGTTTAGAGGCCTTGAACAAGACCGACAGTAACATCTAACCTCTTAACCTCCAACCTCCCTTCCTTATAAAACACCTTCTTCAACCTTTTGGACTTCAAATCTAGAGATCTTAAAGGAGGAGTGCTAGGTACTCCGAAAGAGTACCTAGAAATTATCCCGAATTTGAAAATCAATAGTCCAGATTCACTTAAAGTCAATCTGGACTATCGATTTTTAAATTCGGAGTAATTTCTAGGTACCCTTTCGGGATACATAGAATTTTCCATCTTAAAGTATCTTTGAAAGCTACAATCCCACCGTAAAGCTAATTATTGGCATTGGGGAGAGACCGATAACAACCAAGTATTACAGGAGAAATATAAAAATGACTTTGAAAAGAAAGTCACAGAGTGTTTGAAATTGTCAAATGAATGGGGGCCGGCGATGCACTCTGGTCGGATGTGAAACAACAACAGGTTAAAATTGTTTTATACTTAATTACATGTATCTTAGATTATTTTGAACTTCTTAAAAAACTCCAAACGGTTAGAAAAAATAAAATAAAGCACATTTGACTTATACCATAGTCAAATTTAGTCTCGTTACGCTTGCCGCATAAGATTTGGCGCATGCGGTCGGAGATGCATCCAGAGTAGGCCAAAGCTCTGCTCAAATTAAAGACACCCAGAAATGTAAGAAATCAAAATTGCAAATAAATCTTCAGAGATGCACAAATTTTTTGTAGATGAGTAGTTTAATTTATATTGGAAGACATAACTAATAGATTGTGAAATAAAGTGTTACTTGTTCTATATATGATCATCTTCAATGAATTAGGTAACATCAAAATTATGGGGTGATGCCAACACTATATTCTGTGAATCATTTTTTGATTTATTTTTGGGAAGTTCTTCATTTCTAATCTTATGCTCTAGAGTTCTTAGAAAATGGTCGTAGTTGCTTTATGATAAATTAATAACATCTGATAAGAAAATGTTGTAAATTTATTGCAAAAAAAATATTAATTCATGAAAAATGGATCACATATAAGTCTAAAAGCTCATTACATTAGTATACGACTGCAATTTTATCACAAATGTGTTAAATTTATCATAAAACTAATGCAATAACAATAGTAAATTACGATAAATTAATAACAACTCAAAACTAATAGGATGATTTTATGGCTGTTGAATTTATAATAAATATCTCATTGATGAGAAATTTATGATAAACTAACAAGAAGGTGGTAATTAAGACAAGGGTCGGCAAGGCTCTGGAGACATCGAACGATGGTTGACGAAGACTTAAGGTTGCAGATCGAGAGGAAAAAGTCCAAGATGTTAATTTTGAAAATTGAGTGATCTTTAGATGTCGACCTAGTTCTAGAAAGACTTCCCCATTTATCCTTGCCTTTACCATGGGGCCAGTCCAGATAGAGTATTACTAATGTTTTGGTTTTCATTGAGATCCCTGCAAGTTGGCAGCGGAATTGGTCTCCCATGAACAGTTGAAATGTGTGTAAATTGGTCCGAATACCTGAGTTATTAAAAATTGTTATGATCCTAATGTCCTACATCAGCTAAGTATGAGCTTAGCCATGTGCATATAAGCTCCTGAGCACTCTCTCCTTGTAAGCCAATTTTTAAAGGTGAGTTCTACCCATCCAAGGGTTTGTATTATTGGTACCAGAGTCAATCGCCACGTTGCAATTCGACCCGCGGAGGGGGTGACCTATAGGCCGGATTAAAATTCTTAAATGTATTGAATACTGATAGGTGGGTAGAGCCGCCAAAAAAAGAGAAAGGGCTACCATCGGGTCAGTGTTAATAGAGTGGGCCGCCGTGGACGTCGGTTGCGAAGCGTGATTGTATGTTACGATCTTAATGTCTCACATCGGCTAAGTATGAGCTTGGCCATATGCATATAAACTCCTAGACACCCTTCCCTTATAAGTCGGTTTTCAAGGGTGCATTTTACCTGAGGGTTTTTATAAAAAAAAACTAAGTCAATGTGTACGCTCGTTTGTGTCTTCTTGTGTTCTAGAAGTTGTCGGGTATGAAATTAAAGCATAGACCTGCAGGGACGGACCCATATAACACCACGTATTCACACGCTCACAGATGAATAGTCATATTCTGATAAATTATATGGCCTAAGTTATTTTAACACAGAGTCCTTTTCACATGAGAACCACTTCATTTTAATTAAAATATGAACCTTCTTATTTCTCCTATGTTCATTATGTTTATCTTGTCAATAGGTAATACAATTGCCTAAAGTTTGTTCGATCAATTGAATATCTGTAGTTACAAGAGTGAGAAACGTTCATCTGAAAATTTATTCCCAAAATCGAATTCTTTACCTAAGTCGGTAAAGTTAATTTTTTTTATATGAACTATAAATTCGACGAACGATGTAAATTGCCTAGTACAATCTTTAATATTTTACTTTTTATAGCTAGTCAATTTAGCTACCAACATTTCAAGAATCCTGTCTATTTCAGCTATTATTCTATAAATTAAATATGGTTACTTTCTTTTTTCTTCTGTCACTTTTTTCATTCTTCAAGTACAGCTTAGCTCTTATATAATAGGAGAGCAAGAGAGAGAAAATATAAAAAGTATGCAATTGACTTGTACTAATAAATAGTGTAGTGCCTAAGCAAATATCTATAAAAAGAAAATACTCCTATATTGTAAACAAAGCTATAGCGAGGCTGTTGGAGGGTATCGATCTTTTTCCTATCTAAAATAGCCATAAAGTTCATCTACACGTATGGTTTAGTTTGCCCTGTACAACAACTATTCATCCCTTCCAAATTTATTAGTACCATTTCTGAAAAAACTGATCAGCCCCCTGCTCTCTCTCTCTCTCTCTCTCTCTCTCTCTCTCTCTCTCTCTCTCTCTCTGAAATGAAGGATAACAGCAATATTTCTGATGATACCCACGATGAAGAAGATGCAATATCTCTCAGTGATTTTCCAATCACAGCGAATAACAATCAAACAAACTGCAATGATCAGAACTCCACCACGTATCATGATCACGATGATCATCAATCAAGCGACTTCTTCGAGTTCTTCAACTACAACCTCAACAAAGATATCTCTCACGCCGATGACATCATTCTATGTGGTAAGCTCATTCCCTTCCATAAACAACAAGAACATCAAACGTCAATCAAACACCGACGGTCCGAAAGTCATAGAATGACTTTTAGAGACGACGGTGAACAGAGAAACTTCCACCACCACCGGCGATGGGAATCGTTGTCCGAGTTAACATCGTCATCTCACTGGAACAGTCCAAAAACCGCCGGACCAGTTCACAACAGTTGCTCTGTAGATTACCAAAAGTTACGTCAAAATTCATCCGTTAAGTCCATCGGGAGGGCTGATAATTCGAAATTGTTGAAACCTCGTTGGTATGTCCTGATGTTTGGCAGTTTCAGGTTCCGGCCGGAGATGGAACTGAGAGATATTAAGAATAGGCAGGTTCGCAGGGCTCCGGCAGCGACTATGTTTCAGCCACTTGACAGCGGGGGAAAGAAGCCGGTTAGCCGGACAAACGGCCGGAAGAGCACATGGTGTCTGCTTAAGGCATTGGTCTGCAAAGGGAATGTTACTGATGATGTAACGGCGTCAGTCGGTTGCATGCCAAAAGCATGACAGACGGCATCGCACATGAAGATTAATCATCAATCCGGTTTCTTCAGCAGCCGTCCAAAAATATTTTCAATGGTTTTAGATTTGTTGACAAATTCTTACGTGTAGGAATCTTTCACAGACCTTGGCCATTAATTATGGAAATAAACAGTCGAGATGGGATCGCATATCCTGCCATCCAAATCCAGATTTTAGAGAAGCCAGGTCCATAAAGTATGTGTGCATTTCCAGAATTACCCAATATAGTACTGTTCAGTTCACTTGGTGTGTGGGCTAAGGGTAGTTTAATTGCTCTGAACAAAAACTGGGAAATGTTCTTCTTCTTCTTCTTTTCTTTTTTTTTTGTGGTTTTTTTATTTACCAAGAAATGTGTTTGAAGAAAGGTAGGTATGATGAAAGGTTTTACGTATAAGGGAAGATGGTGTAGAAAGCAATACACGGTGAATGATGGTGTGTCTCTATCTATCATATGATATGAGATGAGAGAGAAAAGGATTTGTCCCCATGGGGAGGGCAATGAATGAAGACCACAAGGGTCCCAGAAACAGACACGAGATCCATAAATATGTGTGCTTTTTTAACATTTTGAATGGAAGACAAGTTTCGGATTTTTCTATTTATTTGTGTTCACTGAGTGTTGGTGGTGATGATTTATAGTATGTAACAATTAGCAAACCTTTCATCATAGAAATAGACAAAAAGTAAATGAATTCTTGTCTCAAGACTCTCAAACAGACATGCCCATTTGATTTGACGCAAATTAGTGGGCCATGGTAATCTTGCTCTTTGGCATGCCTCATTAATTCTCATGTTTTCATCCATAATGTAAGTTTTATGTTTTAATGTTTTAGGCGTATTGAGTTTTCGTGTTTTAAGCATATTGCATGATAGTAATTTCATTGTCAATACTATCAAACATATATATGCATGTGTATGTATGTATATACCTGTCTGTATGTATAGATCTTTATTCACGTATGCAATCATGTTATCGTTCATCAATTGATCACCCATTGGGTTTGTCACCGATTCTTTGTTTAATTTATACTGAGTAGTAGTTTGGTCTCTTCCTATATTAGGATCTCTTTCCAGTTTCTTCTATTGGTGTTTTAGCATTGGCTGTTTTCGCAACTTTAGATACATCTGCATGCTACGACTTTGGATGGTTCTTCTACATTTAGGCATTTAGACTATGTGCTTTTTTATATGTTGCTTTTGTTGGTTTGTATCATGATTAACTCGCTGTATTTCCTTTCTAATATATGAAATGATGTTCTTCTTTTGTTAAAAAAAAAATTTTTTTATAGTAGTTGAAATGCCCTGTCACTGGTTGGAATGGCAATCGGTGAAAATGCCAAATTCGACCAACCAAACAAAGAATGTTGCATCCTCAATCACTTCACAACCGAGGTGAACCAAGGTGGTAGTCGAGATGACTAAGGAGCTGGGGTGAAATACCCTCCCTCCCACACGATCTTGAGTTCGCATCCCACTTGCAAGTTGTAGGATTTCTAGACCTGTGTAGAGAGCCCTTGGTCCCACTCGCACATTGGTAGGGCTATGGTGTCAGCTAGACTATTCTCCCCTAGGCAGTGATTAACTCACAAGAGCGTCCTATTGCGACGACCCTAGTCAGGACAGGTAGTTGCAAATGAACATTCTACAATGAGTGGGAACCCCGTTGGTTACATTCGTCGCCCTTGAAATAGAGCAATGTTAATGTGTGTAAATCAATAAGTGGACAACTAAAACAGAAATACTTTCGTGTATTTTAAGTAGAGAAATATCGTAGTTGCTCTAACAATGGAAAGAGTTTCACTTAGCTAACTTGTTTAGGTAAAATACGAGGCAATATAATCAGTTGATGCCAAAAAAAAAAAACTGAACTCCACTGGGCCCATATTGATTGCCTCCACTATTGGCAGTGCCCACAAAAATCAATTTTACGTAAGACCTCAAAAAATTGCTTCAAAGATCGATAGATATCTGACTCATCATTCTCTTTTTCTTCCTACGTCAGCCCAAAAAAGATTTTTTGAGAATTTGGAAATACCAAAATTCGTTTTCTTACTGTATTTGTTTGTCAACCTAAATTACTTCATCATCTTAATATTTCGCAAAAGATGAGTTCTTTCTAGGGGAAAAAAGAGAAATATATATATATATATATATATATATATATATATATATATATATATATATATATATATATATATATATATATATACTGGGCGGTTCCGGGGACACCTAAAAAAACACCCCATAGTTCCGGATTAAATTTTGATGATCCGAGCCGCTCAATGTGATCAGAACGTGATTTTAAGGGTACTCGTGTGAAATCAGCAAAAAAAATGACCGGGAAGGACTTGATCCGAACAGTTTCGAACAGTTTTTTATTGAACGGTTCAAATAAAAACTGCTCAAATCAAACCTTTCCCGGTCATTTTTTTTGCTAATTTCTTGCGGGTACCCTTAAAATCACATTCTGCACACATTGAACGGTTCGGATCATAAAAATTTGATCGGGAACTATGAGATTGAGATTATGGGTGTTTTTTTAGGTGTTTTTTTAGGGTGTCCATTGAACCGTTCCGATATATATATATACACACACACACACACACCGTAACCTACAAATTTTCTAAAGAGAAATCCGCAAAAGTTTCTGAAAACTATAAACAAAGAAGCTGAGATTACGAACTTAGGAATACGTTATGAACGTAATAAGTTTAAACGTCAACCACGAACAATACCGACGTATTTCTCACCTAGTCAATCGAGTTGAACCTGACTCAACTAGATGCATTTATCGCCTAGTCAAACGAGTACATTTGGCACCCAACACATAAAGATTGCACAAGGGTTGAGGTCTTAAAAGCTTTGTCCGACCACTCAATTAACAAAACAATTGACAACAATTAACGAAACAATCGACAACATAAAGAACCTCATAAGTTCGTAACTAAAACAAATGCCTACGAAGACTACTATAACTAGCCCAAAAGACTTGAAGGGAAATCCATCTAATTTAATTCAATGGCAAAGAGTACGAAGGTCTAAACACCGGTAAATAAGAGAACAAGCCCAATGGCAATTGCAGGTGCCAGTAGTTCAAACTCCTCTTCACATTCCCTCGAGAAATAATCTGTCTCATTTTCCATCAATCAACTATTTACCTTGATGCTACAAGGGCTAGATAAGGAAATAAGAAAGAAACTACTCTGGCTCGGCAATAAGTGAAACAGATAAGATTGATGATTCAGTAGTGATATTGAGTTGAGCCAATAAGAATCCACAAATACGTTACAAGCACTACAAACAAGAATGATAAATTAATAAGACGAAAGGTAAGTAATGAAGAGTCAACTACTGCTAACCGGTTTGTGATTCATTGGTTTTCGGATCTGGATGAGACATTGAAGCAATCAGCTCCCATGTTAATAAAGAAAATAAGTTGAATTCTGGCTTTTGTATGAAAGAAATACATTTCTGCAGTTGGTTGTTGATATTTGATTGCAGTATTTGAGGTGAGAGCAACTCTGGTCTTTTAATAACCTCAACTGTGGAGCTTCCGACAAGGTTAATCTGTGGAGAAACATAGATAAAACAAGTGAGGATTCTCTTTGTTATGAGCACGTTATTAAGCAGGACAAAAGAATAACACAAACCGTGTTTGAATTTGTAAGCAAAAATATTCATCAGTATGTAATCAATTGGTAACAACTGTAGTACTTTGAAAGATTCTAAACCCAGGTTCAGTAGGTGCAAGGCAACTCCTAGCTTGCACAGTATGACAAGGAGCTAAATTTACATTTAAAATAAAACTAAACAGTTCAATTTTAACTTTTGAGGAGCTAAGAGGGCAAGAAAGGCTGAAAAACGTGGATATAGTCCAATTCCGTAAAGAAAACTTAGCAAACGCTTGCAACGACAGAAGAAAAAAATGGTGCCCAGCACCTTATGCCTTGCTCACCCAAGGCTTATAGTCACACACACAAGAAAATGGTTACTAATATCGCATGGTGTGCCCAGCACATAGTAACAACCCCACAAACCAGATACCACTACTCCTCACTCAATCAGACACATAAGGGAGACCCAGCGTCTCCTCATATTCTTGGTGCACCATGTAGAACTTAGATAGCTGCCTACGTCCCCAAGGAATGGGTTCTTGTCTTCCCCTCTTCAAGTTTCAATTTATGAATTAAATCTAGATCAAGTGAATGCAGCTTAACTGCAGCAGTTGAGCACTACACTGTGATCTACATATCCAAAATATGTGGTTTGTCACCCAAAGAGCACCCAAAAAAAAACCAAAAAAAACCAGCGACCTATACAAAGCCAGTGGAACATACAACATAACAAATGACACTCCCAACATCAAGGAAACAGAGAACAATCGGCCACCATAGAGAATTCGAAGTAACATGTAAGCGTTCAGTTTGTTGAGTATGGTAGGAAAATCTAAAATGTACAATTCAAATACGATAAATTGACCAAAAGAAAATACTGCATCCATCAACTATGTCAACTTAAACCCATCAGCATCAACTAGTCTGTAAAGTGTACCCTGAGAAGCATAAATAGTAAAGCTAATGGCGAGCAAGAACAATAAAGTACAGTAAAGCTATCGGCAACAGTCATAACATAATAAAGAACTGATCTTACCCATTGAGAAGCCATACAAAACCAAGCTTTTGATACAGGCACAATGCAAAACCTGTGCGAAATAAAACGAAGTATGCCACATTAATTCTCACATGATAACTTCATAATATGCACATCAAGCCTAATTATCACTCGAGTGGGTCTAACAGCCCGTTTGGTGTGATTGATTTGGTGAAAAACGAGAGAGATTAACTCTCTTATGTTTATGTACTAAATGGTGAAAAGTAAAAACTAAAAAGGGGTGAGGAAAAGTTTGCTGCTATTACGCCAATTTTGTTTTCTCCAAAAAAGAAAATCAGGAGATTTGGTGGGAGTATGGTGACGATTAGTCACGATTTTGCAGAATATACTAGGATTGCGTAACAACATACAAAAGAAGAAAGAGATATTTCACCAATCTCACTTGGTTTGCTATCTTACTCATCCAGCATCATAGCTAGACACCACAATCAATTAGTTTCCTTTCTTACCCAGATGGGAAACCACAATCTTTTCTTTCCTCGTCATCTTTTCTCTCTATGTTTACCCATCGGACTCCATGTTTGATTCATCAGACTACCAACGAAAGATGAGTACGTGGGGTTTATGAATATTACATGCAGTATCTTACATTTTATACAACTTTTGTGTGATTCGTAGGCTGAGGATGTATAATTCAACAATCAATTCCAAACAAATAAAGTCCATGTTAAGAGTTCAATTGCATGTCAAATCCAGCTAATCAAACAGGCCCTAACAGAGTTGAGTGCAGAATTTGCTTTACCACAGTGGTGTTTTCATTTTTCGGTCAAAGACAACAAGGAATTTTGAAGCAAATAACTGGAACGTTATAGGTTCAGCAAATGAACAGGGGGTTATAAGGATAGAATTGGAAGAAGCAAACTTACATTTGTCTGCCTCCTGCCAGGGCTTCCTCCGCTGGGTCTTTCCATTCATCAAAACTGCACAAATTAAAAGTCAGCAAATAAAATTAATACACACACACACGAGAGAGAGAGAGAGCATACATCCAACCGTAGCGCCTGTCGAAGAGTAGACGTTTGGAGTTTCGTTTAGAGGCTGAAGAAGAAAGCCTGATACTCGACTCGCTCATTCTCCCTCTCCCTCTCTGCTTCTTGGAACTAATGATTTCCGCAGGGGCGATTAACGAATTCAAGCTTGGTTTGAATGTTAACTGTTCCAAAACATTTTCAAGCTTTGCGAGACAATTCAGGGATCTCGTCCGAGATTGAGTTGAACACGAGCCAATCTGAGTGGCTTGAAAGTTTTTTATTACGTAGTAATTTGTAAAAACTTTGTTTAAAAATTTAACCAGTTTCAAAAAAAAAAATTGTTTAAGCTTTATTATGGAAATTGATATTCACACTTTTTTTTTTAATTCACGCTCTTCTTTTTTGTTTTTTTAGTATTAAAAGTGTATATTTTTTTTTGTTAAAAGACAAAAAAGAAAAAGAAAAAAGGAGTGTTGACAACAACAAAAAAAAGTATGAATATCAATTCTCTTAATTATTTAATGTGACAATTTTATTTTGAACAAGCTTTTAACGAATGAACACTAACTCAAGTACCCTAATTAATTTATCAACCCTACATTTTGTGATTTGTGAGGGGAAGTTAAGCGTTTGGAATTAGAGAAAAAGTGTTTGATAATTGAAATCAATCTTATTATTGTTCATTAAATATTTTTACTTCATATAAAATGACAACATGCATGCCTTGGAAAATGGAAAGCGGAAAGCTGAGGCTATAACAACATTTAAATTGTAGTTGTAGGGAAAAAAATTCCTACATTCCATTTCAACCATTAATTTGTCAGAATAAAAGTAAGTAGAAAGAAATTCTTCCATAATTCCTTTTTGGATGACAGAAAGTTTCAACATAAATTTTACCGGAAAATCTATAATTCATCTACGGATCTTCCTAATCCTACCAAAAAGGGAAAAAAAATAAAATAAACTTTTACCTAGCCCTTTTCAAAAATATCTATCTATTTACCCCCGTCATAAAAAGGATTTAAATCATTCACCTCTCTCTCTCTCTCTCTCTCTCTCTCTCCACAACTTCAAAAACCAGTCTGAATCAAACTCTTTGTTAAAGTAGTGCCACCTTCCATTTCCATTGGCTTCCCAAGAGCATTAGCAAAATATGCTTCACCTCTTTCCAATTCGGTTTATTTTAGTATTGCAATATATGGCATTTCCCACGTAAGCTAAGCAAATTACAGCCAAGAACACAGTTAAGACTGCAGAGGCTAATACAAGGACTAATTAACCGACAAACGCCAAGGCACAACCTCCACAAACGCGGACAGACTGAAACATGAGTGAGACCTGGGGCTTGGAACAAGAAGAAAGATACTCTACCAAATTGGTCACGGCTAAAGAACACTGCTATTATGATGGGGCGCCGAGATACGATGCAAGCCGTAGAATATCACTGAAGATCCCACCGGCCGTGACTTGGGCACCAGCACCAGGCCCACGGACTATCAGAGGCTGTTGCTTGTACCTTTCAGTGGTGAACGCGATGATGTTGTCGGACCCTGAAAGCTGCGCAAACGGGTGATCTTTCTTGTATCTTCCCAATTCAACCGTCCCTTTTTTATTAGCAACATCCACCACCCCAACGTATCTCAACACCTTCAAATGTCACAAACTCGTGAAAAGAGAAACAAATACTTTTAAAAAAAAACAACTTCCAAATGAGAATTCAACATTATGCATAGACTAAAGAACTCAGTGAGCTATTATTGTTGAACTGCTGCTTAAGGGGATTCTAATAATTGATTCTTATGTGATGCAGGCTATTATAGCACAATGAACCAGAAGCATGTTTGGACCTCATAAGAAACAAACTAGCTTCATTGGTTTCTTCACCATTGGTTTTTTCGGAGTATGCTTTATAATATCTGCGAGTTATGTTGTGGATAAGAATGGAAAGCTATCACTAGGAGGTTTAATACAAAAATAGTGTCTCAGAAAACTCACTTCCCCTTGATCTTCAGCATCCTTACGTTTCCTAGACATATCATGGTCATATTGAGGCAGTTGCTTGAGATATTCCTCAGCTGATGCACAGCCCTGAAACAAATAATCAGAACATGAAGTTAGAGACAAACCCACCAAACAAAGAAGTACAGTATGTATTGGAAATCAACGTTATCTTACTCTCAATGGCTCTGGCACAAGACTTTGAACAGGGATATCATAGAGTTCTAGCTTTAGACCAGATTCTCTGGCAAGAATTATCACCTGAAATATCAAAACACTTTTATTTGTAGGAACATATCTCACTTGTCCCCCCCCCCCCCCAAAAAAAAAAAAGAAGAATATCCAGATTGAGGGTACATAGACAGTCATCAAGTTTTCTCTTCTTTTTTCCTTTTTGCCTTTTTTGTTCCTTCTCGATACCAATTGACCATCTAATTACAATAAAGCTAGCTCACAACTGCTTTCTCTTGACACACATTTTTTTAGAATAGTATTCGCACTTCTCAATACAAATGGTAGACATCTTTACTAATTAAAGAGCTATCTGAAGTGTGAAGCACATACAGGCTCATGTTAACAATTATCAAATACATGAAACAAGGTTAGCGCCTGTTACCTTTCTGGCTACATCTGTTCCAGATAAATCATCCCTCGGATCAGGCTCAGTATAACCTGCCTTTTTTGCCTCTACCACCACCTCACTAAAAGCTCGCGTTCCAATAAAGTTATTGAAAATGTAACTCAGAGTCCCACTGCATCAGTAAATCTTAGGGTAAGAAAAATTGATGAAAATTACGAACACTACGAACATGAGTAATGTATTTTAATTATTTGGAGAGCCTAACTGATCAATTTCTATCAGCATCAGTTTTTCTAGTAGACAAGTCAGTACGACTAACCTAAAAATGCCTTCGATCCGCAGTATTTTATCCCCAGTTTCAAGGAGACCTTGTAAAGTGCTAATGATTGGAAGACCGGCTCCAACAGTAGCTTCATAGAAGTAATGCGTATAGGACTTCCGTTGAAGAGCTCTCAACCTCAAATACTGGTATGTGGATAATACTCCATGTCATGGATGCCCAGAGTTGTAGAAAAAAGAAAGCAAAATAAACTGACCCCAATTTTTTGTTATTTAGTAAATGAGGCGCATCATTGCTGGTGAAGGAAAAAAAAAAAAAAAAGAGGCTAGAACATTTACCGGAGAAAAGGATGCTTCAAAGCTAGCAATAATGCTTTACTTAAAATAGTAACCAACGGTAATAAATCACGAAAATAAAATGTAACCAGATCAAGTAATATTACCTGATCAAGCGGTCCTGAATTTGCCTTTTTATTTGGGGTAATAAGATGGATTCCTCTTCGTAACCAGTTACAGTAATGGCTTGCAAGGCTAGAATCTGATGTACAATCTACCAACACAGTATTTGGGATAAAATGATTCTCATGCACATTTCGAACAAATTCCTCCAAGTCAGCGACTTCTCCTTTCTCCTTTTGAAGTTCTCTCCATTTAGTTAAGTCAATACTTCTGCAACCAGAAAAAAAGAGTTCAGGGTTGTAATGCTTGACAGAAAGATCTCTTCTTATTCTTCTACCAATTCTAATTTGATAAAGAAAAACTCAATTCAAGAAAAGGTACATATGGAAAACGGACCATACTTACCCAAAAACTAACAGCTAAGGGAAACTAAGAAAAGTGGCAACAAGAAGATTAAAAACAAAAGAGTTATCATTGTGGTGTTGTTTTGGTCATACTTGAATTTAAGCTAAAATTGATGTAATTATTTATACACAGTTCTACAATTCTATGTATATATTTGTTTGTTGGTTACATAAGAGCAATCTTATGAATAATTACTCTGTTTGCACTTCTCAATTTCAGTGAAGAGTCCAACGCTCTACTTGTTTGAAATTCAAAACAGGTTATGTTCTGATTACATCGCATACAAGAACAGGCCTTCCATGTCGACAATAAAAAGAGAACGAAGAACAAAATTTCCTATGATTATGAAAACCATCTTATTTGCTACCCCTATTCTTGTATAGAATACACTATGCTGTCAACTATTTGAAAGGAGAACAGTTCCTGTTAACTTACGTGTCACTCAGAAGCATAGTCTTTGAGCCCGTGATACCCATGACGCGCAAATCAATCTTAAACTTTTCCTTGAGCACTGCTGCCTGCCAAAGTGAACTTGGTATCATGGCTAGCATTAACTAAAATAAAAAGCTTCCCATCAGCTTTAGATACTTAATCTAAAAGCATTCCTGAATCACAAATACCTGCTGGCTGCTATACTCATAGTTCTAACATCAGACAAGTGCACTTTAATTAAATCAATTACCATGTATTGCCTAGATTCGATCAAATTCCATAGACGGGAACCTATAATAAGACATATAATGCAACAGTGACTTGTAAAGAAATATAGTGTACCTGATCCCTGAGCTGGTCAAGCAAGGTGCTACCAATCAGTCCAGGCCCAATAATACCCATTGCTATCGTGGTCCTAGAGAGATAGAATCTTGAGTGAACCGCTCTAAGGGCCCTCACACAGTCTTCTCGTTTGACAACTAGAGTGATATTGTACTCTGAGCAACCTTGGGCTATAGCACGGACATTAATATTGGCCTGCGGTATAGAAACATTTGTGAGCTTTTCATGCAATTTATGAGAAACACGCATATATTTGTTTCCGCCACATAAGAAGGAAAGATAACGTTTGTTATCCCATAAAGCATACACCACTAAAGAACACATGCAACCATAAGGTATTAACACCCAAAACAAAATGTCTACTTTTAGTTGTGCAGGAAGTACAACATTGAGTGCACTATCATGCCGACATTTGCTTACTGCACTCAACTTGTCAATCATACTTTTATTTTCCATGTAATCGATATATGGAATGAATCAAGCGGATGACAGTAGCCTGCACCTTCAGGTAACACTAGTTCAAAAGAACAACTTCACCAACCTTTGCCAGTGCATTGAAAAGTGTGGCACTGACTCCAGGAGTACTAGCCATCTTCTGGCCTACTGCTGCCAAAATGCTACAGTTTGGGATGACTGCAACCTGAGGAAGACATAGAAATCTCATCAGATAAGACATTCAAACAAGATTATATGTATGCCCTCAAATTCAACATAAAAAAAGGAGACAAAAAGTTTGAGATTATGAGCTTCTGGGATAGCAGGAAATGATATGCTTACAGATTTTGCCTCACAAAGCGATAAGCTAACAAACTTGGCCTGAGGATATAAAATACCGATGTGATGGCAGTGACAGCACCATCCACCAATTCTCTCAGTAAAAGTCTAGCATCTACCTGACCCAATCTTTTTATTTTATTATTTTTTTAAAAGACAGCTCACCACCCACTCTAATCTCATAAGGTCACCATAATCACTATTTGAGAAAAGACAGCTCTATCACGCTTAGTGCAAAATACGAGATCAGCAAACTCCATCACAGGAAAGTAAAGGAAGCCAAAAGCAACTCAGAGAGTCTTCATAACCATGATTGAGAAAAGTAAATAATCCAGGATAACATTATATAAAAAACAGAACATCAGCTCCTGCAATTCTATATTTCTATCAACTCAAACTACACCACCTGAGAAAGACGTCCGGCATCCAGAGCTTGACGAAATCTAGATTCTAAAGCCTTAGCAACAGCTCCTACTTCCTTCTCGGGGACGGCAAAACACACAGAATGCTCACTGCTAGCCTGCGTGCACCCATCAACAACCATATGAAATCTTACTCCAAATGCAGGAAAAACCTTGATCAGATATGGGATGACAAAGATACCTGTGATATCATGATAACATTAGCTCCTACATCTTTCACTGCAGCAAAAATTGCACTAGCAGTACCAGGAACACCTGCCATTCCAGTACTGCAAAAACAATGTGCAAGGTGTAGTTTACTTGGGAAAGGAAGTTAAAAGAGTGAGTGTACAACTATCAAAGGAACGAGCAGGATTATCATCAGAATAAAATCTCACCCCTCGACATTTACAAGGGCCAAATGGTCTATTGTCGCAAATCCTTTGACAGAAGATTCCAATCTTTGGCCCTCTTCCAACTCATTGACCGAAGACCGGCATATCATTGTGCCGGGCGCTGAGAGATTGAAGATGTTTCTTATAACAATTGGAATCTCGTACTGCATCACTGGAATGATAGTCCGGGGATGTAAAACATTAGCCCCAAAATATGACTGCGGAAGAATGTTTTGTTAGTTAAAAATGAGAAATAGCAAGTCTCAGCAGCTTTGACAGTTCTAAAAGGATATAAAAGTTCACCATTTCCCAGGCCTCTTGATAAGACAAGGTCTTCAGTACCACAGCCTCACTAACTGCAGAAGAGATGTTATTACATTAGCATTCCAATAGAAAACAAAAAAAAAAAACATAATTATTAAGAGTTTCAACCAGAAGGTACTTCCCGCCATCAGATTAGTTATAAAAGCGATATATCTGGAGAGAGAGATTTCAAGTGTTGGCATTGGAACAGAGAAGTCCTAAACTAGTTCGAGTGAAAGAAACATTAACGCAATTCAAATCTGCCAACAAGAGGTTGAAACAAACCTTTTCTGGGATCTGCACTATAAACACCATCAACATCTGTCCAAATTGTGACTTGGCATGCCCTGAACAAAGCACCCATTATAGCTGCAGAGAAGTCACTTCCATCTCTTTTCAAAGTTGTAGGAATATTTTGAGGTGTGCTGGCTATGAAACCAGTTGCAATGATTGTCCGAGATGGATTTTGTGAAAACCATTTCTCAAGTCTTTTTTCAGATTCCAGGTAATCTGGATCAACATGGTTAGAACCAGCAGGACTAACAATAAGGACTTCCCTTGCATCCATCCAATTGCAATCTGTCCCGTTCTGCACCATTGGAGAAGACATTTATTGTTTAGTTAACTTTCAAATTACAACTCCCACATATTCTCCAAAATCAAGAGCAACAAAGCAAAGCACCACCTTCCTGACAAGAGATGCCAAAATCTGAGCAGACCACAACTCTCCATGTCCAACTACAAAATCTGTAAAAGATTCTGTAGCATGACCAGCTGCAGTACATTAAATATACAGCCCAATGAAGTATGTTAGATTCTTTGTCCTAGCAAGAGGTTGAACCTACCTGACAAAACAACAGACCTTTCTAAAATGACATATCAGACAAAAATACAAACAAAAACTGTTTTGATACCTATATATATTGCATGAAGCATTGCTTTAAGGTTATCGATGTCATGATGTAACCGTGATAAGAAATTAGCAAGGTCATCCACTTGAAGTAGATCAAGTGCTGTTAACCTGTGCTTTTCTAGAACAGCATCCAATGCAGCTATATAGGAATCATCCCTGGACTGTGCCTTGTCGATTAGATCATACATCATGTCTGTCACCTTAGACATTGCAGACACAACCACCAACTTTCTTTCTGAATCATCATTTTGTATTATCTCCGCAACATTCCGTATTCTGTCTGAGCTTCCCACACAAGTACCACCAAATTTATGAACAGACCAGGTTTCACCTTTGGGAAGCTGAACTTTTTCAATAGGTGTTTCTCGCACAACATCTGTCATTTGACATGGTGGGAGGAATATATGCTAACATCAGTGAAGTTAGTATCCAATACACTAAGATATGGTTAATTGTCAACACCATAGTTTGAAACTGATGCATAGCATTAAAATGGACCTGCAACTGAAGCACAAATGTGAAAGGTTGACAACTTCCTTATAGTCCCATGACAACTAGAATCCATTCTGAAACAAGAGACCAAGGCTAACACCTTCAGTAGTAAATAAACAACAGAAAAGTGCATGTGAACTAAAAATTAAAATCAATGCAGAAATACCTGGGTGCATCCCATTAAAAATATAGGGAAAATGAAAAAAAGAAAAGAAACCCCTTTAAACAAGTATTCAAATAGGAATTGAGCTGTAAAACATGTTATGGAATACAATAGCAAATTCAAATTGCACATAAATACGCATGCACAGCCTCCAGAACACGTAAGAGCTAATGGCATATTGACGGCAAGAAATAACACATAAATTTGTCAATGAAGCCTTCAAGCAAACGATATTAGTTTTTAAGTTTTTTTCACATTGCTTGAATTATAACTCCTAGAAAGCACTATGCCAAACAGGAGCCATTAGAAACTATCAAAAGAATGTTGAAACATGCTGTAATAATTGCCACTAACCTTACCACTTGACTAAGGGTGACTAACTGAACTACAAACGCTGGGAAATGCCACTTTGTGTTTGACAAGTGCAAAAGCGCACCCATCTAATAGCTCTAGGATCAGACTTGATGAAGCATGGTGTCTACAAGGGCTTATACACGGCCATAATTTTGTGCTAAAGCTTCGTTGATATTTGTTGTCAAGAGTGATCTTGAAGGTTTATGAAGCAGAACAGACAAACTTTTGCAGCTGTAAACAATAACAACAAAACGGCAATGTTTGATTACTTTGTTTTCTCTAAGGTGCTAGAGAAAAGCTTGAAGGGAAAGAATGTGAAGGCAAACTTTCAGACTGAATCTTCAATGAGGCAATGAGCTTTAGTGATAAAACAGGACTAGAAAGTATGCTTGTAGTTTGCTCCTCATTGAGGACATGCAAGGCATGGAGAGCTGCAACTAATTGGGGATTTAAAGAGGATCCGTACATACTTCCAATTACAGGCCTTGCTTGGGTGTACTAACAAGGCTACAACTGGATGGAATGTGTTGTTTAGAAATATGAGATGAGAGCGGTGGGGCATGGGGTGCATGATCAATGATCTTATAAATCCAAATTAGCCTCACATTGTCTTTGAATGCTTAATCTCATCAAGAGCATAGTTCACCTGGAAAATATGAAAAATAAAGAGGACAATATATGTGCAAGCTAGTACCTTGCAAAAGAACCTCGTGCTGGTAAACGCATTAACCCGCCAATCTTATTGACTTAAAGGGCCGTTTGTATGAGGATTGAATTGTACCACAAATCCAAGATAAGTAAAACTATCTGGTGTTTGATTAAATTATTTACGACTCTGATTAAACATGCCTTGGATATATAATTCCACAAATGGAATATACAATACCATGGGTGTTGTATTATTAATCCGGTCACTATTAATCTAGTAGTACTGCATGTGTTAGATTATATATATCCTTGTACTATTAGTCTCATCAAATTAACAGGCCATGATTGTATCATGTTTGTGGATTGCTAATACGCTATTCAAAGTCGGCAGCAAATTGGAAGAAATTTTCCCCAACAAAAGTACCCAAATTAGTCATTTTCTTTTATTCCTTTACTAATGCCTATAGATTTCTACTCATTGATATTGGCATTCTAATTGTGGGTTCTGTTTCCCCTTACGTCCATTAATCAACATTCATGCTATACAAGATCTTTCAAATAAATTCTATGCAACGCCGTCAAAGAAAACATTCAAAAGCTAAATTGGAATTCGGATGTTAAAAGCTACCAGCCAACAACATACTCCACGCAGCTGAACAAAAGACGAGATTACAACAAAAAGACATAGCATTGGGTATTTTATTTTGCTCCAAATGTTCTAAAAAAACAAGCTAACAGCTACATTTCGAGAAGGGATTAAAGGGGTTTACTTGGAGATCCGAGAGCAATGTGGGAGAGAAAGAGCTGATGGGTGTATCTTCTTAGACGCATTGGTATCACGGGAAAATGCATTGGACGAGAGGCTACGCGAACAATGAGAGATTGTAGCAGCAAACGCCATTGGCTGCTTGCTGTGATTCCACACACACAGAGAGAGAGAGAGAGTCGTTTTGGGTTCTGTAATAAATGGAAGAAGGATACGTAAGTGGGTAATGGGTATATTTCGCACTAGCGGGACTGTGGTTGTAGTCTGACTCAATTGATGAGTAGTTGGATTCCGATGCGGCAATCAGATTGGTTTGTTTCTCTCTCTTCTCTCTCACACACACCCACTCAAATATCCTTTTCATCATCATCACCCCCACGTTTTCCACTTGTCTCTTTTAGAAGTATTTTCGGGTACAGGGTGTTTGTTTCGTGGGATCGGTAGTAGGCCCTCTGCTCTTTCCAAGTTGTTTGTTTTGAATGGGAGGAAATGATCCGAAGCTCGACCTGTACGTTGGAAAATTCAATAGTTCAGATTTGTTAAAAGATTCTTTTTCAACAAATGGTATATACAAATTAAGATCGGTTGTTAGTCAACAATTGTTATTGTTTCAACAAATTTTTTAAAAAGAGAGTAATTTACCGTAAAAAGAATGTGGTATATTCGGCTTTAACAAAACGTGGTGTTTTGGATTTCAAGTTTGCTAGAATAAAATGGTACATTTGGTTCAACACAAAGATCAACAAATTCTTTTTTTGATAGGCAAAGAACAACAAATTAGTGGTGCATTTGGTTCAAGTACCTGATACATTTGGCTCATCACCAAAATCAACGTGGTATATTCGGTTTCAACTAAGTGTAGTTATATTTGATTTTAAGTTGCATATTAAACTAGTACTACTACCCTTTTGGAAGTAACCAGTAATTGACTTATCCACCTATGGCTTTTGTACTTAACGTTCTTTTAAGGTTGATCCAGTTCGAGAGGTAGACTAGTACTTGAAGTAAATTTATAAGTGGCAAGTATTACTAACATGAAAGCAAGAAGTTAATGTATTAATTGGCAGAGACGAGCTAACAAAGAATTGTCCAGTATAACTCAACAACCAAGACTAAGTTTTTTTTTTTTTTTTCCTTTTGGGTGAACAAAATTGGCGGTTTATTAATAAAGCATCACCCCAAGAACGTGTTTTGCTGTTTTTCCCTCTCAAAAGGCTTCTCTCTAATTTTTTTTGATTATTTCGTCACTCGTGTTTTTTCAGTCTTTGTGATTTTTGGAAATCAATAAAAATTGCAGTATTACGAGCTGCTGCTGGCCTGCCAATCACTGTTGTGGGTCGAGTTGGCCCAATTTACTTTGTCGTGGGCCGGCCATGTGATTATCCTGGGAAACAATTGGGAAAAATGACGGTCGAAGACGTATTTTGATAATTAATGCCCGCTAAGGATATGTTGAGAACATTTGTTAATGCTGAAAATGTTCTTGACGGATATTAATTATCAAAACACGTCATTGACCGTCATTTTCCCAAACTATTGGCATTTTGTGGCTTTGGGCTCGCCCCAATGTGCTCTGATTGGATTTGCTACAAAAATTCGAAGAAATGCCCAATGTTTTCTGTACTGATCAAACCACTTGAATTGATAGCGGGGTGGATTAAGTTAAAACATCCAAACACACACAATGAATGAGACGGAAACAATATTTAGTAGGATGTAGATTTTTTTTTTCCTGATAATATGTGTAGTGTTTCAGGCAGCTTGCGTGTACCTCGTTTAATTCTTACAGCCCCTCACATAGTCTTTTCCATGTTTACACGTGATTTAGCTAGGCCAACCACTTGAGGTTGAATATACAGTATATGATATGGGGATTCTCTTAATCAAACAATATTAATGGTGAAGCCAAGAAGTGATTAATGAACCTAGTAATAGCAAGAATAATGCTAGGGACACGATACTCTATCACAACACTAACCATACCCACAGACCTGCCTTCGTGGCACTACATGATTGATAATGGAAAAACAACCACTCTAAAACTACTCTGCAACCACCAATCATACAGTGCCACGCAAGCGGTTATGGTTGATGGTGTTGTGATAGTAACTAATGATAACGTTATAAATTGTGTCTTAGCTAGATAAACTGAAGTAGACAGTGCAAGTTGCAATATTGGCAAAAGGAGGTTTTTTTTAGTAAAGAAGAAAAATATTAGTAGTAGTAGTAGAAGATCGAAGAAATACGTATTATGGAGATCCCAAATGAATCTGGATTCCTTCAGGAAATCGGGGGTCGTGGACCACGGGGTGAGGATCATAGCAGCCTAGCAGGTACGGTGGCATTGCAACTTCTGCAAGCAACGTTGCATGTGTCAGCCCCGTTCCAGTTTCTTTCTAAACTTTTTTTTTTTTTTTAAAAAAGATAATTTCAAACTCAAATATAACGAAAATAAAAAATAATTTTTTTTTTTTTGCACCGCTTAACAGATCTTAATGAGATCTATAAATTAAAATCTATATTGATAGAAAAATTATTTGCGTAAACACATAATTTTTTAACTTGAAATTACCTTCTTTTTTAAAAAGAATGTTTAACAAGAAACTGGAACGTGGCCTCATATATATACACACCTATCACCTATATACATATTTGTTGTATGCATGTGATATACGGATACCAATGTTTTTTTTTTCTTTTTGGCGGGTAACGTAGGGTGTCTCTGGTTAGTTTTCACTCACTTCAGGCTAATCTCTACAGTCTCGCACAGCCCCACAGTCTTTTCACCCACTTGCACGTAGGAGTAAAATATCCTCAAGAATTGCTAGCTAGCAAGAGGAATTAACCAAACCCAGAACCTTAGGAAGGAGCAAAGGAATTTGCAAGATAAACACAATTTGTCAGGGACGTCCGTACATTAATTCGGAGCTGAAATCCCTAGCTAGATCTGTTGGTAGAAATTAAGTTTTGTGCTCCAAAATCCATAGTGTGAGAATCACCTTGTGCTTTGAATTTTGTTTACAAAAACAAATAATCTTGTTAAGTGAATAAATAACCAAAACACAATTAATTAAGCAGCTGTAATCAAAATTACCGCATTGGGAAAGGTTCAAGGACACTTTGTCCTAAAAATCATGAACTTGTTGTGACGGTCATGAGATACATGCATCAAGCCATAAAATCGTTGGGCCGCCGATTTTGCCACTCCTTTTTTTTGCTAATGCAACTTCCCTGCAAGTGTATTTTTTGTGCAAAAATACACTTGTAGGATAGTAATGTTAACAAAAAAGAGAGTAGCAAAATCATTTCCCAATTGTTGCTACCATTTGATTTCCACATTGGCCAACCAGTTAAAGGAGGAAAGTAGTAATTAATTAGAGCATAGGGAAGGACCACATCCCTAGCTTAATTGATCGATCATTAGAGTACTACAGTACATCCTCCTGTTAACAAACACGTACGTACGTACATCTCTCATCCAATGCCTACCCTTACAAAAAGTCTCCACACTAACTGAAAATGGTCCATAAACCCTAAGAATGTCCATCTCATTTTAAACCGGCCTCTTACCAACCAGAAGTTTTAAACAATGAAAAAGATATGCTTCTTTAGTAAAAACACATATAATTTACGCAACACCAAACCAAATTGAGCCTTATATATATTCCAATCACTTGGAGTTAAAGGAACTATGAGACCATTTTCATTCTAGGACCATATATATATACCTTTCTTTTTTTTCTTTTTTCTTTTTGGAGAAAAGGACCATATAAATATATCTTTGTCATTTGAATCTGGTTTTTATTTATTTATTTATCTAAGCGATCTGAAAACATGATAGATGTCCTTGGGCACAGGATTATGGGCTCGAAGCAACCATTTCCTCTGCCTTAATTCCTCGGGCTGGCTAGCTCTGACTTAATTTACAACAGGTTATTGATCTACTTTGACACCATCCAAATATGTCTGAGTAGGGAGAAAGATCAAAATATTAATTTGAGAACCCAAAGCAAAGATATCCTTTATTCATGCAAAGACAGCACGAACTTAATTGGCATTCCAAATACAACATATATGCTTCAAAGCACGTAATTGATCATGAAGATGGATTAAAAAAGCACATAATCCATCTTCATGCATGTTCTAATGCAATTAAATTAAAGGTGGTCTGATTAATTTAGGACTCTATATATGTTACGTTGTTAACAACTAGCTAATTCCAAAGTTCATTGTCAACAACTTCCTGCAAAATATCTGGACGGCACTAGTTAACCCCTACTCCTCTCGCCTTCTTTGAATTCGCCTTCACCGGCAGTATGCGAATCCTCTTAGCAACTCTCACAAAATCCCTACACACATACACAGATAAAATCATCATCTTAAATTAAGATAGTACTGTAGTGGTTAATTTAATCTAAGCTCCACCAGAGCCCATGAGAGCTGAGACTCATGTGGAACATTCACTGATCACTTTGTGTGAAAGAAATTGCACTCCTATATATATTACCCCTCTGGAAAGATCATATCATATACATCTTCCTCTATATTATTACTCCGATCGATCAATCAACCGACTTCAACATATATGCCAGTCCCAGTAATGTACGTAGGAAAATGCATGTTTGTAAGTAAAATGGGTGTTTAATTAATTACAGTATACGCTAACCAACTGCATGTATACTTACTTCCAGTTAAGGTCACCAACAAGAAGAAGATCATTTTCCATGTCCTCATAGGCAATGAGGTGACCAGGTACAGCATTTGACAGATCAAGACTACTACTACTACTACTAGTATCATTTTCTGAAGAAGACATGTGATCTCCGCCGTCGACCACAAACATCTGTCGGAGGGCCGCGGCGAGGCTTTGGTAGCTCGCATGGTTATGGAGGCTGACGCGCTGGCAGATCGAACGGCCCTCGAGCACCACCGTCACTGGTGGGACAACGGTGGAGACCAAGTCATCGTCGAGCCCACCACCGGGAAAGGCCTCAAACGGGACCCTCCTGATCATCTCTTGTTGCCACCTCCTCTTGAGGGTTTCTTGTCTTTGTGAATCATTATAACAAGTATTGTTCATGATTTGTTTTCTTAATTCTCTCTCTCTCTGTCTGGGTAGTTGTGAATGTGTGTGTTTTTGCTAGCTAGCTTGTGTTTGTGGAGGAGTTGTAGAGAAGAAATTGGAAAGGGTTTTGGTCTGTGGAATTAAGCAGTTGCTATGTTGGAGAGAAAGGGGATTCAAAACTCTAATTGAGGAAAAAGGGTAGGTCTGATTTGGAGGGTTAATCAGAGGGGAAAATATAGGTTTTGTTGTGAGTAGGGAGTGCTGCTTTTGTTGTGGTTGTGGTGAGTATATATAGAGCCGAGCTAGCTATAGTCACCATATATGCTCTTCGTTTTAGGCATATATTGTAATTAGTACTCTCTGATATGACGTACTAACTAATTTGAAATGTGGCAAAATTATAAGCCACATATAAATGAATGGTTATAAACAATCACCTTATTCTAATAAAAAAAATCATCCAAAATACAGCTTTAAGACTAATTTCGTAACTTCTATGCATGGGAGATGTTTTCCCTCTATTTTCATAGTGAGAGATCAAACGTGCCAAGTGCAAGAAATATTTATGCAAATTGATGTTGCGTGTTTATCTATTCTTAACCAAAAGATCCATCATAATGATTTGTTATACAAAAATTATTGGTCTGCCGCTAAATTAGAGTGTATATATTGTTTAATTTTCTGTTCCTAGCTACTCGATCCTAAATCTTTTGTAAAATTAAAGGACCATTTAGGTACCCTGCCATAAGGTTTTTTACATGTATAAACAACAGGTGTTATGTGCGAGGCTCTTTGAGAAGGGGCGATCAGTACAGGTACCACCTCAAAATGTTGACTGTAAGAAATTTAATTGTATTTTTGGGGATCAAAAGATGATGACTTCAAAGTTGGTGGTACGATATTTAATAAACAAAGAGAGACAGCACAAATGTCGGGAGAGAGTCGGGAAGGTGTCTGAGACCGCCCTACAAGGTTGAGTTTGTTGTTTTTAGTGACTTATTTTAGAATTTCAAAGCTTCCCATTAAGGTTAGTGGCTAGCTGTGAATGTGTATTCACTCGGAAAATTTTTCAGTACCGAGCGGGTACAACGTGGTGTCCGTTCGCGCATCCGAACCGTTCATTACGTGTTTGAACGGCTCACATTTGTAGAAAAAAAGTGTTGGGATGAGAGGAGAGGGAGGGTTTTAATCCGAGCCGTCTATAAGTGTATCAGACGACTCGGATACGCTGAACGGGTACCACGTAGAATATACCTGCTCGGCACTGAAAAATCACTCGTATTCACTCAAACTCAGACTAAAATGGTCCTCTCCTTAACCATAATGGATCTAGTGGTCAAGATCTGGGACTTATGCGTCTGTTTCCTTCTAATATTTCAGATTTAAAACTTCTCAGGTGTTATCAAATCCTTTGGACTTTTTCAAACGAGTTATGCTCTAATTTTAATTGGGTTTTTCACAAGTGAGTGGTGGAATTAGGCCTAAGATTAATCTAGGTATACGTAAACTTGCTCGAATACTAGAGTTATACTCCCTCGATCCGTCTAAATAAGCGTTTGGCCCGTAAACCTAGACCTTTAAAATATGGATTTTTTTCATTGAAATATTCAAACTTTTTTCTCACAACTTAAAAAAACTCATTGATATCTATTGAAAATGTCTTACAAAAAAATGCATCTTTTTAAATGTCTTGATTTATGTGCCAAACACTTATTTAAAAATAGAGGAAGTTAATTAACAAAAGTCTTCCCCCATCTCTCTCTACTGTTTTTAAGTAGACAAGAAAAAATTGCCATGAGAGGACAGAAAACAAACAAACATTTTTCCTCCTCGTGAGAGAGAGGGGTACTTGGGGTGGGGATGTTTGCTTGTGAATGCAAAAGAAGATTGTGTTCTAAGTATTTTGTTGCATTGTTAATTCAGAAAGTCTACCTTACTGTAGTGCAATTAGTTACGTAGTGATAGTGGAATTTTTCTATTGGTGTTCTTGGGGATGGTGGTCATTTGCGTGAAGAAAAAGCGAGCTGATAAAGTAAAAAAAAGATGTAGATGTGTACTTGAAAATAATTTTAAAAAGGTGGGGGGAGGAATTCTTGTAAATTGGAAATGCATGGGCTAAAGAGACAACCGGCGCTGCGGTCGGCATACGCCTCGCTTGTTTGAATCTCACCTTGTCCATGTGGGCATTCACATCAATTGTGGGAAACCAATATTGTATTGATTAATCATGTTTTTAGTTTCCACTAAAATGTACAATTTGAAATTTTGAAAACTATCTGAAGCATGGCATCTAAAAAAAAAAACAGATAGATTTGAAGAGGAACTGACTAAGGTAATTGTAGTCAAGGACAGAATTATGAGTACAGTGAGGTGAGTTTTAGTCCAAGACAATTTTGAAAAAACTAAAATTATATGTAAAATTAACCCGACCAACTCATTTCACCCACTAACCCATTTTAACCCAAGACAGATTGCATTTTTAGCTCCGCACTTGTAGGTAATTGGAAATTTGAATGATAATTGTATATGAGCATCTAATGCTTGGGTTTCTTTGCTTATCCTACTTAAGCACTTAGCTTGGACAAGATTTGGAGCATGTGCAACGTGCACAACGTTGAAAGTGACCAAAGTTCAATAGGTGGCCTTCAGCCACAGTATAGGGTGCATGGGTGGGCTTTAATTATGGCCTTGTGGAGTGAGTTAGGCCAATTGGGTTAATTATTACTAGATCTGTGTTGGCTTACAATTAGCCGCTAAAATTAATCTCGATCATCCGTTTATGCCTACATTAATAGATCTATAAACTTGGGGGGAAAGTTCGGGCAACGCTAGAGCAGCCGTAGATTGTTTTTAGAGAGTTTTCAAGATACAAAAGCTTCAGACAAAATCCAAAAGCTAAAGTTAATTATTAGGTGCAGAAATGCCCTGACATAGAATTAAGTTACCACTTGTTTCATACCCAACTAATTCAAGATATTAGTGCTTCGCATAACAATCTTGGTTACCAAAGGCTAGCAAATATAACATCCCTCCTTTCATTGGGGGAAGGATCCGGTCTAGTTAATTTGTTCAGACCAATTTGGTCCATCTGTTTGCATCCGATTGTTTCGGACGGCTTAGATTTGTTTTGAGTATTTTGGATATTTTGCAGTAATAAAAATAAATTCAAGGACGGCTCGGATGCAATAAATGGACTAAACTGATCCAAACAAACTGGACTGGATCCAATCCCCCTTCATTGTGCGTGGCCATTTGAGGGCCCTCTTAGTTTTGAGCAGGGGGATACGTACATTGGACTGGAGGTAGAAGTGGAGAGTTTTCGGCTAAGGCGAAATCTTTGATTCTATATTATTATGTTGGGCTCAGCTGGTGTGGTGAGGTTGTCAAAATGATGGTTGTAGTGACCAGTGGGTGGGTATCATCGGCGACGGGAGAGTAGTATCTGAAGATGGCTGGAGGTTGTGGCCTGACAAACAGAGATGATCCCAGAGTTGGGTTCGGTTGATGGGCCCCGACAATCTTCTGAGCCTGAGTAACTTCTTAATACTACTCCAATTGGGCCAAGGTCTTATCTTATTTCTCATTGGGAATGTCAACAACAAATACCCAAAGTCCAAGCTGATCTCAAGTTATTATGGGCCTTAACCAGGGCCCAGCTAAAGTCTTTCTAACAAACTGGCTTTGTAAGAAAGGGCAATATTATTGTATATGGTGACAAACGACTCAATATAATATTCCGAAGTACAAAAAACAAACAAACAACTCAGTATGCATCGTACTGTTAAATTAAGTTTGAAAACTGAATTCAGAGTTTCAAAAATGTGCTCAAACATTATTTGTTCATTAGTTAAATCGAATTTGAAGTAAGTTTTTATCAAGTAGAGCTTCAACTTATCAACTCGTTTGCAAACACCACTATGTGTGTATCAAATGGTAAATCTCAAGGACCATCACAAAAATGTCCAAGAAACTAAAATCGCCATGGAACTTAAATTTTCTCATCCATTTTTGTGAAAAAGGCTCAAAATACAAAATGAATAGCGGAAAAAAAAAAAAAACATTTTCCGAAACGTAGTAGTAATAACTTAAATTAAAAGAAGATCCGATCTATGAAAGCATTATACTAGTATTAGATTCGGTAATTTACTAGACGTTAATTTGACTTTGTAATCTCAACAACCAAGGACTAGCCACCACGTGGTGTGAGTGGTAGATTTACGCCCCTGGTTTTATTGTGAAGCTCTATCTGTTGAAGCCATTTTGGGGGTGCAATGAAAGTTTCCCACTTCCCACCAACAAATGAGGCCGGGGTAGGTAGTTGGATTTCCATAAAGTCTTTTTCATTTCCAATTTTAAAAATAAAAAATAATAATAATAACCAACCCAACCAACATGTGTGGGGTTTTTCATTTCCACGTCCCTTTCATCATATAAAAGCAATACATGGTGGGGTTTATTTATAATCGGATGTCTGGATCAACTCATGTACACTTCTACTAGCTCTGGGGCCTCAAAATTAACGATCAGGAAAAACCCTTTAGCGGTTTAGAGATTTGAAACGTTTGACCTATGTGAGATTCAAACATGAAATTTCATGTAAGACAAACGCTTATTTGTTTTTCCATACTCATTCACTTAACCGAACTCCTCAGGGTTAGCGATACATGGTGGAGTTGACAAGCACATTAACAAAGAATAAAAGGAAGGTTTTAAATATTCTTAAGTAATTCACATTTGAATGTGTAAATCCAAGGTGGGTTAATTGAATTATCTATAGATGCCAATTGATTTGGCCTTTCGATTGAAAAAAAAAAAATTTGATTTGCTGTTCGTTTGTGGACAACGGAAAAACAGACCCCAGTGGAAACTATTCCTACCTACTGCAGTGTCTGTGTTTCCATTTCTATCTAACACTATTAGGTACAAAATCAAATAGGGTATGGACCGTATGGTTTAAGTCAAAGTTGATTTGGAGGTCCATAGGTTGGGGGCTAGACATTAAATTAAAGTTCAAATCCTCCCTACTCCAATTTTCCTGAAACATTGCATTTTCCAGTCATTCAAATTGAATAGCGTTGAAATCTGCTCATCTCTCAAGATTTTCACGTGATATAAAAGGCCGAAAACGCACCAAAACTCATGTACAAACAAATTAGATAAACATAGTAGTACTTATTTAAACTAGTCAAATTGCAAAACAAAATAGAACGTCAATGGATTGAAAAAATGATTGACAAAAAACATGTTCGATTAGGTGACTCAATACTCTACTTCTGTATTCGATTAGGATCGATCCAATTAGACCTGATGACATAAAGACGCAACAATACAAATGGTGAAAAAGCTATGAACTTTTTTCTGAAAGAGATGGACGGAGTGCTCTTATTTTTGCTTTTCTGAATTGGGAGATTATTTTGGTTGAAGTGCTGAACTTAAATAACCAGGCATGCGATGAACGAGGGCTATTTTAGATGATGTATTTGAATAAAATAATGGCAGTGCACCGATGAAATCAATGTCCACTAGCGACCACTACTACAATAATTGATAAAAACAGACTAGATGTCCCCACAAAACAGTAGTAAATAAATGCATAAAATACTAGTCGGAAAAGACACCCCACAAAACTGGTAGACCAATCATGAGAAAATGACAAAATTAAAAAAATTAAAAAAAAAACACTTTTTTTTGACAACCAAAAAAATAAAACACTTGTAGAGTAGCACAAATAATTTTAGAGAGGGGGGGCGGGGGGTAACTTCAATTTCAAGCTTCTACAAATGATGTTGCAAGAGCAATAGAGAAAGTTGACGCACAAATATAATAAACCCTGTGGTTTTCCAATGCAATATGATTGGTTACATAGGTGAGTCCAAAACCAGAGTTTCTGTCGACAAAACCATCTTCAAGCTCAATACAAAGAAAATTACAAGTAGTCAATTCACTATGCCTAAATATTATTGCTATTACTTATGATATGATTGAGTGTATATTTGAATAATACATGAACCAAAAAATTCATAGAGCAAGAAGAGAGAATGAATCCCAGAACCGGCTACTATACCGGCAACATGCACACTTCTAAGGATTGCAGTGGAAGGCAAATAGGCTTTCCACTTTGCCTTCCTGCAACATGCACACTTCTAAGGATTGCAGTGGAAGGCGAATAGGCTTTCCACTTTGCCTTCCTGCATGCCTCATATAGTCTGGCCCATTAATTTGACCTCGGCAAGAATAATTTACATAATAACGTCTTTTCACCATCTTCACCAAGGGACCTTGTAGAAAATTACCACACATCACGCAAATACCTCCCATTCATTTGCAGATTCTTCACCATGCTCTCAGCCTTGGAGCTGTCCAGAGATCCCTGACATTGAGAAAATGTATAAATCTTTAGTTATGGCTCAAACAGTGGTTTTCAACAATTTTTGTTAGGGTAGTCATTAGAAAACACAAATATTTTCGTAGCACAAAAATCTACTAAATTACTTTCTCAGCTGGCCCAAAAAAAGACAACGAACTAGAATTTTCAAGACAAACAACAGCAAAAGCTAGAAGAATAAAATCATTACATTTTACAAAAGAGAGAAGAATGAGCCAGATAAATAGTTTTATTGAATGCCCCGGATAAATAGTTTTAGAGAAGAATGAGATGGACATGAATGGCTGTTCAAAATTTCAATGGAGTGAACTACAAGACTCGGGTGTTCAAAAGAACGTCTCAAGGGCATAATTGATGGCCAAATAGATACGCTACCTCAATATTTACTCAACATAAAATCTGGCTGTTCGTGGGGAGTACCACCGCCTTATAGAGCCCCTATGTCTATGCTAAGCGATAGGCATCTTCCCCTAAATGCATGAAAGAGACGGAACAGGTTGACTATATTCTGTCATGCAAACCATTTCGGCCATTTTGATTGCAGAGCAAGTTGTGGACGTGTGAAAATCAAGCCCGCTATTTGGGCTTGTGGTCCAGGAAGCAAAACGCTCCCTATCTCACACCCCTTTGTCTTTAAGGCCTCTCTCTACGCTTTCCTTCTACCATAAAAGATTCTCTATATCACACCCCTTTGTCTTTAAGGCCTCTTTCTATGCTTTCCTTCTACCTAAAAGATTCCCTAGGTGGTGGTACCAAATGCAACAACCTTTCCTCTACAATAGGTAGGTGGTGGAAGGTGACACAAAGAACATCTACTAAGCGCAGATCAACTGAAATGACCATACCTGTTCTTGAGCAATGGTGTGGAGAGTTCGGTGGACATCCCTAGCCATGCCTTTAGCATCCCCACAAACATAAAGGTACCCTCCCTCAGAGATCATGTTCCAGATATCCGAAGCCTGGAAAAAAAAAAAAGACGAACATTTTAAACCATTTCAACATGTTACAAAGAAAACTGAAATATCTTTTAACATCTAATTCACAGGAGGGGTGATCGGTGAAATTGGTATCGTACTCTCTCTGTCATCTTGTGTTGAACATATTCTTTAGTAGGTCCCTCGCGTGAGAAAGCAACAATCAACTCTGAAATCGCACCAGTTTCGACAAAGTTGTTCAGCTCCTCCTCATAAATATAATCCTGCAATTGTGGAATGCATTCAAACCAAATTAGCAATTAAAAAATCTTAATACTTGAAGGATTCATATCACTGCCGAGTATAAACACTTACCATTCTCCTGTTCCTGCATCCAAAGAATAGAACGGCAGGTCCTAGCTCAGCCCCAGCTTCTTTTAAACCCAATCTTTCCTGCAAATATGACACCAGGCATATTACATTCATAATCCTGCAGTAAGTGTATGCAAGAACTACGACCATCAGATCCGCCAATTCAAACCTGCATGAAGCCCCTGAAAGGAGCCAATCCAGTTCCAGGCCCGATCATGATAACAGGCACTTTAGTGTCCATAGGAAGTCTGAAGTTCGATTGCCTAACAAAAATGGGTGCCCAGCTGCAATCACGACTTTCCTCTAATGGCACGGCATTCTAGAAATGGAGCAAAGAAAGATAAAATGCTTCAGGAGAAGGTAGACGGTACAATTCCATAACAGAACTTGCCGAAGCAGATCAACATGATATGGGAAGCCCCAAAATGCAATTTCAAATTTATTGGTAGTACATCGACCCGTTATATCCCTTTGGCTGATGGACCATCACATTTGCCAAATTTTCAGAAGACAGGAGTCAACTGCCAATAATTCAAAATTTAAATACATAACAATACCTTCATCCAAGTAGAACACACTCCTTTGTGAATCCGTCCTGTTGGGGTTTTCTCATATACTAATGAACAAGTAACATGAATTCTAGTTGGTGCCATCCTGTAGAATACAAGTACACAAAGTAAGCACACACCACCATAGAAAGGGGACAATAGCACACAAATTTACGAGTATCATAAATTCAGGATGGCGCACTCCTGTAGAATATAGTTGCAGAAAGGGCGCAGGTGACATCACAGAAAGAGAACAATGACACTACAAGGAGCAGTTTCGTATGAAATTGAATGACACTACAAGGACGCAAATGACATCAGAGAGAGAGAGAGAGAGAGAGAGAGAGAGAGAGAGAGAGAGAGGAATCTCCATACCTTGGGGAGGATGAAATTGAATAATATCTGGGCAGCAAGCGCGGTGCCACTCCTGCAAAGAAAACGCCTAGCGGAGGCTTGGCTGATGGGAACTCTGCCATTACCTCAAGGAGGCTTCTCTGACTGGCAATTACCCACTGTGCATATTCATCCTGAAAAGAAAAAAAGAAGTAAACATACTAAAACAAGCATAATGGAGGCACTAGATTATTGTGACCCTGAAAAAAATAGAGAGCAAACCTTTCCAGCAGGAGATGCAAGATGTCTCAAACGCTCGGCTTCATTTGGATCTGAAGCATGAGCTGCCAGGGCAAGCAATGCAGACTGGAAACACACAAAATAATAAAAACTCAATTAACTGGACAACATATCTTACAATTTGGATAGCAATGCATCATTAAAACCAAAAACCTACCTTCTTGGGAGCGCTCAAAAGGTCCGCATATCGAGTCAGTGCCATTCTCAAGGTGCAGGGTGGGAAAGGTGGTGGCAACGAGCTTGAACTAATAGGAGTGCCATCCTCTTTATCGGCATGAATGGAGAAATAAGTATCCAGTGACACACCCAATAACCTTTCAGCCAACTCCACAACTTCAATCAGATTGTCACAATATACACCAACATGGTCCCCAGTTTCATAGCTGAGAAGAGAGCAAGAACATCATGAGTATACACAATCTTTTCACCAACATTCAGTTTTATATTCAAAAACTTCAAATTCAGATGTTAATGTTTTTGTCGTCATCCTACCAACAATGTGCATCAAGAAATAAGTGACTTAGAATTGCAACTTACGCAAGTCCAGTGCCAGCAATGTCGAGTTCCAAATGAGTGCAAGATCGATCGGAGGCCGGAGTGTGAAGCTCTTTTTTAACAGCTACATTAGCCCTTAATTCAGACATAAATTATTTGTTAGGTTACAGAAACAATAAGCACAGAGCTATACAGTATCCTAAAAGTTCAGGGTTTTAAAACATGGTCGGATACCTGCATGGATGTTGTGCATCATAAACCGAATGACCATTTGCCGAACTCATGCTCCTATCCAATTGGGATGCATCTACACCATCATGGATTTGAACACGATATTCCAACACTGCTGCAGTGTAGGGGGTTGCAACACCGGCATCATCCTCATCTCGAAGTAACTGATCCAACTCGGGCCACAGTAATTCCCGCCTAAGTTAGCAACAGTCAATAAAATCAGGTTTAATTTTAGCATATTCTAAGCAATGCAGAAAGGGATTCTACTATTCTAGCTTTACAAGTAGTTCATGTTCTTCATACCATGCAGCAAAGTCATCTTCAATGCATTGATCATCATCTCCAAGACCCACTGGAACAAGACGCTTTGCACCTGCAAATGACAAGAATAATCATGAACAATTGTTCCTAATGAAGCAAACGCTAGTTCAAGGTAACAAGAGCACAATTTGAAAGTAACAATAACACCACATCCATCCCTTAAAGGAATACAATATCTCCACTCATACTCCAATGAGACAAAATTTCACTAGTTCACAAAACAAAACCACCAAAGAAGACATTTACTAGACCAAAAAAAAATTCTTTGACGTTGTACTGTCTTGCCCATCAATAGTCAGTAAATAGGCGAGACGGGAGTCACAAGAAACTAGACTAGATTCTTATAACATGTTTACAGGAATACGATGACCTGAACTTAGGTTTTAGAAGTACAAAAATGAAAGCATTAGACAATAATTAGATAAATAGAGCACACTGCAACTTATTAAAACTTCTATGGTTGGTACTTGGTATAGTAAGCTAATAACCAACAGAAGCAGATAGACAAACGGTTGCTCCAACTTATCCCCCATGCCCAATCAAAAGCTGAAAGTTTTAAATCGTTTAGTTATTTTCAAATGCCAGACATTTTGAAGTTCCCGCAAAAAAAAAAAACTCGCTAGAGGATTGGAGAATATAAACCCAACACATACCCTGTCCAGCAAGTTGCTCATCCACGACTACTGCAATCTGTTGCCAGTAACATAACCACAAATTGAAACTTTTAGTAAGCAAACACACATAATCCAAATTAAATTGATCAAAAGCTGATACAAAACTCGATTTAGACCTTGTTGAAATGCTCATATTGCCTGTTGCCGAGGCCAAACACTCCATATGAAAGATTCTGAAGCCATTCCTCTCTCTCTTTTCCCTGCAAGCATTCAACGTATAAAAAAGATGACACCCAAATTTCACTAGATAAAGAACCCATAATTCCAATCTTACAAAAGCTAAACCATTATTACCTCAGTGAACCATTTATAGAACCTTGCAGCATTGTCCGTCGGCTCTCCATCTCCATATCTACAAGACAACCAAGCAAACATAATCAATACAAACACAGAAACAAACATCACATACATCGACATGTGGGATCAAGTGCACATGTGGTTTAAGAGGCAGGGGCAACTTAAACTCACGTGGCTAAAAATAAAAACGTCATGGTTTCTTTCTTCAACTTCTCCTCATACTCTTCGTCATCCATGGCATAATCATCCTACCAACCAACAATTCATTCAAGAACAACCATCAACAAAATAATTTTAAAAAAAAAATCTGAAAAAGATAATAAAAAAACAGGGAAAAAGAAGTCGTCAAAACTCACCAAATCAATTACTTTAAAGGTCGCCTTTTCATATCTGGCTTTTGCTTCCTCAGCAAGTGCCTGGAAATAACAGCAATTCAACCAATCAAACATCAGAAAATCCAGAAACTACCAGTAATTCAATCACTTACGCAACCAAACAACAGCAAATAAATCCCACTAGGTATAAGGCTCTCTGATTGGAATATCTAAGGGCTCGTTTGGTTCGCCAGCTAAATTAGCACAGCCCAGAATAAGCTAATTGCTTCGGTTAACATCATTGACCGTTTGCTTCAATACTCTCTCCTCCCAATTTGTTCGTCCACCATTTGACTCTTGCATGTCCCAAAAAGTTTGTCAATTTGACTTTGGAATCAATCAAATCTCTTTTTCACCGTGCCTTTCTTTTGGCTTTTTCAAATTTAAGTAACTAGTGAAAAAAATTGAAGGGCAAAATGTTCCAAAATTGAAATTTTCAGGTACCATCATTGCCTTCCCTAAAAAATGTAGGACTATCAAAATTGGACGAATTAAGTTACTCCCTCTCTCCAAAAATGATTGTCCGCAGAGGGAGAACTTAAAAATAATACATTTTCTTCAAAAAAAATTCAAACTTTTTTCAATTTTGTACTAAATTGTATACATGAGTTCTTTTAATTTACGAAAAAAGTTAGAATTTTTTATGAAGGAAATATTTTATTTGGACGAAGGTAGTACAGTATAACACAAGGTTTCCTTATTTGCCTAAATTAAAAGCAGACAAGCAAATAATTTTAATTTCTATTGGAGCTTTTATGTGTTTTTCGGCTCGTGCGACAAACCTTAGCAAAGCCTTCGGCGGTACCGGTCTGGGTACCGTAAAAGACGGTGACCTTCTTCTTGCCGTCGTCGACTTCGGGCTCCTCCGTCTTCACAACCAACGGCTTGGGAAAATCCGAGAACTTGGCAGACTTCTGGCTGGCCGAGCGCCGCCAGAGGAGCATGACGATGCAGCCGATGAGGACTGCCACGGACGTCGAGAGTATCATCAGGAGCTCCCGATTCTCGACCAACGCCGATAGGGCCGAATCAGCCGTGCCCGACGAGGCGTTTGACTGGTCCATGGTTGTTGCGCCTTTCAGGATCGATGTCATCAGATCGAACGGCGACACTTTGTCCGAGCTCGATTGCATTTCTCGATGGTACCGAGGGGTGTTTGCGTTTGGCCGGCGAGAAGATCAACCGGAAAGCGAAATTAATAAGAAGCAAGAGTCTCTTGTGTGATGGAGCGTTGGAGTTGAGGGAATTGGTGAGGTTGGAGAGACTCTCTTGACAGAGAGAGTAGAGAGAGAAAGAGGGAGGTGGGTTTTTAATAACAGACCCAACGCCTACCAAACCAGACTGGTCAACCCCACCTAACACCGCCCCACCCCCATGGTTTAACCATGGTTAAGACGCTGTAAGCTGGATGGAAAAGAGACTTTTGCTTTGTTTTTGTTTTTTTTAATCGATACTGTTGAAGAGATGATTTGGTTTTTTACTTTTTGAACATTAACTACTTCTGCGGATAAATAAATAAAAAACCATTAAGGTAAAATGACGGTCCAGGACGTGTTTTGATAATTAATACTTTTTAAAGACGTTTTCAGCATTAACAAATGTTCTCAGCATATTTTTGACGGGTATTAATTATCAAAACACGTCATGAGCCATCATTTTTCCAAACATGTGAAAATGACCGCTCAGAATGTGTTTTGATAATTAATACCCGCCAAAGATATTTTAGCATTAACAAATGTTCTCAGCATGTCCTTGACGGATATTAATTATCAAAACACGTCCTGAGCCGTTATTTTTCCAAACATTAACTACTTCTCTTTCCGTCTCAATTTAATTGTCTCTCGTTCTATTTTAATTGGTTAAAAAATTAGTTATATTTTTAAATTTGTAATGAATTTCATATTCAATATGGATCTTATTTGATAAATCTCGATTTTAGTTCTATAATACAATATTTTCGAAATTACATAAAATATTATAAATTACAAAAATATAATTAATTATAAAAATGACACGAACTATCAAAAGAACTACTATTAAATTAGGATGGAGAGAGTACTAGTACTTGGATTACTTTAATTAACAATGGATTCCTCCTCCCTGAAAAAATTGGACTCGATGGTGCTATATTGCACTACCCCACACTACACGTGTAGTATGGTCCATTTGACTGTTCATCTTGGCAATTGACGATCCGAATTTTCATCCGAACAATGAACGTCTAGGATTTGTAAGAGTTCGGATTAAATCCAAACGGTCCACACCAAAATGGACTGTCAGATTCCGAAAAAATTGTTTTTTGATAGCAGTAAAGTTCAGTCGGCCACTTGATTGGGGAAAATAAACGAGGAGGAGTTCCCTTTTTCTTATGATCGTTTTCGGAAGGGGATGAGTAGTTTGGAAATGGAACTTCCGTGTCTAAAGGTTTGGATCGGACGAGATTGTAAATTTATGAAGTTAATGGTTTGAATTCTCTTACTTTGGAATGATTTTTAAATAAATTTAAATCATTATTGTACAATGAATGATTTCAATCTGAATTGTCGTGTCCAATTCAAAATTTGAAATAGAGAGAATGCAGGCCCGAGTAGTTCAAGAGAATCAATCGAAAAAAAGAATGCAGAAAAAGTAAACAAAAGTTCGAAAAATGAGAAATGGTTGGATTGGATTACTGACAAGATTTGTAATTAGACGAGGAGAATTAACTAAACTGAATCTGAGCACTATTGTAAAAGCATCTCAATTGGTCTCTATCCACAGTGTTAAAAATGTGTTAACTGGTAGTATATTACAACACTTGATTTAATATTTATGCGTTAAGATATTGTTAATTTTATTGTGTACGTGAGTATTCCAATGGGTTACATACAAAGTGTGATGGAGTATTTCTTTTCAAGAAATTTCAAAAATTCTTACAGTAAATGTCCAAAAAATAGAAGAGAGGGTCATTCTAATTTTTTTCATGGGTTAAATTTGAATTCAAATAGGTACCGATCTATTTCTTGTTTGCTAGTTACATGGCCAAACTTGATACATATTCTAGCACACTTTTAATTAACGCACTCCAGCACATAAATAACAATTATTTGAGCTCCTAAAACAAGTATTTATTTGTTGATTCTTAACACACACGGCCACTAATACACAAAATAATACACCCATTTGAGTTGCTTTAAAACCTTAGAGATTTTTTTTAATATAATTAAAAACCAAACATTGCATGTAACACCCCCAATTTTCGGGTACGTTAAATAAACAATTTTATTGAATATCTAAATAGAGTTTGGCTCATTATTACATCATAACCTCCATAAGAGTACTTTCATTACAAAATGGAGGGAAATTAGGGTTCTTAACTACAGTTCTGTCTGCTCTTCCATCCTAATCAGCTCTTCAGCTCCAAAGGCCTCTAAGGTATACAGCTCACCTTGATCAACTATAAAGTTTGATACATTATACCAGCGTCGCCACCAGTATAATATGTCAGAGTCACCAAAGGTAACACCATGAGCTACGAAAGCTCAATAGAATAATCCATACCCGCTGACCCTTAAATTACAAACATTAAATCATTACATTAACAGTTAACAATGACACATCCGCATTTACTGTTCAAACTAACGTTGGTGTCCATGATTTTCTGAGTTTCTCCTACACGACTCGTCGTGGACCGTGTCTCCATTTATCACTTACCAAATCAACATTTTAAAATCGTTTTAACACACCTAACATCGATTCCGTTGTTCCGGTCTCCCGAGTATCCTCACAATGGTTCCGCCGCACCGGGTTCCCATTGGCACACAAAAATTGCATTGGCTCATCTCCACGGATAACCAAGACATTCCTCACCATGGTTCCGTCGCTCCGGGTTCCCATGAGAACGCACACAACCTCACAATGGTTCCGCTGATCTGGATTTCCATTGGAACACACACACACATTCTCACAATAGGCAAGTCCGGTCACATTGCGATTTCAAAACACACCTTATCATTAACACACCCTAGGTGTCATGTTTCTATCTTCCTTAATTTCTGTGTCTCGTTTTCATGTAACGACTTTGCGGTAGAATTTTTCACATACGTAATCATCAATCATTTATTGTAATCTTGAAACTAAACTAGCAAGATCATGCAACTCTATATTAATCATCATGCTCAAACCACAACTTAAAGCATAACGTCACATGTACGGACGCCTTTAAAGTGAAAATCACTTATGTTTTACAACAAGGCAAGTAATACAAACAATTCATAACACATGCACATAACGATCTAAAGATCAAAATATGAATACTTCTATCAATGATAAAGTCCTGTCTTTTGAAAAACCATTCTTTCTTCCTTTGTGGAAAATTCAAAACAACACATGTTTATTAGAGTAAAAGTCGATTATTCCAACATGCTCATACTTCCATTAGCGAGAATAAGTTTACTGACTATCATGCATTTCAAACCTTATAGGCTATAGATAACCTTATATACTTAAAGTTAGGGTATAAGAAGATTTTACGTTATACTTTCCAACATACGGTTCTATGTTATACATTAAGTTTAGTGGACAATGGACTCTGCATATACTTAGAGATAGCGTATATGAGACTCTACATACACTTAGAGATAGGGGATAAGAATAATCTATCGTTCTTCTTGGCAGTAGGGCGGCTACGGAAAAATAAGTCGACGATCAGACGGAGTGACTTCCTATGGTAAGTTTTCGGTAGCTTCGAAAGAGAAAGGTTTATCTCGAAACTAGTTCTTGACTAAAAATTACTAACTTTTGGATCGAGAGGGTGGTTGGGTGGCGGTTTAATGGCTGCTTAGGATGAGTTTCAAGAAAAACTTCAAGAAAAATTCAAGAACATCATGAACAAGAAAGAACAAAGTAAGAACTCAAGAATTTCTAGAGAGATAAGTTGAAAGGTTGGAAGGTGAAAGTTAAATGGCAAGAATGGGGTGCTATTTATAGCAAAAGTTTTGGCTATTACCCAAGGAATAAAAATTTTTCTAGCAATTATTGTCCAATGGGTAAAGATTTTCCTAGAAAAATAATAGGCCAAAGGTACATGTACTCAAAATATATTTGTGTACTTAGAAAATCTAATAAAATACTTTACAAGGTACTATATAATCTTTTAAGATTTTCAAGTATTCAATAAAAAAATATAAGATCAAAATTTTCTAATAATCTAATCTAATAAGCACATGTTTCTATTATATTATTATATATATATATACACACATGTCCAAATTTTCAAATATAAATGTAGGTACTATTAGGTACCATATAATCCATCAAGATTTTCAAGTATCAAATAAAATATATGGCCAAGATTTTCTTATTAGAATAATTCAAGAAGTATTAGTACTTATATATTTATATTAGTGTACTTAGAAATCTAGGAAATTAGATATTCACATATCTTTAATGCATATAAACACATGAAAAAATTTAGGAAGTGATGTATTTAATAAATCTTAGTACTAGTTAGTAAGACTAACTTATTATCCAATGGATAATATTTTTCCTTGCATTTTTTAACCAATGGATAAAAGGAATAAAGTAATATATATATACTTGAATAATATTTAAAATAACCAAATGTCCCTTAGGCATGTGTATATAAGTCTATATATAACTATATATGAATACTTTATCAAATTTGGCACAAAATATCCTTGATAGAAAATCTAGGTTTCCTATTGTCCAATGGATAAAAATTTTCCTGACTTTTTCTTATCCAATGGGTAAATGTTAAAAGATAGGGTTAGGAGAAAGTAACTAAATGAATTGGTAGTTAGATTTCCTCAACTAATTGATTAAAAGCTAACTATACTTGTCAAGTAGGACTTTTAATCAAGAAACGAATTTTAAAGGCCAAAATCTAATTATGACGGATTTTTAGAAATTAAAAAGGGATTTCAAAAGCAATCCAAGTAATTAAAAATAAAAATTTAAATTTTTAACGAAATCTTTATTTACCAAAAATCAGGGTCGTTACATTGCAGAAGAACGAGTTCTGATTCTATGTTTTAAACTTTTATTGCTCTTGCTTTTACTTGTAAAAAACATAAATGAGTTTGAAAAGCATATTCATCAGCGTTTGATTAACAAAATTGTACTCCACTTCTCGACAAATAATAAAAACAGAAAGTCTACACACACAGCAGATTTGTGCACAGATTGTGCACAGATTTTGTTGTGGGGCTCACCACGGATCCCACACAAATCATCCGAGCCGTTCATTAAATGTAAAATATTTTTTCAAAGGTCCCCGTAAAAAATAAGCTCAATCCGATACCTATAGGTACTCGATCCAACCATATAACTTTTCATTATCCGAAAATCTGAATGAAAAGTTAAATGATTGGATGAAGCACCTATTTGTATTGAATTGAGCTTATTTTTTACGGGAACCCTTGAAAAAATGTTTTACATTTAATGAACGGCTCGGATGATTTGTGTGGGACCCGTGGTAGGCCCCACAATAAAATCGGTGCACAATCTGTGCACAGATCTGCTGTATATGTTGCAGGACTCAAAAACTAATAAAAAGTACTAGAGTAATTTTGATCACTAAAATAAATTTGACAAAGACCCACTAGGTCAGGTGACTGAGAACCACACACACATGCAATTTCATCACTGATGATGTAACAGATCCTTTTTTTTAATACAGTACAAAACTTCTAATGCAATTAAACACATAATCGTGCTTTTTTGTCGAAGTTACATTTATTTTTATTAGCTAATTAAAATCTTTGTAGTGGAGGCGACATTGTCTCAATTATTTTATGCCAACGTTTTGAATGCGAGCTTCACACAAGAAGATCGTGGATGATCTCGATCCGGTTTCTTTTATGTGGTTATGCAAAATTAAGGGTGTGTTAAGAACTTGAAAAAATAAATGGAAACGAAGCGAAAATTTTAAAAATCTTCATTCTATTATTTAGTTTCTAGAGAAAGAGAAGGAAAAGTTTAAAAATCACGTTCAATATTTTCCCATTTTTTCTTAATTTCCCCCCTCATTTTTCTCTTCATTATCTTCCCTTCTTTTTCCTTTCTCCCCTAAATTTCCAGAGATCATCAATAACATGATTTTAGTATTGAGCAATTAGGGTTACTCAAATTGTTTGACATAATTAATAATGAAAGTGGAATATGATTTTATCAAGAGAAAATTGAATATTCATCCAAAATGAAGCCTCTATGTATCTTCTACTTCATGACATTATCATGGGTTATTTTTTATCATGAAATTGCATGAAAGTCTCATTATACCCTTAATTAATAAAGGAATTAATTAAATTACATGCAACAATTTCTCTCTCCATTTATGAAGTCACATTTATTACCTTACCTTACCAACTCATTCTCGAATATGATAATTCCACGAATTGTGACAAATTTGTATGATAAATTTGTTATCTTTGTTTAGCAATTCACTGTCATGTCGATTGTGATAGATTTGTCATATTTTACAAATTTATCACGATAAAAAATTATCTTTGTATTTTGTAATACTTGGTTCGTTTATTAGATAATTTATTAATTTGACGTGAAGTGAACGAAACAGTAGAAATGCTTTGCGTGTTTGGGCGGTGGGATTTGCGTGGGCTTAATGGCCTGATGTTGTAGTTTACGGCTATATATTGAACATTAATGGAATAGTCTCAATCCAGTCCTCGATTATGACGATAACATGCATGGGTTGGTCCAAACCCTATCTTTTGATTATCTTTCAGTGCGCGTAATTGTATCTACTACCATGTTGTTGGAATATATGCCTTTTAGAGCATCTCCAACAAGAGAAATACTACTTATTTTCTGAGGAGCACTCAATCGTGATCGTTCAAAAGTATCTTGGACAATCAGGATGTTAACGAAACTTTTTTCGGGAAAAAGTTATTTTTCCCGAATTTTTTTTATTAAAATCCGAACCGTCCAGAACACTTTTGAACGGTTGTGATTAATTGATGCTGCAAACAAACTATTTACAGCACATCCATAAAATAAGTATTTCTCCTCCAGCAAACCCTCAATTTCTTCAAAGTCATGATTCTCAAAATCTTCAAAATAAAGAATTAATGTGTGCTCTCTAACCATTATTCATTTTCCTTTCTTCAAAATGAACAAATCAATTTTAATTCCTCCTATATGAAGAACCCTCCAAATTATGAAGAATGGTCTTTATATATACTTACACAAGCCAAGAGGTTTTCGCCGCATCATGGATGCACTTAGGTGCTAGGATAAATATAAAATTTAGTCAAGGATATAAACCATATTCTAGTCTCTATAGATATATATACAATCTTGTGAATATTTAATTACAACCCAGATGTATATAATCCAATCTAGGATATATAGAATCTAGATCATACGTAATTCTAGATTATACGATCTTGTAGATACTTATATTTTATATCAATTCGAAAAAGGAAAATACAGAATCTAGTTTCAAATAAAAGTTGCTAAGTAGCTCAAAATACGGTTGTTCGTGCACTTATTCCTCTCTCCAAAGAAATCTACTTCAAAATATTTTGACTCATATTTTATAAGTCAAAAATCATACCAGATCTTTTACGATTTTTTTTTAATATCTGCAATTTTATTTCATTTACACAAAGCTAAAATTAAAACTTACTGACAAGTAAAGCCAAGTCATTTAGAGATCTCCAAGTCATTTAGAGGAAAAAAGATTTAAAAATTTATTCACAGAAGTGCCTTATATATATTTACTAATTCAAAAAAGACAAAAAGAATAATACACAGGACAGATTGTTGTAACACTTCAAATTTGAATATGATTTTCTCAAGGGAAAAAAGAGAGAGGTGATGGTACTGTCGTCGAGTCGATGATGAATGAAGAATATAGAACAAGGGTGCGGAAACGAAATGGGTTATCGGTTAGTTGAACAATAAAACTCTGACGAGTTGGTGGGGGACGAGACAGGGAGCGAGCGAGAGAGAGAGAGAGTGTGAACGTGGGCATATACACAATCAATGATCCAAGAATAGTACCAACTCAAGGACGAGTTTGGGTGGGTTTTTTTTTTTTTTGGAGGGTAAGGGGTGTCCGACTCTGGACTTGTTTACGCATACTTTGACGAATCTCTTTTTTATTACAGTCAAAGGCAGTCTATTCATGTCGAAACTAATAGATTCAACTAATTTCTTGCAACCTGATCTCAAGAATGAAACTTTAACCAAATGTACGAAGAGCAAACCCACAAATAAATTCCTGACGAACCGTCGGGATTGAGTTGGTTGATGTGACCATTCAGCCCAAAACACACAAGAGAGGTCAAGCTCCATCCACGTCCGGTTTGGGGTCCAAATTCCAACAAAGCCAATTTCATCAATCCAAGTCGGTTTGCTAATGGGAATATTCGGTCTAACTTGAATTATAAGTCGTCCTTCTTAAATTATTTATCGTGATTGCGTCTAAGGATGGATTTGAATTAAAAAGTTAAAGCGTAATTTATTTTTTCTTCTTATTAAACAAAAATTTGCATTTCTTTTTTTGCATCAAACTTTTGTGACTTATTGATTGTCGCGGCGAGAGGAGTGGGAAAAGTATAAAAATTTAATCGAAACTCATAATTTTTTTAAAAAAGACAAAACTAAGTAAAAAAAAAAGTCTTTTTGACTTATTTTTGTCTTTATTCAAAAAATTATGAGTTTTGATCAAATTTTTTTACTTTTCGATTCCTCTCTTCGAGACGAATCATTAAGTCACAAAAGTTTGACGTAAAATAAATAAATGCAAAAAAAAATTAAATAAAGACAAAAAAATAAGTTACTTAATTTTTCAATCCAAACCCAAACTAGTTGTCATTAAATAATAGAAAAACAATTATTGATGTAGTGATTCGGATATACGAAAAAAAGGCCAATTCGATAGAATTGAAAAAATGGTAGATTCATTAAATTGATAGAACTCGAGTATTTTTGTTTTTGTTTTTCCATCTATTGCGTTACCACATTTTTAATTGTACGGTGCTGGTGCATGGAGTAACAATTATTAATTGGGCATACAGCATGCTCATAAAGTCAATGACCGTGTTTTACCATCTACTGGGTTTTGAGTAAAGTCAATTTTTTTCACTCTTTTTCAATACTACTATTTTTTTCAATGTAATTATGACTTTTACGAAGAATAATTAATTAATTGCACATCCGATTTGAAACCTTCATTTTTAGTTCAGCGGCGAACGTATAATCATCTCTATTATAAATTGCAGAGTCTCATATATCCCATTTTCTCGAAAAGCTAAAAAAATTTCATTAATCTTTGAAGACAATAACAAAGATTAAACGGATTTCGGGCATGCCGGCAAAACGTCACCCGAGAGCCAACACCAAAGGATGACAAGAGACAATCCGCACCAAGACACCTGAAACCATGAAAACACACCTAAAGCACCACAAAGGCAATAAGAATTTTAAATTGGTGTAATAAAAATCTGGGAAAAAATTCATGCTAGTCCATTATTTTTTGTAGTAAAAATGTAAGTACGTGATTTTCCCAAAGGGCGAGCAATTTGAGACGGAAAAGCTTGCACGAATTGGGTCCCACGGTCCGGACACACAATCGACTGGACAGGACACTACCCTTCCTTGTTAGTATTTGGGTGGCCGAATGAAACAGTTGAGAATGGAAAAGAAGCCTATTTTTGGGAGGTCAAAAGAGGAGGCCATGTGAGTTCCAGGGACGGGAAGTCATGCATGGCTACCAGGTCAAGCAGAGGAAAATCACGGTCAGAGCAATCTAAGGTCAAAATTGGTTGCGAATTTTTATGAAATCAGCACACCATGCAAATACTAATTTTCTGTAGGAGGTTAGTTCTTGAGGTTTGACTCGCATGCACTTTATGAAACCCCCCTGAGCTTTTGTTGTCAATAGTTTTATTTTTTTATTTTTTAAAAAAACAATACTAATAAATAGATTGAAGGCAAATTAATTAACTTTGAGCTGTAACTTAGATTTGAATGTAAAAGGTACTGTAAACACAATTAACCGATTTTAAGGTTTGAGAAAACTTTCAACAGAAAAGATGTAGACACAATTAATTAAGTATTCAATGTTTGAGAATGTTACTTACTACTTTAAAAGACTACTCCCGAGTTTACCAAAAATAAAATAAAATAATAAACTACTCCGGAAATGAAATTGATTTTACTTTTTATGCCGGTAAACTTTGAATTCCTAAATTTACATGTCTGGCTCATTATAAGCATATATATAATTGGAAGTAGTATTCCAGGATGAAATTTTATATGATCGAGCCAATTTTTAAAAATAAATTTTATTCATTCATGAGATGACTTGATATATATAGGAGATTGTGCCCCCTTAAATTTCAAAGAACTTCTACTTGCTGAATAGTATTTGTTCGAAAGTTAAAAGAAATTAAAGGTACACCTCCAAAGTTTAAACATGATTCCAAAATTGACTTGATTGTTGCAACAAATTTGTATTTCACATACATTCGCTTTGCTTTACCCAAAGTAGTTTTCATACTTGGCTGGTACGCTGCGGTTCGAGTTTGGGGTGTTGGGCGTGCGTTTTTCTTGACTGAGAGGAAAGTCTCTTTAAACTTGGACTTGCCAAATCCTAAGTGTAATACTAATAAGTTTAGTAGAGACTGGGGCACACGCGATACGTGTGCAAGTCAAATCTCATTTATTGTTTTGTTTGATTGAACGTTGAAAAAAAAAACTTTAAATGGGATATGACTTCCACAGACATTGCGTGTGCCTCAACCTCTAGTTATTTTATATTTTTCCGTCCCAATTTAAATGTTTCCTACAGAAATCCATGCATTTTCAAACTCCAAAAAATTCCTAGTCCCAATTTAAATATTTCCTACATAAATTCGTGCATTTTCAAACTCCAAAAAAAATATCTCTATGTTATTTATATGATTTTTTTACATCAAATTAAATTACTCAATAAAAAATAATATGTAGAAATTTGGTATTTTAAAATTAATAATAATTTGTTTTGATATTTAAAATTGCACGAAAAACTGAAAGAAACATTTAAGGTGGAACGGACGGAATATTATATAGTAGTACTCTTTTTTCGGGGAACCTTTCGTAATATAGTACTCCACTACTATCATCCATCTAGTACTACATTTTAAACAAACAATTTCTGTTATTACTTTAGAGTTCTGAAGGAGAAGAAGACACTATGACATCTGTAGGCTACTCTACATAATAAATAAAGAAATAGTAGGAAGCATTAAAATGGAAATTATACTCATTTTGTTTGGTTCAACTTTTATTTCATCTCATTTTTCTTTACACGTTTTTCAATACTTTTTTTTTTATTTCTATCTACTCATTATTCCTCATTATATAAAAATAATTTTTAAAATGTTAAACCAAACAAAATGACTGTAATTAAAAAAGAAGTAGGGAAAGTGGTAGACCTGTTAAAATTGTGTCACCTTGGGTTCCACACAGTCTAGGCCAAAAAGGAGAAAGTGACTTGTATATAGTGAAGTACAACGTGGGAGTAGTACAACGGAGGGGAAAAGAGGAAATCCATTGTACCTGGATGTTTTTCCGGGTGAGCAAGGGTCCGTGGTGTTGAGAACCATTTCTGTCGTCGAGCCATTTCTGTCGTCCAAACGTATTTTGGATGGTTTAAATTTATTTGGATAATTTTTAAGTGTAAAATTATTAAAACACCCCCTCAAGTTCAAACAGATCTGAACCATCTAAAACACGTTTGAACTACCAAAATATGTGCTCGGCACCATGTGGCCACCGTGTCCACCCGGCACTGAAAAATTTCTCCATCGTACCAGTGTAAAATAATGTAGGATTCGCAGCGTTTGCAGTGTGAGAGCGACAGGTTTTGGGGCTGAAGGAGAAACTTATCGATCGGGGACGTGGGTAGTGGCAGACTGGCAGTTGAGTTCACGTGTTTTTTATAATTTTGGCCGGGAAGTTATACATGGAACAAAGAAATTAATATTCGCGCTTCATTTTTTATTGATTGCGTTCTACTTTACTTATGAAATTACTAGTAACTCCACATTAAAATTAAAACGCTATCAGTAAAAAGTGAAGCACAAAAATCAATTTCTATAAAATAATACGGAAAAGATAAAAAGTGGGAGTAAAAAGTAAGAATCATTTTTGTAACACAACTTTATTTTTAGGCTACATCCATAGTTGTGAATATCGTTTTGTATTGGCCGGTACGTACCGGTTTGGAGAGAAAACAGTACTCCAACCATACAATACTGTTTCGGCCTCAATACCGGCCGTTACGGGTCGGTACCGACGATTCCAGACAATATCGGGTGAGATGGTGGTACCGAAAATTTCGGGCGGTATTTTGCTAACATTTTTTCAGTGAGAAATTCTCACACGTCTCACAGAGAGAGAGAGAGAGAGAGAGAGAGTGACCAGAATGATCGGAGCAAGAGGCGTCTGGAAGAAGAAGAAGAAGGCGGCAGTAGTAGATGGAGTCGGAGAAGACAAGGGGTTGCAGGGGATTTGCTGGGCGATGTGGGTAATGACAGAAAAGTGGGTTTTGTTGTTGTATGTGTAATTATTTTTTTAATTCCAATTACATGTATATATACACTCACTTTTTCATTACATTTTTTTTTATTATTTCGGGGAATAACAGTTTTTATAATAAATAATATGGTTTACTTTTTATGTTTTACTTAAAAAAAAAGGTTAAAACATTTGTATTCTAAAATGAAATTATTATCCAAAAATTAATGGTAAATATCAACTTATTCTAATTAATAGTATGAATTAAATCAATTATGAGAGTTAAAAAATCAATTTATAACTATATATTGGTAATTGCGCTAAATTCGAAATGGTTCCGGTATTTGACCGGTACCGGTACCGTACCATATCAGTAAAAAAATCGATACTCTTATCGGTACGGTATTCAGAACTTTGACTACACCAAAAGGTCCTCCCTTTGTATATTAGAATAAATAGACAGATAGATACTCCAATCAGCTACTCAGCTACTGGTATGAAATCCTTAACGCGCAGAATTTGGACTTTCTGTGGTCTGGGCCAGAGTTAAAAATGAATTATAGTGGGCCGTCTTGAGTTACTAGGCCTCAAGCCCATTCTTGCTTGCCATAGTCTTCTGATTTGGGTTAAAAAGCCTATCATAAAACTGCTAGTCGCCTCCCAAATGCTGCTGGAAGCTTTTCTGAAGGCATTAGTCTCTGTTTGGTGACCATGGTATAATTTTGGGTTCAGAAAAGGGACCCATTTTTATTTAAATAATTATGATTGTTATTTGTTTGCAACATGAATGATTTTGCTTTGGCTGGTTCAGCGGTAGGTTGAATTCAGCCCCAAATGGCTATGTTCGAATCCTGCAAGCACTTTTTTTTAAGTACTTATTTCTCAAAGAAAAATTTACAGGAGACATTTGGAGCTACTATGTATTGAACCTAATCTGAAAAGCCAACCAAGATCAAGGCCATTCAACCACAATCCTATCGAACCGAGTTTTTTGTAGTTGCATCAAACAAGCACCATGGAAGTTAGAAAGAAAGGTAAGACGAGGAACCCAAGCCCAAGCCCAGGATCATTTTGGGAATGAAATGTTGTGTTTTTTATTTGTTAGTTTGCGTAAATTTCATTAGGTGGCCTGTCCCAAAGTCTTGTTTTTTCTTTTACGGGAATGAAATGTTATGTTTTTTATTTGTTAGTTTGTGGAAATTTCATTAGGCGGCCTGTCTCAAAGTCTTGTTTTTTATTAAAAGGGAATGAAATGTTATGTTTTTTATTTTTTAGTTTGTGGAAATTTCATTAGGCGGCCTGTCCCAAAGTCTTGTAAGGGAGACCAGCGATATTTTAGAAACCTCAGGGCGGGATTCTTAAATTGTCAGAAACCACAGGGGAGGTAAGTGAAATTAACCAGATGACTGCGCCTTCATATCGGCCCTCACCCAAAATCCTCAATCCAAGCCCTAGAATTCTCCTCCTACTCTTTCGACCAAATCATCAATAGTTATCTCAGCTATCAATCGGAAAATCGCCGAAATGACGACGACCTCTAGTGGCAGTAGTAGTACACCAGTCATCGTTTCAGGCGAAGATGATGTACCCATATACTTGCGCGTTTATAGGAATGAGAATTATGAAGGTGGTCCTGGGTTCTTCTGGTACGTAATCAAGACCATGACCGACTGCTTCGATGGCTTTGGTGCTTCGTACGAGAAAGTTTCCCCTCCAGTCTTCAGACAAGAACCCGGTCTCCGGGATTATTCCGGCTGCGTCTCCGTAGGCGGCACCCTATACGCCCTCGGCGGTATGGATTCCAAACCACCTGGTTCCTTCTTTGGTGTGCATAACCTGAGCCCACCTCGTTGTGATGTGTTTTATATCGACACCACCACCCTTTGTTGTCCCGAAGAAGGAGTAGTATCAGGCGGCGGATGGAAGAAATTAGACCATTCCATGAATGTACCGAGAACGTGCCCTCATGCTTTCGCCGTCAACGGCAAGATCTACGTCATGGGTGGTCAACCATCTCCTAAGCCTGAGGTACTAGATACCCGCCGCATGGAGGAGGGTTGGCGAGAGTTACAGGACTCGACAGATGTGCCTGGTCAAATAGATGGGCATGCAGTTATCGATGGTGGCAAACGGATTGTTGTGCAATCTCGGGATGAGCCCCATCTCTATTGTTATGACGTCGAAGCTGATTCCTGGCAGGTTTATCTTGAACATGTTATTGAATTACGTACGTGGGAACCTGCATTCCTGGACTGGGAATCTGCATTTCTAGACGGGATTCTGTACTATCTAGACCACAATAGGCCGGGGGTCATGTTTGGGATCGATGTCTCTAGGCCTCATGACACCGCAGAGCCAAAGAGGGTGAGATTACCATTGGGGTCTAAATGTGAAGATTGGGCTTGGGATTGGATACCCCAACCTATCCCTGGGGATTCAGACTTGGCGCTTCCGACGACGCACTTAGTCGCACTAGGAAGTGGGAAGTTGGCTGTGCTCTGGTCCGCATTCGGTCCTTTCCGCAGCAAGAAGCGTGAACTTCATGTTTATTGCTCCACAATCAAGATGTCCAAGGAGGAGAAGAAACATGAGGAGGGTGGTGGTGATGATGATTTTGACTTGGTGGCCCGTCCCCTATCTTTGTCACATGTGCTCGTACATGGCTCGGCCTTGGAGGACTGCCTCGCAGTGTAAGTAGTAGATACAAACTTTATGTATAGTACTAATGTACTATCTCCTAGTTATCTTGTCCCCTGTCAATTATAAGTATAGCCGAACTCTTGACTTGTAGTGCCGTTACTAGTAACTTTCTTATGTCCTAATAATTACCTTCCCTGCCCTAAGATTTGGGATGAGAAATACAAACTCTGTCCTTGGTGGGGTTGAATATGGCTCATGCATGTTTACCATTATCAATAACCTAGAGGGTGTGCAAGCTCAAAGTTATTAGAAATGTTAATCCCTTGATTATTTGTGTTTCCTTTTTTGTATTTGTTAATGCCCTTAATTGATCTCATACATGAGTTGGCTCAAAATTTTGTTGTCGTTGAGGCTAATTTGGTCCCCTAACACAATTTCGTGGCTCTGCCACTGACATTCTGTACTCTCTAGGATTATGTGGTTCATGTCTATAGCTTATCTGCATTCACTATTTTTGACTTTCTCTCGGAACTCATACTCATCGTTTTCATTTGAAAGTTTTCCATCTCAAACAATGGGGCCACAAGAGCATGTGGATGATAGCATCGTTTCAGCCAATCACAAGAATAGCACCGGTGGCAGCAACGACAAGAAGAATGGCAGCAAGAAGAACAGGAAGAAGAAAGGAAGAATGAGGGGGAGTAAGAACATTTCTGCTTTTAGTCTTTATTTTGTCTTTAGATAGGTCTTTTTAATTCATAATCTCTTGGTGGATCAGATTATTTTAGTCAAGTACTATGGTTGCCTGTGTTTTACCTGTACGGTTTTATATATGTTGCCTTCTTTGCACTTGCTCACTAGAAATTTTTATTTAGTGCACCTTCTTGGGTTTGCACAGTGCAAGCAGCACACAATAACTTAATTGTACCTATTAGTATTGTCCCACTACAGTTCTCTCCCCCCCCCCCCCTTCCAAAAAAAAAACTGTTGCTTTCTTGAAGCTTTTCACTGGACCAAAAACACTGAACCACACTAATGAGGCCCTTCGTCTTTTGGCTTATTTTGAAGGATGTTCTGTTTCTCTTACTATTATTTTCTATCTTCTATTCTTCTCGTAAAAGATATAAAAGGTATTGCTTTCCTGACTTGTTGTAACTTGCTTGTAAATGATTCTTTTCCTAATTGAAAAGAAATATTGATCTTGGTGGGATACAAGGCACAAGAGGAAAATGATTCCCCTGCAATGTGGAGCTCTTTTTCACAACCACCCTTCCCTCTGGCTAGTACTTTTGGCTGCAGCTTTACTGCTTGCATGTGGACCTTGAGCACATCAGTTACGCACACACAGTCTAATACATTAGGCTATATGTTTCTCACCATATTATAAGAGGCTATGGCACCAATTTCATTGTCTGGTTTGGTTGGCCTGTTCAGGCTTACTTAGCGGGTTCAGTGTTTTGGTTGCCTGTGGTTTTAAGGTTTGCCCATCTGGTCTCCCCTCCATGGGTGTCTTTTTTTTATGGTTTAAAACTTTAATGGCATAAGGAGAAGCGTATAAATGAAAACATAATGGAGGCATCCATGTAATTCTGAATATTCAAGTTTAATTGGTTGTTGAGAAGGCTAATGAGAAAAAGAATGGACCTATAACAGATTCGCTAGCTCTATGAATTGGTGCTTACTCTTCTTGCTTGCTGTTTGGGCTCCTTCCTTGGTGCTGTGGGTTGTTTTAGTCTTATAGGCTTTGCTGTTGCTCCTGGGTTATACAGACCTCTGGTTATCTAGATCCTCAAGTCTGTTTTGCTTGATGTATTATGTGTTAGCCTGTATCTTGGGCCTCTGGAACATTAATTTTAATATTTCTGAAAGTTGTTCTGATTTTGGGCCAAAAATGAAATTGCATTTGTAAGTTTTCAGTATAAAGCATTGTCTAGCATTGTTTTCTTTATTCTGGCTGCATCTTCGTAGGCTGTCCTCGGCTGTAGGGATTCCCAACCAAGTTTCTCCGGGAGGATACGTATTGTATAGTATGAAATGCTTTCTAGGAAAACAACTTGACGAGACGCACACATGCGACGAATGATAGGATCATAACATTGAAAACCCTTATGATCAGAACTATATCCGACAAAAACACACATGGCAGCTTGTTTAAAGAATTTTGTTCTTTTGCGAGTTGGAAGATGAACAAAACAAACACACCCGAAAACATTTTGACGAGAATAATCAGGAGCACGACCAAACAACAAATAATATGGAGATCAATCTTTCAAGACCGACAAGGGATGACGATTAATAAGATAAACTGAAGTTGACACAGCTTCAACCCACAACGTGGAAGGTATATTTGAATCTGATATCAAGGTCCTTGAACTTCTAGAATGTAACTATTCTTTCTCTCAGAAATGCCATTTTGTTCAGGGGTATCGGGACTTGTCTTTTGCAATTGTATCCTCTCAGATTTCAAAATTTTTTGGATTTCAGTTAAAATGTTCTGAATCCGAGCACATAATTTTTATCTTTTGATTTGTCGCCCGATAATTGCGTCCGACACGCAGATAAACAAGTTTTGAAATTGGAAAACCCTTCAGATTTAGGACACATGAAATAAACCCAAGTATAAAACGTGCAATCATCAATAAACAAAAAAGGCATCTGTACCCCAATCTGGAAAGAACAGTAGCCGGACCCCATACATCACTATGAATCAAATCGAAAGGTGAAGTGTTAAGATTAGAATGAATAGGAAAGGCACATGTACGCTTTAACTCAAGGATCAACTAATGCTAGATTTATTAACGCTACTCAAGGAAGAAATTTTGTATTTCAAGAAACCAGAACAAAACAAAGTATCCAACTTTTTGGCATTAGGAGTCCCAAGCCTACGATGCTACATATGCCAAATTTTATTGGTAGCAGAAACATCATAATCAGAATGAGTGAACAGGCAAGTTCCACCATTTGGCCTCTCAAACTCCTAAGTGAACTATCGACCAATCCTATGGTCCTTCCCTTTCATTGCCCTATTGTGACGGGGTCCTGGATAAGACAACCATCCTGATATTCGTTGTAAGCATAGGAACCAAAAAAACATCTGGTAAACGAAAAGACGAATGATTTCCTCGAACATGGATAGATTGTTTGTCCCAATGATTTCCATCCATCTTGTCACTATTTGCTGTAAGAATATGTTTGTTTCCAGAATAAGTTTTAGGGGAGGGTTGACTTGCATGTATTCCAGAAATATGGTTGGATGCACCCGAGTCCATTATCCAAAGCGGAATGATCATCGACCGCGGCCAAAGCGGAGCCCGATCCAATACCGATCCCTCGGCTTCGGCTTGGATTGCAAAGCTGAATGATCACTTGCAAGACCTATGGTTTTACCACATTGACGCTTAGAGTTGTGTTGAATAGGCGACTCTTTTGTAGCATTGGCATATGACTTTTGTTGGACAAAAGTTATATGATTGGAGATATATCCTCTCTGCACTCTTTGGTTAACTGAATGTAAAACCTGTGATTTTAGGATGAAACAAAATTTGATGAGGTGCAAAAAAGGAAGTCCCAATAAAATGCAGAAAGTATAAATAACGAACGTTCAAAGAAATGAATCTAAGGAATATGAAAGGTGCAAGAAAAGAGATCAAGGGAAGGCTGCTATGGCTGCAAACAAACCAAGCTGCTTGCGAGCGACTTTCGGCTCAGCTCGGAGGCTTGTTTGCTAAACAAGCCATGCTTAAGCTGGAGTTTTAGGCTCGTTTAGTAAATGAGCCAAACTCAATACTCTACTCGTTTGTATAGGCTCGGTTTGGCTCGTTTAGTAAAGGAACTAAGCTTGGCTCGTTTGTAAGCGAGCCGAGCTCGAGCTCGAGCTTGAATTTAAAACTCATTTAGCAAACTAGCCGAGCTTGAAAACTCCAAAGCTTGGCTCGTTTGCACCCCTAGTTGCTGCCCAGTGCCCATATAAATGAATTAATGAGAGTTGCTTTGTTTTTTTATTGTGTTGGACAAAGGCTGTCTCTACATCTGATGCAAACTGTTTGCAGTGGCAGACGAAAGGAAAACCCATTTTGGGAGGGAAACGCCAAAAGCTCTGAAGCACCGACATGCCTACGTGGTCCCAATATCCCTAGTGGACACCTATGAGACACGGACGCATTGCATACAAATGAGACACACCATTAACTTTATTTATCTTTCAGGGACACAACTTGTGCACGCGGGTCCCAAGTTAGACACTTCATGAGGGGTTTGCGCAGATAACTCAAAAAATCTGAAATAACACGCCCCCTATGTAAAGGGCTTTAGCCTTTCCTTGCTTGCTTACCAATTTGATTAACAAAAACAGGAATGTGCTCTCACTACTGCATGCTTTACCGATGCCCCTCTATTTGGCTCTTGCACGCACACACTCGGAACATAAGCACGCGCGCAATATATCTCTTCGGTTCAACTATATAATGTTGCTATTTTTTTATATTCCCTTTGGTTTATAAAAATGAATGACATACAATTATCCCCGTGCCTTGCTCTCTAGTCCCTTGAAACGGGGCAACCCCCTTCAGATGAAACCAGGGTAGGCACACTTAGTGAGTCAATCATAAGTTGATTGCATTATGTGGAAGAATTAGGCTCCACTATTATGAGATATCCAAAGGCTCAGAGGCACACTAGTCACTGGAAGGGGACCATCTATTGGGTACACCAATAATGTGAAAAGGTTAGTCAGGAGCAAAACCAACAAGAGCAATGATCGAATCAGAGCAGGCCCCATTAAGACTGATTTCATTTCTGTGACCGAAATACCATTACCAACTGGGCAATCTGCCTAATTGCTATATGGAATTGATTTTGGAGCCAAAACTAACCTTTAATATTGATTATTGAAGCCTTGTTTAGTAGGAGGTGTTGATTTATTTCTTGGGTTAGCTATATTCATTTACATCTAGGCATACTCAAGTTATTCAAGGCTTGGTGTTGTTGAACGCTTTGGTAAGTATTGACTCTTATGAATGGTGCATGAAGAGATCTGAACTGATAGGTTGTAGACCGACCATTAAGAAACTGCTCATGGGTTTTTGGTGGGTGTAATGTCTGTTTGGACTGTTGTGGAAGTTTTATACGTGATGTTTACTTGTGAATTGTTTGCATTCTGTGTTTTTCTTGAGCTTGTGTGTCCCATGTAAATCCTCTCTGGTTGATTGTTTGATTGTTGCTTACTGGTCTCAGCCTAGAAAACTTAATTTGGAGTTGAATTAAATCTGAAGTCATTCTTTCGGGTATTCTACTTAAATCGAAGGACTCTCGTTCAGTTCTGACTTTGTACGTGTGAGTGAACGGCAGGAAGGTATGGAGATTGCGAAAGGCTTGACTAAGAGTCTTAAATAGTATGGATGAGTCAACTTCTGAGAGGATATACATTGTTGAACTGCTCTTATGTGCATATTTTCTGTGTTGGATTTGGTTTTAATTAGTAAAATTTTGTGTCCTCATGGTTTCTACCTTTTTTTCCCCTCTGCCAAATGTATCCTAAATTCCTTATTATGCCCTCTGCTAAGTTCTAAATCCAGGTCATCTTGTAATCAAGGTCTTTGAATGCTGTGCTGCTGCTCATCCTGGCGGAGCCAGAAATCTTAGTCAGTGGGGTCATCATTTGTTTCTATTTAACAGCGAAATAAGTTATTCTTTGTGATGATAAACACTACATCGTAAATGTTAATCGATATATTATGAATATGATTTACAAAAGCCGTCATGACAGATAGACTAATTTTGTACAGCATTAAAGATTTATTTTTCAATAAGCACAAGTATCAAGTATGCTATCGTTTATTCATTGGTTCTCATTCAATTGTAAAACCAATTCTTTGCAGTTTTCATTGTTAAATAGTTTTCTTTTACTTGGACGGAATGTTTAGGGCAATTTTATAACTTGTTTAGCGTGCCTGGGGAATTATTACAGTTTTCATAGGGAAAAATTTTCAAAATGAGTATCCAATACTTTGGAAAATTGTCGGATCAATTGACCCCGCTTGATAACACTTCCCTCTAACCTTGAGAGGAAGAGGGGATAGATATCGGCATACTAAAGGAAAAGGGCAAGGTTTGTAATATGAGAATGGGGCTTTGGGACAATTATCAACCATTTGTAGGGTCAAAATTGTAAAATAAAAAAATAAAAAAATACCTACTCTAGAGGTAATTTCCAGCTCAGTGGGGTCAGTTGACCCCCCTTGCCCGCAATGCCTCCGCCCTTGATTCCCGTTTGTTTGTAGCAGTTCATTGGTTAAGTTTGAGTAGGATGGCCACTTGGCATTTCCTACGTAACTAGCTAGGAGATTGGTTGGAGTAAGGAAAAGGAAAAGGAAATGAGAAAGATCTAGATCTGATTTTTCAACTTTCATATGCTGTATCTACTTATTAGTTGGAGTTCTTAGCCGAAGTAGTTTTTTTACTGTTCTAGTATGTATTTTCTTATGTCCATGTGGTTGCTGGAGTGGCGATGTTATTTCTTATGCTTGAAGATTCTTCATCTTTTCTTCTTTCCCTACAAGGAATAACTTCACATCGGATAATTTACTGTGATCTGATTTGCGTAGCAGTTTTATGTATATTGATATTGACAGAGAATAAATTACTATTTGAGGTTCTGCATCTTTGGGGTACTAACTACTTCAGTAGCATTGTTGACAGCAGTAGCCTTGTTTAACGCTATATATATATATATATATATATATATATATATATATATATATATATATATATATATATATATATATATATATATATATATATATATATATATATATATATTAGTAATAGCCACTGTATGTCATGTTGTTTCAGATTCTCTCTAATATTTGCATTGTACTTGTATTCTTTACTGTTGTGCTTCTAGTTCCATCTTATGATGGGTTTGCCATTGCCTTTCTTTCAGGTGGGCATGGGCTAAGCAACACTGGCAGTGTTGGCGCGAGCATTGCCTGTGGTAGGCGAATTAGTTTTTTTCTTTCGTTTATGTGCGTGTTGTGTGTTGGGAAAGGGCAGACATTTCAAGCATCATCCATAGTGAAATAATTTGCAAGTTCATATCATAAAGAGCGATTTAAAATGAATCTATTATGTGACTCTGTCCCTTGTTTCCGATATGTGTGCTTGAACGCTCTTGTTGGTTTGGACTCAGTTAGAGTGTTGAGAAGAAGTTATAAAATCTTTTGAAGAATTAGGCCTATGTATTTTTCTTTTCATTGCAGGATTCCTAAAAAGCGTGGTCCAGCTCAGAGTTTCCATTGTCTTATCATTTTTATGGTCTGTGTAGTCCTTAGTCCTTACGGACTCTCATTGTCTTAGTCAGCTAGTTCCCCCATATGGGTTCCCGCCTAATTTTCTATTTGAACGTTCCAATATTTAACTTACCTAGAGATGTGTAATGCAATTGAAACTGAATCTACGCAACTTTTTTGAATATCATAATTTTTGAAGCAACTTTTTATAGGATGGATAGCTTTCATGTTAATGCTTCAGAGGAATAAACACCCGCAGTTTCCCTAATGTTCATATCTGCAATTTCTCCCGCTTTCTTCGTCATGTTAATGCTTCAGAGGATAAACACTCGCAATTTCCGTAATGTCCATGCCTGCTATTTCCCCTCCTTAATTATGGATCACTTTCTAATAATTGATTTACTTGCGTGCAGGTATCATTGGTGTGCAAGAATAAGCTTGTGCATCGCGGTTCCCTTCATAAACCAACCGAGCCAACTGTTAGCTTTGTGCAACTTGGATGTGGGAGATATTAGGGTACTGCAACGAAATCCATCTTGAATAAAAAGAACAATCGTTAATGTTTTCCAATTGATGGTTTGGGATTTTGATGTGTGCGCGTTACGTGCTTTTCACTTTATATTTGAAGTTTTGAACCCCTACCTGGGGCTGGGGTTGAAAGACGGGCACTGCCTTCCTCTTCAAAATTTATTCTCAAGTTAATTTGGCGTCGTTCTGTGCATGCATCCTTCATCGAAATTCCCGTGTAAATCAATGCAATTTGTGTGATTTTGGGGGGGACAATTCGAGGCCTTCTTCTATGCTGATGTATCGTAATAGCAAGGAGTCGAGGTGACTAATAATACAGGTTGAGCGCAGGATGAGTCTGGACTCGACGTGTTTTTTAGAACAAAGAGAACATCAAATTTTTTTTCTTTGTTGGGCTAAAGTTTAACGTACCTTTTTATACTCCCTACTTTTTATTTATTATTACTATTAATCGGAGTGAATGTGAAAAGGATGACCGGTTTCAGTGGGGACTGGTCACTGGTGTAATTCTTTCTTACTTTCCTCAAGCAAATCTTACCGTCCACAAGCAAGTATGCCTTCGTGTAATGTGATTCCAAAAATTCAATTTGTTGATTTCAATATCAAAATCGAGCAATGGGATAACGGCACATTGGCGCAAATTGAGTAGCAACGAATTATTCCACTCGTATACCTGGATTTGAGCGGCGAACCCTCTCTAACATTTACTGTAAAAGAATGTTCCAATGTTGAAATTTGAAATTATTATTTTCAAGTCCAATTGATCGATGACTTAAACCGAAACGGAATCATGTAATATACCCATGGACCATTAGGTATGCATTTTGTGCATGTCGACCCCCAAAATCTATAAGTTAACTTATCCCCTAAACGTTGTAAGTTTTTTCTTTTCTTTTTATTGATCTTTTTTTTTTATCCGCATTTTTATTGATCTAGTTGTAGGGTATTGTTTAATCGCTACATCATATAATTTCCATATGTCACGTTTCTAGTTTCTACTCCAGATTCAGGCAATCCAAACAAAGTTTTGCCATGTTTAGGGATGGAATTGACAAAAAATAAAACATTCAAGAACCAAATTGACACAATTTCAAAGCATTCTATTTTATCGGATAGCCATTGATTCTTGAATGCAAAGCATTCTATTTTGTCAATTTCATGAGAAGCTATCTTCTTCCTTCACGCTTTTGAGGTAGAAGCCTGTCCCCTAAGCAAAAGGTACCTCCGGTTTTTATAAGTCAAATTCCTCTTAAGTAAAATGTTACTCCAATCTTTCATGTTTTTTCATGCAAAATTTTCTTCAGCTTGTGTGAATTTTAGGGGTGAGAAAAAAACTGTCGATCCGTGAATTTGGTCCAAACCAATTCAAACCGCATCGTTTGGTTCAGTTTTTTAGAAGTTTAGTTTGGCTCCGGTTTCAAAAAATTATAAACCGTGTTGAATGGTTTGGTATGTGGATTTATGCTAACGGTTTGGGTTCCAATCCGATCTGAACCGTATGCATGTATGTATACGTATGTGTATGTGTATATGTATGAATGTGTGTGTGTGTTTATATATATATATATATATATATATATATATATATATATATATATATATACATACAAAAAAGAATTGTATATCAGTTCTTTTCAGGTCTCGACTGTAGACACCCCATTCTGGACCATTCAGGTAACGCTATTTTACGGTCTTTTATTTCCCCAATGATGATTATGATCAAGAACAGTCTGAGGACGATGGTGTGTTTGAGCTTTGAGCGTTCCGAAACCTCATTCAAACCCATTTCAAACTAGAACCAAACGGCCCCAGCAAAACCTAAACTGGCTTATGCCAGTACTGTGCTGACGTACGCCAGTGAACTGCCACGTGTCGGTCATCGGCCGTTGACTCAGTTATCACTGGCGCACGCAGGTATGTATCTGGCGCACGCCAGTCAAGCCCAGTCAAATCAACTTTACTCAGCCACATGGACGAGACTTTTGTGCCACCCTGACGTGGGCTACAGTCCCCCTGATGGTTACACTCGGCAGGGACGTTCCCTCTCTCTCCTACACCCTCCATCAAGCCAAGTCCCATGCATTTAATGCATGAGAGGCTCCCTCTCTTAACCCAACCAGCCAAACCAGCCTTAACTCAACTGATCTCAGTCTCTCTCTCCTCTATAAATACCCCCCTTGCATTCATTTGCAAAGGGGTTAACCACATAAAAGAGCCCAAAGCCCTTTTTCCTCCCTCTGTCTCTTCTCCCCCATTGAAAGAGCAAGGAAAGGAGTTTTTCAGTCACACACTCCACTGATATACACCCCACATTGTCATCATCCAATCTCTACCTCTTCAAACCAAAGCTCAAGCCATCCATTCATCCCAACCAAAGGTATACCACCTTTATGATTCTTTTTGTTTTCGACCCCTGAGGGGAACCAGTAAGGTCCAGGCTAGTAGTCAATACTAGTCCTGGCCTTAAACTGGTAAAATATAACAATCGTGTGAGATGAATAATGGCGCACGCCAGTACCATCATGCTGTACGCCGGTCATGGCAGTATGTGCACTACTGGCGCGGGAATCATTGATCATCGCTTTTTACTTGCTTATATTTCTGTCATCACCTTAGCATGCTAATAACTAGTTTTACAGTTTTCCGTATCCTAGAACTGTTTAGATGTAGCGTTCAATATTTGCTTTTATCTGCTTTGAAAGGCTCCTGGGGTTTCTCTGGTCATGTTCCAAAACCCAGATGATGCAAAGCCAAGCACTGGGTAAGGAAAATAACTGGCGTACGGGCTCCTTTGACTGGCGTACGACAGTTATGCCAAGATCCAGTGGCTGGCCCTTGCATCTTAGCTTAGTCTTGGCCTCTTTTATGTCCCCACACTGTTTTTGGGGTATTCTGTCATCCTTCGTGGCTGGAAGCCATTCTATCTGTTTGTAACTGTATATATTCTGCTCTATGAACTGCGTGGTTTGTCCTGGGTGTGCACTGGTCCTTTCCAGAGCCCAGAGGGTTGAAAATAAGAGCTGTGGGTTTAGGCTTACTGGAGTACGCCAGTTTATACTTGGCGTGCGCAGATGAAGCCTGCATGCAGTGGTTTAGCCAGTGCACGCAAACTTCTTTTTGCGCATGTCATTTCGGATCAGTGTTATCCAGTCTATTTAAAACGCTCACAGAAGTCTGTTTTCAATCTATACTATTTCAATTATCATCCACAAACATTTTGTCATATAACTGCAACTTGTTACAGTTTAAAACCCCCATTAACTGTTCCCCGCCCTAATTAGCTGAAAAATGATTAATGAGAGAAAATGCAAAAGTTTTACAAAAATGCCCGAGTAGAGACCGATCTCCGGATTGGGCGAGAGGGGGTGGCATAAAACCCTTCCCTTCTCGTAACCTGGCTCCCGAACCTCAGATATCGAAGGTGATGACGGACCAGTCTACGCCTTTTTCAAAAATCAAGCAAACGTAACAAATATTTTCGAGTTCGGTTCCTTGGGTGCATACCGCTAAAACCCGAGTGGCGACTCTGAATCGAGGCGTTTTGCCACGCTTTTCAAAGAGGGCTGCACCCCAATTTCTCATAATAAAAATTTTCCGAGGGCAAGCGTGCCCACATCGACGCCTTACAGTCCGGACCTCCGGACCTCCCATTTTCCGATCAAATTTTGATGATATGAGCCGCTCAATGTGATTAAAACATGATTTTAAGTTTACTCTTTAGAAATCAGCAAAAAAATGATCGGGAAGGGCTTGATCCGAACAGTTTTTTATTCAGTAAAAAACTGCTCAGATCAAGCCCTTCCCGATTATTATTTTTTGTTGATTTCTCGCGGATACCTTTAAAATCAAGTTCTGATCACATTGAGCGGCTCGGATCACCGCAAATCGATCGGGAAATGGGAGGTCCGGACGGTGTGGACCGTAAGCGGTGTGGACTTGAAAAGAATTGTGTACACACACGATTTAGATACACCAAATAAAACTAGTCTGAAAAAGAAAAAGAGGGAGGTCATAGTCAATTAATTTCCTAATCTAATACTCTAAATTTTTATGTTGAAAACTATTTTCCTATTCTATGTAAACCTAACATAATAAACATAAATTGGGAAATTGCATCCATATCTTCTTCTTTTTCTCCGGTCAATAATATGCACTCTGATTTAATATGCAATATGAAAAGAATTGGTTTTTATACTAATAATGACCGATTTAATATGTCTCTCAGTATTAATTTAAATAGTTTATGAAGATGGATATCCCATTTTTAGGCGAACCGTGGTTCAAACCGAAACCGAACCGTTATTTTATGGTTTGGATTGGTTTGGTTCTATGCATTCTATGGATTGGTTTAGTTTTCCAAATTTCCAATCCGTAGCTATTGGTTTGGTTCTTGGTTTACTATAAAGCTGAACTAATTCGGACCATGCTCACCCTTAGTGAATTTCATTCGGGTTAAGTTTTTCCATGCATGACATTAGTCATAGAGGCTGAAAATTGAGAGAAGTTTTTGGGTGCAAATTGGTTATCACGTGGCGGTGCAAAACACGTTTGGATGGTTCACATGGGCTGCTGGGTACCACGTGAACCATACCCACATTGGGTACCATGTGGCGATACTTAGCGCCCATCCAAGCCGTCCAAATGTATTTTGGACGGCACAGATCCGAGCACTTTCTCTTTTACTCAGCTGAGCACTTCTCTCCTCTTTCCCTCTGCTCGGATCTAGGTCATTCAAAACACGTTTGGACGGCTTGGGTGGAGTGCTAGGTACCACGTAGACTTACCCAGTTTGCTATTGACGGTTTAAGATTTTTCTCAACCCTAATTTTCTAAACCCCCAATCTCATACTGTCATGTTTTGCAAGATCTTTGAAAGAGTTTAAGCGCAAAACAAGAAGAATAAAACCAGGGGTTTGCATACAGTGGCAAATCAGGTATGGCCTCTAGACTACAGATAAGCTTATGTACACAATATTGGCACAAAGATCCTTGTGATGCAGTAACAGTGGTGAAAAAATTCTTTCTTGAAACAGTCCTCCAATACATGTTTCACTTATTGTGCGAATTTTTAAAAACCACTTAACCAGAAATTAACCCCTTTTTCCCATTCCTAAAACTTTTTTTGTTTTTTGTTTTTTGTTTTTGTGAGCCGCATAAATTCAAATAGAGTATTGGGCTTATAATTGGCAAGTATCGTTGGGAAAGATAACATGAAAACCTCACAAGGGAAAAAAATGGAGTATGGGTTGTGATTATGCATGTGCCTAAAGAAATGCTATGCTTTGATGTTCCTTTGTAGGAAATGCATTAGAAACTCATTATACTCATAGATAGCTTACCCCAAAGCTGATTGCAATCAATCACTTACAAGGCTCGTCCCATGACTCCCATCTACGTATAAACACAATGATTAACGATCGACTTCTTATACACTCAGTTTAAAAGGGAGAAGAAAGGAGAACTACTGAATTAAAAGGGGGAAAAATACAGAGACAAGGGGATTGCCTGGAAATCTGGACAAGAGAACAAGTGAAAATTTATAGAGAAAAAAGAACAAAAGAACTGCATAGGAAAGAAAAAGCAAGATAATATCACAGTTGATGAGAAGTGACCAGCATGAAAAGCACAGGTACTCAAATAACAGCCAAGAATATCACAGCCAAGCAAAAGTTCATAAGTAGTGCTAGCTTTCAGAAACAGTACCCAGACCATACATGCTAAATATAAACTAGTTCTATCAAGTTTTTAGGAGTATCGGGTGTCTCTCTCTCTCTCTTCTGTAACATCTTGGAGTCTCCCGCAGCTTGATTGCCCACATTTTCTTTGATAACATCTTGGAGTCTCCCCCATCTCCACAAGTCCCAAAAAACAAAAAACTTCTTAACCTCTACCTGTAATGACCATGCAACGAGTACCACAGTCAAAGAATGCTAAGACCATGCAACGAGTACCACAGTCAAAGAATGTTAAATTTGTCAATATGAATTAAATGTCAGATCCTTTACCTTTCTAGTAAGATGGGAAGAACTCTTTTTATAGCTCACCTGTAATGATCAAGAAAATTAAAAGATGGGTTGCTGTTAGCAATAAAACTAGGTAAATGATAATGCCAAAACTGTTTTTGTTGGTGCCAAAACTCCAGTGCATAAAAGTGGTACAAGCCTTTTGTGCACTAGAGATTTGGCACCAACAAAAATGGTTTTGGCACCAACAAAAACAGTTTTGGCATTATCATTTCTCATAAAACTAATATGAAACTAAAGATCCTTCTGAAAATATTTAAATCATCACATAAACACGTTAATTTGTTACAAAGTCATGTATATCTCCCTATTATTAGTGTTAGACAATGACCATTTATTGCCCGGAATGGTAAACTAAATCCTAATATTACCCAAAAGCAAAAGAGAAGGATAGCAGCTTCAGCCCTACAAGTCACTTCACACGCAACAGACTCAACATAACAATTGCCCCTGCTGCAATTTGTAGCATTTGGCAACTTAAGTACTTACTCAACCTTCGTTGACAAGCAAACATTGAAAATTTAGGACAAGTTTGGTCCATTAATGGAAACTTATAATAACCTGATCTTGATAATCGATATTGATTACTACTGACGCCTAACATGATATCAAAATTGATTATACTGATCAACACTGACGATGAAATCCGGTAAAAGAATTATCAAAAGTCAAGACGCCCTACATGTTTTGGAAGTGGTAATGCCAAACAGGGTGGGGCAGATTGGGAAGGGATGAGAGGAGTTTTGGAGGCAGCTACACTTGAAGGCGGGGGAAGGGATTAGGGGAGTCAAATTCTGGGATGTGTTTGGTGTGGGGGACTACATTCGGACTCATCCAACGGCAATGAGGCAATGGCTGAGGGACTGCAAAAGCAAAAATTCTTATACTTTAAAACTTATCAGAAGAAGCAGCATCAAATCGGACACTATTCTACCTGTAAACTATATCTCAGATTGAGGGTAATTGACAACTTAAGCTGTAGCATTTGGCAACTTAAGTACTTGCTCAACCTTCGTTAGCATGGACTGATGGACAAGCAAATATTGAAAATTTAGGACAAGTTTGGTCCATTAATAGAAACTTATAATAACCTGATCTTGATAATCGATATTGGATTACTACTGACGCCTTACATGATATCAAAACTGATTATACTGATCAAAAGTCAACACTGACTATGAAATCCGGTAAAAGAAGTATCAAAAGTCAACACGCCCTACATCTTTTGGAAGTTGCCATACAGGGTGGGGCGGATTAGGAAGGGATGAGAGGAGTTTTGGAGGCAGCTACACTTGAAGGTGAGGGGAAGGGGATTAGGGGAGTCAAATTCTGGGATGTGTTTGGTGTGGGGGACTACATTCGGACTCATCCAAAGCCAATGAGGCAATGGCTGAGGGACAGCAAAAGCAGAAATTCTTATACTTTAAAACTTATCAGAAGGAGCAGCATCAAATCTGACACTATTCTACCAATAAACTATATCTCAGATTGAGGGTAATTGACAAGAAGACAACACCACATATCCCAAGTAACACATTTAAAAAGATAAATGAGGGCAGCATGTTTTGAAGAGATAATCTATCAAACCTACCAGACACAATATAATTAGCAGACCAAAATTCCATGACGTGAATAGAATCTTGCGGCCACACATTTCACAATAATACATATAATGTAATTGATGGATATCTTGTAACTGAAAAACACGTTAGGATTGGATAATTTTGATTCATCTCTTCATTTCATTGTCAAATTCAAACACATGCTCCAATACAATGTCCTACTAGGCCCCATTAATATATAATAGTGCAGCTAACTAAAATGGCATAGAGAAATCTGCTCAAACATGTACTAGCACTATGGAACATATGCTTGCGGTTTAACCTAGGACATCCACAAAATCAAGCAGTCTTATCCATCCTACTCTGCTAACGAGAAACAAAACTATATGCGAGCCATGAGAAATGATTACTATCATGAACAATTATTTCTACATTAACTATCTCCCCTAATTTGAGAAAGGGGAATGAGAGACTTACAGTGATTGAGGCTAGGCCTTTTTGTGGTGTCTAGTACGGTACCTTGCTCAGATAAAAGCTAAGGTATCTCCTGCAAACGGAAAAAAAAAAATCCATAAATAAGAAAAGAAAAATCATTTCTTATGTAATTAAGAAAAAATAATCACCTCTGTTGCTTTTTAAACACCACATTCGCTATCGCATTCCGAATCATTGAACAGCCTCCATGAAAAAGCCTATCAGCCAAGGCTACAATATCATACGTGGACAAATGCACCTAAGACAAGAGGAATTAAAATATTAAATCAAATCAAACAAAACCCACGAAAATTTTTAAATCACACAGAAAAATTATGATACATACTCGAGGATGGTGGTCATTATAGTGACCAACAAGATTCTTGGAGTAGGATATTACTCCGAGAAATATGTTATCCTCGTACAATATGACATATGTAGTATGACCAGCCCTCTCCTTCTCCTTCTTTGTCCGCAATTGTTGTTCTAATCCAAATTCATAGACCTTATCTTCTGTACTACCTCGGGGAAAGAAGATCGTGAGATCTCTTTCGCCCAATAGGTTCTCCATAGCCATTTTGAACGGTACAGCTTCAAACTCTCTCTTGTGGTCATTCATTTTTCTAATAAAACTGTATCTCTCCACGTCTCTCCAGAAGAAGGCCTCGTCTAAAAGCCATAGTATGTCCCATTTAGCCCTAAGACAGGAGAGTAAAAGAAGAGAGTAAATTCAATAGCCACAAAATTTCGAATAACAAGGGAAAGGGCAAAAGAAGCCTTCCAGGCCGAAAACAGGGGAAAGCTCCATGATACCAAAAATCCAGAGATCATTCTGCCCATGAGGTAAGTGGAAAGGATTCGCAAACCGTGGATTAACAGTCTGATCATCGAACCCTTGGGTAAAAAACCCCAAATAAGATCATCGCACAAGAATAATTTTAGCTAAATAATGTTACGAGGAGAACACAAACAGAAATTACTTGAAAATTTTCTTTAACCCATCTTTTCTTCCTCTTCCTTCTCCTCTCTTTTTCCCTTTCTTTCTTTTGGTTCAAGATCTTACAGTAGCTTTTATTTTTATTTTCTTTCCTTTTCCAAGAAAAGAAAAAACGGAATAAGAATAAAGAACCATCCAGTTCCATTTATCTTCCATTCTATTTATTCTATGAAAATTATCAGCAAACCCCAAAACTGTAACTTGGAAACCATAAAAATTCCCAGCAATTGCACATACCATCAGCTATCTCGAGAAACAATACCCCTATATATGGAAAACACATCTGAATATAAATATATTTGATAAGTACATCTGAATATAAATATAAAAAATATAAAGCATAAACTCACCCTTGCAATCTTACCAACACAAATCACATGTACCCACAGATCATTATCCTGAGATAAGGATGGTCTACAAAATCATAAAAGATACCATTTTGTAATGTACCCCAAATAAATGCCGCGAAATCTCACTCAATAAATTTCAAATTATTAGAAGTTAGAAACTCAATCGAATACCCCAAAACCCAAACTTCCACTCTCTCAAATCCCTCTCTTGGCTCCCCCATCTCTCTCTCTCTCTCTAATACTTTTTTTTTTTCTCTCCCTTTTTCCTTATCTTCTTTTTTGGTAGAATATAAAAACACAATGTTAGGATAGTCATCACACACGTCCAAAGCACTCACCACACATTGCATTTAGAACACAGGTCACATTGACTCTCATCGGACAACCATCCAAGACTTGTCGTGCACTCGTCCAAACGCATCCAACTATTTCTTATCTTTCAAGAAACAGACATGCTTGACACACTTGGAGATACATGTCCATTACATATTAAACACATTACAATTAAAAAAACAACTTTGCATCCAATTATAAATAAGAACAATGGGGACTTATATCAAAATCCTTTGGAGGAAAGTTTGTGCTAAATGCTATACGCCACATGTGATCTATTGAATCACAGAATCTTTTAAATGAATGTATGAGTTAGTTTCTCACTTTCATGGAATCTAATAGCTCTGTGAATGATATATTGTTCTTCAATCATACCATATGTGTTTTATTCTAATGCAGTTTCAATACCTTTTACATAAAACATCTCTTTGACTATTGTGTCCTTCATTTTGTAACGAGTGATTGTCTAGACTGTGCTACTCAAGTTACAATTGTCCATTGTTATTTGGAAACGTAATATTTTGTAAGTCAAAATTTGTCGAATTTCAGTTGAAGATATCAGATAATAGAACTAAGGGTTGCTAAAGTTCTTTTTAAAGCAATTTTAGAGATATACTAGAAACTAGTACATAAAAAATAGGAAAGATTGAAAAGCACTTACCGAACACTAGGTTGATTGAGATTCCATACAAAGAGCCTTAAGGCATATGGAACTCCCCCTTCCTCTAGAATAGAATCCAGAATAGAATTCTTATGAATATCCTTAATCAAGTTAAAAGGATCATTTCCGTAACACCTTAAAAGGACGGTTACCATTAGATGCCTTAAGTCATCAATGTCTTCCCATATTCTATCTCGTAAACCTGCACCAAAAAAACAAAAAAATCATGTTAAGATCGTAAGTCTTAACAAAGATACTGTTTAGGGTAATAAAACACGATTCACAAGATGTATACCTCCTTGACGAGCCACTTTGACTTGAGTTAGCTTTGCTGAGTTTCCATTAACTGCAATACTGTTGGCTAAATCCCCGCAATATGCTCCATTCCCAAAGAGGAATTGGAGTGCAAGGAGTATATCCCTGAAAAAAAAAATAAATATTAACGCTGCGAAACTTTTAAAGAGCTCCTCTGCAAAGCTTCTATTCTATTTAGGACACCAGATTCTAACCTAATTGTCTCTATTTGATGCTCATTCTTTTTTTATAAGGGATTAAAGACTCCAAACTGAATGAATATCCCAAAGTAGGCACATCAGAAATCAACAGAAATTTTTTTAGTGTTCTTAACTATCCTCCCTCACTCTTTCAGCATCTTTCTCTCCAAAGTTCAAAACGTTAAGTGTCATGAACTCATGATTATAAAGAGTAGGACAAGTGAAACTGTGAAACTTTAAGAGAATAATAAACAATGCAAAATTAACTTCAAACAAAAAAAAGGCCCAATTTTATTTAAGTAAATTAAAAAAAAGGACTTGAATAAATCTACAGATCATTCACCTAACAAGGAAAGAACACATTACAAGGTCCGCTTTCATAATTTTTTCTCAACAGAATGTGGTGAATGCTTCGTTAATCTTATCCTTTTTGTTTTCTAGATCATTCTCTTTCTTCATAAGGGTTGATATTTTGGGGATAAAAGTGATCATACACAATATTGAAATCATAGAACATACTTTATCAAGTATCACCAACTGAAAAGTAGTTATTTAACTAGATAATTTTTAACTATGAAACTGTAACGACGATAGATACACCACTTCATGTTTCTGTTTCAGTTAATGCATTGATTCAATGGCTTAGTTATAAAAGTATACAGTTAAACAAGCTAAAAGTTAAATGAAGACATCAATTCCAAGACTACAAACAATAGTTGTGGTGCACACACGAACTGGCCTTTAATAGAATTACGAAGGCATTTTAAGAATATACTAATCAATCACATGCAACTGCTAAACATCCATGAAGCTTTTGGCAATGTGGCTTATTTGGGTGATTCATATATTGTACCATAGTCCAAAACACGGCCATGAAAAGATGATTTACAGGTGTCCTTTTGGGTGATGATGATCATGAGCAAAACTGCAAAAGATCCTAGAGAATTTCACAAAATGAACAACCATGGAAATTATAGTTCAGATGATCAGAACTAGCTCCATTCTTGCAGTGACTGACCTTGATCATCTACTAATTTACATAGGTGTAGGAAAAACATCTAGCCTTTAAACTGCAATATGTGCGAGTAAAAACAACAAGAACAACTTCTTCTAATGCAGGCAACGAAATGCGTACCCGGCTATAATACCATGTTAAGTTACCAATTATCCCAAAAGCTTAGATTGTTAGGAAATAGGCCCAACAATGTACATCAACCTATCTATCTAACAGTGATCAACTTCAAATTTCTGAAAACAAGAAAAGAAAACTCAATGGATGGCTCAAGTTTTTAGGGGTGTCGCTGGTCTAAGAGTTCAGTTTAACATCACATTTATTCATATAATGGTACACATACACAGATATAAGTATACATAAAATGCATGAATATATATATGATGAATATTTTCTGGCCGGATTCTACAGCAATGCACCTTGTTTTGTTTACTGTATTATAAGGTCTCATTTGCCATCAATATGAAAGTATTTAAGGTCAAATTTGTCTATAAGAAATATATAGAGCTTCTAAATTTGAAACAATTAATTAAAAGATTTAGAGCTTACCTGAATATCTTCCTGAAACTGCCCTCTATTTGAGCCCACCAAGCACCGCTACCGCCCGAGGAACACTTGTATTCAGCGTCAACCCATGATTCAACATCTGATTGAACAAGCTCTAGCATAACCTCTCGACCACTAAAATGGTAACAATCAACAATCTTATCATACTTAAACTTATTCAAGTTATCAAAGGCCTCCTTCGATTCTAGGACAGTGTCGAAACGAAGTACGCTGATTAATCTACTCCTCTGCTCTTCATATTCTTCTCCGAAACTAGTCGAACCCATCCAATAATGCTTCCATTTTTTTGTTAATTTATATTTCATGACAACCGCAAACCGCCACTCCTCTACCACCGGTGTGTCTACCTCAAATACCATAGATTCCTTCAATTCCTTCACCTCTTTCTCCTCCACTTCCTCATCCACTTTCTCATCCACCACTTCCTCTTCCACTTTCTCCTCTACAACTTCCTCCTCCACTTTCTCCTCTACCACTTCCTCCTCTACCATTGCTAGGTCCTTACCTCTTATAGACTCTAATGCATGTAGTCTCTCTAATGCATCCAATGCATCTAATGCATCTAATGCATCTGACACTTCCTGTTTCTTTTTCTCTACCTTTGTAAGCATTCGCAAACAAGCGATGGAATCGCCAATGAGACATGTAATGAGTGGATTATCGTTTTGTAGGGATTGACGGGCAAAATTGAGGACATCCTCGCCCTCCCCCATAGCATCCTCCAAATATTGCTCTTTATTAGGGTCGTCTAAGCGTATAACCATGGCCAACTTGGAGCGTGCATGTGCATGCTGAACAGAGAAATTTACCTGACGGGTGCGCGTCCGATCCAACGCAGATTGAGCCCATTGTAGAGCCTGTTGAAGTAAGAATTCTCCCCTGCTTTTGTGCTTTTCAGCACTTTCAACCAAAATTTCGGAGAGCATATGGCACGGCAGAGGGGAGTTTGGATTGTTTTGGGACAAGGCTTCCAAATCCTTTCGGGCTGCCGAGCTCTCAACCGCGTCATTGCCACAATAGAAATTGGACTTGGCTTGATAGCATCGATACATCATTTCCTCCTCCCCCAACTGCTCCATGACTGGCGGTTCGGGTTCGATGGCTTGAGGCTCGGCTTGACTTGATCCAGAGGAGGAAGCGCCCTTCTTCTTCTTCTTACCCTTGCGTTTGCCCCCTGTCATCGGAAGGATACTAGGGTTTAGCAGTTGATGTCCTCAATCGCGCGAGAGGGAGAGAGGAATCCGGCCAGAACTCGCGCTTCAAAGTCGCGAAACGCGCCGCCCGAACTCGCGCTTCAAAGTCGCGAAACGGATTAGGTTGAACACACGAATTGGAAGAAGACGTCGCTAACGTTTTAAAAACTTTTCTTTGGTGTTTTTTTTTTTTTTGATCCACCTTTTCTTTGGTTTTTTTTTTGAAAACGCCTCTTTTCTTTGGTTTCGTTCCTTTTTTTTGAGCTTCCTTTTTTTCGTTTCCCTAGACTATTGTTTCCTTTTTCTATGTTCCCTGATAAGGGTGTCTGTGGACGTTTTTTCTATAATAAAAAGGAAGCTAAAAAAGGTAATTAATGCAAGAAGAAAAAGGAAATGGAAAGATGATAGTAAATTATTAGGGAATTGATATTCACACTTCTTTCTTTTGTTATTCATACTCACTTTTATTATTTTTTAATGTTGAAAGTGCATGTATTTTTTTGTAAAAAGACAAAAAGGGACCGTAGATAACAAATAAGGGAGTGTCGATATAAATTCTCAATCATTATTGTTCTCTATTTTCTTCGAAACTTGATACCCATTCAATAGAACATATTGAGTAATTAAAAGAAAATAAAAGGGTGAACAAACAGAGAGAAATTATCCTAATAAGAAAATTAAAAGAAGGGTGAACAAATAAAAGAAAATGCTAATAGCAGTGTAGGAAAATACTAATTTCTACTAGCATATGGTTTCTTTCTACTGTTTTTTTTTTTCTTTTGCCTTTCAAAATAGGAATCTAACATTGGAAGAAAAGGTGAACGGCCATTCCAAATTTCTTTTTATAACTGGATATCCGGGCCAGCTTTCGTACAGCTTAACTAATACCATGACCCTGAAGTTAACGACTAAAAAAATCTTCTAGTGGCTCTAATGTTTGGCTTCGTGAGATTCGACTATGCATCCTTATGGAAGACAAACACTTGTTGCTATCACTTGCCCACTCGGTCATACTCCTTGGGGTTATGCCATTCAATTCAAGAAATTCAGGATCACTACTATTCCGTTCCTTTCCACACTACTCAACAAGTTCGAGGTTGTACGGAGGACAATTTTTGGATGTGAAATCAAAGATGAAGATAAGCACAAATCAGAGTGATGGAAGCATCGCGTGTTCGTTAGAAACAGAGGTTTTGCTACAAATTCCTTGTTCGAACACTCTTTTGAAAATCAACTTGTGTGGGGAGACTGCCCAAAATATTAGATGCGGAAGGCCAAGTTCACACTTAGCCGATGTAAAACATTAAGGCCATGTGTTTTGATGTAACAAACAGAGCCTAAGATCATAACATATCATCATGCTATGCAGCAAATGTCCACGACAGCACATACCATTAGACTGACCTGATGGTAGTCCTTTCCCTTGGGCGATTTCGCTAAAATACCAGTATAAATCAATGTAGTCCATTTTTAAGCATCTTAATCCAAACATATAGGTTGCCCCTTTTGTAGCTTGTGTTGTGCTGCGAATAGACCACAGAGACATACATCACAGTCAGATGTTAGATCTTGACTAACTTACCGAAATCAGGAAATGGAAGAATAATCACCCGGGGTGATTCACCAATCTAGTGGCCCTCGATGTAGTGGATTGCTTCATTGCTTGGCAAATGTTATAAAATGTGAAAAGTTAGGAAGTTTTTTTTGGCGAAAAACTTAGGAAGTTGCTTGGCAAATGTTACAGGCTAAGGTTTTAAAATCGGCTCATACTTTATGTAACGGATTTTTTTAACCTTCCGATATCATTACACTCCATTAATATACTGATGAGATAAAATATCGAATGCGTATTGGCTAGTTCCTCTCACGAATTGGTCAGTTTTCGGGTTCACGGCCTCTACAACCGATTCATGTTACATATTGTTCGATACTCCCGACACCGTTATAGGATGATCATTACGGTTATGTGTCTCGAAACCGTTTTCTAAAACCTTGCCTATAGCTTTTCTTGTATATATACCTTCTGGAAAAAGATCCAAAAAATAAAAATACTTCCTATTGCTCCAAAGGCCTAACATCCGGCTAAGTTTATTGGTAAGCACGTTTAAAGAAACGGCTTTTCTGCAATCAAATGCGGGATGAAAAGATAGCACATACTACCATTTCTATCATTCTTTTATCCCACAACCACATATGTTACCAAAGATAAGATAGTAATATTACTTACAAAACCTTAGCTGTTTATATTCTGATAAGAAGGGAAATCCACATGAGAATGAAATTTATGCCACAACATATTTTTCCTACCACCTAAGTCACATAACGCACATGCATGGGCATGCGCGGGAAGCGCAAGTGTGAAATCATCTGTTAAAAATATTCCAAAATACTAAAATTGGCAAGGGAGAGAGCATATAACAAAAATTCAGAACAGAAGAGAAGGGTACTAGTGAAAATATTTTAAACTCACCTATAGGCTACCATGCTTCTAGTAATTAAATTCACCTATAGCCTCTGCATTTTCTTTGGAGCTCGAAAATATTTCAGTGAAATTTTCTGTACTCTTTTGGTGCTGGATGAACGGTTATTGTCTTTTCCTTGGTTTGCAAACAAACAAGCTTCGTTATTTTTCGAGTTTATAGTGAACAGACATAGCCTTTACTACAAAGAATCTCAAAGAGCCTGAATAAATGATCTATTTTCCAAAGAATTCACTCAGTTGAGCAACAAATATTTACAAGCCCCACTTGGCCAATCTGCCTAAAATCCAATCTCCGTTCAAAATCAAATTGAATAACTTATATCCAGTTCTCCATACTTTCTGATTACAATCTCCATCACACTCAGAACCTTAGGTCGTGATTGGATCATACATGTGTGCAGAAACTTCTATAAGAGAAAGAATATGCAAGGGATTTCCTTTTACATATCTACTGTTTTCCACACCTTTTTCTTTTCCTTCCAAAAGTTCCACTACAAGTCCAAGACCAAATGCAGCCTAAATGATTGAAGAGGAATATGCAACCAAACCCATAAAAATCAAGCTACACTGATGCTGGCCGCTTTGACAGTCTACATTAAACTGGAGGAGAGCCGAAGGGGAAAATTTTGAAGGTTTGAACCTCTGGTTGATTGAAACCAACTACGAAATGGAGCTGAAGCTTTCAATGGGATCAGACTCTTCAAGCATAGAGGCTGCCTGAAAGCAGTCAATAGCATCACCTACTCGTCCATCGTCCTTGTGAACCACTCCCAAGTAATACCAAGCCATGCGATTTGTAGGTTCTATTCTCAATGCATCTGAGAGTAAGCTTCTTGCAACCGGCAGCACCTTTGAGCCCATCTTTGACAACACTGCACCAATCAAGATCTTGCAAGGTACATAACCTGGTTCTAATAGAAGAGCATTGATATAAGCAGCCAAAGCTTCTTGGATTTGTCCCCGTGCTTCGTATATGATACCTTGCAGAATTATGGCACAAAATATCAGAACTTTCACGGTCCCCATTTTATGTAAGAAAGCCAAGAAATTCATACGATAGATGCTAGAGCATTATTGGTGGTCAAGAGTTGAATCCTTGACCTAGATGAACTTAGCCAAAACCCCCAACTCAGCTTGCAAGTTCCACGGTCTCTTTTGATGTCAGAATGGATTTTCTTTATTTGGATAAAAGATTGGTCATGTATTAGCCCCTTTGTTTAACTGGACTAATAGTTATGGGATGATTTATACCTCTTTCCCCCCAGGTACTCTATATCCTACATTTTGTGGGATGCCATATCCAACTAGTCCTGACAGAAAAGTTCCAAACGAACGAAGGACTTGTGGTCTCTTTGGACTGGTAATCCCATTAGCCAAAATAGGAAACATATGAGGCCTATATGGGCATATGCATTCCAATATTTGCTGACTTTTTGAGGAACCAACTTGGTTTAAGATCTATAACTAGTCTAATGACTAAGAGAATATATGTCACACTTGTCATCTGCTAAGAGACTGGAACTGGATCTACACTATTTTATTTCCACTGTCTCAAGGATACATTGTAGGGGTTCGATTTAGGAGGAGGGACCTTGGCCTGAACTAGTACTTCTCTTCCGCTGCTCTGTTCCTCCGCCGCTGAACTTGCAACAAGTCACTAAGGCTGGAATAGCCTAGTGACCCTCCGACGATCAAGTTAGATGTAAGGAGAGTTGCTTTTAGGTCTAGGGTTAGAGAAAGATGGCATACCTCTCAAAGATGAGTATCCCTTTGTATTTATAGACCTAGGTTAACTTGGGCTCCAAGCTAACGCGTGGAGATCACGCTTAGGTAACCGCCTCGAGTGACGTCATAGATGACGCACCGGATAAGACGGTTACGAAGCACATGGCCAGACCTAGCCTAGATGATTCTTTCCGACACGTGTCGCTCTTGGTCCCCTCTTGGTGCGCTACTCTTTCAAGAGATCTTAACGGAATGCTTGTTCTTCGGTAATACCCGAAGCGCCAACAGGAGACTTGACACCGAGCGAGTACAGAGGAGTATACACGGTCACGCCTGATATGAGACTTCGGTTAATGGTAGTCCGGTTTAATAACCGAGGCCATCACCGAAGCCCCCACATACATTATAGCACATTCCAACCTCTTGCAATAAGTTGATATTTTCTATAGTCTAAAACAGTCTAAAACATGTGCGAAAGTAAATCACAAGAACCAGACAAAACGTCCAGAAAGAAGCCATTAACTGTATATGTGTTTTTGAGAACCAAGAAAAGCAACATGAAATGAATCTTCAAACAATTCATCATTGCACTAGATCGAGTTTCAGGTCTCACCTTCTGTGTGCAGTGTTTCAGCAGAGTACTCAAATAGTGCTCTCGCTTTTTCCAAGCATATCTCTGCATCCCTCCAATGCAAAAGGCTGGGGTAAAAGTTTGCAAGACCATGCCAAACTTCAAATTCATTTACTTTATCATCATTAATCTGTCATTTAAAGAGGGTTATTAATCCAAAAGCAATTTAGAATTTTCAAACCTATTGAAAACAAAAACTGATAAAGAAATTTGCAAGTATCCCCAGTCATACATATTGCCATCCAGGACAATGTACATTTGAAGCAAATTCACGTCCCTGACCTAAAACATAGAAAAACTACATTCTCAATTTATTCTCCAGAAGAAAGCACATAACAGCAAGTAATTCTGAAGAAATTTCATTCGTACCTGAAAAGGTAAGGCTCTATAAGGAAGAGAATGGTGCAGCAACCAATTAGCACCCCTTAAAGATTTGCAAGTCGACACCCTATGGTCCAACTACTAGGGTCCATTGTTCTCTCATTCTTGTGGTCTTTAACTACAGCCTTGGAAGCACTAGACCTCAAGATATTATGGTGTCCGTTTTCCTTGTGGGTGTAGCCAAAGGTGTCATCTTGCATACCTTCCTTGTCCCAGCATAGCGGGTTCCACTTCACGAAAGGTGACCTTCTGTTTCTTTTATCAAGGAATGTACCTGTGTGTGTGTGTGTGTGTGAAAGATGTAGAACCTTGCTTTTGGATTACACAATGACGAAGCCTTCTTGCAACTCAAAAACATTATTTTAACGGCTAAAGTCAACAACAATCTACCAATAGTCAAAAAATTCAACTAAATGAACAAATAAACAAAACGTTGTCTTTGAACTTATGTCCACTTTCGGTCTCCAAACATAAACAAAGGTCGAAAGCTAAATCCATGAGTTTAATGAGACATCATTTTAAATTACAAACATCTTCAGAAAGACTTATTTTAGTTGACACATCATGCACAATATACTTGCATCTTCACCAAATATTCTTACGCATAAGATGTACAAGTTCCTTCATATTGGACTCTATATTTATTATCCATCACTAAAAGTAGTATGGTCAGTCTGTTTTCTTATGATGGTATCACATGCTAATGATACTGACATTGTAAACAACTAGTTCCAGTGAAATAGATAGAAGGTACTCAAGAGAGGTTCAAAACTGAAATTTTCATCTCAAAACATAAGGGAGTGATGGGTCTGACCTGATCCATTCCCCGATACTGCCCAAATGATTTCCTCTGGGCTTGAACCAATGCAAGGAGGTTACGGTAAGTTTCAATTGCATCCACGGGTGATGACTGTGCGATTTTCAGCTTTGCCTTCATCCTGAGTAGCGGTCCTTGCTCCCATTTTGTTGTCTCATCTAAAGCAGCATCAACCACCACTTCCGCCTCTGGGAACCGCTGTTGAGCAGACAAAACCAAGGCAAGAAATCTCCAGCCTTTCAGAATTGATCCACCTGTTGTGTCAATGAACTGTTTGGCATACTGTAAAGCCAAATTCAAATTCTGATGCTCTGCATACTGAACTCCCAACTCAAAAATTAGGTCCGGGTTGTTACACTCAAGAGCAACCGCTCCATCTAACGATTTTAATGCGTCAGACTGAAGACGAGACCTCTCAAAATCTGAGGAAGAGACTTGTTTGCCCAAACAAAGACCTAACATTTGGGCCAACACCTTTTAGATGTTCATTTATTCCCTGTGCATTCACAATTGCCCTCTGTGCATATCCCACACCCTCTGCACTTCTGCAGCAAGAAGGGCATCCTCACTGCAGATTTTGGCAGCAAGCAACAGAGATGTAAGATCATCTGGTTTTTCGTGATTGTGTAGAGACTTCCTCAATAGATTCAATGCAACCTTGTTTTGTCCTGCTCCGCTATAGCAAACGCCATGGTTTTCCATCGTTCAACACAGTGAAACACCCCGGGCATTACCTCTTCAAGTTGTTTTGCTAGAACAGAAGTCTGGCTGCACAAAGATAGAGCAAATGTAAGGTGCTCCATCACTGAAGGGTCCCATTTGATCTTACCGAGGTAAAACTTTCTCATAAGAATCATCAGAAGTAGAATTGACTCCTCCAGATTGTTTCTAGGTACATATGATCCATCGATTTGAACTGCCAAACTAAGTGGGCCAGTCTCCACTCTGATATACAGCAAAAACACCGCAAATCCCTTCTGAATCCTTGCACAGCAGTCATTTTCAAGGTTCCACTGACTCAGTAACGCACGTCTAGCAACAACACCAACTACTCTTTCTAGCAACAACACCAACTACTCTTTCCTGTGATAAATCAGAAGTTTCGATGGCCATGATATTCGTGCTGTGCACAAAGTGGTGAATCAACACATGACAACCAGGGAAGTTGACTTTGAATGGAATTTACTTTAAATGTCTGTGGCAATTTATTTTTGTTCAAGACTCGAACTCTGGTATCACACTTGCTAACAGAGTACATTTTGCCTCATGTTCATATGGTGGATTCCTTTTAGTCAAGACATGTTCTATTCGTTTGCTTAATTCCCTTAAAACTTGTATTTCCAGCATTCCCACCCCGTTCCAACCCCTAACCATCAAGATCAAGAATAAGTTATTGGTCTTTCTAGTCTCTCCCTAGGTGCACCAAAACCAAACCCCTGGAACAAGACCAAGAATAAGTTATTGTATTCACTCGTAACTTTTATGCTCATCTGTGTGATTGGAGGTTTTTGTTACTTGTTATTGAGGAAAGCAAATGGAGAGAAAAATGGAGGGGTTGGGGTTCCCATTAGGCCTACAATTATTTTTGGACCCATAAATAAGCAGGAAGGGAGAAGACAAACATTTTCTTTTCATTCTGTTACTTGTTATCAACGTGCTTGTCTTACTCGACTTTTCATTCTTGTCGTCGTTGAATACTTCAATCATATGAGCATATGCTTGCTTATGATTTTCAATTCTTACATGAAATGATAATGGGGAGCTTTCTGTTTGCAAAGCAATTTATCTGCAACATAATCTATTTTTGCAGATTTTGGATTTGCAAAGTAAAGTTATGGTGAGCATTACTTATTTTCTTACCTATGGATCATCTTATAATGTTTGGAAGAATGCATACACTATCTGATTTTCGTTGATTCTATTCTCTCTCTCTCTCTCTCTCTCTCTCTCTCAAGTAGCTTTCCTAACTGCTTGCTTTAGACCTTGAAAGTACGCTAGCAACCTGCTTACAGGAATCTCTTCCTCTTAGAAGACAACCTGATTGCAAGAATATTGAATTTCGTTCTGCTCTAATTTCAAATCACCAAGAGCAAAGAGCAATGGATATTAAAGAGAAGGACAAAACTATGGTACACATGGTATACCGTATGTCTAAATTATGACAATTTGTGATTTTTATTATGACGATTTTTGGTTTTCTAATGCATATTTTTTATGCTAGTTACGACTTCTATTTTAAAATTTACCTGTTGAACAGGTCATTAGCAAGTTATCCATAGTTAAAAAATATTGTTATTATGTAACCATAATTATTTGTACTAGAAACCATAATACTTGTACCCCAATCAAATATATGTGTACAATATCACAAATTAAATAATGCTAACCACAAATGTTATGACAATATCATAAATTTGCATTATCTTACCACAATGAGTCGTACCAAAAATTCTTTGACACATATGATATTCCGTAAAAAAATCAAAATATATCGTACCAAAATCAACAATTGTTATTCCCAAACAAAATACATGTGTAAAATACCACAAATTCAGTAAAATAACCAAATTTGTTATGACAACACCTAAAATTGTCATTTTCTTACCACAACGTGTCATATAAAAAAAATATATTTAAATACTACAAATTATATAACAAACCATAATTGTTATGACGATACCATAATTTGGCATTTTCATGCCAACAACTGTCATAGCAAAGGAAATTGATTAAAATACTCCGTAACAAGACCAAATTACCACAAATTCAGTAATATAACCAAATTTGTTATGACAACACTATAAATTGACGTTTTCATATCCATAACGTGTCATATAAAAAAAATTCAATCGGAATGTTCAGTTTACGATAGTTATAATTAACAAAATACCAAACCACAAATTCAGTAATATAACCAAATTTATTATGACAACACCATAAATTGACGTTTTCATACCCACAACGTGTCTTACAAAAAAATTCAATCGAAATGTTCAATTAACGATAGTTATAATTAGCAAAATACCATACCACAAATTCAATTTTTTGTGTTGTCATAACAATTATGGTTATATTATATAATTTGCAATATTTTAAGAATGAGGAAGAGGGAGAGAGAGTCAAAGAAAAGAGAATAACCTATTACCTGCTAAGCCATTTTTTTATTTTATTAATTGATTTAATAAATGGGTGGTCCGGATTATTTACTTTTAAATCCAAGGATTTAAAATCATGGTGCGTATGGTACACCTCCTAATAAGGGGTGTGTACCATAGGACTACCCTAAAGAGAATTGTAATAGCCATCCTTACTTCACGCATGTGTCCTCTCCACCTTTACTTCAATTCTCTTCTTTAAACACCTATCTGAGTATTTCTTTTCACGTATTTTGCACTTCCAAACAACTTTCAACCAACAACACAAAGTAATGCAAAGGAATACAAAATAATTCCCGACCCCACCTTTCCCCAATCAAACAAACAACAAAACAAAACAAAACATCATCTGCAACGGGCATGATTCTCGTGCCTTGCACGAGGCTGGACCTAATTAGTATATACAAGTGTATTGATTAATCGGAGTGAATGTGAAAAGGATGACTAGTTTCAGGGGGAACTGGTGTAATTCTTTCTTACTTTCCTCAAGCAAATCTTACCGTCCACAAGCAAGTATGCCTTCGTGTAATGTGATTCCAAAAATTCAATTTGTCGATTTCAATATCAAAATCGAGCAATGGGATAACGGCACATTGGCGCAAATTGAGTAGCAACGAATTATTCCACTCGTATACCTGGATTTGAGCGGCGAACCCTCTCTAACATTTACTGTAAAAGAATGTTCCAATGTTGAAATTTGAAATTATTATTTTCAAGTCCAATTGATCGATGACTTAAACCGAAACGGAATCATGTAATATACCCAATGGACCATTAGGTATGCATTTTGTGCATGTCGACCCCCAAAATCTATAAGTTAACTTATTCCCTAAACGTTGTAAGTTTTTTCTTTTCTTTTTATTGATCTTTTTTTTTATCCGCACTTTTATTGATCTAGTTGTAAGGTATTGTTTAATCGCTACATCATATAGGTTGCCCCTTTTGTAGCTCGTGTTGTGCTGCGAATAGACCACAGAGACCAGTACATCACAGTCAGATGTTAGATCTTGACTAACTTACCGAAATCAGGAAATGGAAGAATAATCACCCGGGGTGATTCACCCCTAATCCTGGATTTGTCCAAATTTTTTCCTGAAAGTACGTAGTTGTATGTGCTCGCCAAATCTAAGTGGCCCTCGATGTAGTGGATTGCTTCATTGCTTGGCAAATGTTATAAAAATGTGAAAAAGTTAGGAAGTTTTTTTGGGATAAGCGAAAAACTTAGGAAGTTGCTTGGCAAATGTTATAGGCTAAGGTTTTAAAATCGGCTCATACGTTACGTAACGGATTTTTTTAACCTTCCGATATCATTACACCCCATTAATATACCCGTGAGATAAAATATCGAAGCGTATTGGCTATTCTTACGAATTGGTCGGTTTTCGGGTTCACAACCGCTACAACCGATTCATGTTATGTATTGTTCGATACTCTCGACACCGTTACAGGATGACCATTACGGTTACGTGTCTCGAAACCGTTTTCTAAAACCTTGCTTATAGCTTTTCTTGTATATATATCTTCTGGAAAAACTCATGGGAGACCGTGTGCTAAGAGAAATTGGGTTTTGGGATCCAAAACAAACACATTTCAGGTGTTCTTAACAAACGAAAAAACCCAACTAATTTTAATATTAAATTTTAGGGAAAAAAAATCCGAAACGAACACGGGGCCGTGGCCGCCATACGCCCATACGTGAATACGTCTTTGGACTGTGCACCGTTACACCAATTTGGTAAAATATAAGGCTTTCAGTGGTAAATGTTACGGGTGCACAACGTACGCTAGTGTGCACCCATAATGTATATTAAGGTTAAGTTAGTAAAAAAAAAAATCAGTTTAATCAAACACGTACACGTAAGAAAATAAAATTTCTTTCTCCATCTCTTTTTTTCTTTTCTTTTACTTTACTTTCTCTCATTTGCCACTTTCAAGCATTTTTTCTAATCAAACGGACCTTAGATGAGCTCCTAATTTCTCCTTTTAGCTAGACCTGTGTTTGTACCAATTAATAGAATGAAGCTGGTCCGTATATTGGTGTCTGTGTGCTGGTATATGCTTGAATATCGGTATTGTTCTTTTTAGCCTTAGCTAGACAACCCTCTGGAACAGGTTGTAATTAAGAAATCAAACAGTATCTATATTCTCTAATTGTAATATTTTCTTAAGTAACTAGATTGATTGTTGTGCGTGATCCAAATAGGTACATACAAATACTGTCCCAAAGTCTTGTTTTCAATAGGCGGAAACTTGAAAAGAATTTCTTGTCGTTAGAATCGTCAGCATAAAATTGAAAAAAAAAAGGAAAAAAAATTATTCAGTACATAACAAGGAATATCGTTTTTTTTGCAATGGGACAACACAAAGTCTTAGATTTTGTCCCACATCGCTTATTTAAGCTGCACAAGCTTGGTTAATATATTCTAGAGGTTTTTTTTTTTTTGTTTTTGCTCGGCAAACGAAACATTTTATAAATCTCGAAATGGGTACATCGAGGGAGAGAAAAATAGGAGAAAAGTACAAAATACTATCCAACCAAGGTTGGATAGATAAAACGCCTAAATTTTGACTACAACTTCACTTTCCGAATCCCATTCAGATATCTTTTGAAGTCCTCCACTGTGTAAACCTTAATGTCAAACTTGACCTTTATCCACATGGCCACTCTAGTTTTGACAAGATCCACAACCTCCCATGCCTGTGCTGAACCAATGCTGAAAATGACCCCATTCCTCACTATCCAAATTGACCAAAGAGTTGCAAAGAAACAGACCTCCCAAATACATTTCTCCAAATTTTGAAACTCGTTCTCGAACCACCACGATGCAAGCTCTACTAGAGAGAATGGGCAAACCCATTGAATTTTCCACCAATCCAGAATATTGGACCAAACTTCCCATGATACACGGCAATGTAAGAGCAGATGCTGGGGAGTTTCAACATTTTTGGAACAGAGGGGACACAAAGCCAATTGGATTTCAGAGATCAAATTCCTACTAAATAACACTGACCTTATTGCTATTCTTCCTTGAATGGCCATCCAAGAAAAGATTTCCACCTTTGGGGGGCTTAAATTCTTCCACAGAGAACCCAGGGCACAATTGCTTGTTTGAGTTTCCCATTGTCTATATACTGATTTGGCAGAGAACTTTTTGTCTGCTGTCCATAGCCACAAAAGCAAATCAGGTTTTGATGGGTCTAAGGTCACGCCTTGCAGTCTTTGCTTCAACTTCTCCAGATGTTGACTCTCCCACATATGTAACATTCCCCTAAATTGCAAGTCCCAGTTACTACTGGCCCCTCCGATATAGACATCACTTAGAACCATATCTTTCTGAGTAGAACGCAAGTACAATCGTGGGAAATCCTCTTTAATTGTTGAGTTAACCAACCATATATGATCCCAGAACAGTGTATCTCGACCTGAGTTTACTTGCACTTTAAATCCCTCCCGGATAGAGATACCAAGGTCCGAGTCATTATTTTCCACTGAACAAATGTCCCTCCAAACATTAGAGGTTGAGCCGTTGTCTTGTATGTACGGGAGCCAACTCCTCTGAGATGGATTATATTTCCCTCTGATAACCTTTGCCCATAATGAGTCCTTCTCGTTGCCGAACCGCCGCCACCACTTAGCAAGTAAAGCCAGATTCTGTTGCACCAATCTCTTAACCCCTAAACCCCTATTTTCTTTTTTCCTGGTAATTCCCTCCCAATTGACCAGATGCATCTTCTTCTTTTTCGGTGTGTCTCCCCCAAAAAACTGTCTTTGTAATTTCTCAAGGGTCCTTGCTACTGCCTTTGGCATTTTGAATATAGACATGTAGTAAATTGGCAGCGTGCTAGAATTGGAATTAACAAGAGTTAGCCTACCCCCAATGTAGATGATTCTCGATCGTCAAATACTTAACCTTTTCTGAGTCTTCTCAATGATGGGCTCCCACGTTTTAATTGTGGGCACATGCCCCAAAAATTCTCAAATTTTGTTTTGAAAATCGGGTGCGCCCTTTTCGGGAAGCGCGGCGAAACGCTTACAATTCAGAGTCGCCACTCGGGTTTTGCGGTGAAACACCCAAGGAACCGAACTTGAAACGCTTGCTACGTTGTTTGATTTTGAAAAGGCATAGACCGGTCCGTCGTCACCTTCGATATCTGAGGTTCGAGAGCCAGGTTACGAGAGGGGAAGGGTTTTATGGCACCCCCTCTCGCCCAATCCAGAGATCGGTCTCTACTCGGGTATTTTGTAAAACATTTGTGTTCTTCTCTCATTAATCATTTTTTTAGCCAATTAGGACGGGGAACAGTTAAAGGGGATTAAAACTGTAACAAGTTGCATTTATGTGACAAAATGTGATGGATGCTTGTTGAAACAGATGATAATAGATTGAGAACAAGCACCTGTGAGCATTTTAAACAAACTGGAGCACGCTGTCCCAGAATGAGGCATGCAAGGGGAGGCTATATGCACTGGCCAGGCCACTGCATACAGGGACTACTTGCGTGCGCCACAGGTATACTGGCGTGCGCCGGTAAATCTAAATTCACAGCTCCTGTTTCGCAACTCTCTGGGCTCTAGAAGGACTAGTGCACACCCAGGACAAACTACGCTGTTAATATAGCAAAATAAATGCAGTTACAGGCAGTAGAGATGATTTTTAGAGCAATAAAATGAACAGAACGCCCCATAAACAGTGTGGGGAACATGAACAAAGGCCAAGGCTCGACTACCATGCAAGGGCCAGCCACTGGACCCATTGAAACTGTCGTACGCCTGTCTAAAGACCCTGTACGCCAGTTACACTATTTGGTCAGTGCTTGGCTTTGCACGATCTGGGCTCTGGAACACAACTAAAAGGATCCCAGAGGCCTTCTAAAATAGAAATAACAGATAAGCAACTACACAGTTCTAAGATACAGAAGCAGTAAACTGGTTCTTATCATGCTAAAAGGTGATGAAGCAAAAGAAAACAGAAAGATTGGTGGTCAATGATCCCCACGCTAGTACTGCACGTATCACCATGACTGGCGTACGGCTTATTGTTACCGGCGTGCGCCATTGACTACCATTCACGATCCTTGAAATGCTACCAGCTTTAGGGTCAGGACTGGTATTGACTACCAGCCTTGACCCTGCTGGCACCCCTCAGGGGTCAAAACAGGTTGCAGAATAAAAGGTGGTATACCTTTATATTGGCCTTTGATGGAAGGTTTGAGCTTTGAACTTAAAGTTTTAAGGGATGGATGATGAGTGTAGGGGTGTGGTGAGTGTATGGAGGAGGTTTGGCTTCCTCTTCCAACTGATGGGATAAGTGAGGAAACAAGAAGAAAGCGAGAGAGGGCTTGAATGCTCTTTAAGAGTCTTAATCTTGTGAATCCCTTGCATATAAATGCAAAGGGGGTATTTATAGCCAAAGAATGACTGAGAGAGGGCCAGTAACCACCTGGTTGAGGGCTGGTTGGGTTAAGAAGAGAGGTCTCCATGCATTAAATACATAAGACTTGGGTTGAAAGGTAGTGTAGGAGAGAAGGGGAGCTGGCTGCACAATTGTAATCATCAGGGGACTGTAGACTACGTCAGGGTGGCCACAAAAGTCTCGAGCACGTGGTTGAATAGTGACATTTGACTGACTTTGACTGGTGTACGCCTACATTATACCTGCGTGTGCTGGCGGTAACTGAGTCAACGGTCGATGACTGACACGTGGCAGTTTACCAGCGCACGTCAGCACAATATTAGCGTAAGCAAGTAGGGTTTTGCTAGGCCATTTGGTTCTAGCTCGAATGGTTTGGACAAGGCTTGACAAAGGTTTGAATGAGGTTCAGGACGCTCAAAGCTCAAACACGCCAATAACCTCGGAATATTCTTAACCGTAATCATCATTAGGGAATCAAATACCGTAAGTAAACTAATTTGGAAAGTCCAAAATAGGGTGTCTACATTAATCTTCCTTGGATTAGCTCCAAGGGCTACCCCAAGGTATTTTATGGGCAAAGATTCCACTCTACAACCCATCACCTGAGCAAGGGCTGTAATCTCCTCCTGTTGGACCTTAACACCACATAGGGAGCTCTTGAAAATAGTTAATCTTTAAGCCAGACATTAATTGAAAACATCTAAGTATCCTCTTAATGTTCCCCATCTCCTCCAAATCGTTATTACAGAATAGAATTGTATCATCCGTGAATTGAAAATGAGAGATAGTCACTCCATTATTCCCCAGCTTAACACCTTTAATAATATTTTTCGCACAGGCTCTTTCCAGCATAATATTGAGAGCTTCAACTACGACATTGAATAAAAATGGAGATAAGGGATCCCCTTGTCTTAACCCTTTCTACGTTCGGAACTCTTGTGTGGCTGACCCATTGATCAAGACAGACATATAAACTGAAGAGCAGCATTCCTTAATCCACCCACACCACCTCTCCCCAAATCCCACCTTTTTTAGCATATCCAACAAAATATCCTAATTTACACAGTTGTAAGCTTTTTCAAAATCCAATTTAAGAATTAGCCCCCCTTGAAATGAATGATTCCAACTGCGAATGGCTTCGTTAGCAATAAGAACGCCATCAAGAATTTGTTTACCCCCCCACAAAAGCCGCTTGAGACTCACCAATAATAGATGGGAGATATTGCTTAAGCCTATTAGCAAGGACTTTAGAGAGAATTTTGTAGATACACCCCACCATGCTAATAGGCCTAAAGTCTCTAAAAGTAGTAGGGCAATCAATCTTAGGAATCAACGCAACAAAAGTAGAATTAATACCTTTCGTAAGCTTTCCATTTGAGTGAAATTCTGAAAAGAATAGGAGTACTAAGTCCTTCATAAATTCCCACCCTTTCTTGATGAATGCGAAATTAAATCCATCTGGACCCGGAGCCTTTAGACTACTACATCCTTTCAGAGCAGCCCTAATTTCTCCCTCTTCGAATTGTCTTTCCAGTTGTAGAATGGCATCTTCAGGCAAGTGTCTCTGGAAAAATCCCCCCAGAGTTGGTCTGACCATTTTTTCCTCAGTGAAGCTGTTGCGAAAGTAATCCACTACCGCTTCCTTGATTTCCTTAGGGTCCTCCATTGCTCTCCCATTAACCCACCATATTTTTTTTGAATCTGTTATTTGCTATGATCTGAAAGAATCTGGTGTTCTTGTCTTCCAATTTCAGCCATTTAACCCAAGATTTTTGCCTTCAATACTCTGCTATGGTCTTGCATCTTAGTGCCTTTTCCCTTGAATCAAGCAGTCTATCCTCAGCCAGGACATCTAACTGGTGAAGTTTAGCTTCCTGCAATGCAAGAGTAACATCCCCAAACTCCTCTTTGTTCCAAATCTTTAATCTATCTTTAACGGCTTTCAACTTTTGGACAATGTTAAAACCTGTCCACACCTACACCTGAAAACCTTCCCACGTTTCCTTGGCTAAGATCATATACTTCGGGTTAGAGAGCCAAATATCCATAAACTTGAAGGGTTTAGGGCCCCAATCCCTACTATCATCCATAATCGTCACTGGACAATGGTCGGAGATTGGTCATGGAAGGTCCCACTGTAGAATATTATACTTTTCAAGCCATTGGTGAGATAGCAAGAATCTGTCCAGTCGGCTATGGACAACATGATTTTGATAATTGGTCCAAGTATATTTCCTACCAAGCATTGGGAGATCAACCAGCTCCATGATGTTGCAAAATTCTATAAACTCCTTCATGCCCCTTTCAAGTCTGACACACCCCACCCTTTCACTTGATGCTTTTATTTCATTGAAATCCCCACCCAAGCACCACAGAACAATGGAATCTTTCTTTATTTCCACCAACTCCTCCCAGAGCACTCTTCTGGTAGATGGTTCATTAAGAGCGTAAACGTTTACCACTGTACACGAAAATTCATTATACAACCCATTCAATAATATAAAGGAACGATGGATCATAACATTAGTAACAATGAAGAAATCCTTATTCCACATGGTAAGTGTAACACCGTTAAAATATATTCTATATATTAAAAGAATCAAATTATCTGGGCTGGAATTCTTTTATTGAGATAAAGATAAATTCCAAAACTAGTAGTATATGTGCATGTGTGAAGCAACGTGTAGGCTGGGCATGGATCTAATAAAAAGATTTAAAATCTGTCCATTTCATGGCTTGTACATGTGGTCTTAATAGATTAGGATTTGTACACTTGGATTTGGTTTAAATAGACAAGCAAGACTTCCATTCTGCAGAAAGCTTTAGAGAAAGGAAACATAGGGGAGGCAGTACGTGGGTTTAGAGAACAAGTTCAAGGTTGTGGCCTTTGTTGAAAATCCTAAGATGAAATGATATTCGATTGAGGTGAGATTTAAGTATGTGGTTAAGGGTGAGTGTGAGATACATATTTTTTGTACAATATTAATGTTGGGTTATTGTTGGTTGTATTATGTGCGGTGACTGTATGTCGTGGAACTATTTAGTATGTGACGGGGTGACTAGGCTAATAAGCTATGCCAAAAGACACGTTGGCCAATGGGCTGTGGTGACTCTAGTGAGGTGGTACGTCACCCGTCATATACCGAGGGGGACCGGATATGTGGTTCCATTTATGTGGAATGTGTTATATATTTGTTGTTGGTGTTATACGTGGTGATTGATGTTGTGCAGTTTATTTGGTGTTGATATTATACACGTTATTATGTCTCACACACTCCTGGGATCCTTTGAACTCCAAATTGCAGGTTGGTTAGCGGGCCAGGTGTTGGTGGTGCGAGCTTGTTTGAGTTGTTACGGAGTGGGTGGTTGCTTATTTATTTTAGAGATGGCTGTAAATTGTATAGTTTTTGGAATAAAAGACAGATTGTAGTCTTTCTAATATCATGGTGCTTGAGGATCCGGGTTGTTATAGTAAGTAACCCCCCAGAGGCACCCACAGAATCAGAATAGATAAAATCCATATTGGTACCGCCCCAAATTTTTTGTAACGTAAACCGCTCTAGTGATTCCAGTTTGGTCTCCTGAATAAGCACCATGTCTGGTTTCCCCTTTTTGACAAGCTTAGACAAAAAAATGTTTTTTGAGAGAGCTCCCTAATCCTCTGATATTCCAAGTTGTAATTCGCATTAAACCTTGTAAACCCTCTAAAAACCCCACAATTAGTTAGACAACCTAATTCCCCCATTCTCTCTCTCTCTTTCATGAGAGAGTATTCCTGGATTTCCAATTGAATCATTCTCCTTAAAGTTTCATCATCATCAGGTAAAAAATTGACACCTAACACACATCTGACTGCCATGGTAGCACTGACCTCATTGATAATCATGGGATTGACTTGGCTTAGATCCTCTGAAGATGATTGAGCGATGTCCTCCGAGCACGGCTCCTGGTCCAACTCCTCACGGATAAGGAGTAGGTTGGATAATTGTCGCCTTCTTTGTTTCCGGCATTCAGTATTGTCGAGATCGACCATGAGATTGATAGACAGAATTTGAGAAAATCGCACCCCTAACTTGTAATATTCCAAAATTTTTAATAAATAAAAATTCCGTAATATTAGCTTTTCTTTAAATTCTTGTCTTAACTTATTAAATTCCGATTAATTAGTTAAAGACCGCTTAAAATCAAATCAAGTTTTCAAAAAAAAAAAATATATATTCTTTGATAATCGAGATTACTTATTCACTAAGAAAGACCATGATTAGCGTCGAAATGATTTTGTGACGTTACGATTAAATTCTTAGAATTTTTCGAAAAAATCGAAAACCAGACGATCGATCACCGCGAGACTTGTTTCGGCGTATACCCGTACCAATTCCTACACTCGCCCACGCTAGAATATTTTTCCTCCTCCTCTCCCTCTCTCTGCCATCTCTCTGTCTCTCACCCGAGCACACCCCTCTCTCTCTTTTCTTCTCCTTTCCAGCCTATTGCCCTGCAAAAGAAAAAAAAACCCAGCTGGCAACAGCTTTCTCCAGCTGCCACCAGCTAGCTCCAGCCCAAATTCCAGCCATCCACCACCACCTCCGGCCATCTCTCTCCTCTCCTTTTCTCTCCAAACCTCTATAAATACCACCCTTCCCCTCTCCATCCGAACCACAACAAACTCAACCCTCTCTCACCCTTTTGTGTGTCCATAAACCAGTAGAGAAATTAGAAGAGAGACCGAGTTCCGGCCATGGCCGTTTAGAGAGAGAAACCGAGAAATAAAAGTGGGTTTTCCACTTGCACCACCTCTTAATCCGAATTACCACTTCCAAACATCCATAACCACCTCAAGCAACTCAGGACCCTCCTCCAATACCCCAGAGCCGAGCCGATCAGCCGTGCTCCGGTCGTTTCTCCGGCGAGCCGAAAATTTCAAAAACCCGTTTAAAACTTGTTTTGATCAAACCGAAGGTATGTACCTCTTCTCCTACTCTCCCTAAGTATAATAGAGTGGTTTTGATGAGTTAAAAAGGGCTTCAAATGAGCACGAACAAAAAAAAAAAAAACAGAAAGCTTACTGTTCGTTTTCTGCCAGATTCACCATTCTGATATTATTTCTGGTCCCGACTATCTATTTGATATTATTTATGTAGACGATGACCCTTTTGATATTTATTTTAAAATCTTTATGATATTATTATTATGAAAAACTACTGACTTGATATTATTTTATGACGGCATAATATCAGTTTAGTATAAAACGTGATAATTATATCACTTTGATTTATCTAATAGATTAAGTGGATAATTAGTAACATTTTTGTAAAAAAAAAAAGGGGATTTGGATTATAGGTATGCTCAAATTCCTCTTATTAATTGATAAATACAAATAATATGTAAAAAAAAAAATATTTTAAATTAATACTTTTATTTAATTTAAAAGAAAAGGAAATTTGTAGATAAAAAGTATTTATAATATTAGTTTAATATTATTAGAAGTAATAACCATCCTTGTGATAATTATTGTAAAAAAAAAAAAATATTTATTTTAAACTATCTAGTAATATGTGGATTATTTTATAAAATCGTAATAACTATTAATTTGTCATTAAAGATTAAAATCGTAATAATTATTAATTTATCATTTAAGATTAAAAGGGTAATAATTATTAATTTGTTATTAAAGATTAAAATAGTAATAATTATTAATTTGTGATTATAGATCATAAAATGGTGGAAACGAATTTCATGGATTTCAATAAAGTTGTTTTTGTCTTATTGTTACTACGTGAACGTAGAAATTAGACAATAGGTACCCCGGGTGGTATTCGTACGTTGGAATAAATTGATTAGACGTTAAATCCCTAAGGAAAGTGAAATTATTGTTTATAGTCACAGTTGTGACGTTACGGTCAGGAGATAACCAGAGTGGCCGAGGACCGTGGGTCTCCTGAAAGAATGGTCGTCGGTATCGGCACTTGTGGTTTAAGACCGGTGGATTATCATCTTGCGAACCCTGATTATGGCACTGTTGGATTTATCTTCCGGATATTCCGGGGGTGGATTTATTGGATGAAACCGGAGTATGGGTATCATTTCTCGCGGTTGGTTGGTTATCATTCGCTCCTTGTGATGGTACAGCCGAGTTCGACCCGACACGTAGTTTGGTCTTATTCGTCTGGGACCCCAGGCTGGGCAAGCAAGGGGAGGGTAAATCGGCAGAGTCGCCATAGTTCAGAGGTTGTTTGGGAGGATTATTTCTCATGGTAGAGGAATCTAGAAAACACCTAAGGACAAGATAATTCATAATATGCTCCTAATTGCTGTAACTTTATTATTCATGCTCATTATTATATTAATGCTTGTATGTTATGGGTTAATGGGTTTAGAGGTATCTACTGGGTGATTTTTCACTCACGGATACATTCGTATCCTGGTAAATCGGTTGCTTCGGCGATCAATTTGCCAGAAGCTGCAGGTATCGATGGCATAGAAGATCAGCCTTGCGAGCCAGATCCGTACTATTCAGGAGAGATACCAGGGGCAGAGACTGAGCAAGATTATGCTTGGAATCCATATCAGAACTAGAGTCGCTCTGAGTTATTGCTCTGTGACGTCATGTCACCCAAAGGCCTCCGTACATGTGGGGTAGAGCATATTAATGTCAACCTTAAGCTGTAATAAGGAGATATTGTTCCGTATTTTGTAATAAAAAGAATATTATTTATGCTAAGTATAATATATTAATGCTTCCGAAATTCCTTGGAAAATCGGGGCGTTACAACTTGGTATCAGAGCATAGGTTCAACCCTCAGACTTGGGTAGGTTGGGTAGATCACATCCGAGAGCGTAACTCGATCGTATCTATTACATATGTATTTCTCTAAACCTATCAGTACTATATAATCAAGAACGTACGGTGAGAAAACATGAGTCGGACTTCTTAATGAATTACGTGCTTTTGTTAATAGTTCGTATATTTCCAAAAATAGATTTGACTTATATAGACCCCTTTCTTGACTAAAGTTTCGAACACTTGAAGATGGTAAACACTCGCTCGGGAAATGGAACCTTTGACAGCGGAGACAACCCTCATCGCGCTAGTACGAGTGGCGGAAACAATGGCAACAACCCTAACGGAAACCTCGGGGGACTTGACGTGGCACAGTTGGCACAAGTGATAGCCGCTGCAGTGGCAGCAGCCTTGCCACAGAACAATGAACCCCGCCATCTGGCATCGCAGCCGGGCCGTCAGCCTAGGAACAGAGACCAGCTATTGGATGCCTTTTGCAAGCGTCGTCCACCAGTTTGGAGTGGAGAAGCTGACCCCACAGCCGCCGAGGCTTGGCTAAAGCAGATCACCAAGTTTCTGGACACAATGAGTATCACGAATACAGAGGACCGCATCGCCCTAGCTGCCTTTCAGCTGCAGGGAGAAGCTGATCATTGGTGGGATCTAATAAAGGCCACCAACAATATGGCGACCATGACGTGGCAACAGTTCGAAGATCTTTTCAATGAGAAATATTTCCCGGAACCAATCAGAGATGCAATGTCGCGAGAATTCATGGACCTGGAGCAGGGGACGATGACCGTCTCACAGTATGTCACGCGTTTCGAGACTTTAGCGCGACATGACACCAGCCTAGTGGCAACTCCTGCTAAGCGGGCAAAGAAGTTCGCTTGGGGACTCCACCCTTCCATCCGAAAGAGTGTGGTATCTCAAGACCACCGTACATTTGCTGCAGCTGTCCAGTGTGCGCTCACGATGGAGCGTGAAAATGCTGATTCCAAGGTTGTATGGAACAACCTCAAGAAAGGAGGATCATCATCTGGAGGGCCGGTTCGTAACAACAGCCATAATAACAACAACAAAGGGTACACTAACCAGAAGCCTTACTCTCAGAACAACAACCACAACAGTCGCCCTCAGCAACAGCAAGTGCAACCATGGAGGAACCAGGAATCCAGGCAAGGACAGAGTCAATTCCAAAAGCCTGGACCAGTCCGCTGTTTTCACTGCTATGAAGAAGGGCATTTTAGGAATCAGTGTCCTAGACTGCAAAACAACAACTTCGGGAATCAGCCAAAGTTCCCACCAAGACCTGCTCAACCCCAAAACAACCAGAATAGGATCGGATGGAATCAGAATAATCAAAACCCGCCAAGGATTGGGTGGCACCAGAATCAGCAGCAGAACCGCCCGCACCAGAGCAATACAACAGGAAAAGCACCAACAGGGAACAACCAGGCAAACGGAGCTGGCAGGATCTTTGCATTGCAGGCGGAAGAGGAACAGAATGATCCCTCTATGATACAAGGTACACTTGTACTCTTCAACACTTGTGTACAAGCTTTAATTGATTCTGGAGCATCGCACTCGTTCATTTCTACTGCATGTATGAAATCACTTGGACTAGACACAGAACCCCTAAGATCGACGATGCAGGTTATTTCACCATTGGGGGGTAAGATATCTGTTAGATTAGTCTGTAAAGGGTGCGAAATAGAAGTCTCTGGACTGCGGATAACTTGTGATCTCAGAGTTATCGACATGGCGGACTTTGACATGATATTGGGAATGGATTGGCTTTCTTCTTATCGAGCTGTCATAGATTGCCATCGCAAGGTGGTGACAGCTTATTCGAAGGAAGGGACGTGCTTCAAATTTAAGGGGAATAGACAAGATCCCGTCTCCACTTCATCAGCACACAAATCAAGACCACACAACCAACTAATGGGATGGTTAGCAAGTCTGTCACTTCAAGAGAATGATCAGATGGACTTAGACCTACCCCAAGTGGTGTGTGAATTCGAAGATGTATTCCCTGAAGAACTGCCTGGACTACCTCCGAAGAGGGAGATAGATTTCACTATTGAACTTCAACCGGGTACTGCACCCATATCTATGGCACCGTACAGAATGGCGCCAGTGGAATTGAAGGAGTTAAAAATTCAATTGCAGGAATTGCTGGACAAAGGTTTCATTCGGCCAAGTACATCACCCTGGGGAGCTCCAGCACTCTTTGTCAAGAAGAAGGAAGGAACGTTGCGATTATGCATCGACTACAGACAGTTGAACCGCGCGACGATCAAGAACAGATATCCACTACCGAGAATCAATGACTTGTTTGACCAACTGAGAGGGTCAACTTGTTTCTCGAAGATCGATTTGAGGTCCGGATATCACCAATTGCGTATTAGGGATAGCGATATTCCTATAACTGCATTCCGGACTCGATACGGTCACTATGAATTCTTGGTGATGCCGTTTGGATTGACCAATGCGCCGGCAGTGTTCATGTGCTTGATGAACAAGATCTTTCAGCCGTACTTAGACAAATTTGTGGTGGTCTTCATCGACGATATCTTGGTTTACTCACCAACAGAGGAAGCACATGAAGAGCATCTAAGAATCGTATTGCAAACCCTTAGAGACAATCAACTGTATGCTAAGGCTAGCAAGTGCGAGTTCTGGATGAAAGAAGTAAAATTTCTAGGACATGTTGTGTCAGAAAAAGGGATCTCCGTCGACGATAGCAAAGTTGACGCCGTTCTGAATTGGAAGCAACCCACGACGGTGTTTGAAATTCGGAGCTTTCTAGGACTAGCTGGATACTACAGAAGGTTTATACAAGATTTCTCAACTTTATCCAAACCCATGTTCCGACTAACTCAGAAAGGAGTCAAGTTCGTATGGAATGAAGCATGCGAGAAGTCATTCCAGGAGCTGAAAAGGAGATTGACCAGTGCGCCGATACTGATTATTCCTGAGAGAGATGTAGGATATTCAGTGTACTGTGACGCCTCAAGAGACGGACTTGGATGTGTGCTTATGCAGAATGGGAAAGTTATAGAATACGGCTCACGTCAACTAAAGCCACATGAAAGGAACTACCCTACGCACGATTTGGAATTAGCAGCAGTGATATTCGCCCTCAAGACTTGGCGTTATTACTTATATGGGGAAGAATTTGAAGTATTCACTGATCATAAGAGTCTGAAATATCTATTCACCCAGAAGGAGCTAAATCTGCGCCAACGACGATGGATGGAATACATGGAGGACTACAAGTTGACTTTGTCATATCACCCAGGCAAAGCCAATGTAGTTGCTGATGCACTTAGTCGCAAGGTCAGAGGACAAGTGGCAAGTATGGCGGTCAGAGAATGGAAGATGATGGATGAGATCAATGAGTTCAGACTTCAACCATCTTCGGAATCTAGCAGCGCATGCTTATTCACCATAATGGCTACACCAGCGTTGCACAGAGAAATCCTGCTCGCTCAGACTTTCGATCAGGAGTGCGACTTTATTCAATACCAAATGGTGACCAACAAAGCAGTTACCGGATGGACAGTTTACCCTGACAAGAGTTTGAGATTCAGAGACAGGATATTTGTACCAGATATAGGGACTCTTAGAGAAGCAGTTCTGAAGGAGTTCCATCATTCCAACTTCGCTGTACATCCAGGGGGCAACAAGATGTATCATAACCTGCGCCGCCTGTATTGGTGGAGCGGAATGAAGAATGACGTGGCCAAGTATGTCTCCACATGCCTCACGTGCCAACAAGTGAAGGCCGAGCACAAGAAACCAGGAGGACAACTACAATCTCTACCTATCCCAGGATGGAAATGGGAGCACATCACTATGGATTTCGTCACAGGATTGCCTAGATCAGTTAATAACCACAATGCTATCTGGGTAATCGTCGATCGTCTGACAAAGTCTGCACACTTTTTACCGGTGCGAGTGACAGACTCCATGGACACGCTCAGCCGATTGTACATAAAGGAGATCATCAGATTGCACGGAGTACCGGTATCGATTGTGTCAGATCGAGAGCCACGATTCACTTCGGCGTTCTGGCAAGGTTTACAGAAAGCGCTGGGGACAGATCTTAGGATGAGCACCGCCTTCCACCCTCAAACAGACGGACAATCCGAAAGGACGATTCAGACCCTAGAGGATATGCTTCGAGCCTGTGTACTAGATTTCCAAGGGAGTTGGGAGCGACATCTACCCTTGGTGGAGTTCTCTTACAATAACAGTTATCAGTCAAGCATAGAAATGGCTCCATTCGAGGCACTGTATGGACGCCCTTGCAGATCACCGATATGCTGGACCGAAGTAGGAGAGATACACCTACTTGGACCAGATCTTGTCAAAGAGACAAATGAGAAGATCAAAATCATCACTCAGCGGATCAAAACAGCACAAAGCCGCCAAAAGAGTTATGCTGACAGAAGAACGCGACCTTTAGAGTTCACCGTTGGTGACCACGTCTTCCTCAAGATCAGACCTAAACGTGGAGTCATCAGGTTTGGGAAGAAAGGGAAGCTGTCGCCTCGCTACATCGGACCGTTTGAGATTCTCGAACGAATTGGAGAAGTTGCGTATAGGCTAGCGCTGCCGCCACAGCTTGACAGAGTACACAATGTATTTCATGTCTCCATGCTGAGAAAGTACATGGCCCACCCTTCCCACATCATCAACTGGGAAGATGTCACAGTTGACGAGGACTCGACATTCGAGGAGAGACCCGTTGCAATCCAGGACCACGGAGAGAAGGTCATCAGAGGAAAAACAATCAAGCTAGTTAGAGTACTCTGGTTACACCGTGGTGTAGAAGAAAGTACTTGGGAAAGAGAAGATGTAATGAAGAGAGAATTATAAAGAGCTTTTTCCCGTAGAGAGTGCACCATAAATTTCGGGGACGAAATTTTGTTAAGGGGAATAGGTTGTAATATTCCAAAATTTTTAATAAATAAAAATTCCGTAATATTAGCTTTTCTTTAAATTCTTGTCTTAACTTATTAAATTCCGATTAATTAGTTAAAGACCGCTTAAAATCAAATCAAGTTTTCAAAAAAAAAAAAAATATATTCTTTGATAATCGAGATTACTTATTCACTAAGAAAGACCATGATTAGCGTCGAAATGATTTTGTGACGTTACGATTAAATTCTTAGAATTTTTCGAAAAAATCGAAAACCAGACGATCGATCACCGCGAGACTTGTTTCGGCGTATACCCGTACCAATTCCTACACTCGCCCACGCTAGAATATTTTTCCTCCTCCTCTCCCTCTCTCTGCCATCTCTCTGTCTCTCACCCGAGCACACCCCTCTCTCTCTTTTCTTCTCCTTTCCAGCCTATTGCCCTGCAAAAGAAAAAAAAACCCAGCTGGCAACAGCTTTCTCCAGCTGCCACCAGCTAGCTCCAGCCCAAATTCCAGCCATCCACCACCACCTCCGGCCATCTCTCTCCTCTCCTTTTCTCTCCAAACCTCTATAAATACCACCCTTCCCCTCTCCATCCGAACCACAACAAACTCAACCCTCTCTCACCCTTTTGTGTGTCCATAAACCAGTAGAGAAATTAGAAGAGAGACCGAGTTCCGGCCATGGCCGTTTAGAGAGAGAAACCGAGAAATAAAAGTGGGTTTTCCACTTGCACCACCTCTTAATCCGAATTACCACTTCCAAACATCCATAACCACCTCAAGCAACTCAGGACCCTCCTCCAATACCCCAGAGCCGAGCCGATCAGCCGTGCTCCGGTCGTTTCTCCGGCGAGCCGAAAATTTCAAAAACCCGTTTAAAACTTGTTTTGATCAAACCGAAGGTATGTACCTCTTCTCCTACTCTCCCTAAGTATAATAGAGTGGTTTTGATGAGTTAAAAAGGGCTTCAAATGAGCACGAACAAAAAAAAAAAAAACAGAAAGCTTACTGTTCGTTTTCTGCCAGATTCACCATTCTGATATTATTTCTGGTCCCGACTATCTATTTGATATTATTTATGTAGACGATGACCCTTTTGATATTTATTTTAAAATCTTTATGATATTATTATTATGAAAAACTACTGACTTGATATTATTTTATGACGGCATAATATCAGTTTAGTATAAAACGTGATAATTATATCACTTTGATTTATCTAATAGATTAAGTGGATAATTAGTAATATTTTTGTAAAAAAAAAAAGGGGATTTGGATTATAGGTATGCTCAAATTCCTCTTATTAATTGATAAATACAAATAATATGTAAAAAAAAAAATATTTTAAATTAATACTTTTATTTAATTTAAAAGAAAAGGAAATTTGTAGATAAAAAGTATTTATAATATTAGTTTAATATTATTAGAAGTAATAACCATCCTTGTGATAATTATTGTAAAAAAAAAAAAATATTTATTTTAAACTATCTAGTAATATGTGGATTATTTTATAAAATCGTAATAACTATTAATTTGTCATTAAAGATTAAAATCGTAATAATTATTAATTTATCATTTAAGATTAAAAGGGTAATAATTATTAATTTGTTATTAAAGATTAAAATAGTAATAATTATTAATTTGTGATTATAGATCATAAAATGGTGGAAACGAATTTCATGGATTTCAATAAAGTTGTTTTTGTCTTATTGTTACTACGTGAACGTAGAAATTAGACAATAGGTACCCCGGGTGGTATTCGTACGTTGGAATAAATTGATTAGACGTTAAATCCCTAAGGAAAGTGAAATTATTGTTTATAGTCACAGTTGTGACGTTACGGTCAGGAGATAACCAGAGTGGCCGAGGACCGTGGGTCTCCTGAAAGAATGGTCGTCGGTATCGGCACTTGTGGTTTAAGACCGGTGGATTATCATCTTGCGAACCCTGATTATGGCACTGTTGGATTTATCTTCCGGATATTCCGGGGGTGGATTTATTGGATGAAACCGGAGTATGGGTATCATTTCTCGCGGTTGGTTGGTTATCATTCGCTCCTTGTGATGGTACAGCCGAGTTCGACCCGACACGTAGTTTGGTCTTATTCGTCTGGGACCCCAGGCTGGGCAAGCAAGGGGAGGGTAAATCGGCAGAGTCGCCATAGTTCAGAGGTTGTTTGGGAGGATTATTTCTCATGGTAGAGGAATCTAGAAAACACCTAAGGACAAGATAATTCATAATATGCTCCTAATTGCTGTAACTTTATTATTCATGCTCATTATTATATTAATGCTTGTATGTTATGGGTTAATGGGTTTAGAGGTATCTACTGGGTGATTTTTCACTCACGGATACATTCGTATCCTGGTAAATCGGTTGCTTCGGCGATCAATTTGCCAGAAGCTGCAGGTATCGATGGCATAGAAGATCAGCCTTGCGAGCCAGATCCGTACTATTCAGGAGAGATACCAGGGGCAGAGACTGAGCAAGATTATGCTTGGAATCCATATCAGAACTAGAGTCGCTCTGAGTTATTGCTCTGTGACGTCATGTCACCCAAAGGCCTCCGTACATGTGGGGTAGAGCATATTAATGTCAACCTTAAGCTGTAATAAGGAGATATTGTTCCGTATTTTGTAATAAAAAGAATATTATTTATGCTAAGTATAATATATTAATGCTTCCGAAATTCCTTGGAAAATCGGGGCGTTACATAACTGGTTGGTGGAACTTTCCTTTGGGGACTCTGATAATGAAGACCTCACCGCTCGGGAGGGAGTTGGTCTAATCCCTTCTCCAGAAAGAGGCCTCCCATGTAAACAGCTCAACCCTGATCCACTCTCACCACCGGCCCATCAATTTCCTTGGACTGAACAAGTGGCCTTTCATGGGCTTTAAATGGAGACCCTGGGTGGGCCAACAAGCCCACTTTTGAAATTACACCAATGTTCTGATCCACGAAATCCTCAACCAGAGATTCAAAATCCTCTGATATCCCCTGTAAAACCCCTTTGTCAAGCATTAAATGCACTTCTGGGTTCGTACACTTAGAGCCTCCAACCCTACCATCTTTTTTCTTTTGTCCATGTGCTCCAGCAGGGTCAGAGTCTCCTGCACCCTCACCAACCATGTCTTTCCCATTGGCTGGAGGTGAAGCAAGTGCTTCCACGACATTGTGGGCACGCGCCCCGAAAATCGCTCGATCTTTGGGTTCCCTTTTTAAAGACTGGGCGCGGCCCTCTTTTGAAAATGCGCGGCGAAACGCCTCGATTCAGAGTCGCCACTCGGGTTTTAGCGGTAGGAACACCCAAGGAATCGAACTCGAAAACGTTTTTGCCACGTTAGTTTGATTTTGAAAAGGCGTAGACCGGTCCGTCGTCACCTTCGATATCTGAGGTTCGGGAGCCAGGTTACGAGAGGGGAAGGGTTTTATGGCACCCCCTCTCGCCCAATCCGGAGATCGGTCTCTACTCGGGCATTTCATGAAAACCTTTGCATTTTTCTCTCATTTTATCATTTTTTAGCCAGTTAGGGCGGGGGAACAGTTAATGGGGACGAAAGCGGTAACAAATTGCAGTTTATGTGACAAAATGCTTATGAATGATTTGATTGCGATGCTAAGTATAGATTGAGAACAAGCACTGAGCATCCCGAGCAAACTGCAGTACGCCGTCACAAGGTGACGTGAGTAGATTCTGCCAGCATGCACTGGTCGAGCCACTACATGGTGATACAACCTGCGCACGCCACATATAAACTGGCGTACTCCACTTGTTGGATCTCTCAGTCTTTGTTTGCAACCCTCTGGGCTCTGGAAAAGGACCAGCGCACACCCAGGGCAAACCACGCAGTTTAATATAGCAGAATATACACAGTCACAGGCAAAACGAATGGCTTTAGGCCATGAAAGAAAGCAGAACACCCCAAAACAGTGTGGGACAAAAGATAGGCCTAGCTTTCGCTTCAGATGCAAGGGCCAGTCACTGGACCCAGAAGCCTACTGCCGTACGCCAGTATATTACTGCCGTACGCCACTTTGCCTTTGATTCCAGTGTTTGGCTTTGCATCATCTGGGTTCTGGAACATGACCAGAAGGATCCCAGAGGCCTTTACATGACAGAGATGAAAAAGATAGGATATTACCACTAAACAGTTCTAAATATGGAAAGCAGTAAACCGGTTATTAGCATGCTAAGGTGATCGACAGAAAGATAAAACAAAAGGAATGACGATCCATGATCCCCACGCCAGTTGTGCTCATACTGCCATGACTGGCGTACGGCATGTAGGAACTGGCGTGCGCCAAGTATCGTCGCATACGATTGTTGTATTTTTACCAGTTCAAGGCCAGGACTAGTATTGTTTACCAGCCTGGGCCTTGCTGGTTCCCCTCAGGGGCCGAAAACAGAAAGGAATGCAAAGGTGGTATACCTTTTGGGTGTTGAAGTTTGAAGGTGGTTTAGAGCCTAGAGGTTGAAGATGGATGTTGTATGGTGACTGGATATCAGTGGAGGTATGTGGAAGTGGGCTTCTTTCCTTTCTCTTTCAATGGAAGAAGAAGAGAGAAAGCAAGAAAGGAGGAAGAAGAGAGAACTTTTCTTCTTAATGAGGCCAACCCCTTGCAAATGAATGCAAGGGGGGTATTTATAGAGGGGGAGTGACTGAGATCAGTCTGGTCTAAGGCCTTGTTTGGCTGTTTAAGGTAAGGTTGAAGCCTCCCATGCATTAAATGCATGGGACTTGCCTTGATGGGGGGTGTAGGAGAGAGGGGGAGCGGGCCTGGCCGATATAATCATCAGGGACACTGTGGCCGACGTCAGGGTGGCACAAAAGTCCCGCCCAAGTTGCTGAATAAAGTTGATTTGACTGGGTTTGACTGGCGTGCGCCACTATTAACTGGCGTGCGCCAGTAAAAGATGGGCCACTGGTCGATGACTGACACGTGGCAGGTGACTGGCGTACACCTTCAGGACACTGGCGTCTGCCAATTGGGTTTTGCTGGGGCTGTTTGGCTCTGGTTTGAAGGGTTTGAAAGGGGTTTTGAGAGAGGTTCTGGACGCTCACAGCTTAACCACACCTTTGTCCTCAAACTGTTTTCGACTAAGATCATCATTGGGGAAATAAACGATCGACAAATAACGTTATCTGGACAGTCCAGAATGGGGTGTCTACAGACATCATTTTCCTCCTCTACCCTTATTGCATCACCGCCATGGCCAACGTTCGTCTGAACTTTTGCTACTGGGTTAGAATCCTCCTTACCCCCAGAACTAGGGATTACATATTCATCCGGATTGACAAAAGATGAGATTTCTTTCACCAAAACCTCATATTTCACTCCTTGCACCACCAGATGGACCCATTGTTCTATCTTTTTATTTCCTCCGTTGCAATCAAGATTTTTCCTTGAGCAAAGAATGAGTCTCTCAGTGTTCCTTCATCCACCGAGATAAAGTGACCCCAAAGTTCACCAATCTGTTTGAAAGTTGTATAATCCCAAGCATGGAGCGGCATCCCTTGACAACCTAGCCAAGCAAACTTTTCGTAGCTCGCTTGTTCCCCTCTCCACGATTTCGTCGCCTCAAACCATCTCTCCATCCATGGTCCTTTAATTAGAGAGTCCCTTATCTCTTGGCTTTGGAAAGTAACTAAAATAGACCTCCCTCCCAATGCTCTGAACTGTGCAGCCATATCCATTTTCAATCCAAAACTTTCCATTGGAGTTATCATATTGACAACTCTACGCAGCACCGGCACCGCACTTCGGTGCAGCCAACCATTCCCACTAGGATTGATCCGGAGTGTGGCTTTATGATTGGATTGTTTTGATGACTCACCATTCACCACTTGGGCATATGATTTGTCAAGAGCCTTTCTACTCCACAGATGGCCAGATTGTCCAGGGTGGTTGTTTGCCCCATTATCAGTTTGTTGGTTATGTCTCTCCCCTCTTTGGTGCTCCTGTTCTCTCCTTTCCTGGACCCTTGGAGCCTTCTTGTTTTCATCTTTTACAAAGCTCGCTTCTTTGACAAACACTTTCTTGTTCTCCACCCATACCCCATTTAGTCTAGAAACTGCCATATCCGCCGAAATAGGACAACCAAACCTGACAAATCCAAACTTATTGCCAGTATGCTTACTTCTTTTCCATGGAATAAAGGCGTCCTTAACCACTCCCAAGTTATTAAATGTTCGTTGTAACTAGTGATGGTCTTTCTCCTCTGGAATGTTATCCATAAATAGTGTGTAGATCTCCTGGTTCCTATCTCCATTGCCAGCTTTAGCCCTATGGTTCTTGATCACAGGAATCCATCCGCCTTCATCGCTCCTTCCACCATGCTTACCGATGCCCTTGCCCCCTCTCTCTCTCTCTCAATCAAATATATTTTAGAGGTTACTTCATCTATTGTCAATTGATTTTAGGTTGGAACCCTCCAAGAACTCTAACACAAAGAATATCATTTTCGTAACATCGATATTGTCCACTCGTTCTTAACAGTTCAAACACTTCCCTGAAGTCTAAAGATCATGACTACCAAAATTCAAATTGATCATGGACCAAAGACTTTCCCCATTTTTATTGATTGTTGTGTGGTTTTAATTACAAGTATCGTCTTACTTTTCTTCAGAGTTACTTGACTTATATATTTAGTGACTGGCAAGCAGACCAAGCCCAAAAAAGAAGAGAAGAAATTTATCTTGGTTACGAAGGTTACGTTAAATATTTCATTTGGGCCATGTTAGTAGGGGGTTCCAGTCTACTAGCCGGCATGTGCATGCAATTATCCAACCCTTAAGACATACCTCCCCACCTTTTGTTTTTCTCTTCGATCTAACTTGCACATAATTTTTCATCCCCCCACGCCATTGGACACCCCATACGTAGCAATTTTCTCGCTTGATCAACTTATCCCACAAGAAAGACCCACGTAATTAAGCATCAACTTTCCGCTTCCAACAAAAGCGCGCATAATCCTTTACGCCGGGTCACAAAAAAATTTCATGCAATTTTCCTAGTCCCAAAATGAAAGAATATGTCTTTCGACATGACCTTGAGAGAAAATTAGTTGAGTTGCGTTATTGTGGTTTTGATACCTTTACCTCTAAGCCAAAAATAATACTCTAGAAAGAAACCAAAGTGTTAATAGGCGTTACTATTAATCAGGGACCAAAAGGAGGACTCTTAATTATAATCTTATTATTTTCAAATTTTGATTTTGTTTTTTGCTATATATCCCATATTTTCTTGGAAAAGTAGAAAGGTTCACTATAGAATTAGAGTCAGGGGTCCATCCTAATCACGCTTGTGCCTGTTAGGAATTAAACTCCTTGTTCAACTCACAACGCCCTATGGATCTTGGAAACTAGGATCACAGAAAATCGCAAGCAAACAGAAATAGTGCGTAATGAAAAAAGAAAAAAAGAAAAAGAAAAAACACAAGATATACGTGGAAAACCTCAACGCGAGGAAAACCACGGGAGCTACACCAGTCCACTATGAAATCGAATCAAGAGTACAAGTCTTTTCGCAATCTCTCTGAGATCTGCGTTTTCTCTCGCCTCTCTCTGTTTTTCTCTAAAAACACGTTAACCTAATTACATACAAACTGCAGTGTAAAATAGGTCAGGTCTTATGTGGAAATTACACCACAAGTCCTTGAAGTATCGTTTTCGCTGCTGAAGGTTGTCTGCACTCCTAACAATCTCCCACTTGAAGATAACCGAAGCATCAGCAAACAAATAACTGCAAACCCAAATAATCTCAATCAACGCAGACGTAGTCATCTGACCTCTCTTAGTGTGGCTCTAGCCCCATCATCTTTTTCAAACATGAAGGCCAACTGAAGTTGAACACAACTTCAGTTTCTCAACAATAACAGGCTTGGTCAACATATCTGCTGGATTTTTGTTTCCCAAAATCTTCTCTAGTAACAAATCCCCATCCTCTAAAAGTGAACGAATGAAATGGTACCTCAAATCGATGTGCTTCGTCCTAGCGTGGAACACTGGATTTTTGGCAAGGTGTATAGCACTCTGGCTGTCACTGAAAAGAATGCAGTTCTCTTGCTTCAAACCCAACTCCTCCGAAAAACTCTTCAACCAAATCATCTCCTTTGCAGCCTCAGTCACAGCCACATACTCAGCTTCTGTAGTGGATAATGTCACTATTATCTGCAGACGTGAAACCCAACTCACCGCTGTTGAACCAATAGTATAAACATACCCCGTGGTGCTTCGCCGCGTATCCTGATCACCGGCAAAGTCTGCATCCTGTAGACACCCCATTCTGGACTGTCCAGATAACGTTATTTGTCGATCTTTTACTTCCCCAATGATGATTATAGTCGAAAACAGATCAAGAACAAAGGTGCGTTTGAACCTTTGAGCGTCCCAAACCCCTTTCAAACCCATTTCCAGCCTTTCAAACCAGAGCCAAACGGCCCCAGCAAAACCCAACTGGCTTGCGCCAGTATATGGGTGACGTACGCCAGTAAGCTGCCACGTGTAAGTCATCGACCATGGGCCCAGCTTTCACTGGCGCACGCCAGTTATAAGTAGCGCACGCCAGTCAAACCCGGTCAAATCAACTTTATTCAGCCACTTGGGCGGGACTTTTGTGCCACCCTGACGTCGACTACAGTGTGCCTGATGGTTGCTTTCCGCAGGAGGCGTCCCCTCTCTCTCCTACACTCCCCATCACCTAGTCCCATGCATTTAATGCATGGAAGGCCCATTTTGCACCTAAGACCAGCCAAACAAAGCCTGGCCTTAACTGGTCTCAGTCCATTCCCCCCCTATAAATACCCCCCTTGCATTCATTTGCAAGGGGTTAGCAACATTAAGAAGTGCCATCTCTCCCTTTCTTCATTCTCCAAGACTTCTTATTCTTTCATCCATTGAAAGATAAGAGAAGGCCATACACTCCCATATCTCCTGCTGCAACCCAGTCACCATATAAGCCACCACCTTCAACCCTCAAGTTCAAAAACCACCACAAAACCACCATACTAAGAGGTATACCACCTTTGCGTTCTCTTCTGTTTTCATCTCCTGAGGGGGATCAGAAAGGTCCAGGCTAGTAGACAATACTAGTCCTGGCCTTAAACTGATAAAATACAGCAGTCGTTTAAAACAAAACATGGCGCACGCCAGTAATTATATGCCGCGCGCCAGTTATGGTGTTACGTGCAATACTGGCGTGGGGATCATGGATCGTCTCTTTTACTAAGTTTCATTCCTGTCAGTCACCTTAGCATGCTAAATAACCAGTTTACTGCTTTCCATATTTAGAACTGTTTAGCGGTTATATCCTATCTTTTTTTTTCATTTCTGTCATAAAAGGCCTCTGGGATCCTTCTGGTCATATTCCAGAGCCCAGATGATGCAAAGCCAAACACTGGAATCGAGGGCTGAATGGCGTGCGGTAGTACCATACTGGCGTACGGCATTAAGTTTTTGGGTCCAGTGGCTGGCCCTTGCATCTGAGCGCAATCTAGGCCCATCTTTTGTCCCCACACTGTTTCGGGGTGTTCTGCTTTCTTTTATGGCCTAAAGCCACTCATTCTGTCTGTATTTGTGCATGTCCTGCTATATTAAACTGCGTGGTTTGCCCTGGGTGTGCGCTGGTCCTTTTCCAGAGCCCAGAGGGTTGCAAACAAAGACTGAGATATCCAACAAGTGGAGTACGCCAGTTTATATGTGGCGTGCGCAGGTTTTATCACCATGCAATGGCTCGACCAGTGCATGCTGGCAGAATCTGCTCACGTCACCTTGTGACAGCGTGCTGCAGTTTGCTCGGGATACTCAGTGCTTGTTCTCAATCTATATTTAAGCATCGCAATCAAACCATCCATAAACATTTTGTCACCTAATTGCAACTTGTTAAAGTTTTAACCCCCATTAACTGTTCCCCCGCCCTAACTGGCTAAAAAATGATCAAATGAGAGAAAAATGCAAGCGCTTTTACAAAATGCCCGAGTAAAGACCGATCTCCGGATTGGGCGAGAGGGGTGCCATAAAACCCTTCCCCTCTCGTAACCTGGCTCCCGAACCTCAGATATCGAAGGTGACAACGGACCAGTCTACAAGCCTTTTCAAAATCAAACAAACGTGGCAAACGTTTTCGAGTTCGGTTCCTTGGGTGCTTTCACCGCTAAAACCCGAGTGGCGACTCTGAATCGAGGCGTTTCGCCGCGCTCTTCCAACAAAAGGGGCCGCGCCCGATTTTTAATTTTACAAATAAAATTTCCGGGGGCGCGTGCCCACACATCCACATATCCCTGTATTGTCAACTTCCCTCTCCCAAAATAAAGTGGCAAATCAGTGGTGTGGGCACGCGCCCCGGAAATTTGGTTTGTAGAAATCGGGCGCGGCCCCTTTTTCGGAAGAGTGCGGCGAAACGCTTCGATTCAGAGTCGCCACTCGGGTTTTAGCGGTGAAAACATCCAAGGAACCGAACTCGAAAACGTTTGCCACGTTTGTTTGATCTTGAAAAAGGCTTGTAGACTGGTCCGTCGTCACCTTCGATATCTGAGGTTCGGGAGCCAGGTTACGAGAGGGGAAGGGTTTTATGGCACCCCTCTCGCCCAATCCGGAGATCGGTCTCTACTTAGGCATTTTAGTAAAACATTTGCATTTTTCTCTCATTTGATCACTTTTTAGCCAGTTAGGGCGGGGGAACAGTTAATGGGGGTTAAAGCTGTAACAAGTTGCAGATTTATGTGGCAAAATGGTTCATGGATGACTTGATTGCAATGCTAAATATAGATTGAGAACAAGCACTGAGCAAACTGGATAACTTGAAGTACGCTGCCCTGCTGGGACGTGAGCAGATTCTGTGTCAGCATGCACTGGTCGAGCCACTGCATGCTGATAGAACATGCGCACGCCACCCCATAACTGGCGTACTCCACTTGTTTGTTTGCTCAGTCTTTGTTTTCAACCCTCTGGGCTCTGGAAAGGGACCAGCGCACATCCAGGACAAACCACGCAGTTAAATAAAACAGAATATATGTTTACAGACAGATGAGATGGCTTGAAGCCATGAAAATAGACAAGAAACCCCCCTAAACAGAGTGGGGATATGAAAAGAGGCCAGGATTAAACTAAGATGCAAGAGCCAGCCACTGGATCCTGGGACAAACCGCCATACGCCAGTTGTAGACAATCGTGCGCCAGTTGGACCCTAATCCAGTGCTTGGCTTTGCATCATCTGGGCTCTGGAGCATGACCAGAAGGATCCCAGAGGCCTTTTGAATAGACAAAGAATAAGCAATAACTATCACATCTAAACAGTTCTAAATATACAGAAAGCTGTAAACAGGTTATTTAGCATGCAAGGGTGATTGACAGAAAGATAAAATGACAGAAATGGTGATCCATGATCCCCACGCCAGTTGTGCTCGCACTACCATTACTGGCGTACTGCATGGGTTAACTGGCGTGCGCCAAGTATCATCGCATACGTTTGTTGTATTTTACCAGTTCAAGGCCAGGACTAGTATTGTTTACTAGCCTGTGCCTTGCTGGTTCCCCTCAGGAGTCGAAAACAGAAAAGAACATAAAGGTGGTATACCTTTTTGTATTAAGGTTTGAAGGGGGTATTGAGCTTAAGGGATGACGATGGAGGCTTGGAAGGTGGCTGTATGTCAGTAGGGTGTATGGAGGTGGGTTGCTTTCTTTTCTCTTTTAATGGAAGAAGAGAATGAGAGAGCAAGAAAAGAGGAGAAGAAAGCCTTGTGCTTCTTAAAGTGTCTAACCCCTTGCAAATGAATGCAAGGGGGGTATTTATAGAGGGGGAGTGACTGAGATCAGTTTGATCAAGGCCATGTTTGGCTGGTTGGGACAAGGTTGGAGCTTCCCATGCATTAAATGCATGGGACTTGCCTTGATGGGGGGTGTAGGAGAGAGAAGGAACGCCTCTGCCGAGAGTAATCATCAGGGACACTATGGCCGACGTCAGGGTGGCACAAAAGTCTTGTCCATGTGGCTGAATAAAATTGATTTGACTGGATTTGACTGGCGTGCGCCACATATGAACTGGCGTGCACCACTGATAACTGGGTCAACGGTCGATGACTGACACGTGGCAGTTAACTGGTGTACGCCTCCAAGACACTGGCGTAGGCCAGTTGGGTTTTGCTGGGGCTGTTTGGCTCTGGTTTGAAGGGTTTGGAATGGGTTTGAGAGAGGTTAGGGACGCTCAAAGCTCAAACACACCATCGTCCTCAGACTGTTCTCGACTATAATCATCATTGGGGTAATAAAAGATTGACAAATAACGTTATCTGGACAGTCCAGAATGGGGTGTCTACAAGTGGTACCTCTCAAGTAACGCAAGATCCACTTGACTGCTTCCCAATGCTGTTTCCCTGGATTGCTAGCAAACTTGCTTACAACTCCCACTGCATGGGCAATATCTGGTCTCGTGCACACCATCGCATACATCAGGCTACCAATGACCGAGGCATAAGGAACTTTGGCCATGTACTCTTTCTCTGCATCTGTCTTGGGTGATTGACCCAGAGAAAGTTTGAAGTGGCTTCCCAAGGGCGTGCTAACTACCTTAGCACTCTGCATATTGAACCTCTCCATAACACGTTTAATATACTCAGTCTGACTCAATCGCAAGATCCTCTGAGCCCTATCCCTACTGATTCTCATCCCAAGTATCTGCTTTGCTGCACCTAGATCCTTCATAGCAAACTCTGTTGCCAACTGTTGCTTCAAACTATTTATCTCCATAACACAGGATCCTGCTACAAGCATATCGTCGACATAAAGCAATAAAATAATGTAACTGGATTCAAACCTCTTGAAGTAACAACAGTGATCTGCATTGCACCTCTTGTAGCCGTTGCGCTGCATAAAACCATCAAACTTTCTGTACCACTATTTGGGAGCCTGTTTCAAACCATATAGACTCTTCTTGAGTCTAGACACTATCTCTTCTTTTCCTTTCTCAATGAAGCCATCAGGTTGCTTCATGTAGATTTCTTCATCTAAGTCACCGTGAAGAAATGCAGTTTTCACATCTAACTGCTCAAGGAAAAGATTTTCAGCAGCAACTAAATTCAAAACCACTCTGATAGTGATGTGCTTCACAACTGGGGAAAATATATCCGTATAATCGATCCCCTGCTTTTGTTGAAAGCCCTTTACTACCAATCTAGCCTTGTACCTCTTCTTACCATCACTTTCTTACTTAATCCGAAAAATCCATTTATTGTGCAGAGCCTTCTTTCCTGCGGGAAGAGTAGCCAAATCCCAAGTTTCGTTGGAGTAAAGAGAATCCATCTCATCCTGCATCGCATGCTCCCACTTGGCTGACTCACTAACCTGCAAAGCCTCATCATAGCACTTTGGTTCTCCACTGTCTGTCAAAAGCAAGTAATCTAACGACGAAAGGTACTTGGGATTAGGTTTGGGTACCCTGGTTGACCTCCTCAAATCTCTGATTGGTGAGCTAGACTCTGTCTCTGGAACTGCCTCATCTGAAACTGCCCCATTTGTCCTACTATAACTTGGCTCAACCCCTTTGTTATTTGAAAGATCCTCTAACCCAAAGTACTTTGAAGTGTCCTCATCTGTAGTGTCACTCCCACTGTTCTGTTTGCTGTCCCTATCTTTGTACATTACCCTTTCATTAAATACAACGTCCCTGCTTCTGATTATCTTCCTGTTTTTATAATCAAAAAACCGATAACCAAATTCATCACCGCCATACCCAATGAACGTACACTTCTGCGATTTAGGATCAAGCTTATCCCTTTCCTTATCGCTAATATGCACATAAGATATGCAACCAAAAACCCGTAAATGTGAAAGAGTTACCTCTTTGCCACTCCAAACCGCTTCCGGTATCCCAAAGTTCAATGGAACTGATGGCCCATGATTGATCAAATATGCTGCTATGCTAACTGCATCTGCCCAAAACTCCTTAGGCAAACCTGCGTGTATCCGCATGCTCCTCGCACGCTCAGTCAAAGTCCTGTTCATCCTTTCTGCGATGCCATTATGCTACGGAGTCCCTGGGGGTGTCCTCTCTAAACGAATCCCATAAAAAGCGCAGGCTTTCTTGAACACACCCAACTCATACTCTCCGCCATTATCAGACCTCAACCGCTTCACTTTCAAATCTGTTTCATTCTCAACCATGGCTTTCCACTTCTTGAAGACCTCAAAGACCTCTGACTTCTGCTTCATGAAGAATACCCATACCTTTCTCGAGTGATCGTCGACAAAAGTAACGTAGTAGTAAGAACCGCCAAGAGAACGCACAGTAGCTGGACCCCAAACATCTGTATGGACAAGTTCTAGTTTCTGAGCCTTGGGAGGCCTGCCGCCTTTCTAAAAGCTAACCCGTTTCTGTTTACCGAAGATGCAATCCTCACAGATGTCAATATCCACTGACTCTAACCTTGGTAGCTTCCCATTAGCCTGCAAAACCTTCATTCCCTTCTCACTCATATGTCCCAGTCTATTGTGCCACAGATCTGAACCTTTCTTGCTATCTGCAACTGCAAGTGTGTCACTACCATGTGAAGTCAAGTAAAGTGAAACAACTTTCTTCCCTTTAGCCACCACCATGGTACTGCTGGAGATTTTCCCCATGTCCCCTGTGAATGTTGATGTATAACCCGCTGCTGCAAACTGCCCAACCGAAACAAGATTCCTCTTTAAATTTAGAACGTGCCTGACATCTTTCAGACACCATTTGAACCCCCGCATAGTAATCTGAACATCACCTTTTCCCGCAATAGTACATGGCTGATCGTCACCCAAGTATACTTTCCCAAAATCCCTTGCAACATAGTTCTGCAGAACCTTCCTGTTAGCAGTGGCGTGGAATGGGACCCCCGAATCAATAACCCATGAATCAGTGTCGCTGTTCAGAGCAAGAATAAGTGCATCGTGCATAACATGAGCCTCCTGCTCATCCTTATTCTTCTTCGGTGCTTTGCAAGTTGATGACATATGGCCTGTCTGGCCACAATTCCAACATTCACCTTTAATGGGCCGAACTTGGAAAGCCTGAGATTTACCTTGATTTCCCTTGCTGCCCTTCGACTTCGACCTGTTTTTGTTCTGATTCTGACCACCCTTACTCTGGCTTCTGCCCCTCTGTTGTTGAAAAATTAAGGCTGAACCCGAAGTGCCTGAACCTGAACAATCAATCGAATTTCTTCTGACCTCCTCGGTCAAAATTAAACTAACAACCTCACTCAGTTTCAACTTTTCTTTCCCAGCCGAATTACTTACCGTAGTAACCGTACCCTGCCAGTTCTCTGGCAACTGAGACAGAATCAACAATGCTTGAGCCTCATCATCAAACTTGATATCGACAGACGTAAGTTGATCAACAATCGTATTGAATTCACTGAGGTGTGACATAAAGGAAACCCCTTCTGCCATAGACAGGTTGAAAAGTTTTTTCATAAGATGTACCTTATTTGCAGCAGACGATTGCTCGTACATCTTAGATAGCGCTTCCATAAGATCCTCCGTCGTTTTCTCTTTCAATATGTTGTGGGTGACTGACTTAGAAAGGGAAAGGCGAATAACTCCTAACGCCTTTCTGTCAAGAACATTCCAATCCGCATCTTTTTCTTCAGCCCTCTTTCCCTTCGCTTTACCCTCCAACGGAAGATAAAGATCCTTTTGATACAGATAGTCCTCTATCTGCGTCTTCCAGTACGCGAAGTCTGACCCGTCAAACTTTGCTATCTTTTGACTGCCTTCTTCAGAACCCATAGCTCTCACTAAAACCCTAGGCTGCCCGAACAAGATTAAACCCTAACCTGTCGAACAAAACCCTACCGCAACCTGCGGCTCTGATACCAGTTGTTAGGAATTGAACTCCTTGTTCAACTCATAACGCCCTACGGATCTTGGAAACTAGGATCACAGAAAATCGCAAGCAAACAGAAATAGTGCGTAATGAAAAAAGAAAAAAAGAAAAAGAAAGAACACAAGATATACGTGGAAAACCTCAACGCGAGGAAAAACCACGGGAGCCACACCAATCCGCTATGAAATCGAATCAAGAGTACAAGTCTTCTCGCAATCTCTCTGAGGTCTGCGTTTTCTCTCGCCTCTCTCTGTTTTTCTCTAAAAACGCGTTAACCTAATTACATACAAACTGTAGTGTAAAATAGGTCAGGTCTTATGTAAAAATTACACCACAAGTCCTTGAAATATCGTTTTCGCTGCTGAAGGTTGTCTGCACTCCTAACAGTGCCTACTACTCCGTAACTTTCCTTTGAAACGTAGGATTCAACAATTCTTTCTTTGCAAGTGTTCTGTTTAACCTTTTTTGAACATTATTCATACGTAGGCCATTGTCAACGCTTCAACTGCCTTTCTCCTCTATGTACATAAGTACGTGCAATTTCACCATTACGGATTAATTTCCGATCCTATCATATATCAGCCCCTTCAATAATCCTTCACCAAAAACTCTAGACCACTTCAGCTAATAATGGCGACCATAATGAACAACGGTGACGACAACAACAATAATGGAAAAAAACCGGTTAAATTGCTTGAAGGAGATGGGTTCTTCTATGATAGACTTCTCCTAAAATATAATTCCATCGGAAACTCATCACATATTTACTACCGGAGTACCACGGATGGGATTCCCTTTCAATGGGAAAGATCCCCCGGGACACCCAAACACGAGCTCCAGAATGAGGTCGTTTCGCCGCTAATACCTCCACCAGCAGCGCAGAGTAAGGGGCTAACCACCTAGGCCTAAAAATTGTGTGGAGCAATCGAAGGAATCCGGCAACAAGTACTGGAAGGCTTTGTTTTGGAAGAAAAGCAAGAAGAAAAGGGATTGTAATGCCATCCATAGGAGTGTGAGCTGTGACGTGAGCTCTGATAAATTCGAAATGGAATTAAGTTTTATTCATTCATGAGACGACTTGACATGGGAGACTCTACATGCGAAATTTCAAAGAACTTCTATTACTGAATAGTATTTGTTCAAAATTTATGAAAAGAAATTAAAGGTACCCCTCCAAAATTTACATATATGATTCCAAAATTGACTTGATTGTTGCAACAAATTGTATTGCGCATACATTCACTTTAGCAGAAGGAGTTTTCATACTTGGCTACTTCGTTGCGGTTTGATTTGTATTGCGCATACATTCGCTTTAGCAGAAGGAGTTTTCATACTTGGCTGCTACGTTGTGGTTCGAGTTTGGGCACTTGTGCCAAATCCTTAGCGGAATTATAGTGGGCCGTCTTTGAGTTGCAAGGCCTCAAGCCCATTCTTGCTTGCCATTTAAGTCTTCTGATTTGGGTTAAAAAGCCTATCATAAAACTGCTAGTTGCCTCCCAAATGTTGCTGGAAGCTATTTTGAGGGCATTAGTCTGTGTTTGGTGCCCTCATCTACCATGGTCCTAGAAGGAGGCCCGGCCCCGAGGAAAAGGCCCATGAGACAGCCAACTAGGGCCCCTAATTTTGGGTCCAGAAAAGGGGCCCATTTTGAATAATTATGAATGTTATTTTGTTTGCAACATGAATGAGTTTGCTTTGACTGGTTCTACGGTAGGTTGAATTCACCCCGTCTGAGTTCGAGTTCTGCCAGCACTTTTTTTAAAGTGTTTATTTGTCAAAAATAATTTCATAGGAGACATTTGGAGCTACTATATGTATTGAACCTAATCAGGGAAACCAACCAAGGTTGAGGCCATTCAACCACAATTCGATGGACCAAGCTTCCTGGAGTTGCATTAGATCTGCACTATGGAAGTTAGAAAGGCACAACAAGAAGTCGAAGCCCAGGATCATTTTGGGCATGAATTAAACGTTATGTTTTTTTATGTATCTGTTAGATTCTGGATTATTCAAGTGGAAATTTCATTAGGGTGACCGTCCCAAAGTCTTGTTTTCAATAGGCGGAAATTTGATTGCGAGCCCAAAAAATTTCTTCTCGTTAGAATCGTCAGCGTAAAATTGGAAAAAAAGAAAAAAGAAAATGATTCAGTACATAACAAGGAATATCGTTTTCTTTGCAATGGGACAACACAAAAGAATACTATCATTTTCTTATCAAGGATCGATACTACCTATTCGTTCTTAACAGTTTAGACAGTTGTATGAAGTATGAAGAGCATGACTACCAGATTTCAAAAATTGAAAATTGGCATTCACTTTCAGTGTATGGAATTACCATATCAAAATAACCTCAACGATTAATTTCAAATTGTACATGATTTTTTTTGAATGTTTTCATGGACCAAAGAATTTCCCCATTTTTATTAATTGTTGTGTGGTTTTAATTACTAGTATTCTCTTACTTTTCTTTGGAGTTACTTGACTTATATATTTAGTGACTGGCAAGCAAACCAAGCCCAAAAAAGAAGAGACGAAATTTATCTTGGTTATGAAGGTTACGTTAAATCATTTCATTTGGGCCATGTTAGCAGCTAGGGGGTTCCAGTACTCTAGTGGCCGGCATGTGCATGCAATTATCCAACCCTTAAGACATGGCTCCCACCTTTTTCTTTTTCCCTTCGATCTTGCACATAATTTTTCATCCGGCCCCCACGCCGTTGGACTCACTTTTAATCTGATCCAAATAATACAAGATTTTCTTTTATGAGTACTTTTATGGGAAAATGACGGCCAAAGACGTGTTTTGATAATTAATACCCGTCGAGGACATTTTCAGTATTAACAAATATTCTTAACTTGTCATTGGAGAGTATTAATTATCAAAACACATTATGAGCCGTCATTTTCCCTTCTTTTCATCTTTTCTCATCAAAATTAGCTTGTTGTAGTCCAAATATGATTAGGGTTGTTCATATATATATATATATATATATATATATATATATATATATATATATATATACACACACACACACATGCACACATACACACATACACATACACACGCAGTCTGGATCCAATGAGGGATCTCGCACGGTGCTACCATGCGGGACTCCCCTTTTCCGATTGAATTGCGACGATCCAAGCTGCTCAAAGTGATCAAAACGTGATTTTAAAGGTATCCGTGAGAAATAAGCAAAAAAAATGATCGGAAAGGACTTGATCAACAAGGACACAAAGTTTGGGAAGGTGAAGAGACTAATTCACTAGATCTAGGGATCAACTCAAGTCTCCGGTTGGACTTTTAACAAAAGCATAATCCTTTGGGCGGGGTCGCAAAAATAAAATTTTCATGCAATTTTCCAAGTCCCAAGATGAAAGAATATGTCTTTTGATAAGACCTTGAGAGAAAATTAGTTGAGGTACGTTAATGTAGCCTTGATACCCTTGCTTTTAAGCCAAAAATAATAGAAAGAAACCTTTACCATAGTGTTAATAGGTGTTACTATTATTCGGGGACCAAAAAGAGAACTCTTATAATCTATTATTATTTTCAAATTTTGATTTCGTTTTTTGCGATCTCCCCATATTTTCTTGGAAACGTATAAAGGTTCACAACAACATTAGAGTCAGGAGTCCATCCTAATCACGCATGTGCCTGCTGCTCCGTAACTTTCCTTTGAAACGTAGGATTCAATAATAATTCTTTCTTTACAAGTGTACTTCTGTTTAACCTTTTTCGCACAGCATTCACACGTAGGCCATTGTCAACGCTTCAACACCCTATATCCTCTTCCTCTATATATATAAGTACGTGCAATTTCACCATTACGGATTAATTTCCGATCCTATCATCAGCCCCTTCAATAAACCTTCATCAAAAACTCTCGACCACTTCAGCTAACAATGGCGACCATAATGAACAACGGCAACAACAACAACATTAATGGAAAAAAACCAGTTAAATTGCTTGTAGGAGATGGGTTCTTCAACGATAGACTTCTCCTGAAAGATAATTCCATCGGGAACTCATCGCGTATTTACTACCGGAGTACCACGGATGGGGTTCCCTTTCAATGGGAAAGATCCCCCGGGACACCCAAACACGAGCTGCAGAATGAGGTCATTCCGCCGCTAATACCTCCACCGGCAGCGCAGAGCAAGGGACTACCACCTAGGCCTAAAAATTGTGTGGAGCAATCGAAGGAATCCGGCAACAAGTACTGGAAGGCTTGGTTTTGGAAGAAAAGCAAGAAGAAAAGGGATTGTAATGCCATCCATAGGAGTGTGAGCTGTGACGCGAGCTCTGATAAATTCGAAATGGAATTTATGGGCTCAATTCATGATTCGAGTTCCTCGGCCTCTTCATCATCGTCTTCGTGGAATCGTGCTACTTTGCACTCGGAAGTAGGGTTGCAAAGGGATCCGCTAGATTCGCGTTATATTTGTAGTCCTTGGAACATCACGGCAATATTGGTTCGTATTGCTAGGCGAGTTTAATTGTTTTTTTTTTTTTTTTTTGGGTTTAACCTTGTTATACTAGTTATAGTTTGTTTTTGGATAATTGTGAAATATATCAAATCAAATAAATATGTTGTAAGCGCTGAGATTAACGTAGAACATGCCAACTAGCAACATGTCTACAAACTCACTTAACAGTTTTTGAATGTTTGTAAATATATCAAACAGTTGGATACTTTTGGCCAATTTCTCTGACCTACCCCTTCTAATGCCTTTCTGATTAGATCACATTCTACTTATTTAGATAAATTCAAATTATGAAAATTAACGCATTTTGTTTTTAATATATTTGGAATTTTGGAGGTCGTATATGGGAGGAGGTGAAAGGTCTTGTTAGGGCTATTAACAAACCGGATTAAATCTAGACTCGAATCTGAATAAGAGAATTTGTCTTGTTATGGATAGTACTCAAACCCTGGTACGTACCTATATGTGGAAATGACTTATTGGGTACAATCATCTTCTTTGCCTAGCAAGTCGTCCCTATTAGCATGTGATTTGTTTATTTGCATGAATGACCTAAGAATTGAACTGTATTTATAGACAGAAAAATATAGGAAAATAGACAGAAATATAAGAAAACGGATACACATTGAAACGGAATCATCTTTCTCTGGGATGACATTGAACATACAAAATTATTACTATGAATCAACAAATAAGAAGTGTTTAAATGCATGCATGAGAGTACTCATCTCCGTTGTGGTAAAATAAGAAAAGGAGGTAAATGCACACGACTTTGTGGCCGTGCGCCTTTCAAAATGTAAACGCGTCATGCACACCACATCAACAAGCTGTTTTGGACCTAAGCGATACTACCTCCGATGTATAAGAGTCAAATCCCTCTTAAGAAAACTATTAAATCTATCATGTTTTATCATGCAGAGGCTTAAAAATGAAACTACTTGGGCCTTTCGACTTTAGAGCCCAAAGGTTTGTCTAGTATAAGGCCCACGGCCCAATCCACCCCTAAGCTTGAGCCTTGGCAATAGGCTCAGCTGTCCAAAGCCCATTATTTTTCTGAATATGGGGGCCGGGGCTAGAGCCCAAGACAATAATAAAGCCTCACATCTAAACTCCCTGGACTTAACTTACCTGCTGCTGGGCCTGGTTTTTTAGCAGAGACTTGCCCTTTGTAAAGTGTAATCAACGTACGGCAACGCTTCTTTATTCTCACGGAGAAACTACTCTTCCCATTAAAAGCTCTTTCTTTTTTTTTGAATTTGGATCATTAACAACACTTCTGAACGGCTCGAATTACACACGAACGGATATATGTGCTAACTACATAAAAAAATATTACTAGCAGAAATGATTCCATAGGGGTAGTCATAATGTCAAAACAATTTTTGTTAATACCAAAACTCTAGTGTACAAAAGACTCGTATCATGTGTAAGATACATACAAATTTTGTATGTACTTAAATTTTTCACATTCAAAAAAAATAGTTCTGGTATTTGTCGTTTTCCCATCCAATAATAATTTTGGATGAGGGGAGGGGATGTGCATTTCGAGGAAACACGTGTGAGCAGAAACAGCAGGGGGAATGAAAGATCAGATCACGTGATATCTACTCAATCGTCTCTCTCGTCGTCTCTGATCTCACCGCCCATGGGATTCCGCAAGCCACGTGCGGCACGTGCCAAGTGTTAGCGCTAGCTAGCTAGCTAGGGGACTATTCCTATGAATCCTATTGATCAGTGCATGCATGCATGTAATGTGGACACAACGCGAGTGAAAGGGCAGCACGTGCATGCCGCGTTATTTCTTGACCTAATTCTCTCTGCATGCACAGCAGATAGACTTCTCTCTCGACTGCTTAAATTGTTGTTTGCTGTAAACTCCACATTAATTAGTACGTACAGTATTTAACTGTTCACTTCTTACTTAAAATCCGATAAAATACACAGGAGGACAAACTAGATGCATGTGTCATCAACAAACAAAAAATATTCCTTAATTCTCTACCAAATTTAAGTCTATGCAAGAATGATCGATCAACTTCAGATTTTGTGGTGAAAATATGAGTCAGGCACGGAGCTAGAAATTTTGTTTAATTAGGGGCTTGAATTTGACCCCAAAAAAAATGTACATAATAATATGTACAATATGATGATTTTTCCCTCTTCTACATCCTTGACGTATTATCTTTTGTCTCAGATGATCGTGACAAAAACAATGATAAATTACATCACTAATTAAGATAATACACTAACTATGTATGAGAATTATATTTGTGGTACGTAATATTATCTAAATAAAAAACCGTAACATTGATCCAAAGTATCCAAGAAATAGTGCGATACTAATGGAAGTAGATAACCAACGAAGAAAGTGAAAGTAGTTCCTAGGGAGGCGGGAAAGAAATACTAATAATACTCCTTGTTTTCGGCAAAGTTAATCACATGACCAATTCTACATAAATAGTATTAATTAGACTTATAGAGTAGCATTAGCATATATTTATGGTGGTTTACTGCATGGGAGTACTTATTTGGCCACCTAGCTACTCTTAAGTCTTAAAGTGGGGGAAGAAGAGATTGTACATCCTAAAACTCTAACGTAAATTAATAATTACTTTCACAAAAGTCAGACGGATCAGAAGGTTTTGAGAATCACTTAACCTAATTTTGGGGCTCATCACAACAAAACAGAAACTAGACGTCAGAGGATCAGGTAGTACTGAATCCATGGAATGACATTTTTTAAATACTAGGAAAACAATTTAATTATATAAGAGAATAAATATAGAATTTTTCATACATATTGATCAACCCTCAAATACTTTTCATATTTAATAGTCAATATATGAAAGGAGCATTTGCTATGCCAAAAATTATAATATTCCTTTAATTAAAAAATGAAAGGTATAATTCCAAAATTGAGATCCATTAAATAGCAAACTTGCTTCTATTTTTTTTTTTTTTGGAAGGCAGCAAACTAGTTTCTTCACAGTCTGCATTGTTTTTTCCCCCTTTGGTATTAGGATGGACTAATATATTGGTGCAATTTTATATCTTAAAGAAACAATATACGTAACAATATTAATGTGATCATATCTACTAATGGTGGTGCATGGCTATCGTCAGCTCGTGCCGTAAGGTGTTGGGTTAAATCTCGCAACGAGTGCAACTCTCATGTTTAGTTGCCATGGTTAACTTTGGAACCTTGAACAGACTAGCAGTGATAAGCCACAAATATGAGCTTTAGAGCATTGAGTGGGGTCAAGCCATACCCTTGTTCCCTCCACTCTTGGCCTCATAACTGTTTTCGCTTGCTTATTCGGAAGGTGGTATGGTTTGAAGAGTTTTTTTCTCGGCAATATGGTTTAAAGAGTTGCTAGCAAAGAGAGTTAAACGTGAAATGTTAGGAAGAAGCAAACGACTAGGTTCCAGAATTTTTTTGATAAGAAGCCACATGCAATTCGTTAGGGCTAAGATAGACATGTAATCACCGTCATAGATATGAGATGAGATGATAAGCTTCCTCCTCCAAAGAATAGTAGTAAAATTCTACAAGTTGTCTCTCTGTATGTATCTACGTCTCTCTGTATGTATCTACTCATGGGATCCCTGTCTGGTTACGAAGGGAAAAGCCATGTGGGAGGGGAGGTGATGATCGAGTAATAATTTATGGAGTAATAATTTATGGAGTAAGGGGCCAAACGTGAGGAATGATTCGTTCTCCTTTAAATTATTAATAAGAAAAGTAGTTTGACCGTGGACGAAAATGGATGGGGCCTTTCAATCAAGAGAGACAGACACTTCCTTTTTCATTGTTTAATGCTTCCAGCTTTAACAATTTTATTTTTTCTTATAATAGTCCACATTTTTTTATGACAGTGGATTTTGCCACTCTTTTTTTTGTTAATGCTATTCTTTTGCAAGTATATTTTTGGTGCAAAAATACATTTACAGGAGAGTGGTATTAACAAAAAAAAAGTGACAAAATCATTTCCTTTTTTTATTAGAGACCAATCGCCAGCCCAATAACGAGAGATGCAATTATGGAGCTAGCAAATCTTCATAAGAACGGATCCCGTACGTAAGAGTTGATATCTCTGATGAGAATTACAGTACAATCAGAGATCGAGTTCATAAGGAGCAAAGCTTTATAAATTCTAGATCTTAATTGCACAGACTAATTAAGGAAAAGCAAACTCACTGTAGTTCCTCTATATTTTTTGTGGAGGCATGAAGAAAAAAATGAAATGTAAATGACACAGTCCCACCGAATTTCTCTGCCCATCTGCTTAATTGTTTTCTTAATTACCTTCACAAAGCAAACTCCCCTTTTGTTTTGCTATCATGTGGACATGTCTTTGGATTCACTCAAAACTCTATGAGAGAGAGAGAGAGAGAGAGAGAGAGAGAGAGAGAGAGAGAGAGAGAGAGAGAGAGTATTATTCCTTAGCCATTAGGTTAACTTTTAGTTTTAGGGGTACGTGGTTGGATTATACTAAGCAAAGGTATCATCAACCTTGTGACTCTTCACATTTCTTTGCCACGAATATGTACTAAATTAAAGCCTCCTTTAAATTGTTTAATTACCATGACAAGGTATTCTTTTTTTTTTTTCCCCTAATCTTAGGAGAGAGGATATTCAATGGTTCATTTCACCCATACTTAAAGTACATACCTGATAAGGACGAGAATAGTCTAGATGCGCGTAAGCTGGCCAAACACCCTTGATATATTGTTGAATTAAAAAAAGTGCTATCACTTCTCATTTTTTTTCCATATTTACAATGATGGTACATGAAGTTATAACATTCCATCAAAAAGCTACTCCGATATGTTTCTAATTATGACATTCTTGTTTTATTCGGTTATGGTGTTGTGGACTGCACACATTCATATGGGATTTGTCGTGCCATTGTGTGTGAACAAGCATAAGAGGTGAAAAAATCAGAGCGAAAAATTTCTTGTTACGTATGTATCATTTGATTACCGAAAATGATTATTTTTCAATTTACTACTCGTAATTAGAAAAGCACAAATATGGTCAAAATATAATGCCTGAAACATGCCGTAATCTTAGGCTTATAAATAACTAGGCTCAATACAAGACAAAATAATTTGAATTTTCTCTTGGAGCCGAAACTGTATCCAATACAGGCCCAACTGGCTTTATTGGGCCATTCGAATGTAATGGACTTCCTAATGACCACAAGCCCTTATTCGAAAACCCGGCCCAGCTGAACTCAAAACTAGTACTTCGTAATTAATTAACAAATCCAATGGTTATCCATTGCAGTAATAATACTTTATATCAAGCGAACAAGCGATTAGCAGGAGAGGACAGTATTTAATCTTGATTAAGATACTAGTTTAGTAGTAAATCTTTGTATACCAATAATGGCAATAAGATTTGGTTCACATGGAGCAGTCCTATACGTGGCCATAACTCTCAAACTACTACTTTAGAATCTGATATTATAGAGCTTATCCCAAATCTAAGCATAGCCACCACGCACCTACCAGATACCACCCCGGCCATTTTACTCTTTCTTTGATCAAGTAGTTATACCCATTTTACTCATCAAGATGGGTTGAACTTAAAGTTGGTTCTCATGGGATACAAAATGGGATCTCTATCAGACTATCACAGTTTAATTTACTAATAATTTGACTCGCTTGTTTTATAACACCCTATAGGACTGCGTAAGTTTTTGTGCTGTGGAGTGGAGTGACAAAACTAGAAAAAGGAAACCGCAGAAAAATGTTCATATGTTCCAAAGTTAATCACCCTTCATTCGATATAGAATGAAAATAGTGTAATGTTCCATGAGATAGTATGAAATTTGGGAAATATCGAAATAGGAAGGAAAGAATGGTGTCCCCAAAGCAAAAGCTCGCTCTAAATTCTCTTAGCTGAATACATTATACAACTTAAAATGGGGATTAAAGTTAAAAAATTACACCAGACTTCCTTGAATAATACAGTATATGCTTACCTATATCCAATATACCTTTGAATTTTCGTGTGATTAGTGTTAAACAAATCAAAACTTATAAAAACGAATGTTTAAATTATCAAATGCAGTAATAACGGGTCCGTCTTTTCTTATAGCATATGAAGAATGAATCACTATATTTCTCTTTCATTTCTATTTTTTTTTCCTAATTTACTAACTACTATAGAGTGTACTTAATTAATAGTTGCTGCAAAATCTCCAGCTCTATTTTCTAGAGTGTACTTTGGAGTACATTTTTTAGAATTTAGAGGGCCGGGGGGTGACGCATGCAGGCATGATGTGCATGTGCAAGTCACTAGGAAATCTATCCTCTCTGCAGATCAGATGGAGAAAACTAAAAGGAATCATCAAGAGGCAGAAGCCTCCATGCCTCCTTTTTCAGCCATTGGATGCTTAACACGTGTTCATATATACCACCCACCCCCTCCTCTTAATACCACAAATATTGCAGGTACTCTTTTTAATAAATAGATTTTTAGACCAATTTACGTGCATCTTAACTTGTGAATGTGTTATTTGATTGCATGATAGTATCATCAAATTATGCCTAGAAAAACTTCGATCCCACTCCCCCGCCCACCCTGCACCTTGAGAAAAGAAGAATCTTGAGTACTCTTGAGCTTTCATTACGTGATGTTCTATTAGCCTTCACAATAATACATTCATGTGTAATTTTAAGGCTCAGAGTATGCATTTTATATACAAGTGTGGTGCTTTGTTAAAGGATCTGAAATATTTTTGGATCTTGAGTGAGGTAAGTCTTTGTGTATGCATTCTCCATACATAGTAGTGTTATAATTAAATCATCTCAAATATTATCCAAGTGATGGTTGCTCAATATAAGGAAGTACTTCTTCCGTTCCAATTTATTTGTCTATCTTTTGATTTTTAAGAAAATAATTTAGAAATGACACGAGCACAAGGTGGGACCAAATAAAATGATTTGAGAGTGGTCCCTCATGGATCATCGTGTCCCCTTTCCCTCCCTCCTGCTTCCCCACAAACCTACACATACCCCTCCTCCGCGTTCTTTTTCTTTGATTTAATTCTCTTGCTTTTTTTTTTTTTTTATCCGCATTCTCTTGCTTTTGTTAAAGGTAATTTAAATGAGAATGAATACTCGTAGTATTTCTTTGTTCTTTTCTTCTCTCTCTCTCTCTCTCTCTCTCCCTCCTTCTGTAAAGATGTCAAGTCCAGCTTTCTACGGTCAACAGACAGGCCAGAGAGAGACCGCCCAGGTCGTCCCATGAAATTCTTCCACTTGCTTCCCTCTGCATTAATATACTCTGCTACATTACACCACCTCAGTGCATGCATACAATAGTTTTATTAGTCTCTATCTAGTCTAGTCTAGTCTAGTGGTAATAACCAATGGTAATTACCATTACCCCCCTCCATTCCAGAGAGAGATGGAGTAAAAATTACCCATCTCGATCCTCGTGCAATTTCTCTCTCTTCGTCTCTTTTCTTCCTGCCTCTATATCTGTGTCAATCCTCACCCTCTTCAATAGGTAGCATTTACCTCTTCCTTCATCGGTTCAAACACCCATCTCTCTCTCTCTCTCTCTCTCTCTAGAAGTACGCTGTTTTCCAAAGAAAAAAAATACACCCCACATCTCTTTCACGCTCTCTCCTCCCAATGGATTCTTCTTCTCAGCAGAACTGGCTCGGATTCTCTCTTTCCAATCACCACCATCACCTGCCCTCTGATTCTTCCCACCTCTCCCTCTTCCAAGCCTTCGCCACCCCCAACCCCCACTCTCATAGTACTTTCTCTCTCTCTCTCTCTCTCTAGAAAATAGAGCTTATGATCTCTCCATGTGACACTATTTATATCTTTGTAGATATGTAAAATAGAAGAAGTTAATCTTTTTCTTTTGACAGGTGGGGTTGTGGATAATAGGCAAGTGGAAGATGCAAGCGGTGCAACAGACCTGTCCATATTCACTGGAGGCGGCTGCGGCGTCGGTCCGAAACTGGAAGACTTTCTCGGCGGCGGCGGCTGTAGCTCCGCCGCCGCTGGAGATACTGATGCGTGCCAGTTTACTGGGGAAGCTCAGGAGATATATGATTCGGAGCTGAAAACAATAGCTGCAAGCTTTTTACGTGCCTTTTCTTCTGAGCAAATCGCTGATGATGATTCACAGAAGCAGTTGGTGGTGGTGGCGCCTCCTGAACAAGCGGCGAAGAAGGCCGTCGACACCTTTGGCCAGAGGACCTCTATTTACAGAGGTGTCACCAGGTACAAATACTTTAGTAGTACGATATAGTGAGGACTGAGGTTATATATGTATATCATATATGTGCTTCAGCTAGAAACAACTTGGAATTACATTTAAGGGTCGGATGTTATGTCGGTGAATAGGCATAGGTGGACCGGAAGATATGAAGCTCATTTGTGGGATAACAGTTGCAGAAGAGAAGGGCAAAGTCGGAAAGGAAGGCAAGGTACTATGAACGGGCCTGTTTTAATCTATTTTTAGGGTTTGTGTTCGTATTGTACTGTTGCTATTCTGCGCTTGTGAGGTGTAACGCTTATCCTGCGACTCCTGTGTCGCAAGATCCGAGTCTTTTGTCTTGGTGTGGGAAGACTAAAGAGCGTTTGTGTGTGACTCTGTGCATGAGAGAGAGAGAGAGAGAGAGAGAGAGAGAGAGATTTTCTGGTCATTAGATAGGAGTACTTGAGGTTTTATGTTTTGTGCTAACATGCGCCGGTGGGGAAGATTCTAATGCGTTTTTGGTTTCTGTGGCATGTACGTGGAATATGATTGCTGCTGCCCATATGGGATAATTACGGAATCATCTTCAGTTTATTTGGGTAAGATTAATTCGTGGTCTTTACAGTTCAATCCAATCTGTTTAATTAGCAAAAAGATTCCTCTACATGCATCCAAAGCTACAGAATCTAATCTGCTTTGGCTAGCTTCTTTTATGGACACTGTTTATTTATGGCTGTTTACTCTGTATCGTTTCAGGTGGCTATGATAAAGAGGATAAAGCAGCTAGAGCTTATGATCTTGCTGCCCTTAAGTACTGGGGTCCCACCACCACTACTAATTTTCCGGTATGTTAATTGCACGGACACACTCACACACACACACTCTCTCTCTCTCTCTCTCTCTCTCTCTCTAAGCCGGATATATATGGTTTGATATCACTTTTTTCCTATATTGAAGGTATCGAACTATGAGAAGGAACTTGAGGAGATGACCAACATGACTAGGCAAGAGTTTGTTGCTTCTCTTCGAAGGTAACTAATTACGAATGTTTCTCTGAATTACTCCATCCCATCGAGGTCTTTTGTTTGTGTTTTTGTTTTCCTTTTTGTAGCTAGCTAGGTGCATGCGGGTGGTAGATTATTTGCTGCTTCTTTTGATGACTCATCGTCTGGGATTGCTGCTTGTTTCTCTCATTACAGGAAAAGTAGTGGATTTTCTAGAGGTGCCTCTATCTATAGGGGAGTCACAAGGTTAGTTGTTTTCAAAAATATATATGGACCACTGTGTACATGATTACTTTCTCTTTTAGCTAAGAGCGAGGGTCCAGACACACCTCTAAAATAGTGTGTTCAGAGCCATGCACACGGACTCACATACATCTAACGGCTTCGAACACAGTTGTATTCGAAATTGTGTTTTAAAAGTGTGTTCCTAAGCCTTTTTGTTTGATTTATCTGTGTTGGAGTTTTGCTTTTAATATTAATGTGGACAACTTTTAGTGACTTGTTTGTTCATTTGATTATATTAATTTGTTAGGCACCATCAACATGGTCGTTGGCAGGCAAGAATAGGGAGAGTTGCTGGCAACAAAGATCTCTACCTTGGAACATTCAGTGAGTTTGATTTTCTCTTTTCTTTTTTGCCGTTTTCTTCTTGTTGCATTTATGCCCTAGGAAGGAAAACTTCCTATAAAATCATCCAAGATATGAAAATCTATAAAATCTTTCTTTTTGAGAACTTCGGTATTAGTTTATTAATTGGCTGGTGGATGAGTCATAAGACCATCTAAAGATCGAGATTGTAAGATATTAAAATGATCCAAAATAATGTGTCATATTTGGTTTAAGATGAACAAATTAAAGACCTCTTGACTTAGGGATTTGCTTATTTATGTTTCAAGTTAGACGACTTTTAAATTTGATAAACCCGGTAGGGCCAGTCAATATAGGGGTCTCTTTTACCAACTCTTGGTTGGTCTTGTCTTCTCCCCCAGGAGAGTTGGTTTGCACATGATTGTTCTATGATGCTCGCCATCTCCTTCTCGATGTACCCCTTATCGAGTTTCTAATATAATTCTTTTTGCCGATCAAAAACAAAAATATAGGGGTCTTGTCCCAGACTCCCAGCTTTAATCCAGCCAATCTAGTCATTGATTTGGTCAATGGGATTAACTTCTGAGCATTTCGTCCCTGAGGTGTGCATGAGTTGGTTCGGGCAACTTAATTTATAAAAATAAGGGTTCTATTGATGCATGGATCTTTTTAATGGAGATATGGCATAAAGATATGACATTGCCACAAAGATATATGCTACAATCTATGAATTATAATTTGTGTGATTGTATTGTCATTTGGTGACTCGGATAATGATCTTGATGGTAGTTAAAAACTTGTGTGTCACAGCCACCCAAGAAGAAGCAGCCGAGGCCTACGACATTGCCGCAATCAAGTTTCGGGGTTTAAACGCGGTGACTAACTTTGACATGAGCAGATATGACGTCAAGAGCATTGCCAACAGCAATCTTCCCATCGGAGGAATCACTGGAAAATCCACAACTCAATCGGATTCAGCTTCCGATAACAAGAGCATTGACGGAGGACGTTCGGACGATCGAGATCATCTCTCCTCTGCATCATCGGTGAATTTTCCGTCACAACCACCAAGCTCCACACTCAGCTTTGCTATCCCAATCAAACAAGACAGTACCGCAGATTACTGGTCAATCCTTGGCTACCCCAGCTCCTCTAATTCTTTGACCAATGCCAAAAACCCTAGTGCTACTACCCCTCTCTTCCAAGCTTCCAACAGTGGTACATTCTACCAGAGTACAACACCATTCAGCATGGACTTCTGCAATACAGGTAGTAGTAGTAGTACTATTTCAAATCATAATAATGGCATCTTCAATGGTGGTGGTTACCTTCAGCTGCAGCAGCATCAACAAAGCATTAGTACTAGTACTTCAACAAGTTCAAGTGGAATTGCTTTTGCTACACCCATTGCCTTAAATAGCAGCAACAGTTATGAACAAGGGTCTAGTTATGGAAACTGGGTAGCTCCATCCCCACTTCTTCACTCATTCCAATCTGCCAAGCCAAATCTACCATCATCAGTGTTTCAGACACCAATTTTTGGCATGGAATGAATGATCTCTTTCTCTCTCATCCATCAGGAAGTGAAGTAAGAGAGAGATGAAAAGACAATATTAGACATGGAAGTGAGATAGATTTGCTTGCTTGTTTGCATGCAGCAGAAGATGGTGGGTGGGTCAAACTTACTTTGGAATAGATGATGAGATGGAACTGACAATCATTTCACAGGTTGTACTAACTGAAGTAGTTTCTTTTGTTTAGGTCATCGTTTTTTTTTTTTCCTCTCTTTTCTTTTGCTTTTGCTTTCTCTTTTACTGACATGATTTATATGGGGTTTAATGGGGAAAGAAAATCTGCCTGTAAATCTATCCATCAAAAATAGTACTCCTAGACTTAGTCATGGGGTATTCTTCTCTCTCTCTCTCTCTCTCTCTCTCTTAGTACGTGAATCGTAATATGTGAATGTCCGGAATATAAACACCCCAACTTAATTTGTGTCACCCGTGTTCACGATGTGTGGCTTGAGATTGAGTTCGCATGTCGTCAGTTGCGGTCCATGTAAACCAACCTTATTATTGCATATTTGTTATTGCCAATGGCATCTATCTTGTTACTTTAAATGAGTTATGTTTCATGTATACTCCTAATTAATTAATTAGGTACTCCCGCTGGCCAAATCTTTGTCCTAATCTCCTGGTGTAATATGAGAATTAGAAGAAAAAAAATTTGCATGCATGCATGACATTTGGAGTTTTTGTACACTACATTAAATAACTTATTAAGTACTTTAATTTGGTGCAAAAAATTCAAAATCTCAGAAAATTTTGATTTTTTGGATTTAAAATTACAAGCCGTTTTACATGGGGTGAGCAATTTGGGACAAATGTTTGTGTTTATTTTAACACAAAGTGGTGATCAACTCTTGAAGTAGAGACTGGGGTCATAGCACAAATTGTAGTTAGTGCTCCTAGTCTCAAGACTTCAATTTGTTTAGTTAGCTCTGGTCCTTTCTCTTCTGTTTTTTTTCCGGTTCAAGACCATAAATTAGTTTCCTTAGCTGCTACTTAATTAGTTACTTTTTCTTAAAAATTGATCGATAACACATTGTCGATCACACACTGTGAAAAGTTCATATCCGCAAACTTCATCATTCGTGTTCGATACTTTAATCATGCAGCTCATTGAGAAGAATCAGAAAAATATAAATATATAGATTAGAATTGAATCAGAAAAATGTAAATATATGGATGAGAATTGAAAAAGGTTTAGATAAGATGACAGTAAAAAAAGACAATAAAGACGGTTGCTTTCAAACTTTTCCCTTATTTATGATTTTTTTTTTTTGTTGTTGTTTTTGTCGTATTATGTTAGTTTTAGATTCATCTAATCCAAATTTTGGCCAAAAGGACCCTATATTTAATAAAATATTCCAACTTTAAAGATAAAGAACCTGATTTGGAGACAAAAAGCATTTGGTTTAAAATGCAAACAGAATGAAAAGCAAATTGTACTCCGGAAAGGGTTAACGCTCTTAAGTAATGGGGCCATTTGCCTTGACCAAAAAGTGAGATACTCCTCCTCCCTTAGCAAACTACAGACATAGATTTGATTATTATTAGAAGTAATGCGCAACATGACAGAAAACAAAATCCCCGGCCTCATCTTTTTGGAGTGCATCCATCTTTAGGAATGCTTTTTTTATTTATTTTATAAGAGTCAGTTTGCGTTGCACCCCGACTAAATTTGGAGTTTTGAAGTGAATGACCCCTGTGGCTACAAGATTTCAAATGTTTGGCTTCCGTGGAATTCAAACCTATAACCTTTTGAGCGACAAACACTTATTAATTTTTTCATGGCCACACCACTTGGCCTAACCTTTGGGCTAATCTCTTTTTAATACAATTACACAGATACAATCCGAATTCGTGTCTTTTCTTGTCTCTATTGCCCCCCCTGGGATGATGGTTGTCCCTTGTACCTTTCGGCGTGTGTGAGATTCCCACCCCACCACTATGCCCTAATTTTGACCATCCACTGCTTTGACTCATAAATCAATGAAAATTCTATTTATTTTTAATATATAAGTACATGCATTCCACGTTGAAACTAATGTATTACTAATCTGTATTGTGCGCAAACAAGTCCCAGTTACAGCTTTGTATATACAGAAATGCTACACACACATACAATCTGTGCACAGATTGTGCACAGATTTTGTTGTGGGGCCCACCACGGGTCCCACACAAATCATCCGAGCCGTTCATTAAATGTAAAATATTTTTTCAAGGGTCCCCGCAAAAAATAATCTCAATCCGATACCTATAGATGCTCGATCCAATCGTATAACTTTTCATTATCCGAAAATCTGAATGAAAAGTTAGATGGTTGGATGAAGCACCTATAGGTATTGGATTGAACTTATTTTTTACGGGGACCCTTGAAAAAATGTTTTACATTTAATGAACGGCTTGAATAATTTGTGTGGGACCCGTGGTGGGCCCCACAACGAAATCTGTGCACAATCTGTGCACAAAAATCTGTACCGGTAGCAGGACTCTTGTATATATTAGTATTTTCTTAGAGAGAGACAAGAAATTGCTACAATAATGATGATAGCACTAGTACTGATGGATACTAGTACGTACTACTTTGTTGCATCTGAAATATCCAATTGTTGTCTTTAATATGGAGTAGCAATGATAACCCTAATATGTGTATGATTTCATACAACTAGTTAGACATGCAATTTCTTAAAATCAGTCGTGGGAGTATTAATTTAAAAGAGGTTGAGAAATCAGTCTAGCCACTACATATATAACGTGCTAATATAATTTAATTAAGTAAAGAACGCCAAATAGAAAAATAACTATCGTTTTTTACGTTGTTTTCAAGCAGATCACCCCAATTTTGATAATGGAATGAACAGAATACAAGAGTTGCATCGGGTATTGTCTATAAGTACATATTCATAATCTAGGGATTTCGTCAGCTATTACTCTAGTACCATAGTCTAGGTTTATGCAGAAAAATTCAGTTTTTACTTTCTCGCCTCCAAAAGTTGGTGAAGCACAAATTAAAACGAAAAGGCCTGGGAAGTGAGGAAGATAACAAAGAAGAGCCGTATGCGGGGATAGGTGCGGATAGCAGGCCTCTGAAGAAGTTTCCAAACCCTGATCCCTTCTCTAAGATGGGGATGTTGCCTAGAGAGTTATCGATCGATCAGGCTAGTCTCCAAGTTTCGAGATGCAGAGGTTCAAGCATTCAGTCCCTTTAAAATCGGATTCCGCTTGATTTTATCTTTATCGCAGCGGACATGACTTCTTTAATCTTGTGATTGGCTTTGACCATGCTTCTTTCATATAGCTGAGGTTTGTGCAAGGCTTTGATGAGAGCTTCTCTAAACTGAAGATCGATCAAGCTTCACAAAACCCAAAAAAACATTTGTACTTCAAATGGTACTAAGTTATTTAAACTAATTCCATAGTTTGTGTAGTATTCATTAACACCATCTATTCCTAATTGAGAAGGAACTCAGTTCATATATATGTACCCTTCGATTCTGATGTAAAATAAAGCACGGCAATGGTATGATTCTGTTGTCAAATGGGAAGCGTATTTTAACCTCTACTTGTGGTTCCCTAATTATTATTGTAATTATGTACCTTTTGCTACTTAAAGTTAGATTATAGGAGTAAATTAAATACATACATATCACATACAAGATAATTTCTATCGATCTTATTCGTCCCTGATTAATCATTCTATTTTTGTTAGTTAAAATTACGGCTTAAGGGATTTGATTTTAGTTATGAATATATTAGTTTAATTGACCTAAAGGCTATCCTACTATCATTAGGCACGAGGAGATGTTCAGCTGATCACAGCTTGTCATTTTCATGCATGCCATTCCTTGGTTCGATCTTCTCTATTTGGGCATGCAGAAAATTCCTCCAACACTTCAACTCTTTTCGGCTTTTGAAAGAAAAAATGCCAATATAAACCCATTTAATTAACTCTTTCCAGAAATGAAATCAGTAATAGATAATTGTAAAATGTAAGTTACAAACGCGTGTTAAAGGAAGAACGAAAGTCATCGAATGTTCAGTTAATACAAAAGGAAAAAGATACATGCATTTATACTCCCACGGTCCACTTTTTCTCACAAGAAATATTGAAATGGCAACACGTGAATCAGTGATATATCATCGTTAAGTGCATTGGTAATATCGATCTAACTTCTGTTAATTGCCGAACGACGACTTCCACATTTTTTTTCCCGGGTGCTACGCGAACGACATACAGCCAAATTTGTGATGAAGTTAGGAGGGAACACCATCAGTCGACTCTCTTTACTCTTTATATACATCAAATCTGAAACCAACAAAAAAACCAAGGAGGTCCCAAAGCACAGCACATGCCATTCACTGAAAAGGCTACGTTTTAAATGCAAAACAAAAAGCATTAGTCAAATGTAAATACTCACTCACTCCTCATCCTCCTGCAGAAAGATCCCATCCCCTTTTCTTTTTTCCCTCTTTATTACTCCCCTTTCAAACTGTACGTGGAGGGGACCTTCCTTTAATTTTATTTATTTATTTATTTATGGAGGGTTCAGTCTCAATCCATGTTCCCCTTTTGTTTTTGCTCCATTGTACTATTCATGTCGGCCATACCCCTTGGCCCTTGCCTTCCCACCTCATCCACCCCCCTCCCTATTTTATCAGCCATGCAATTCGAAAATTTCGATTCCATCATGAATTCTATCTTCATGATCGAAACCGCGTTTACGTTATGTAAGATTTGTCGTGAACATCATTTCTAATCAATATGAGATATATATAGTTCAGACAAAGATAGTTGTCTATCTGATCATGCTTGCATTTTTCATTTCTAATCAATACGAGGTATAGTTGTCGCATTAAATTGTAATTCTTGATCGACCTAAACTTGTGGACGAATGATCAGGTTGACCAAAAAATGAACAACTCGGTCATCAAATTAAGAGCTTCTCTAGAAAACGTTTTTGAAATTAGCATCAAAAGTGTACTTTGATGCCTTACTTCGTATTTTAAAGGATAAGATTTTTTTTGTAAATTTTTATATTGTATTATTTTCCATTTCGACAAAAAGAACCGAAAAAATATAAAATATAGATTAAAGTTATTTTTTTTATATAAAACGACAAAAAACTCTGAAAGTCGAAAAAGTCAAAATTTACCGCTCGGTTGCTTTTTTCATCTTTACTGAATTTTATTTTATTTTATTTTGTTGATCTGCTCTCTTTACTAATCATGTGTCGCGCGCTTTGGCTGAGAACTAGTTGTGTGAGTTAACTTTACAAACAACTACAGTTTCAAAGTGGTAATTTATAATGATTGAGGGAGTAGGGTTTTGCCGTTTAAGATGTGAACAAGAGATCGTGAATCAAGGACAAATTAATTATTATACTCATTTACCCATCAATATATTCAAGCTTAATTATCTTTGTAAACTTTTTATTTACTGCTCGATCGGCAGTTCAGTAGGTAATTAATTATTATTATAATCATGTGGTAATGAGGTTGCATGTTCTTGTTGACTACAGTTATCCGCGAAGCGTGCGGTTGAATGTTACATATATATTCCATTACTTTATTCTTCCTTTGAAACGCCTCATGAGGAGCTATAAATTAAGATTGTCTTGTAAATTAATTAATTGTCCTATTCATGACTTACATTTTTTTAATTACTTATCTCGTTCGGGCTAGATTCCTGATAGACCCATCCCTCCGTCCACTAGCGATCGAAGAGCCCAATAATTGTCGGAAAAAATCTCATATGGACAACCCCAATAAAATTTAAGACTAGTAGTAGCATCTAATTAATTAAGAGTTTTTTTTTTTTTTCCCTCCGGCCTATGGACCATTATGGCTTGGGCAATCTAAATTGATCAAAAGTCCAGACTTCTGTAAATTCTTACAAATTCAGTTGAAAATTGGCTTGTCTTCTGAGAAATAAGAAACTAAGATTTATATCGACATCAGAGCTAATCGAGATGAATTTGATACTTTTATGGATTTAGATCGTGAATATGAGAGCATATAATGATGAGTTGGTTATTACCACAATTTTGTATTACTGATTTTCATATTGTATATTACTGCTCAGTTTGCTTTAGATAATTTTTGTTTCAGCCAGAAAAAAATGAAATTTCATAACCCCAAGGTTGATTTGAATCTCCCAACCCAAACTTTGGTTTGGCAACCTCCGGCAGTGATCATGGACTGGGCTCGGGCTAAATATGCCTTGGGTTGATAACTCGATCGGGCCTGAACCTGCACGTCCATGGAAAACTTAAGTTGCATTGGCAGGTCTCCAGCCCTACCCAGTCCTCTTGAATATGGGTCTTCCATCTGGGCCTAGAGCTCAATATTTTATGTAAAATTAAACCATAACAAATGACGGTCAATGAAGTATTTTGATAATTAATACCCGCCAATGATATTTTCAGCATCAACAAATGTTCTCAACATGTTCTTGGAAGGTATTAATTATCAAAATACGTCATGGCCGTCATTTTCCCTAAAAAAAATCTTCTTCTTTTATTATCTCATGGTGTCTAGATCAGATAAAACGCAACTTGACTATTCCAAGGAGATCAATCCCACCAATTAGTAAATGCATGTTTACTACAAGAGCTGTATCCCGTGAGGACTGACCTCACAGGAATTGATAGCATCTTAGAGGTTTTAAGTTTAAAACCTTAAAAGAGAACAAGCTCTTAAGTGTCAGGACTTGATGGTCGGCCAAGGCGTTGGGAATTACCTGAAAAATATTGGTGCTGCATTAATAGACGATCCAATGTTGCCTAATAGTAGTAAATTTGGGAGGTGAAGCTCCTATTTCCAACTTTGAAATGTCATGGGCCGATCGATAAATTTGGTCTGCTTGTTCGGAGCTCCAAATCTGTCCAAAATACACAGAACGCACTGGGTCCAATAACTCGATCGAAACATCATAGTGGCCCAATTTCAACTGACATGGCACGGGCTTCCCTCCCTCAAAAGAAACTTTAAAGCTGAAGTAGTTCATGCAGTTGTTTTGTAATGCGAAAAAGCTAGAGATGAAGAATCCCACTACCACAAGATATATATCTAAACAATGAAGACGAAACAGGCGATCATATCGGTTCAAATATATGTGAGTCACTCTCTAAGTCAGTGATACAACATAGAGTTTGACTGTTTGAGTTTGATGGTACTACTACTAGTCGATCTACTATACTTAGGGTGAGTTTGGCCTAACTTTTTAGCGACTTTTTAACACGATTTTTTTGGTTGCTTTCTCTCAATTTATACAAGATTTGGGTCAAATTCTTATATATATCATATTTTTTGACTCGACGAGAAGAATTGAAAAAGTATAGAAAAAAAATATTAGACTTCAATTGAAAAAATTTCATATAAAACGACGAAAAAAAAATCAAAAAGTCAAATTCTTATAAAGATTAAGAGAGAGCAACCACAAGAACGTGCCAAAAAGCCCCGACAAGTTAGGTCATACTCACCCCTAGAGCAAGTCCAGTGGTTGGTGCCAAAATGGCCAATGTCAAAATTACTTATTGGTTGCCTACAGTGCCATTCGTAAAAAAAAAACCGGCAGGGGTTACTTCAGCGGTTCAACCAATGGCAATGGCAGATGATCATATCGCTGGCCGGCCGATCGATGGAGTTAGTTACTCTGAACCAATTGCAGATCGAAGCCCATATCCAATTATCCAAAGGAATTTATGTGGTAGTTGTTCGCTAGGAGCCTGCCTAGCTAGCTAAAGTTGGCTTAGAGGTGATCCAATGGTTAATTAGTATTTTATCCCTCACTTACAGTTGGTGATCGAGGTGAATCCAAATTGCTAGTCGAGATGACGCTAGCTGAATCCAAATTGTATATTTGATATATGAGAACACAACCGGATATCCAATGGTTTGTCCAAATTCATATTAATTATTGGCTTTGACGATGTAAACGCGGAATCATTCTTGCCACCTCATTACGAAAAACATGATATCTTGTTGTGATCGATTACGGCCATCATTTACAAATTCGTGCCATTAACAATAATTTCGGCGATTGTAATTAAGGGAAAATAAAACCAGCTGCGAGTTTAACTTGTAGAAATCAGGATCGGGATTGAACTGCCATGGACTCCAAGCTTGTTCATTAGCATTCCAGTTACTAAAACATAAAAGGTGCTTTTAGGCAAAGTGCGTACGCAGTTGTAAAGTGACATGGTAATTATTGTTAATTAACAAATTTGACAATGAGTTAGGTAGGAGACATTGGAATTATTTCACTTAAAAGCAGTGCAGCTACCACACCCCACCTTTGTCATTGAAATAACTCCTTCCGGTTTGTTTCTCAACTAACCATATATAAACCCATTGGATAGAGCGATAACGGATCGCAAGGGTTTGCATGAAGGTTAAGGTCAAATACTTAGATGTTTGCTCTTTCTTAGATCTTAGGTTAAAATTCTTATAAGTGCTTCGATTCTTGTGGTGAAGTATACACGTGCTTTGTTCTAGTTGTAAGGTCTGGTGCCAGTGGATGGTATAATTTATCTCACAAGGATTTGTTGAAATGTGCCTCTAACTTGGACCATGAGGTATCCTAGTGACCAAGGCTTGAGATTTAGGAACTTCCTTGTAAGTCTTTTGTGTTTGAAACTTCTTGGGTGCTATAAACTCCTATGGGCCCAATTCATACGGGACTTTGTCTCAACTTTAAATTGAGTCGCGAGATCGAGAGAGAAAGAACCCTCTCAAAGCCCACTTCGGCCACCCCTGAATTTCTTTGGGAAAATGACGGCCAAGGACGTGTTTGATAATTAATACCCTCCAAGGACATTTTCAGCATTAACAAATATTTTTAAGTGTTCTTAGCATGTCCTTGACGGGTATTAATTATCAAAACACGTCCTGGGCCGTCATTTTCCCAATTTCTTTACTAGCTGGCCCAAAAGCACTGAAGTGAATTAATTCTATATCACTGAATCGATTGACTATGATAAAAAAAAATAAAAAAAAGAGACATTAGAGATATAGACCTCTCATCTTGTTCTTACTGTTGCTGCTATATATTCAATTTCTCAATTATTGAGGGATGGAACAAACTAACAAAAGAGAGAGAGAGAGAGAGAGAGAGAGAGAGAGAGATTGTGTTATTGAATTTGAGGGAGTACTAGTAGTATCTTTATGGTTTCCAATAGGGCTGTTACTCGAAACCGGAAAAATCGGATCGGACCGAATTTTTTAAACCAGTTGAATAATTTCGATCCGGTTCCGGTTTATAAAATTTTATAAACCGGAAAAATAATTTCGATCCGGTTTATATGTTTTAAAAACCGGTTGAAACCGGACCGGTTATATATATGTATAAAAACATAGGGGAGGGGTTGAATTATGGGTTTTTGGTTGATATTTTTTGGTGTATATTGGTCTAATAAATATATTTATTATATAAAAATTATTTTTATGGGCTTAATTATGTTTTTATGGGTTTTTAAATGTATTTGGCTCAAAATTGATCCTTTTTGTTGGGCCCAGAAAAAGGGGTTGAATTAAAGATTTTTGGTTGATATTTTATGGGTTGAGTTGTGAATTTTTTGATGTGTTGGGCGAAAAATATGGCTCATGAATGAAAACCGGATAAACCGGATTGAAACCGGTTGAGCCGCTCGAAACCGGACCGGTTTATCTCAACTGGTTCCGGTTTCTAAAAATCTCAAACCGGATAACTAGTTTCGAGCGAAAAATACACCCCAAACCGGTCGAAACCGGACCGGTATCACCCATAGTTTCCAAACTACCAATGAGAGAAAGGAAGAGAGAGAAAGATAGAAATAGAAAATCCCCACAGATGGTTTCCGCACTAGCTAGGCAATTTTCAATGTGAAAAGAACCCAATGAAATGATAAAAGTGTAGAAAAAGGGTGGTTATCAAACCATTGTTTTAGTTGATAAAAAAAACAAAAATTAATCATACACCTTATCTTTTCTTACTTTTGTTGCAAACTATAATTGTCTTTGCTATATAAAGACAGTGACCTGGAAAGAGGACAATTTCGCTCTAGAGGATGCATGCATCATCCTCTTCATTTGTTTTTTTCTTAATTTCCACAAAATGTAATCCAATCCAATCCAATCCAATCTGGCTATTCAAAATTTGGTTTTTTGTTTTTTTGTAATAGATCAGCTAAAAAACACAAAAAAATGCCATCCACAAATCCGCACTCAGAGGTACTTTTAGGTAATGGAGTGCCATTGGTCGATCCTTCCCAAACAAGCCTACAAGAATTGGATCAGTGCGCAGACGTAAGCTCTATGATTCCATTTTCAGACTCATGACGTGTCTTACACTAATTATGTTTTTTTTATTTGGAATTATTGGTGTTCATAGAAAAAAAAAATGGTCGTGGTATGAGAATTTCCCTTTGCTTAATTAACTAGTTTTGAGTACTAGTTCATGAGTTGGTTTAGTACTATTATATTTGAGGTCAGAAATTCAAACTTTGCTCTAGACAACGATTGATTATTTCTCCTTTTTACCAGGCCGGGTTTACAATGCTGCTTATTTCTTCTCGATTATTAGATAATATCTTTATTAATTTAGTTGTCGAGGACATTGCATATATATTATTTTGTCTCTTGGTTGTAATTATTGAAAGATATATACGTAAATGATCTACAGATGCTACTGATGGAGCCAACCATGGGTACGTAGAATCGAGACCACAACGTACTAATGGTGGTATTTTGTGCTTGGTTATCTATCTTCTCTAGAGAATTAGCCTTTTTTTCTAAAAATTTTGAAACTTCATTATTTATTTCCGTTGGTATTTAATATTTCAGTACATTAATGTTTACCATTCCCAGGCATGATGGGCACCAATTACAGCTTTCACATGCATCGCCATTTCTGGTTTTGTTTATCTCTTGGAGACAAGATACCCTCTCTTAATAATTAGGTACTCGATTGGGGGCCCCCCTAGCTAGCTAGTAAAGTTAGGTCCTCTATGGTACATGCATGCATGCATGTGATGTGAGACATGCACTATCATCAAAGATTAAAAAGAAACATAAACATATCCCACTCCTAATTAATGGGGGATTAGCCAGCCACCCCAATTGAAATAAGTTGAGGTGGATCTTGGTAATTTAATTCTGTGTATTTGGTCCTCTAATTATTTCATTCAAATGACTAGTACGTCTCATTGGACGTTTGTAGGTGGAATTGCCTTGTTTAACTATAATCTAGGTAATCAATTGAGTCCCGATAACCGCAAAAGGTTGTGGCAGAAGGCGATTTGGGGGTAGTGCATCCTCCGCAACAGAAGATACCAATATTAAGATCATGCATTTCAACGCAAATTTTACACGCCCATGCCAGGAACCGCATAATGGGATTGGGTAGGAGCTGTGGGGGAGTTGAGGTTCACTCAGGCTAATCAATATTAGCAGAAAAATTTATTTTGTGGGCTCTTCCAGTTTGATTGTTCATGAAAAAATTAAATTGATCGAACATTCATTAGCAAGTAGCAGTTCAAAAAAAGATCATTCATTAGTAAGTACTAGACAATAAGATCGCTATTGTTTCGAAAGAGTGTACTTATATTGTGATGTTAGCAAGGTAATTTTTATAATAAAGCATGAGATAAATGTGAATCTATCATTTGATGCTAAGAATGACTATTTGGGTCTTTCGTATGCATGCCTAATGATTATTTGGGTCTTTCCCCCAAAGAAAAGTTTGTGAGAAGTGACTACTCAAGCAGAGTCCCGACTTAAGGCCGTGCGAGTTACGAGTGGTGAGATTGGTTTCGAACTATAACCAACCAAATAAGCGTTGGTTATCTTTCAAAGCCCATCAAATCTAAGAATTCTTCAACAATACCAATGAAAAAAGTGATTTACACGCTTCTCTTTTTTAAACTACATTCAATTTTTGTGTCTTCTTATATGCAAATTTGTCTTTCATGAGTAGATATATTTTTAACATTTGAAAGTTAATATTGTAAAAGCACATTAAGAGGGATGCAATTATGAAAAAAAGAAGTGCGAAATTTACAAGAAAAATCCGTATCAATTGGGTGTTTGCCATAATTTATTTTAGCAAATTTTTAGATTCTAACTTCTAAAAATCAGTTTTGAGTGTTTGTCAAAAAATTTATAAAATTGATTTTTTAGAATTTACATACTCTGAGAACTTTTGAAAGAAAAGAGATTCTCAAATTTCCCAAGTTGAATTTTAGTCATTTTCGGGATTTGGCAACATAAATTTTTAAAAATAAAATGAAAAATTTATAATCTTATACCTACAACAAACATATTTCTTAGCTTCTATTAAAATTTTAAACTAAAATTTAACATATATATATATCCACAGTTATCGCAAAGACAGCCATGTTCCAAATCACCCGGCACAAATTAAACACCAGTTACAAAGAAGGTTGTGACCTGCGAGGGAGGCAGAGGGTGCAGCCGCTGTTGCTAATGCGGAGTATTTTAATTGGTACTTTTCCTTTATCCGTTTCTCTCTCTTTCTGTAACCAGTAACCTCTCCTCTCTCTTTCTCTCGATCTCGAATTCTCGAATCTCTCCTTTCGCTGCTTCGGGTCCTAAAAAAGCCTGCGTTCAGGACCCATCTCATTAATCACGGATTCGATCCTAGTGACCGAATTTCTTCCTTCTCTCCTTCTTGGTATTTGTATTCCATTCTCTCTCTCTCTCTCTCTCTCTCTCTCTTATATGCTCTCAGTGCTTACTGCTTACATATACAATATTCGCCACCATATATATGCATATATGCCTCTGATCATGTTTTCCTGATTTGTCTATACGTACAGATGCAGCAAAAGTTGAAGCTTAGTGATGGTAATGCGGTGGGCATAGTGGTTATTCATTGACCCACGTCTATGGATTCTCCTCCTTTCGAGGGTAACCTGTGATTATTATTTTTTAATTCTTTTTTACCCAGTTCTTGTTTATCTTTTCTGGGGTTATTAGTGTTACTAATTGATACTCGATAACAACAGCTTGTGTTTTCCTTTTTGATGGGCCAAAAGGTTGAATCTTTTGAAGGTCTTTTGGTTTTGCAACACGAAAATGCTTGAATTGATCTGCATACCAGATCATACTGCATGAATTTTGTGTTAGTTTTTCTGTTTTTGTTTTCATTAATATTTTGATCAGCCTTCTTTCCAGGTAGATGTTAGGTTCTAAGATTGCCCTTCCTATCTGGAAATAGCAATTTGGTAACCTTAACAAAGTGTTTTTTTGGGTTGAAATTTTTTGTCAGAAGTTGTATTTCCATTAATATGATCGTCGAATGCTAGAGATGCCTTTGCTCTTCTTATTAAAGTCATATTTCTTATCTCGGGTGGTGTAAGTTGTTGTGCCATTGGTCCGTTTAATCTTTGTTTTCCTTTCCGAGATTAATGAATTTCTGTTGCTGAGGGAAAAAGAGTCATATTTCTTATCATAATCGGAGACTGTTACTTATTTGAAAAGTAATTTGTTACTAATGGGAAGAAGTACCATTAGATCGGGGGTTTTCTGGGGCTGGTGGTATTATAAAGTCAAACCAAGTACCGTTTCAGGCTTCTTTAATAGTATGTTGCAAACTATTGAGATAGTGACTTCCTTGGCCTAAATTTTAGGGGACTGCCCTGAAATGAACTGACTCTATTCGATGCTGTTGGAATCTCTTTGTCATCCCATGTCAATCATTAATCTATTTTTTTTTTTGTTTATGGGTGCCAGAGAAGTGGAAAAAGAAAGATACAAGTATACAACTGTATAATAACTCACACAGTTGTACTCCAATGGAAAATAATCAGTTTATAAAATGTTGCTTGCTTTAAATTCCTTTTTCTGGTACATACTTTTCGGAATGATTGAGACGAGTGCCTTTGTTTTATAGGGAAAGAGATGTAGGTGTGTTCCCAAGGAGTAATTTCTCACACTACATGAAAATTCTTTCCTCTTCCTTTCAGTGTTCTTATTCTCTTTGTTTTTCTATTATAATTTCTCCTCGTATGTGGGTAAGTCTTGTGAAGTTTGTGTTGATCTTCTGTACTCATCGTTTAGAGCTACGACTCTAATGTGGTGATACCATACTGTTTGGCCCCAGGAGTTGTACTTGATCCATCAAAGTGCAGTATGTTGAGTATGGAGGAAAAGAGAGAACTTGTTTATGAACCGTCCAAGTGGTCGCACGGAGCCCCTGAAATGCTACAATCCTGGAGCAGACAAGAGATTTTGCAGATACTGTGTGCAGAAATGGGAAAAGAAAGGAAATATACTGGCTTGACAAAGTTGAAAATCATCGAACACCTATTGAGAGTCATAGCTGAGAAGAAATCACAGGGGAATGACACAGCCGAAAACCCCGATCCACAGTGTTCACCTTCAGTTGAGCAAAGAGCTTCCAAACGGCAGAGAAAAACTGATCAACCTAGTCGCCTTGCTGTTGCTGTGAACAGTATAGTTGTGGACAGCAGTGAAAGTGATATGATAAATACTATATACTGCAAAAACTCAGCTTGCAAAGCTAAATTAAGTCAAAAGGATGTATTTTGCAAGAGGTGCTCGTGTTGTATTTGTTCTCTGTACGATGACAACAAGGACCCTAGCTTGTGGTTAACTTGCAGCTCGGAGCCTCCCTATCCAGGTGATGCTTGCGGCATGTCATGTCATTTGGAATGTGCTTTAAGGCATAACAAATCTGGCATTGCAAAAGATGGGATGGACGGAAGTTTCTCTTGTGTGGCTTGCGGGAAGCTGAATGATCTGCTTGGGTAAATTCTGACCCCTTCTCGTTCTTTACATTGGTCTTTTTCCAAGTGCTTTCATGGTTGTGCTATATGGTAAAAGTTCTCTGTCTTCTTTCGTGAGATGACTTTCTGCGTTCCCAAGTCCTTGTATCCTTTTCAATGATCGGGTGGGAAAATGAAATTTATTGTTGTATTAAGTCATCTAACCTCAAACACTAAAAGATTTTTGGACTTGTTGTGTGGTGTTGATGTGTCTTCCTTGAAGGCTAACATGAAAGGGGATTAGTTTACTCTGTTTATATCGTAATCAGAACATGTCTATTGCATCTTAGTGTTTCTTGAAACAGAAACTTCATCATAGTTTTTATGTCATCATTCTACCCAACACAAGGTTGTATTACGTTCTTCTCGAGGCTTCCATCACTAACACAGATTGAATGGTGCGATTATGTACCCCTTAATCTGAGTTTGGGATGGCAGGGTTCAAATGGCTAGGGTGTTTCAGATGTTTGATTTAGATGCCAAGGAGGAGTTGAAGTTGAGACCTACCTATAACGTGCATCGTGCAATAATCTCCGGATGGCCCTAGAAGAGCTGTAGCCTGTAGGGTTCTCAGCTACTGTGATTTGGTGATCAAACCAACCTTCGTTGAAGATGTGCTGTATTTTCTGAATCAAAGAGAATGTACATATCCGTTTAGATTAGGAGTTTTCTCTTTGTCCTCCATTAGGTTACAATTAGGCAGCTCATATTACAAGTTTAACAACTAGGTAGTTCACAACCAATTGATAAGTATGTCATCAGGGAGAGAAATTCTTATCTAACAGTTGAGATAAATCTGTCTCAAGTTGAAGTGAATTTCATGTTTCGAAAAATTGGGGGACTGGGGGGGGGGGGGGTGTTGTGTGTGTGTGTCCGTGTAGAACAAACAAGGGAAACTGGAATTTATCTCATTGCATTACTGTGTTCAAAATTCTGCAGATGCTGGAGAAAACAACTTATCACGGCGAAGGAAACCAGGCGGGTGGATATATTGTGCTACCGTGTCTCCTTGAGCCAGAAGCTTCTTGTTGGTACCAAATATTACCAAAACCTTTATGAACTTGTTGATGGGGCAGTGAAGAAGCTTGAAGAAGACGTGGGTCCTTTAACTGGTTTACCTGTGAAGAATGCAAGGGGTATCGTCAACAGGCTTTCTTCGGGTCCAGACGTTCAAAGACTCTGTGCCTTGGCAGTAGAGTCTCTGGATTCAATGCTTTCGAAAGCTCTTCGCTATGTGTCATCCAATTATCAGAATCAAGGTCAGCTTTATCGTTGCAATTTTTAATGGTTTTTTTTTAATAGCGAAGAGCTGATACTGTGTTACAAGAAAATGGACAAACTTGGGCTGCCATAATTTTCAAGGTTTCCTTGAATTCTTTTTATGTTTGTAAAAAAGGTGGAGTTGCGAATTGTCCAGTATCTTGTCATACAGGTCGTCAATTAGACTTCTTGCTCCTGGAATATTTGCCAGTCTGGCCAGTCATGGTAGTACTAGTACCTAGTCTTTTTCTTTGTTTTGTATTCACCAGTTAGAGACCTCTATCTCTTTTTTCTCTTTTGTGGTGAACTAGTATGACAAAATTCAAAGCAAATAGAACCTATGAACTGTTAATAAGAATGTAATATTTGCAGAATCCACTTTGATAGCTTCAAATATAATCCAGTTCGGAGAGGTGTGCACTTCATCTGTTACCTTGATATTGGGTTCTAAAGCTCCTGCGCTGGGAAATGTTGGGGGTTATACCTTGTGGCATCGTAAAGTTGAAGATGGGGACTACCTAGAAGAACCTACTTGTACATTGTTCACACCGAATATGAGGTTTTTGCTGTCTGGTCTGAGTCCAGCAACCGAATATGTTGTCAAGGTTGTTTGCTTTAATAGCACTAAAGAGTTGGGTAAGTGTGAAGTTCCATTCCGAACGGGTACTGAAGATGATGTCGCCACTCCAAATAACATCGAAGTTGTAGGAAGTGAAAGCCCAGCAACCAACTGCAGTAGTTTATCTAATCCATCTTCTGTGGAAGATGAAAATACTACTGTCGTTCTCTGTAGCAATGAAACTCAGAAGAGAGAGGACACTAGTTTTACTTATTGCAAGGACAAGAACACTGAGAAAACTGCTTCTGCAAATCTGTCGAATGATATAAATTTGGGAGATCCTGCATCTTCATTGGATGAGGAAGGAGCAAAAGGGAGAATTAATTCTGTCCCAAGTTCTATTGAATTAAATCTTGAGAATAAGGGTTCACAAGAAGAACAGGGGACGAGCGCAGACAGTGGATCACATACCCATATTCAGACAGGTATGGAATGTGTTGTGCCATTGGTGGGTAGCTCAGAAGCCGATTTGCCCATTACTCCTTGCAAGTTGGAAAATAACAAAGACGTGGCAAGAAACGGGAGGTTGAAGCCCAGCAACAAGGTTAGCGATAACGTGTCCGGGAGGGAAGAGGAGCATTCTGGTAACAGTAATAGGGATTTCGAGTATTATGTGAAAGTGATCAGGTGGTTGGAATGCGAGGGTCATATTGAGACGGCATTTAGGCAGAAATTTCTGACCTGGTATAGCTTGAGAGCAACACCACAAGAAATGAGGGTAGTGAAGGTGTTTGTGGATACTCTTATTGATGATCCAGTGTCTCTAGCAGGGCAGCTTGTCGACTCTTTTTCTGAAACAATTTCGAGCAAGAGATCTTCTGATGTGCCATCTGGGTTTTGCCCGAAACTTTGGCATTAACAAAGCTTCAGGCAAAAAAGCATCAGAAAATGTCCCAACACTGATCCGAACCCGACTTGGGTTGTGGAGCGGTATTTCGTTGGACCGTTGAGAAAATGTCTCAACATTCTTCATTTATAGATTTTAGGCTATTGTTTCCATTGAATTTGATTTCTAGCATCTGCTATTGTCGTGACGTAAAAAACATCAGAAGTCATTTTCTTCTGTAGCGCAACCATCATTGATAAGTAATGCTTTATTTGGGTAGGCCTATAATAACTACACTCTGTGAATTTCAAGTTCATGTATTGTGGAAATGTGTAGTACGAAATGTGTACATAGTGTGGCAGTGATTGTTTAGTGGAGTTGAATCAGCTATTAGTCAGGCAAAGTGGTGAAGAGTTGTGTGGTTTATGTATCTCGCTTTGTTTTGAAGCTTTTGGGGTCTTTCCAAATGAATTCTTCTAGGGCCACGAACAAAGACACAAGAACACTTGGCAACACTAGTGTGTGTGGGGTTGTGGAGTTCGAATTTTTGCTTTCCAAATTTCGCCTCTTTTTTTTTTTTTTTTTTGCATTTTTTGTGCATACCGATACTCTGGACTATCAATGAAGGAACTATAGTAATGTGCACAAAAATTGAATTGAGTCTCTTGCCTGCCCTCTCTGATGTCATTTGGCTTTGATTTGGGGACATGGTTTCGCAGCAAAACAGGTATCGGGGGCTACTATTTCAATGGTTTTCTGAGAATAGCTACTTTGTGCATATTGCCAAATGTTAAGTCTGTCTCCAATTTTTTTCCGCCCATACCTCCAATGATTGAGGACTATATGAGTTCTGTTGTTATCGTCGTCTCATGAATGTTGAATACTTTCAACCATAAAAAGACAAAAAAATATTTGGAATACAAAGTTTGACAGAAGGCTCTAGCCAACGCAACCTCGTTGAATCTTCATCAATCTGAGATTCTTTGTTCCCCCTATCTTTCAAATCGCCATAAATTAAGGAACATCGTTCAATTCAAGTTTCAAATTTCTTGTCAAAATTATATGGGGGCGACTATTCGCAACTCCGTATTTTTTCCTTAGCCCATTAAAAATCTTTAATTATACTCGACAGTTAGTTACCGAAATTGAGATACATTTTCAGCATATAATTACCGAAATATAATATTTTTTTCAACAGCTATTTACCGAAAATGTATGTTTGGCAGTTGTTTACCGAAGGTTGAACATATTTTCGACATGTAGTTACCGAAATATAATCTTGTTTTCAACAGCTATTTACCGAAATGTTATGTATGATTTTCAACAACTATTTACCGAAATATAATAGGCTAAGAGAGAAAATACGGGATTGCGAATAGTCGCTCCCAATCATATAGTAATTATGTCAGTCCAATATTTTTAGAAAAATTTCAAAATGGAACCTGAACTTTGCACCAAATGTCACAGAGACACCTGAACTTAAATTTATTTCAATTAAACACTTGTACTAACAAAATTCCCAAATTTAGACCCCTGCTGCTATATTTCGTCCACTCTGACCCAAAAATTGCTGATATGGCATCTCAACCCTTCTAAGTTGCCCCATTGCACATGTTTCCAATAGGGGACGATGCACCCAAGAGAAATCCATCACGTTACCCATTACTTCATATTTTCCTTGTGGTCCCGAGCAGAAAGAAGAAAAAGTTAAGGTTTCCTCCGAGTCTTCATGGTATAACTCTTGGGGTGGGTTTACATTGAAAAGTTAAGTAACTTATTTTTTCGTCTGTATTTAAAAAATGACCTTAACCTAATTTAGGTTAAAACTCATAAATTATGTTAAGGTCATTTTTTCTTCAAAACGTGAGGTAAAGTGAGGGGTTTGGCTTGGGTGCATCGTTCCCTATTGGAAACATGTGCAATGGGGCCACTTAAACGGATAAGAGATGCCGCGTCAGTAATTTTTTGGACGGAGTATAACGGCGGGGATTTAAATTTGAGAATTTTGTTAGTAGGTGTTTAATTGAAATAAACTTAAATTCAGGTGTCTCTGTGACATTTGGTGCAAAGTTTATGTGTGATTTTGAAATTTCCCCTTTTTTTTTTATCACACCCGCTTGTCATAGTTCGACTAGATTCTCTAGACAAAGCCAGGATTTGTTTGGAACTTAAAAAAATGAAGGAAAAAGTGGAGAAATTAGTAATTTTTTCCTCTCCCCTTGTTTGATTGGTGAGGAAACAAGAAAATATTGAAACATAGTAGTAGTAATTTCTTCCACATTTTCCTCAAAGTTTCGTTCTCATTTCTCAATCACCTTTCTCTTCCTTTCCTTTCCCCAAGTTTCAAACAGTCTAGGGAATCTGTTCTCACTTTGAGTCATCCTTTTTTCCTTTTCCGAATCACCGGAGGTAAAAAGTAAAAGAAAAATGGACTCTTAAGTTGGCCGGAAATCTAAATTCTGGACCTTTTCGAAAAGTACTTGAAAATCGTAGTTCTCCTACCCGCCATCTATAACAGTTTTAACGGCTTTAATTCAAGTTCCTCAGCGCATGAGTAGCGGAAAAAGTCTCTTGAAACCGATCTCGTATCTCTCTTACCTTTCTCTCTCACAGAGATGCTCCACCATGGACCAACTCAAACAAATCCACTCCCACCTAATCACCACCGGCCTCGCCCGTTTCACCTACACCACCAGCAAAATCTTAGCTTTCTGTGCACTATCCCAAACTGGTGACTTGAACTATGCACACACAGTTTTTAACCAGATTTTACTACCCACTACCTTTGATTTCAATGTCATGATAATGGGTTATTCCGATAGCTCGGAACCCGAAAAGGGTCTCGCAGTTTATTCGAGTATGCAAAGAAAAGGGTTCGAGCCAAATGAGCGTACTTTCCCTGCTTTAACCAGAGCATGCTCTTGTGCTTATGAATTATATCAAGTTCATGGTCAGACAATGAAGCTGGGCTATTGTTCTGATGTTTATGTGATTAGTTCTCTTATACACGTGTACTCAAAATTTGGAGCGACGAATGTGGCTTGTCAAGTGTTTGAAGAAAGTTCTAGCAGAAATGTGGTTTGTTGGACTAGTCTTGTAAGTGGGTATTGTAGTAATGGGCTGGTTGAAAAGGCTCGTGAAGTGTTTGATTCAATGCCCCAGAGAAATGATGTTTCTTGCAGTGCCATGGTTTATGGGTATGTGAGGAATGAGGATTTCAACGAAGCGATTAAGTTGTTTTGCGAGTTGAAGAGTTGGGGTTATGTGAGGCCTAATCGGTCTCTTTTGGTGTGCGTTCTCTGTGCTTGCGCAGCTGTGGGTGCGTTTGAGGAAGGCAAATGGGTTCACTCTTACATAAACGAGCATTTCTCAGAGCATGAGGCTGAGTTGGGTACTGCGCTTATAGATTTTTACGCAAAATGTGGACAAGTAAAAGCTGCAGAAAATATATTTCGTACGATGCCATGCAAAGACGTAACAACTTGGAGTGCTATGATCATGGGATTAGCCATCAATGGGGATAATGAGAGGGGGCTTCAGCTTTTTGCAGAGATGGAACAAAGGGGGCCAAAACCCAATGCCATAACCTTTGTCGGAGTTCTTTCTGCTTGCAACCACAGAACTCTTGCAAATGAAGCCTGGAGATTATTTGGGTGCATGGGTAAAATTTATGGTATCTCACCGGTGATTGAGCACTACGGTTGCATGGTTGATCTCTTAGCCAGGGCAGGACGAATCAAAGAGGCAGAGATTTTGATAAAGAGCATGTCAATGGAACCGGATGGAGCTATATGGGGGTCTTTGCTTAATGGGTGTCTGATTCATGGCCATGTTGAGTTGGGGGAGAGAGCAGGGAAACAGTTGATCCAATTAGAACCTCAACATAGTGGTAGGTATGTTCTTTTGGCAAATATGTATGCTGCGATGGGCATCTGGGAGGTTGTATTAAGGCTACGGAATATAATGAAAGAGAGGAAAGTAGATACAGTTGCAGCTTGGAGTTTCGTTGAGATTGATGGGGGTGTCCATAAATTTGTTGTGGATGATAAGTCTCATTCGCAATCAAGTGATATCTACAGTCTTTTGAATCAGCTTAATAAAGAACTAGTGTGGAGATGCTTTTCGAAGAGAGTAGGACGGAGTGACCGGAGCATGGCATCCCTTTTTGACCAAAAGAGCCCCTGCCCACAATGGAGCCAGACAAGAGGAACTTACATGGACCTGACAATATGAGAGTACCCCAAACGCGGATCCGCTGGAACTCTATCAATATGGGCTTGAGTCAGGGATCAGAGAAGGCAAATATGATCTTCTAATCGTACTCGGCCTTTCCCAGCTTAATATCAGCTTTCCAATCAGTAACTTTTACTCAACAATTTCAATATTGGCATCTGTTCCATGACCACATCTAGCCGATGGTGAAGGGTTAATCTTTCAGAAACTAAATAGAAGCCAAAGGAACTGAAAGAGTCGTATATCCCTATAGGTTCCAACCGTTGCTCTGATGTCACAGACCTACTCAGTGGCACTGTCTTGCCAGGTCCCAAATCATTATCTGCGAGCTCAGTTTACAGGGTGGTGCCAAAAGAAACCAGAACGCAGGTTCATTTTCTCTATTTTGATATTGTTTACTTCTTCGAAGGTTGTGTTTGTCTAGAGGGAAAACAGCCAAATGCCGGGCTACCTATGATGTGAGTTACTGGACAATGTAGAAGCTGTGCCGATGTTTATTTGTAATGCCAGTTACCCTTCACAAGTTCTGAATCAAATCCAAGAGTGCAAAGAAGGCCTACCCGATTGCTTTTTATGTCCTCTTAAAAGTTAAAGGCCCATATTGCAACATATTCTAGAAACCATGTCCAAATCGAAATGAACCCTTTCAATTCTGTATTGGTGACAACATTGACCCTATTTGACCCAAACCAAATAAGATCCAACAAATAGAGAATTGGAATGTTATTGATCGATTTAATACAGAAGTAATTAACTACTGTGCTCTTATCGAAGCTCTGGCAGTTGCAGCTGCGCATGAATAAATATATCATCTCTCACTCCAACCCCCCAAATGGTACCACTGGAAAAGAGAATTTTGGGGACCAGTAATCCCACGGCTTTAAGATATGTCTCTGTTTACTTAACCGAGACATCTGTCCACATGTACTGTTGCAAAGGAAACATTTGGGAGAAAATAATCACTCAAAAGCAGAGCGTGACCACTACACCCACCCACTCTCACTGTGCATCTTTAATGGGTTTCAATTTTTCTTTTCACAATTTTGGCAGATTTGTTATGCCTTTATTGATTCCACAAAATTCTACTCCAATGCTTCTGCCATTTACCTCTCAAAAGCTGTGCATTTGATTTGAATATGGTTATGTTAGCAGAGGTGTTCTGGTTACTCGTTGGTCCAGTTGTATTGGCAGGAATCACTATGCCACCTGTCTTTTTTATCCTAGGCGTACTGTTTAGCTAAGAAAACGCTAGGTCATAGATTAGAGCAGACTGATACATCATGATAAGTCTCCTCAACCGGATCAACAAAAGGCGAGATCAGCTCACTTCTCCATTGACTGCACCCTCAGCCGGAGCTGGTGAATTCAATGACTATCCGAATGATGAAGAATAGCCTCAAAGATTACTTCAAGACTGGTTCTGAATGCCGCGTAACCTGAGTTTAGATAGTGAGATGGAGAGCTAAGAAAATAGTCTGTTTAAAATGGTATGCTCTTCTAGGGATAGAGCACTCTGAAAGAATCCCTTCTTCTCCCCTGCCTGGGCCTCTCTCTAGTACCTATATCGCTATAATATCTATTCCTATCCAAACAAGTAAAACTAAACATAGAGGCAAATAATGTTCACTCACTCACTTTAATTTCAATTTTCTTTTGATCCGCACTCATTTTAATTTAGAAACGGTTATTTCTTATGATGGCACAATCATCCACTCGTCGTGAAGCCTGAAGCCTGATTCAGTTGTGGTTTGCCACTTTACTGACTATATTACGGTAATTGGTGTTATATATGTCCTAAATTATAAATTCACTATAACTGCACAAGTCTTTGTGGCACGTTGCAGTGGTGTTTGTATGTTATGTATTTTAGTCTGCAAACGGAAATCATCGTGTGCATGCAAAAAGATCTCTCAAACAAAATATATGCCTCTCTATCAAACAAACACTAGTATAAATGATTTACTACTTGCAATGAAATCAGTCTGTAAACTATTCTCTTTTTTGCTAGGTGGTTGGAAAATATCCCCTTTCTGGAGGAGTGGGTTTACTTGCAAGCCTTATAAATACGGGTAACAGTGTTTTTGGTTACCAATCACTGTCTAATAGTAGTATTTCGTACGTTCTTCTATTACTAATCACGCCACGTTATGTACATTGTTCCTACTGGTAAAAACCTCGAAAGTGCTCCAGCCATTGCAATATTATATCCTATAGAGACGAAAATGGGAAGACTGTGCAATCAGCAGGATTAGACCAAGTAAATGAGGTTCGCTTGTCTGCTGAATAGTCATGGACTCATGATAGTAATACAAAGAATGTAGAATTTCTTCTGCAATGTTGTAAGGACCCGGCTGATTTGTATTTGGACTGCAGATATACCTTCGTAGGTTTGAGGTTTTCAACAAATCTGAGATTACATGGACCGCTCTCTGTGGTCCAAACCCAGACCTCAGAGAAGTCGGATTCTTGTTTTAATTTCTCAATTTTATGGTTACTAACAGTGGGGTAGGAAGCAAAAACAATTAGAAGTAAAAAATTGCGGTTTTATACCATTTTTCATTCTAGTACTTTATGCACATGAAAAGCTGAATTTTCGAAGGTAGATTTGGGAAAACAGATTTCATGTTTAGTAATAGCAAATTCTGAATCTGTATTCTACGAACGAAAATAAAAACAAGAGATAATAGTTGTTACTCGCCCATTTTCCGCCAAAATAAACGCAGCACAGAATTTGTGTTTGTCAGAAGACTTACAACCTTACCAAAGGACGCACTCTTCGAATTCGAATCCATGATCTTAAAGATTCTGGCTTTCGTGTTACCCTGGCTCTTCGAAGTTCTTTCATAACCTATGTTTTGTTGAAGTGATATCTGCATTTCTTGGTCGGTCGCGTAAAGCCCGCGGTAGCAACAGAACCGGGGGAAAGTATACAGAAAAGACAATCTGGACAACAGTATTCTAATTTGCAAATCGTTTTGTGCTTGGTGCATCCATGCTGCGGCTGCACTAGTCATTATTTTTTACTAAACAAACACTCTCTGTTTTTAACTTCTAGAAATAAAGACCCGCTTTTCCTTTTCCTTTTCCCCATTTTCATTTTTATATGCAGCTTTGGGCCCCTCAAAAGGTATTGGATGAGGGGCACGTGGTCCATGCTCTAGGTAAAAACTGAAAACTGAAAAAAGGCAACAGTTACAGTCTCATGGTCATGGATATATAATAATATTAATACTTAAAATAGATATTTTTTGAATTAAGGGTAATATATCGTAAGAGAATGACCTGTTTCGTAAAACAAAAATAAAAACCTTAGGGGAACGGGGCATTTCTCTACTGTTTTCATCAGTATTCTTTTTCAATTCAACTATATGGTGGGTTTGTCCCTCTAATGTGTACGAGTTATCTCACATGATCCTCTAATGCGACGCATCTATGCTTTGTCATCTCACACATCTAAAAATCAATGACTGAAATTGTGCCGTCATTAAAAGTGACCCAAAACGATTAGGCCCGGCCCTAAAATCTTGGAAGTCATAGGTGGGGTGTAAAAATGGGACCTCTCGTTATTTTGTTTATATTTTAGTTGTAATATTTAACCTTGTTGTGAAGTGGTTACCCTTGTAACTCCTTTAGATTTTTTGAGGGTGTTTGGGAGCCTACTTTTTGGCTTTTCATTTTTAGCTTTTTGGCTTTTTGACTTTTTGAATTGTGATCAGAATGTATTTTAAATTTAGTAGAGTGTTTGGATGATATGTACAGAATGTATTTTGCAACCGAAATAGTGTTTGGGAGATATGGGATGAAAATGAATTATGAGTTGGTTTTTTACTATGTTGCCCCTACCCATGTCATAAAACTACTATTAATTAAAAATCACCCCCCTCTCTCTCTCTCTACAAATCGAAGAACCCAGCTTCTCCCCTTTGAAATCTAACTTCAAGAACCAAATGGTTAGGGTTATTTGCCAATACAGAGTCTAGTCCACTAGCACCTGGTATGTTCCTCGCATTTCTTTGAGATCTGACTTCCAGAATCAAATGGTTAGGGAGAACCCATCTTCTATTTTGCCGTAAAATCTCAAACCCATCTTCTATATTTTGATGAACTAAAATCAAATCTCAAACCCATCTCAAACCAACGAATTGAAATCAAATCTCAAACCCATCTCAAACCAACGAATTGAAATCAAATATCAAACCCATCGTCTATTTTACCGTTGAGTTCGATGTTGCCGTCATTGTCATGGAGTTTGATTTTGCCGTCGTTGTGGAGATCGAGTAGTGGAGTTCAATTTTGCAGTAATTGTTGTCGGAGAGTTGGAGTGGGGTTTCTTGACTGGTGAGAGGATAACATTCATGGAAGGGCTTTTGGGGGATTATGGTGAAACTAAGCGGGTATGGTGGTCTTTTCATGTACCTTTTGAACGAAAATGGGAAACCGAAAATGGGAAAAGCTCCTCCAGACCTCTTTTTCGCTTCTCTTCTCCATTCTTCAAATCTCAAAATCTATTCTCATGGAATGAGTTCTCTGTTTTTTAGCCAAACAGCCAAAATGGAAAAAGGGAAAACAGAAAATGCAAAAATGGGCCTCCCAAACACCCCCTTTATGTCGTGAGTTCAAATCTCACCTCTATCAGATTCATAGCATTTTTTTTATAAGTTCAAAATACCTTCGCGTTAACAACGTAATTATGAAGAGTCGAACACGCAACCTATTAGCAGGAAGGCACATTTTTACCGTTGAGATACATTTATCTATACAAAATATCACTGACATATATAAGATTTATACATAAGATTGGGCCCTATTATTGGATAGCATACATAAAAGAGCATACTACAAAATTTCTATCTTATGAATCGTCAACATTTACGACATAAGAAAAATTACAATTTTACAACACTATAGTATAACGAGATTACAATAGTGTTATAAAATTGCAAATCAATGAATCCAAAGTGCAATTTCTGTCAAGTGATTTACCTAATGGGCAGGTTCTTTGGAGTTCCTCACTTGTATTTTAAATGCAAGTCTCTATAGTCATTTGCTGGGACTAAACATACACTTTAGCAATTTATAGTGTGACTAAACCTTAGCTTCGGCCCAACATAAATGCGATAAGTTCCTGAACAAGATTATGCGGTGAGTAGGGCAATACTACTCATCATGTCCATTGCCGGACCCAAAAAAAAAAAAAAAAACAATAAGGCACTAAAACCAATCCGACCCATACACACTGCTGTCATAGCAACCCATTCGAACCACTCGGACCATCTAATATGGTTTGGTTAAGACTCGAACCACTGCAAGTGTCGTCCAACAACTCCACCAATTATTGATGTTGGATAACAAATTGACCAAATCAAGGGACTAGTTTATTTAAACCTCCTATGACAAGAGAAAGAACACAAACACGACACTATTTTAGCCTGCAGCGACTTCTTCCTCGGAAATTATCACGTTCCCATAATATTAAATTAAGCATCTATACCCATTTGATTCTCCATTATGTAGACAAATTCTCATAATCTTTTGATTGAGAGAGAGAGAGAGTCGGAGAGAGAATCTTCTCACACTTGTCCTGTTCTGTGGTTCTCTAGTAGTATTTCGTTGTGTCTATTTCTTTCCTTGCAAACCCTGCATAAAAAAGAGCTCCGTTGAGAAAGTCGGGATTCGAAAGCAAAATGAGATATATGCGTACGGGAAGTTTGAAGAGACTCTTCTCAATCAAGCGTCGAAGCTTTGAAGCAGACGTTGGAAAACAAAAAGGTGATTCCCCTGAAGAAGACAACAATGAAGCCTCAAATGTATTTCCAGGAACAGAGCCTTTTAAGAGACCCACTTGGAAGTGCTTCTCTTTCGAACAAATCTTTGTCGCCACCAATGGGTTTTGCTCAGGTTTCATACAAAACTTTCACTGATTCTCTCTCTCTCTCTCTCTCTCTCTCTCTCTTTCTCTCTCATTAGAGTAGCAAGTTCCAAAAACAGAAAAGGAATGTACTTTTGTTTCGTCTTTTTGTCTGATTTTCGTGTGCCTATGTGTGTGGGTGCCGAAACCACTATTTCCCTTCATCAAAATCAAAGGAACCTGAATTCCTATTTACAGTTTTCAAGTAGTTGTTGTGTCCTGGATTCTGTTTTTTGTTGTCCCAGGTTTCATAGAAAATTTTTAAGTTCCCACAAATTTTGCCCCCTCTATTTCGGGTTTTAAACAAAAGAATGTACACTATCTACAGTAAATACTATAAGTTTTCTGACAATTTTTGGATTTCTTATAACCAATATTTTCCTTTTGGGTATCTAAGAAACTTGATTTTTCTTCTTTCAGATATCTGATTTTGTGTTAATTGCTTGATTATCAGAAAATATGGTTGGGAAAGGAGGGTATGCAGAGGTTTACAGAGGAACGCTAGGAGATGGGGAGGCAATAGCTGTGAAAAGGCTAACAAAAGAATCCACAGATGAGAGGAAGGAAAAGGACTTCCTAACAGAGATTGGAACACTTGCTCATGTTTGCCACCCAAATGTATCATCACTCCTTGGTTGTTGCATCGACAACGGCCTCTATCTCGTCTTCCAGTTCTCCTCCAGAGGCTCTGTTGCTTCTGTTCTCCACGGTATAAAACCGCAACACAAACATGAGAAACGATATACGCCACGGAATTTCGCGCAGAATGATGTGGCCTTTTTTGCCCATCGTTTTGGACAGAATTTATGTGAAAATTATTTTAGGGGGTTTATAAACAATTTGATTTTCGTATTTATGAGTGTCGAATGTTTGTTTGTTTAGATGAGAATTCGCCAGCAATGGATTGGAAAACAAGGTATAAGATTGCAGTAGGAATAGCAAAAGGCCTCCATTATTTGCACGACGGTTGCCCGAGAAGAATAATCCATAGAGACATCAAGGCTTCGAATGTACTGTTGACTTCAGATTATGAGCCACAGGTACAGTAATTTGACTCACTCCATTGCCAAGAAAACAAATCCAAGTTTCAAGATTTGATACTACTACTTTCTGTAACTTGCTTTTGCATTTGAAGAAGTTTTGATGAGTTTTGTGTTTGATTGTGTGTTTTGTTTGAATAAAATGTAGATATCTGATTTTGGGTTGGCAAAATGGCTTCCGTCTCAGTGGACTCATCACTCAATCACTCCAATTGAAGGGACATTTGGGTATTACACAACAAAATTTTCAATATATGGCTTTGGTTTAATTAGACCTATGCCATAAAAGTTTCTGCAATTCTTTAAAAATCTGTTAAAGCTACGTACAATCAGTCCGTAAATTGTTAAAGCTTCAGAGATGTTATACAAATTGCAGGCACTTGGCGCCGGAGTACTTTATGCATGGCGTCGTGGATGAGAAGACCGATGTGTTTGCTTTCGGAGTTTTGTTATTGGAGCTTATCTCTGGCAAGAAACCGGTCGATGCCGCTCACCAAAGCTTGCATAGCTGGGTAAGAAAAGTACAACTACTGTTGTGCCCTAAATGCAATCTGAGAGATGTGCTTTGGGACTGACAATTTTGTCGAACAATCTTAATACAGAAATAAGTTTATGGAAATTGAGTTTAGCGAGTGAGAAATCACCATCTTCACAGGGATAAAATCGCAAAAACAGATCTTTCTTCTAGGGATTGACTACCTAGAGCCGGAGAAAGTGACTAAAATTTGTTTTAGGCTTTGTATTTTACTGTTGTCATTGTCTTCTTTTGATGATTATGCAGCGCTTGTGTGTTATAAATTCTATGCTTATTATTGGAATTTTGATGTTGATAGGCTAAACCTATATTGAACCAAGGGGAGATTGAAAAGTTGGTAGATCCAAGGCTTGGAGGGGCCTATGACGATGCACAGCTTGACCGACTAGCCTTTGCGGCCTCTCTTTGCATTCGCGCATCTTCCACGTGGCGCCCTACCATTAGTCAGGTACCTAATTACTCCTATCCTATGCTGCTTTTCTTCAACCAGTGGAGTACTAATTTAGTTCCCCCTCCCTCAAAAAAATGAGTCATTCTTCGATAATTCAGCTATTTAATGTAAAATTATCATTATATTTCTAAAAGTACCAAATTTCAAGATTACCCTTTATTAAGAATATTGGGAGCCAATCACTTCAAAAGAGAAAGGGCGAAAAAATCATTTTTTATCAAATATTTTACTTCGACTTGTCAAAATAGACATGAATTATGGACATCCAAAAAGAAAATAATTTTTGCACTCTCCTTTTAGCCACGTATGCTCCTCTTCTTTTGGTCTTATTCATGTCAAATTAGAAACGGAATATAACTTTTAAACTCCACTTTTTTTTACTTTTGATTTTTTTATAAATGCACTAAAAAAAACTGTCTTTTAGTGCTTTAAAATACACACAACAAAAACACTAGAAGACAAAAGGATAGAGTGCACTTATAAAAAGATGGGGTGCAAAAATTATATTCCAAAAACTTCCCTTACTTTCTAATTAAAATATAAACACTCATGAAGGATAATTTGTAATTTTACGTGAATAAGAAAAAAAAGAAAGAAGAGGAATGTGTGTGGATAAAAGCAAGTGCGAAAATTATTTTCCCATCCAAAAATGTAATAGTGGGCTAAAATTGTTGGACGGAGGGAGTATTTGACTGACTAATTAATAGCTACCGGGATCAGTTAATTGTCTAGACTGTGGAGAAGAAATAATTTCAATATATTTATTTAAGAGCACATCATAAATATTTTGGTCCCCTCAATTAATTATGTGGTGGAGCGTCGAATCCTTGTTGTTTCTCACCTGTTTCAAGTCATCTTGATAAGGACCGGATTACGGAATATCATATTCCAATCGGGTGGTCATATGATTCCCATCGCCCCATGGAATGCTATATGTGCGTAGTGAGGTGTGTTCATGAATTAATGGAATTAATAGAATTATAACCCCCTTTTAGTAATTAGTTGACCTGCCTCTTCCTGCCGACTGGAAAAATAAATAAAACTATTTCCATTATCTTAAGTTTCGATAATTAGCAAATAGCTTCAGTAGTGACGATAGAATATTCTTGTCATTAGACATATTGTTTTTCATATTTTACTACTCCACTACTACTACTCTCTACTCTCATGCATTATGTCGGTTGAGTATAGTGTCACTCAAGCAACCAGTAATTTTAATGGAGGGATTTGAGAGGTTGGGGCAGAGGCCGGGATAAGGAAAGAAATTTCTTGCGTGGTGATGCTACAAATATAGCTTCGATTCTTCTAATCTCTATAGATCGTTTTCCTCAAATAGAAGAATTAAATCTCCAATCACGCGCTATACCGTTTATCAATGACAAGTGGTATCATAATGCAATATTGTGCGCTGACAAAATTAACTTAGTTTATCTTGTGCATTTATTTGAATACGTGAAAATCATGAAAATATTATAATTGTTTTTTGCACGGGATAATTATTTTTCCGAGTGGGATACCTCCACCCCTGGCTGCATAAAAGACAAAATACACTCTTCCCGAAACCAATGAATCTAGGAGAGGTGGTGAAACTCAGTCTGATTAGTCATATCAGAGCCAAGATGTCAGGGGTTTTTTTGAATTTTGTTTTGCTTTAGGAGTAGTTGAGTTCACAATTTTACTTCACATGACCTAATTAAAAACCGATTCCTGGGTGTAATGTCGACTGGTATAATACAGATAAGTTAATTAAGTCTTGTTCTAAATAATATTAGAGTTCTAGGAGAGATGATAAAACTTGGTCCGAAGACATTAAACTAAGATGTGGTCCTTGGTGCATGGGAGGGGTGAATTTGGGTTTTCCTCTTAGAATTCAATTTCGTAATGGTCATCTGATGTTCGATCCTACCTAACATAAACCTTTTCACTAAACAAATAGACAGCATTCATTATTGCCTTCCGATCCCATGTGGTTGATGATCATCACAAACGTACGTATGAAGAGAAAGGTCAAGTGGGCCGTTCATTAAGCCTTCATATTCTAATAATTGCATTGTGTTTCATATTTTAATGGCTTTTCTTTCTGTTTGTTTTTTTGTCTTGCATATATGTTTGGATACCCACTTTGTGCAAATTAAATCAGATTCTTATTTCCAGTTTTCTTGTCTCTGATGTGCTTTCGATTATAGAATAAACAACTGACTCTGATAGACCTAATTCTTGAAATCATATACAAATCATAAAAATGAAGGCATTGATTCTCCAAATTACTGACAAACATAAAATTACAAAAAAGTGCTTCCAGATCGAGCGCATAAGTTGTACATATTGAACTGCTGGCCTCATTATATTGTTTTCCGAATAAAGGAAAATTAAAGGTGCTACCTATTTGGATTCGCAAGAAGTACATTATCAAATTTGATTTCTTTTTTTCATCCGGAATCCACAAACAGTCCTTCTTGGGATCACTTTGAACTTACCCTATTATGGTAAACTCAGAACGAGGCGTGATACGCGAAAGGAAACATTGCAAAGTGAGTTGAAAACATGACCTCTGATTTATTGCTGGTCTTATAGTATAAGGTGATATATAGTCGAACTCATAGTCTGATTTATCTTAATGGATAAGCTTACCCTGATTGGTCGATAAGTATGATTGTAGTCAGTCGATCTTCGTGTATTAATATTTTATTTTGGGTTTTGACAGGCATTGGAGGTAATGGTAGAAGGGGAAGTGGATAGAGAGAAGTGGAAAATGCCAGAAGAAGAAGAAGAAGAGCAGGAGGAGTTTTGGGGATATGAGGATCTTGAATCTGAATGTGACACTACTTCCCTCTCTGCCTCCCCTCATGACTCCTTAACCTCAACCAGAAGTTCTTAATTTTCTTTCCTTTTTCGACGGTTAAGGGTGTTCAAGCCAGCTTACGCGCATCTCAACCGGAAGTTGTTTACTAGAAGTACTTTAGTATCAAATGCATGCTAGCTGATGGGAATATATCCAGTTTCCATATCCACCTGTAAATATAAACACAACTGCATGGAGGGGACCGGGGAGTTGTATGTACTGTAGCAACTAGCAAGCAACCCCACTCTTTTCTTCGTTATCAGTCTCTCGGTATGAGAAATTTTGTAATTTAATTCTGATTAAATAGCAATGACAAGTCTCCATTTGCTGATCTGGTTCCACTTCATTTAACAAGCCTTTATATATTCCTTGTTTTTCTCATATTCCCAGTGCTGTTTTCATGTCTTTCCAAAACAAAGAAAATCAAACCAAGTCGAGCCTTTAAATCCCAATAATGAGTTCTTTCGAGGGCGTTGTGTTTCGTGAAATTTCAATAATTTCGAAATGGGTTGATAGAGTCCTATGATAGGCATTTGTCACTAGAAATGAATGCAATGAGAGTGATATACAAGTAGTAAAGTACTAGTCACATTATGCCAAAAATTATTATGCTGTCACGCAACAGCACGTGCTTGACACCAGTCAATTAGCCCCATAGGAGCTGTCATGCTGGCTATCAACTTCACCCGAGATCCAAAAATAACTTATCACAATTTTTTTTTGGAAAATGGATTAGTCACACTTGTTATAATATATATACTACTATCAATATTCTTATATATGGCATAGCTAGCAAGCCTATATATGAGGCATAATACTGATAACTGCAGGGATATGAAATACGAACAAGAGGATACATGCATCAATACTCAAAAACTACTTCAAGAAAAAGGATCGATATGGATACAACCAAAACACATGTGTAAAGAACTAGATCTCTTATTTATTTTAATTAGTTACACGTTACACATAAAATCATGAATGGTGACGGAGACATACGTAGCTAGACTTGGGCTTATGGGGGCCATGGCCCCCGCGTTGCTTCGGGGTGTTTTTTTTAAATTTTTTTAAAATATTAATATTAGTTGTTTCTGTTTAATGAGAACACCTAGATATTGTATTTTGGATTGGATGTTATTTAGACATTTAATACTTTTAAGGATGTGTTCATTTTGGGTCTCAAAATCCAATCACTCACTCTGCGTACGGTCTCATATCAGGTTTTCTTCAATAATAATCTCATTTCTCTTTCTATCTCTCTCCACTCATTACCAACAAAATCTCTCTCAAAACCTAAACCAAACAATTTATTAAATTCCCGAACTTTGAAATTTCAAAATTTTGTTGGTCATAATTCGGCCCTTATGTTTACAAAATCATGGTTCCGTCTCTAAATGGTGATGAGCCAATTTAGCAATTAAGAGTAAATGTAGTATATATCCCATTGGTCAGTCTATATATGAGATATAGATATACCCTCTGACTTAATAAGGATCCCTCAACTCGACAAATTATGAACAAGTGAATGTTACTTTCAATGTATTTGAGGAATATTGATATTAGTTACGGAAATGATCGATACATATACGACTCCCTTCAAGACGTAGTTGCCACTTCATCTTATCAAGGAGATAAGAAATTCGACGTTACAAAAAAAAAAAAAAAGAGATAAGAAATTCAACCCCAAAGGATTTGAGAAAATCAATATGGAGTGAGAAAGACAATAAGTATTTGTCCTCCGTAAAGTCACATGTTCAGATCCCAAGAACGCGAAACATTCCATTAATCCTTATGTCCACTAGAGGGTTTGTTGATCGTTAACTTCAAGGTTCCGGAATTAGTCAATGTGCGCGCATGATGATCCGAAAATCCTGTCATAAAAAAATAAGAAATTTCAAAATGTCTCTCATTTGATGAGCTATACAGTTACACGTATAATCTTTATATATTTGCCACTCCATTGCATCAAGGAACTAAGAAATTCAAACCCAAGGGGTTTGGCCAAGTAAAAGAAAAAAGGACAATAAGTGTTGGTCCTCTATGAAGTCAGATGCTTGAATCCACGAAGGCTTCAAACATTTAATCCACTAAAGGGTTTGTCCAATCTTAACTTTAAGCCCCGGAATTAAATGAGGCGAGCACAAAACTGATCTGGACACCCGATCATAAAAAAGAAAAGAATAAGAAATTTCAAATTCTCTCTCGTTTGAGTTGTATAGGTACACGCATACCAATGTATCTAAATAAGTAATGCACCTAATCGAGATTTATGTTTTATATAAAGGGAGTAAAGTGGTACATGTGGCCAAACCGCAGCTGGCATGCACCTCAGGCCCGGGGGGAGGAACATGTGTAATCTTAAAGCAACAACAATTTTAATCCCAGAAATGCTAGGGGCAAAGAAAATTTATCCCGAAAGTACCTCGAAAAGATCAACTAGTAGTTGAGATTCACTTTGATGTGTGTGACATAATCATCAAAGTGATTCTCAACCATTGATTGCTGTTTTCGGAGTAAGTTTTCTTTGTACCTAGCATTCCCCTTTTAATCCACCACAAATTAATCGAATCATGTGAATTTTTGGAAGGCAAAGAGAAACAGTTGAATGATGAACAGGTAGGCTTGTTTTTGTGATATATATAGTATTAGTAAATTGAGTTAGTTGAAATCTCAACCCACTTTTTGATCTATAAACCCACACGCATAGAGAGACAAAAAAGAGGTTTATTTGGAGCCTGAAAGCATCTCAGCTGATCAGGCTTGCCAAATTCTCTGATGTATTTAGCTACAAGGTTGTTCAACTTATGAGTCTCCTTTAAGACAAACATAAGATTATCTTTAATCTCCTATTATTATTATTTGATAAATGCCCATAGTAGTGGTTGTTTAATTAATAAGTCGATCGAGTACTACATGGAATAAGCTAAGGCACGAGTTTACAGGAGAATTAATCGGCACATAAATATATTCTAGCTAGTAACCATTAGAAATCCAAGGTCGGTCTATCATAATTAGTTTAACTACTGCTTAATTCAACAAGGTTCGGGTACTTTAATAATTAGGTGAGTAGAGTAGATAAACCCACCCTTCATTTTTCCTTCTATTATTATTATTATTATTATTATTATTATTATTATTATTATAATCTACCATTAACTGGTACAAATATTTAAATGTCTTTCCAGTGCTGATGAAATGTACAAGTTTCTTCCTCGTTAGTGTCCATAATAGAGTCATTAAGAGTTATTTTTCTCCAGTGGGATCTAATTGTTGATTATTAATACAAACCTCTGCAAGACCAAGTACCTCAAATTATAATGTACTAGTTTATACAAGTTAAATTTCTTTTCATTCCACATTTACAAATTAGTAAAAAGGAGGGGGAGACTAGGATAGGGAAAATCATTTTGTTTGGCTACCTGTTATATAGGTAACATTACTGCCTCAATTTCTTCTAACAATTACATGGATCCTTCACAATTAGTAATGTATATAACGGCTCATGTCAGACACTTGACACTTGGACAAAGGTATGAGTTTTGTGTCGGACATGTTTTGTTGGATATTTCTCAATAGCTTAGAAATCGTACGTTTTTTTTCCCCTCAAATTTCTCACGAGCTACACATGCATAGAACTCAACCCTAAGGGATTTGTCAAGTGGGTATGAAAAAGTCAATCAAGTGTTTGTCCTCCATAACGTTGCATGTTTGAATCCCACGAAGGCGAAATATTCCAAATCTTGAGCTACTGGCCTAGTTAACTTCAATGCCCCGGAATCAGCAAAGTTCTCTTCCATAGCAGCATAGCTAACTCACTGTGATGGATCGATCCCATTTGAAAATGTGGACCCATTGTTTTGGCCAACAGCATAACAAAATGATATTAATGCACCTCATTAAATAGAGCTAAGACACATTTGCACGCACGTTCACAATGTGTAGACTAGGGACGGAACTAGATTTTCGTAAACACAAGAGTCGAATTATGACCAACAAAATTTTGAAATTTCTAAGTTCGGGAATTTAATAAATTGTTTGGTTTAGGTTTTGAGAGAGATTTTTTTGGTAATGAGTGGAGAGAAATAGAAAAAGAAATGAGATAAATATTGAAGAAAAACTTATATGAGACCATACGCAGACTGAGAGATTGGACTTTGAGACCCAAAATAAACACATCCTTAAAGCATTTAATGATGTTCTCATAAACAAAAACAGCTAATATTAATATTTAAAAAAAAAAAAAAAAAACACCCCGAAACCCCATAAGCCCAAGTCTAGCTCCGTCTCTGGTGTAGACCCCTTCGCCATTGTGAATACAAGCACACATGTGTATATATAATATTATACGAGGAAGGTGAGATTGGTCTCCCAGAATTAGTCGAGGTTTGTGTAAACTAACCCGAATTCCTGAGTTATCAAAAAAGTTATTACGGGTGCCTGTAGCATTTTTGCCTCACAAAATCTCTCTCTAGGCAGGTGAAGCCCAACATTTATCAAGATCAAAAACGGTCCAGCCAAACAGACCGAAACCTTCATTCACGGTTGTTTATACGAAACAAAACTTGAGCTAGATATGTAGCAAGTTGTACAGAATCTTGATAATTCTTGAATACTCCTACTAATTTGGGTCAGCTCCATGAATAAGAGAGCTTAATTTCCCTAAACATAGATTTCTAGGTATAATTGGCTTGGTCGAGGGGGGAGTTGGGGTTTTGGGAGTAGGGACATATTCTGTTTGTTGATTCTCAATTATTTTGAACCAAGAAATTGTAAAATAGTGTCCAACTATTAGTTATTTTCAGTTGGTTCTCAACCATGCATATATTCTCTCCTTTAAATATTTTTCTCTGGCTATCTCTATCTTGAGTTCTTGAATTATTTGACAGGTATTGCGGTTTAAGTAAATTTTGAATGCAACACAACGGTACTACTACCTTTGAAATCTCATTCTATATTTTATGTCAGCATCATTTTTCTATTCATTTTTTAGTGTTTGAATTCCTATCAAATAATGAAAGAGATTGCATTCTAAATAACACAGTTTGGAGAAGCCATATATAATTAGGCACCAAACCTCATTCCCAGTTTTTATTACATTTTCCAAAACTATAATTCTGTGACTCGAGCCCGTGCCACAATGCTAAGGATGCGTAACACTTGCTATTGCACACTAGCATCTGCCAATTTCATTTCATTTTTTGGTTTTTTGATCCGCCTGCCAATTTAATTGATCACAAATCTTTTGGCCGCAAGAAGTCCACTGCTTTTTTTAAAAGTAAGCAAATGATTGCATTCAGAAAAGTCATCCAGCACTTGCATAGATTTTCATCCAGAAAAGCAAATGTTGCTTTTATTTAAATGAGCAAATTCTGTGGCTGAAATTATCATGTGGATTCATACTCTGTTCTTGATTTCAAAAAATGTTCGAGTCTATAGAAACCTAAACTTGGAAGGCCAACTTTTCTTTTTCTTCATGTTTTCTCTGCAAAATCAATAGGATGATAACACTACATATTTCATGTGCACACCCAAATCACACATACGAATGAAAGGAAATAGGAGTGAAACAAAGGTGTGCCCACAGAATTATTTTCGTTCCAGGTTCATAGGCTTTTGTACAAAGATTTTTGCATTCTAGCACCAGTTTTCTTGCTCCATCATTCGGAGGTGGTAGGAAAATCTTAGCCTGCATTTGTGGACAATCGATATTTACAAATGGTCGGACGACTGTTCTAACATTGTCTCGTGCCTTGCTGAAGGGTAACTGTAGCAACCACTCTTTTTGCAGGGAACGGAACAGAAAAGTGATTTACATATCAATTACGTAAAAGAAAACAAGCAAAACAACCACCCAACCCAAGTGATGGGCAGTTACACACACACACACAGAGAGAGAGAGAGAGAGAGAGAGAGAGAGCAAAAAGAAGACTCTTCATTAGAAGCATAATGCATGACAGCAACTAGCAACATTTGCGAACCAACTGGGAAATTGTCTGAGATAAAAGCCGGCTATTTAGGCCATCATTCTCAATAGCCCCATACCATATATGCCACGAATGTACATGGCAATGTCTGCAGTGACACTTTCTCCACCGCATGAACTTAGAAAATACTCTGAAACTGTCATCGAAACTAGAAGACTTGACAAATACTCGGCACAGGATGAAAGAAGCCTCCTGCAAATAAAGGAAATTAGTAAAACATAAAACATTGCGGTTATATGTATAACACACCTTCAAACAACAGAACTTCCCTGCTTTAACTTCTTTTATGAGAAAGGAGGTTATAGATAGAAGGCAAATATACAAGCTCCTAAAAGAGTAAAAAGGTAAGCTTCGATTTCCAAGTGTGCCATATTATTTCTCTTCCCCTCCCTCCAAACCTCTTTTTACCAAGTTTAAGTAAAATCGCAATTGCAGCAGTGGGAAGAAGTTATCTCATGTGTTTTGATCATGCATTTTCTAACCATCGTTGAAAGTGCTCGTAGATTCTCAGAAGATGGGTGAACTGAAACGTGGTAATCTATTGAAGAATCCTTGAGCAATTAAAGCAGTACTGCAAGTCTCTTCGAGCAACAAATGGAAAACTTGAGAATGAGAAAACATACCAACAGGAGTTTTACCAACATTAGCGTCTCCTGCAAACATCTCAGCAGCTGTATGCAAGTTCTTTCTTAACAAGTAGTTGTATATGTACATGACAAGCCTGTAAATCCCCAAACAATCAATTAAACCCAAAATAAGAGAAAACATCAATAAAGAAATTGGTTATCCAAACAAAATGACGCTGAAGCATATCTACGTACATCTGCTCTGCATCCCAATCTCCACCAGATGCCATGACTTTAAAAGACGTTCCTTTTTACCAAAAAACAAACAGATCACAAGTGTGTTTTAACGGGGAAAAGTTGAAAGCAAGACAGGATGAAAATTAATCAGCAGAACCAAGTAAAAGGCAAAACCCATTTTGGGATGTGAAATATAGAGGCACATGCATGCCGATCAAAAAAAAAAATTAGAGGGACATACATATATGTAAATATACTTTTGTATGGAAAGAGAGCGAGGTGTCGTAGCAGCCTAGAAGGAAGAAGTGAATGTATGGTATTGATGTAACAATGTTTGAACTAAACAGCGAAGTCATCCGTCTCTCGCTCGCTTAACCATTTTTTACCAAGTTTATAAGAGTAAAATCTCAGGGAAATGATGCAGAAACCCGAAAATTAGCCTTCGGAGAAACCCTAGGAATTGAATCTAACGGAGAATTCAGAGGTCTCCCAGAAGTAGGAGAACCAGAAGATTGATTTGATTCAACCACCATATCACCCAAACAAGTCGAAGTAACCAATTCAGAGACCCCACAATCCAATTCGAACATGCACGTACAAGATCCATTGCAAAATACACAAAAAGAAAGCAGAAGGAGAGCAAATACCAAAGAGAGAGAACAATGATAGCATGTTGTGTGATTTACCTTTGAGTTGCCATTACTGCAGAGTCCTTTATGATTAATCTGGTACTCTTGCATCACCCAATTAGTTCTTTGTCCATGAGGGGCTTGGCCTTCATAAAATTCAAGTATAGCATGCGTGTTACCTAAAATCAAAACCTTAAGAGGTCATCACCAGAAGCCCATGTTCAAAACAATTCAGACTGTTGGAATGAAAAAAATGGTAAAAATATATAGATTAGTCATCTAAAATGGTAAAAAAAAAAAAAACCCGTTACAACTCTTGCATCACCCAATTACCTTTGAGTTGCCATTACTGCGGAGTCCTTTATGATTAATCCGGTACTCTTGCATCACCCAATCAGTTCTTTGTCCATGAGGGGCTTGGCCTTCATAAAATTCAAGTATAGCATGCGTGTTACCTAAAATCAAAACCTTAAGTGGTCATCACCAGAAGCCCATGTTCAAAACAATTCAGACTGTTGGAATGAAAAAAATGGTAAAAAAATATAGATTAGTCATCTAAAATGGTAAAAAAACAAAAAAAAAAAAAACCCGTTACAACTCCCCCCCCCCCCCAGAATCCTAATCCTAGCTCCATTATCTAAGATGACACGATATTAATTAATGCATCTTCAAACCTGTATGGATAAAATAAAACAAGAGATCAAGTATGATGACGTTTGAAGTAAAGAAGGAAATACTAGTTTTTGATGTGATAATTAACCAATTTGGAACAAGCTCTAACACACTTCCGCACGTGGAGAGGTAAACAAAACATTCATAACATAGAGAATCGAAAAAACGTGCACTTAAGGCACAAACAAGGAAGACAATCAATCAGAAAATCTTGTCCAAAAGCCTCTAAAATCACAACTACATCATGTTCAAGCATTCAACACAAAACTAATTGACAATAAGAGGAGAGGCCGGCCATACTCATTTACTAATTCTTTATGGTGATAATTAACAAATGTGACACAAGCTCTAACAGTTTCAATTATATTCAACTATATCATTAAAAATTTGTAATTGTTAACAAAGATCATTGTTTCAAGTAAAGAAAGTAAAAATTTGCAAGTCTTACATTTAGAAACATAGATAACTAGATGTTAAGAAAGTAAAAATTTGCAAGTCTTACATTTAGCAACATAGATAACTAGTCTAGTACTACCTCTGTTCCTCTTTCTTGTCCTTTTTCAAAATACGTGCCTTGTAGTCGGACCAATAAATAATATAACTTTGTGAACTTTCCTTTTCAGATTGTGTCCACAAATCAAAAGATCTCCATTAGTTCTTCTAGCAAACTTCCAAAACTATCGAAAAATGAATAAATAAAAACAGCAAACGATGTTTGAAGTTTTGGGTAAAAGTAAAATATCGAAGGAATGTGAGACAGAGGTAGCATAACATTTAATAACAATATACTATGCTAAGCATGTTAAACCGCAAAATTGTGTCTACAAGTGAATGCAAGCCTATGACTCAAGCATTACTCCAGAGAAGTGCAATGCTTATGGAAGTATCGAAACAGCCACAATATGCAACACATCCAATGGAAAAGAAAATCATCATTTATCGTCAATAAATTTGTGATGTCACGAGACAAAATTCACAGTGAGGGAGCAATACATAGCGCTTTTAGTGGTCGTAACTCTCCCACATTAGTTAATTATAACCTCCAAAACTAGTATATGAGCCTAGACGGTCTCTCCACTCATTGTCTATTGGTTTTGAGTTAAACGCTTTAACAGTAATGATCATAATTGAATCATAAACCAAGAATGAGTCATTCAAAATCTTTACAGTTGTATAACTAGAAGAAAGTCTTCATTAGCCTATGCTGCTATAAAAATAGTTTTTTTACCCTTTCAACAATTCGTCGTCTCAAAAGTTCTCTCTAAGCCTTGATAAAAATAAAAATAAATAGTGTTGGACCTACTGAATTTTAGGCCATCTAGAATCATACATCTCATACATGGATTTTAACCTCAAGATTCCAAAAAGTATTAAATCAAATAACAATTGTTTTTGATTTGCAATTCCGAACATAAATCTTCATTTCTTCAAGAAAGTGTTGAAATCTATGAACCATACATTTTTGCACTTTTTTAAAGCAAAACAACCTATAACGAGTAACCAAATACATAAAACGGATTAGTTATGAATTGCTGATAAGTTGTTGAGAAATAACCTGTAGCAATCCACGCACAACCGCTCTCTTTGAAAAACTTTCTTTAAGGAAGGACATTGTCTTTCGTTGATACCGAGAAAACTGATAAAAATAACATCAAAGCTTTCCCCCATATTGAGTTAAGTTTAGAAGTTACATAAAACCCACCAATAACCATTTCATCTCCCAATAATGTGCTTATGCACAAACAAAATATGTGAGCTTGTACAGTATTTTGAATTTTTGGCGGCAAAAGTTCATAGAGCTGCCTTGAAACCGCATCGTCGGCATTGTTATGGTTATGTTAATTGTTGAGGCTACTTAAAACCTATAATTACCAATATGTAATTCATAGTTGTTACAAACGTACGGTTCACTTTTGATTTGCTGTGTTAGATTTGACTTCTTTTTTGTTGAAACAGGGTTTAAACTATTTTCCTAAGGTCCTTTAGTATTGTTGCATGCCATCTTTGATCTTTGTTTCTCCTTTGGACTCAAAAATATATTTTTCTCTCGTAAAGTATCATAGGTAAAAAGAAAGGGGGGGATATTTTGAGAGTATCGGTAAAGACAAAATGGCATGCCACCACCCTAAAGATTTTCGAAGGGTTTCTTTTGTACTTTCAACTCTTCTCCACGAAAGGACCATAAATAGTATTTCTCATCTCTTACAAGTTACAATAGAAGCATATTATTCCACAAGACAATTAAATCAGTGTTCTAAATGGCGGTCTTAGGCGCTTGGAGGTGCCCTGCCGCCACGCCAATACCCCTTGGCGTTTGATTTGGCGACCAGGGAGGTTTGGCGGCCGCCTAGGCGGCCTTGGCAGGCCTTGGCAACGGCGTCTTTGGAGGCCTTTGGCGGCTTAAAATGTATAATATTAAACTAATGGAGATCAAGTTTTGGAGGGGTATGGAGGAGAAGAGTTAGAGGAAGGAGATGAACTTTGAACTTGGCATTAGGGATCTCCGATCTCATTTATTTCTATTTATTGTCTTATTCAACTTATTTGCTAGTTGCTACTACTTAATTTCATTTGGATTTGTACTTTGAAGTTTGACCATGAAACTTTGCATTATGGTTATTTCTACTTATTGTCTTATTCAACTTATTTGCTAGTTGCTACTACTTAATTTTATTTGGGTTTGTACTTTGAAGTTTGAACTTGCATTATGGATATATGGAATATAGTTTGATTGGATAATGGTTTGTTAAAAAAAAATAAAAAAATCAGACGAATTGGTTGGCACCGCCTAGGAGGCTTGGTGCTTGGAGGTGGGTCTCCGCCCGACTACCGCCGAGCGCCATTTAGAACATTGCAATTAATCCATCATTTAAGACAAGCCTATTATTATCTAGGCATAAATTTTCCTTCGTGGTATGTACTTTTGTCACCCAAATCCATAAATATACTTTTCCACCTATTTCAAAAATCATGACCGAATTGGAGCGATTCACTATTTGATTCACAATTCAAAACAGGTACATTTTGATCCATGATTTGGATCCTAATCAATTCGGGTTGGAATTTGGAAACATGAATGCTTTTACGCCATGGCGCTACTGTTTGTTCAGTTATGTAACACATTTAGGTCATTGTTAGCATCTCATACCATGCCAAATTGAGGTCTCGAAACATATGTATTCAAATAATTTGACGAGGTAAACAGTTTTACAACAATTTGCAGTGGCCAAAGAACCAACTAGTCTTGATAGTTTGTTTAAGCGAGTGATATGGAAGAGGGTAGTATACTTTCCATGAGACCGTATTTATAACTGCAAGTCCAGGCCTTGACTAACCATGTATAGCCACCGACATCGTCCATCTCCACTGCTGATTGTGTCCAATATTGATGAGCGAGAGGACACATAGACATAGTGTCTATCTCCTCAATCAGTAAGCTCTAACATAGGAGAAACCACCATACGCATCACTTTCGGTGTATTGAACCGTCTATGTCAATGTTGGTCGCTCACATCATTGTTGGTATGGAGAAACCATTGAGTGGCCATCTGAAACATCGTGTTGCCCAACGTCTCTCAACAGTTTCAATCGCATTATTCTTCAGACGAGCATCATAAATCAGTTACACCATCATCGTCTAGCCACCTTCATTGTAGCGGCAATCTTCTTTAACGCAATATAACTCGAACAATTTGTTTGCACAATATCCACGTATCAACACCAAAATCTACTCCATCTTCCCCAATATCTGCAATATTCTTGTTCCCAAAAAACTCAACAACATCTTCTTATAGCAACATCGGCAATCTCCTATGTTGATCGGCGTTGTATCATTTAAACTTTCAAACAAATAATCAGGTATCAGATTTCGACTATGACACATATTTCCCATCTGATCTTGCCTATATAAGATAGACAAGCATGACTCTTTGAATGATGACATAGGGAAGATTTGGTCTCCTATCTTTCCATCTGTGGCTTATAAAAGCTATTCATTACCTAATTTGTGAAAAAGCGTGGGCTTTATAGATGTTAACCCCACATTGACAACCATTAAAAGCATTTGCTTGTTTGAGCTTCTAAAAGCTATTATCTTTCATCCGGTCACCTAGCACCCCATCAAGGAGGTATGAGAAAGATATAATTTTAAGCAGGCCTCTTAAGTATTCGTTACCACATTTGGTCTTAAGATATCACCGAGCATTTGTAGGTGTATAAGCATTACTTTTATATACAAAAGGTAGTATTTTAAATACATTCTATCAGACAGAAGGGGAATCAAATTAGCAAGTGTAGGTGAAAGGAAAACCCAGTGCATATCCATATAACAAATGGTAATTGCATGGTTTCCAGCATATTCTTTGCACTCATGGCTCTAATTTAGTAGGAAGATATAGAACTAAACGTAAACAAAAACAAATTAGGATTATTTAATCAACTTTTTTAGGAATACTCTCAAAGAATTGGTCTGACCAGTCATAGAGATCAATGACACCACCGTGTTAGACTATTTGGGAGAAATCAAACAAACAAACAAACAAACAAAAGGAAAAGCATACAACCCAACAATGAGAATAATAATATACTGAATTCCAACACTAACACACATACAAATTGTGTTTATGATCACTCATGCCTAAACACAGAACATAGTGCCTTCAGATAAACACATTCCATGGGAACACCACCTCCGGTTAGTCTTCGAACATATCAATATGCACATTTTGATGATCTTAATGCTCCCAGCTTCATCTATGGGACTGGGTTTGGTATATTGTTGGTGGATTTGGAGAATGAGGAATGACTTTGTCTTCAACGGGAAGAGATGGACGGTGGCAGAGGCAGTTAGTGGGAAAGCGCAAGCGCACTTCCGTGAGTTTTTGGATGCCAATAAAAAGGCCTCAACCGTTGAGTCCAGCAACTCCATTTCAACCACTGAACCTGGACTTGGCCAGAGGTGGGTCTAGTTAAGATAAATGTGGATGTGGTGGTTTCAAAGAGGAACAATATGGTTGGGACTTGTGCTATTGCTCGAGGAGATAATGGTGCGGTGCTGGGCCTAGCAATTAAAATACATAACGGCTTCAACTCGCCCAGGATTGCAGAGGCTCTAGTGATTCGGGAAGGATTACGGTTGGGTATTACTCTAAACTTTCCAAAGGTGATTATTGAATCAGATGCGGAGGCAATTATTAAGAGTTGTTCGGCTACTAAGACTCTGGCTTCAGACATTGCAGTGTTGATTCAGGATTGTTTGGGTTTTAAGGACTCGTTGCTTTCGTGTGATTTTCAGTTTGTTAAACGTGATTGTAATCAGGCTGCACATTTGAGTGCAAAGAAAGCCCTCTCTAGTGGGACGTCCGACTTATGGACTGCTGCTCTGCCCCCATAGGGTTCCGTACTTTCTGATGTTTAGGGCTGTTCACCCTCCAGATGAATAATATCTTTCCACTTTGACAAAAAAAAAAAACTTCTACAATTATGAGAATAAGACGCATGAATAGATTACATGCATTGATATACAGTTCTATGTTATGGATACATAAGCGTAGTAGAGAGTCAAAGAACAATCTGCGAGACAGCAACAATTCGCAGAAAAAAAAATGCAATTACCTGAAATTTTGAAGTCATGGTTCCCTGATGAATCAGATAGGGATGCACTGCTGGTAAACCTGAAATTTGAGCTCAATCAGTAAAAATAAAGTTGGGGTGACTAACTTAAAAAGATAACTATGCATACACACGCAAAGCCATAAGATTTAATGTGCTTTTAAAAAGAAAAGACCAAAAAAGCCAGAGGATTCTATCTTTACATATTCAATGTACTTTTAATAATCTTTTCTGCCGTAGATTTTCCAGTTCTTCTATTCAATATGAACTACAAATGCCCAAAAACCGTGAACAAAAGACTAAAAAGGCTCACTAGACACCAAAAAGATGGGGGGGAATTCTGCCTTTTAGACAACCAAACACAGATTCTGAGATAAACGACAATCGCTTAGGCTCTCCGAAGTTAATTTACTCGTTGGTTTCCCTAGAAGTCAGAGCAGGGCGGACAAAGAGGCCGTTCCACTTTCTAAAAATAAGAAATTTAAGAAAAATAAAGTAATTTTAAGATCAAAAATCGCATGATTATGCAAATAATTTTTCTATCAATATAGATCTTATTTGATAGATCGTACTCTTTTTTTTTTTTATCGGTGCCAAAAAATTAAAAATTATTTTTTATTTTCGTTAAATTTGAGTTTGAAATTCAAAAAGAAGGTTTTGAAAAAGAAAGTTTTGGGAGAAAGAATGGTGCCAAAATCACTAACCTTTGGTAATTCACTGAAACAATGATTCGGAACAAAATGGTTGATCGCTTCCATCTTCCTCTTCTTCTTCTTCATTGTTGTCTGATGGTCTGATGGGCTTGTCTCTCTCTCTCTCTCTCTCTCTCTCTCTATACAATACACAACACATCAAGGAGAGTCATTCCAAGATTTTGTAAAGCTTACGATGGAGCTGTATATATAGATAGAGCATTTATGATAAAGCAGGCTAGGCAAAAGGCTCGGCTTGAAACTTTTAAGGAAAGGAAAGGAAACGGAAAAAAGTAAAGAAAAGACAAGGGAAATAAGACGAAAATGGGAAGAAAAATTTAGTATCCATTAAACTTGAAATTTTTATTTTGAAAAATGATTTTTATGATGACCTTCTAATTTTAACGTGAAACTTTATGAACAAAGTGAAGTGCTATCAGTAGAAAGTGAAGTATAAATATCAATTTCCTTTTTTTTTTTTTCCTCTTTCTCTTTCAACACGAATATCAATTTCCTTTCTTTTTTTTTCTCTCTCTTTCAACCAAACAACATAAGGTAAATTTTTTTAATTTTTCTTTCTTTTTCTTGAGTTCCAAACAAAGCAGGGTTTTTTTTTTTCACTCAAAATTCAATAGATGTCTAGTCTATCCCTGAAGGGATGGGGACGAGGTACCGCTATCAAAAATAATTTTGTTCATCCTCTTTTAAAGAGGGTAAACATTAAAAGAGTGTTATGTTCATTCTCTTTAAAGAGGGTAAACAAAATTATTCTCGCACCGCTAAGCAACATACAGATAAGACAAGCCCAAAAAGCATCAAACACCATACCAAGCACTCTTGGCAAGAATCGAATCCTCATCTTCAATGTGAAAAATGTGAGAAAGTGTCATTGAGCTACAAGGTTGTTCACAATGATGAATTAAAGAAGTTCATTAACTTTTTACCCATTGGTTTCCTTACATTTTAGAATAATTAAGCTAGGATCAAATAAATTAGCAAAATATTACGTATGCTAAATATTTTTCCTAATTTGCTTGGACTTTTAGGATTTCTCTCCAGCTATAAATCAAACAAATTAGGAAATTAATAGTTATCCCCCTTTTCTTTTCTTTTTTATTGAGTTGCACAACCTAAATTCCGTAATTCATTAATGTTAGAGTTGCATATGAGGAAAAATAAAATTAGCATTTCATGGCATTCCATTAGTAACTTTCCCTCTGGGATTGTGGGGAAGTTCATCGTAAAGGTGGAAGAATTGAATGAAACCCATCTTTGGGGGAAAAGTTTCAGATTTTCTTCCTTTTTTGATTGGCAAATAGAGATTTTCTTCCTTACTAGTAACATTCAAATGAAAAGTGCATTAACTATACATACATACTGCGTTCAATATTAGTGAAATCCTCTATACATTGTCTACATTGTTGACTCAATCTAAATGAGATTCAACTACATTAATCAAATTGGAACTAAGATTTGGTAAGGTAATTTAGACTAACATAAAAAACAAGAAGAAAATTAGAGACAGACAGACAAAAAATAAAATACTTCCTATTGCTCCAAAGCCCTAAGTTTACTGGTAAACACGTTTAAGGAAACGGCTTTTCTGCAACAAAATGCGGGATGAAAGATAGCACATACTACCATTTCTATCCTTCTTTTATCCCACAACCACATATGTTACCAAAGATAAGATAGTAGTATTACCTACAATACCTTGGCTGTTTATATTCTGATAAGAGGGGAAATCCACATGAGAACGAGTTTTATGCCACAACATATGTTTCCTACCACCTAAGTCACATAATGCACATGCATGGGCAAGCACAGGGAGCGCAAGTGTGAAATCATCTGTTAAAAATATTTCAAAATACTAAAATTGGCAAGGGCGAGAGAGCATATAACAAAAATTCAGATCAGAAGAGAAGGGTACTAGTGAAAATATTTTAAACTCACCTATAGGCTTGCCATGCTTCTAGTAATTAAACTCACCTATCGCCTCTGCATTTTCTTTGGAGATCGAAAATATTTCAGTGAAATTTTCTATACTCTTTTGGTGCTGGATGAACGGTTATTGTCTTTTCGTTGGTTCGCAAACAAACAAGCTTCGCTATTTTTCCAGTCTTCAGTGAAACAAACATAGCCTTTACTACAAAGAATCTCAAAGAGCCTGAATAAATGATCTATTTTCCAAAGAATTCACTCAGTCGAGCAACAAACATTTACAAGCCCCACTTGGCCAACCTGCCTAAAATCCAATCTCCGTTCAAAATCAAATTGAATAAGTTATATCCAGTTCTCCATACTTTCTGATCACAATCTCCATCACACTCAAGAGCCTTAGGTCGTGATTGGATCATACATTTGTGCAGAAACTTCTATAAGAGAAAGAAAATGCAAGGGATTTCCTTCTACATATCTACTGTTTTCCATACCTTTTTCTTTTCCTTCCACAAGTTCCACTACAAGTCAAAGACCAAATGCAGCCTAAATGATTGAAGAGGAATATGCAACCAAACCCATACGAATCAAGCTACACTGATGCCGGCTGCTTTGACAGTCTACATTAAACTGGAGGAGAGCCGAAGGGGAAAATTTAGAAGGTTTGAACCTCTGGTTGATTGAAACCAACTACAAAATGGAGCTGAAGCTTTCAATGGGATCAGACTCTTCAAGCATAGAGGCTGCCTGAAAGCAGTCAATAGCATCACCTACTCGTCCATCGTCCTTGTGAACCACTCCCAAGTAATACCAAGCCATGCGATTTGTAGGTTCTATTCTCAATGCATCTGAGAGTAAGCTTCTTGCAACCGGCAGCACCTTTGAGCCCATCTTTGACAACACTGCACCAATCAAGATCTTGCAAGGTACATAACCTGGTTCTAGTAGAAGAGCATTGATATAAGCAGCCAAAGCTTCTTGGATTTGTCCCCGTGCTTCGCATATGATACCTTGCAGAATTATGGCACAAAATATCAGAACTTTCACAGTCCCCATTTTTTGTAAGAAAGCCAAGAAATTCATACAATAGATGCTAGAGCATTATTGGTGGTCAAGAGTTGAATCCTTGACCTAGATGAACTTAGCCAAAACCCCAACTCAGCTTGCAAGTTCCACGGTCTCTTTTGATGTCAGAATGGATTTTCTTTATTTGGATAAAAGATTGGTCATGTATTAACCCCTTTGTTTAACTGGACTAATAGTTATGGGATGATTTATACCTCTTTCCCCCAGGTACTCTATATCCTACATTTTGTGGGATGTCATATCCAACTAGTCCTGACAGAAAAGTTCCGAACGAACGAAGGACTTGTGGTCTCTTTGGACTGGTAATCCAATTAGCCAAAATGGAAACATATGAGGCCTATATGAGCATATGCATTCCAATATTTGCTGACTTTTTGAGGAACCAACTAGGTTTAAGATCTATAACCAGTCTAATGACTAAGAGAATATATGTCACACTTGTCATCTGCTAAGAGGCTGCAACTGGATCTACACTATTTTATTTCCACTGTCTCAAGGATACATTATAGCACATTCCAACCTCTTGCAATAAGTTGATATTTTCTATAGTCTAAAACACGTGCAAAAGTAAATCACAAGAACCAGACAAAACATCCAGACAGAAGCCATTAACTGTATATGTGTTTTCGAGAACCAAGAAAAGCAACATGAAATGAATCTTCAAACAATTCATCATTGCACTAGATCGAGTTTCAGGTCTCACCTTCTGTGTGCAGTGTTTCAGCAGAGTACTCAAATAGTGCTCTCGCTTTTTCCAAGCATATCTCTGCATCCCTCCAATGCGAAAGGCTGGAGTATAAGTTTGCAAGACCATGCCAAACTTCAAATTCATTTACTTTATCATCATTAATCTGTCATTAAAAGAGGGTTATTAATCCAAAAGCAATTTAGAATTTTCAAACCTATTGAAAACAAAAACTGATAAAGAAATTTGCAAGTATCCCCAGTCATACATATTGCCATCCAGGTCAATGTACATTTGAAGCAAATTCACGTTCCTAACCTAAAACATAGAAAAACCACATTCTCAATTTATTCTCCAGAAGAAAGCAAATAACAGCAAGTAATTCTGAAGAAATTTCATTAGTACCTGAAAATGTAAGGCTCTATAAGGAAGAGAATGGTGCAGCAACCAATTAGCAACCCTTAAAGATTTGGAAGTCGACACCCTATGGTCCTACTACTAGGGTCCATTGTTCTCTCATTCTTGTGGTCTTTAACTACAGCCTTAGAAGCACTAGACCTGAAGATATTATGGTGTCCGTTTCCTTGCGGGTGTAGCCAAAGGTGTCATCTTGCATACCTTCCTTGTCCCAGCATAGCGGGTTCCACTTCATGAAAGGTGACCTTCTGTTTCTTTTATCAAGGAATATACCCGTGTGTGTGTGTGAAAGATGTAGAACCTTGCTTTTGGATTACACAATGACGAAGCCTTCTTGCAACTCAAAAACATTATTTTAAGGGCTAAAGTCAACGACAATCTATCCATAGTCAAAAAATTAAACTAAATGAACAAATAAACAAAACGTTGTCTTTGAACTTATGTCCACTTTCGGTCTCCAAACATAAACAAAGGTCGAAAGCTAAATCCATGAGTTTAATGAGACATCATTTTAAATTACAAACATCTTCAGAGAGACTTATTTTAGTTGATACATCATGCACAATATACTTGCATCTTCACCAAATATTCTTACGCATAAGACGTACAAGTTCCTTCATATTGGACTCTATATTTATTATCCATCACTAAAAGTAGTATGGTCAGTCTGTTTTCTTATGATGGTATCACATGCTAATGATACTGACATCGTAAAACAACTAGCTCCAGTGAAATAGATAGAAGGTACTCAAGAGAGGTTCAAAACTAAAATTTTCATCTCAAAACATAAGGGAGTAATGGGTCTAACCTGATCCATTCCCCGATAAGGCCCAAATGATTTCCTCTGGGCTTGAACCAATGCAAGGAGGTTACGGTAAGTTTCAATTGCATCCATGGGTGATGACTGTGCGATTTTCAGCTTTGCCTTCATCCTGAGTAGCGGTCCTTGCTCCCATTTTGTTGTCTCATCTAAAGCAGCATCAGCCACCACTTCCGCCTCTGGGAACCGCTGTTGAGCAGACAAAACCAAGGCAAGCAATCTCCAGCCTTTCAGAATTGATCCACCTGTTGCATCAATGAACTGTTTGGCATACCGTAAAGCCAAATTCAAATTCCGATGCTCTGCATACTGAACTCCCAACTCAAAAATTAGGTCCGGGTTGTTACACTCAAGGGCAACCGCTCCATCTAACGATTTTAATGCGTCAGACTGAAGACGAGACCTCTCAAAATCTGAGGAAGAGACTTGTTTGCCCAAACAAAGACCTAACATGCGAAGGCCAACACCTTTTAGATGTTCATTTATTCCCTGTGCATTCACAATTGCCCTCTGTGCATATCCCACACCCTCTGCAGCAAGAAGGGCATCCTCACTGCAGATTTTGGCAGCAAGCAACAGAGATGTAAGATCATCTGGTTTTTCGTGATTGTGCAGAGACTTCCTCAATAGATTCAATGCAACCTTGTTTTGTCCTGCTCCGCTATAGCAAAACGCCATGGTTTTCCATCGTTCAACACGGTGAAACACCCCGGGCATTACCTCTTCAAGTTGTTTTGCTAGAACAGAAGTCTGGCTGCACAAAGATAGAGCAAATGTAAGGTGCTCCATCACTGAAGGGTCCCATTTGATCTTACCGAGGTAAAACTTTCTCATAAGAATCATCAGAAGTAGAATTGACTCCTCCAGATTGTTTCTAGGTACATATGATCCATCAATTTGAACTGCCAAACTAGGTGGGCCAGCCTCCACTCCGCTATACAGCAAAAACACCGCAAATCCCTTCTGAATCCTTGCGCAGCAGTCATTTTCAAGGTTCCACTGACTCAGTAGCGCACGTCTATAAGCAGACATTGCTTCATGGTAGCAACCAGCCTGCTTCCAAAGCTCTGGAAGGAGCTCTACCGCGCGACTAACTGTATCTTGCAACTTATTGTCCACTAGCACATCGGGTATGCCGAGATAGAATATCTTCTCCACCGCATCAAGCACACTTTTACACTCATTAGCAGCATCTGTAAACCCCCACCAAGAGAAATTTTTGTAAGTAACATGTAAACTAATACTCCTGTCCCCTTTTGTTTGTCTAATTTTGGACTTTATAAGTCCCAAATTGTTTGTCCATTTTGAAAAGTCAAAGAACAAAGTCCTTTCAGATTTCCCCCTTTTCCTTCTCTCTAGTATTGAAGTGCCAAATCTAACTTGAATTGAACGTAATTTTTTGGAAGTTCGAGTTTGTAGAATGAAATTATTTATTCCCGTTTTAAGTTGGATTTCAGAAATTTAACATACAAATTGGGACAAGGGAGTAGGAGAGAACCAAAAGGAGAGTCAATATCGAGGATCACATGATTGAAAAGCTCCATACCAGTTACTCTCCCAAGCTTTTGAAGAGACTTGGCTTTCAAATATATAGCCTCAAGCACAAGGCTAGCAGCATGTTGAGAGATAGTATGCATTGATTCAGTCCGTGGACGGCCTTTCTTAGATGGCAGTTTCTCAGCAATGGGTTGAAGTCTCTGTATCGCTGCTTGAAGATCAATACCGTCAAACACGCGAAGAGCACCTTCCAGATTTCCTCTTTGATATTCCAGCCTCCCAAGAAGAGCTCTTGCTTCCTGTACATGTTTTTGAGAAAATAGAACCATAAGCACCACATTTAATACATGCCTTCAAATTTTACAACAGTACATGAAAAGAAAAAATAAATTATAACATCTAGAGAGAGCATTATGCGTAGGACTTCTAGTGAATTTTAATGATATTTAACTGCCTCAGGCACTAGTCTAAATTCACACCTAATTCATCAAAGTGTTCCCACTCTACATTCTACTCTGGAAAAAAAAACTTGCATTTGCCGATAGGAAAACATACAACTAGCCTTTTGGGGACAATGTAAACTATACGTGAACAACATGGTATCTTAATCTTTGTTGTAAAAAATCATATCCTACGTTTTGATATGTTTAAAGGCAAAATTAATACATATCTCTAAATGTATCTTGGGGTTTAAAAAATCTTATCTTCTGAAAAGCACAAGATAGGACACATATCCTAGGATTCAGTACGTTTAGAGTCAAATTGATAGGTATGTCTAAATGTATCTTACACTTAAGTAAAAATTTTGCGATACCCATACGATTCACAATGGGATACGCGAACATGGTGCCATAAATTTTGTTAAAGGACCATGTCATGTGGTTAAAGACGTGAACTTTGTATAAGTTTGTTTTAACTTATGTCATGGATTTTACATTTTAGAGTGGGTACAAATATTTTTTAACTGAGATTATCTCTTGTTAACGTATCTTTCTATACACGATACATATCCCAATCCGATATGTAATATGAGAAAAATGAACCACAATATGTATCCCATTTTCACAACCTTTGCCTTCATGTTGTAAAATCTACTTAGGTAACCAATTCCCATGAAAATAGACCTGATATATGGCAATCTCAACACCAGTTAATTGATCATCCAAATACCAGAATATGAATGGCATGAGCATGTTTCCCAAATTAAGTTTATGTGTTAAACAACTTCAAACCCACCTATGGATAGTCTTCTATAATATCTAGTGTTTGTTTAAGACAAACCACCTAGAATGCCACTTTAGGGATAAAAAAAACCAGAAGTCTATAAAATCAAACGGTTATCAGCAAACTGAACCACGAAATTGAACAATGAAAATGCGTTGGCTTAAAATTTACAATAGGTTTTTACTAATTTTAGGAGTATACAAGTAAATAAAGACAAGACAAGACTTGAACCCCACCGCCCAAGTTACCCTACTTCTCGTGCAAATATCACAAACATGTATAAACACCGAATGTCAAGGACAATGAAGTAGTACTTTTTTGGTGAATAGCTTTTTATAGTTGGGACAAGGGAGAATGTTATCCATCCCTTGACCAAATTTTAGATTGGTTTGAGCTTTCCCATTCAAATAGCAGTGTATAGGGCCTTTTGTTTTTGGTGGCCTTTTTTGAATATGAGCGGCATTCCCTTAATGCCTTCTTTCTAATATAATTATTTATGTATGAGAAAAAAAAGTATGTTACTACATAGCTTTTACGTTTGTTTAACCAACATAGGAAGAGACATTATGCATTAACAACAGACTACAAACTTTGTTTGTTGCGAGACCAAAAAAAACCAACATCTGAAAGTCGAAAAGTCATTATTTGTAAACTGAACCTCAAAATTTAGGGACAAGCCCTCCCGCAATGAAGATTCTGCCTCTTGAATGTTTCCCTCATCGAGCTTTGCTTCAACTTCTGTGGTTTTCATGCAAAGTCCGTTCGCACACACTTCTCGAACGGCCATGCCCACCTCCTCCTCCTTCTCAGATTCACCTCCTACCGGGGATTGGCTTTCCTGCATCTCTTTTTCTCTATTATACACAAAATATCACCATAACAAGCTCATTCCCCAATGCCAAATCATCAATCTATCCGCTCAAATTCCTCAAATTGAAGAGCTACAACAAATTGGCAAAGCATAAAGTAGGTGACAAATTAGGACAACAGATCAGATTCATATTATAGCAAAGTTGCATACCAAAATATTCCTACATACAACAATGTTGATGAGTATATGTACGAATTGACAGAGAGGGAGACCTGGTAACTTGGTTGGTTATGCACTATGCCAATTTTCAACAGGTGGATTTTTACAGAGTTATCAATGTCAAAAGTTTTCTACAGATACTCCTATTCTATCAACTGGCCATCATCTTATAAAACGAGAATGCCGCTTCCAATTCCATTTCCCTAAACATCATCGTCAAATTTCGCTCAAACAACCCTGTAATCCAACACCACATGCAATTTTTTTTTACCCTCGCACCACATGCAATATGTCTATACAGAAAATTGCTTGACAGACCCATCAAAAGGAGATATCAGGTTGATATAAAAATTCAAATTTTATATTCGAATCTCCAAACTTGGAGTTATAAGTTGCAACACTTGGGCGCAGAAAAAATTACACTTGATTTGTCTGCATAGTGTCAATTTACTGTCACCTCTTCGGCTATCAAGTTTTTCAAATAGAGACAGAAGCAAGAACAAAAAGCGAAACCCTAATCCTAGAATCGACGGAGATCAAAGGGGAAAGCTTTTCCAATGTGGCTGAAGTTGATATACAAAATCATATAAATCAGAAACAAAAACTTACGTGATGCTGTAAATCCGGAAGTTGTGATTAGGAAATGAATCAACTCTCTGAGCTAATTATTTGCTTGAAAATCGCTGGGTTTGTGATAATTGGAGAATGTAGATCAGGGAGAGGAGGGATCAGTTTGTGATAATTGGAGAATGTAGATCAGGGAGAGGAGGTGATGATGAGAGAGAGGGAAACGATGAGAAAACCTGTCTGGGTGCCAAATTGCCAATTAACCGATTTACCTACATTAATTACTTGATTAAATCGAGGCCTTTCAAATTTTATTCTCAAACTATGCTAACTCGCGTTTGCTAAATACGGAGTACTGGAGTAATATTATTTTCAAAGTAATCAATTAAATTATTTTTCATCTTCTTTGTCTGTTAACTTTTGTTTTTTTGATTTTTTTCGTTAACCAAACAAAGGAATGTTCTCCACCCAAAAAAACCTGTACACTAGGGTCCGAATGACAAAATAGTTTATTCATCTTTGTTCTATCATCATAAATAGTAGTAGTTTATTTATCATTGTGTATAGGATTCTTCTATTGATAGCCCATTCAAATAAAAAGATAAAAAAACACAAACTCGAATGCACTTGTTACACTTTTCAATATATTTTTCATACACTTTTACAGTATATATTTTTCACACATTTCAATACACTTTTTAAATCTTAACGACAGCCTACTGGGTTATGTATAACATTTTCCTTCAAGGTTAGAGATGGCCATCATCCGATGGATACCCGAAAGTCAAAAGTGACAAAGTTGCCTTGAAGATAAATGATCTCCACACACCCCATTTTTTATGAATGCACTCCATTTTTGTCTTATAATCTAAATTTTATGTGTAGTTTCTTCACTAAAAACCAAAAAAAAAAAATAAGTTGTCTTACAAAAACATGAGATAAAATGATGAAGACCATCCATTTTCACATTTTTGCCAGAGGATTAAAAGCCCTCTTTGAACGATAGATTAATAATGTAAAGAAAAGGAATTGAGCTAATCAATACTTTTTTATTCTTTCCTCAGATTTGTTTCTGAAGTCTCCCACTCTTGAAACCAAAGAGATAAATGTGAATTGTGTTCCACTGCTTTTAACCACGTACAATGTATTGACATCCGCTTCAGCGGCTTCACGGACATGTGCCAAAACCGGATTTCCTATGCATTAGACCCCTCCCATTTGGTAGACACATCTACTCTTTATACCCACCTCACTTAAATCGAACCTAACAATGATTAGTTTCATGGATCTTCAAATCTGCACGAACGAATGACAGAGAAATAGAGCCCTCCGTTCTTTCAAAACCGTTTTAAGCGTCTTTATGGATACCACGAGGCCTTACTAGGTCATCAAAAAATTTACACCATGCCCTGAACTTACACTTTGAAACTCTTATTACATGTAAGTTACTGCACAAACAGTAGTTCGATTCAAGTTAACAGTGCGACTACACAAGTGGAATTAAACCAGCAAGACTGCTCCTAGTTGATGAGTGGAATTACCAAACAAAATTTACAAATCCCATAGCAATACCATACGGAACAGTAATTTCAAAGATTTAGAAACGTATTAATGGGACGGAAGTGCCTTAACTAGTAGCCCCAAGAGATGTCAATCTGACATTATTCTTGAGTGATGAACTGCTAGCCGGGTCTGGCCCACCCAAAAACATGGTATACATCACATTGCCATTAGGACCCATGTTTTCTGTCTCTGTCTTCAGCATTCTTGATATCCACCTGCAGTACAATGTTGGGTCTTGACATTTAGCAATCTCCTTGAGAGCAATCGCTGCGGTCTAGTTACTCTGGAACTCGAAACTAATTAAAATCTCATGAGACAATACTAAAAGAATATAGGGCTACATGAACATGCTTGCAAATTTTCACCAGGCATGGGGAATTTTGCATTGAGCATGCTACATGAACAAAAATGTAACATAACTCTTTTATTTGATCAACCGTAAACAACACTGATCGAACAAATAAATCAGATATTCAATAACTCAAGCATGAACTCGTCAATCACATAAGAGATTCAGATTAAAGGATGAAAAGATTTACCTAAAGTTATTATCTGCATTATGGATTGATGACACAACTGTTACAAAGATATTTAGGGTGCATAACTTGCATTTCAAAACATGCAGAAAATTATTACTAAAATGAGATTACATTATCACAAAAATGAGATTCATCACTCAGGACACGCTTAAGAGAGTTCAAGAAGTGTCATCAAAGTGCCAACCAAGTGTCGGTAAGGTGTCCGATGCTATCAATTCAACCTTAAGTTACAAAACGTTGAAGAAGAGCCATACATGCTTATAAAAGTATTTGAGTGTTGGTGTCTGTAGAAGTTTCTATCTTCTTAGCTTACTTAGGGCCTTTTATACCTGTTACAACAGATTTGTTTGCCACCGATGATGTAGAAGACCGACTCTTTTTTATCGAGATGTTTTCTGCTTTTCATGTAGTTTGCAACTAAATATTATCTACCAGTCACAACAGATTGACCCACAATTTTTGAAGCATCAATCTACAAGTTTGTAACTCAGGTACTTAGATACCAAACTCCAAATAAGGACAAAACAACATATAAACCTCATAAGTACAGTTTCCATCATTTGTCTGATAAACCATTCTAGAGTAGATAATAACCAAGATGACTTCTAACTTCTTTGTTCCCTTTTTTCTCTCTTTCCCTTTTTCCTTTTACGAGAAGTACTGGTGTAAGTTATCTACTGCTGTTTACAAACTCTCTGGAAATACATTGTGATTAAAACCCTTTTTCACACCTTTATCATCTTAACAAAACATTATGAAGAAATCATCACTGCATAGATTTGGTTTCGGGTGCCAACTTCTTTTAGCAACAACTCCAGAAATCGTTCGCGATATCTCACTTATAGCAACTTTCAGCTTCGTCCCAGATTGGGTTGAGTATTGGCACTGCTTTCTGCTTGTATAAAGATAAGAGTTGGTTGGTCAATTTTAGCCTGCATTTTTATTGTTTCTCCAGAATCCATTTTGTACGGAGTAGTACTCCTGCTTTCACAGTGACTTATGCCTTGCTATAGCCTATAGGGTGTAACCAAGCCAACCTTATCCTGTGATGAAAAGAAACAAGAAACTTACATATCAAATAAAAGAACATACGCCACTGTCTATTACCATCTTCTCCAAAACAACCACACAAAAGGAGAGAAAGAACTACTTGGAATTAAGAATGCACTTCACTAGAAGCCCATGTTCAGTAAAATCAAGAGTCCAAGCAAACTTCAATGTGACAAAACCAATGAACCAATATTACACGACACATACGCAGTGATGCCTCTTATAGTCTAACTATATAAAGCACAACAGCAACTAGCAAGTAGCAATCATGTTGAAACTAACCTCGCAAGTGTCTGAGATAAAAACCGGGCACACTAGGCTGCATACTTAAGGTAAGCTGGACACCATCACTTCACAATAGCTCCACCAATGCCAGTAATTACATACAGCAGCAATGATTTCTTTACAGCATGAACTTAGAACATACTCTGAAACTACATTCGAATTTGAAAACAAATAATCAGCGCACCGTGAAAGAAGCCTGCAAAAGATAACAGTATGTGATTTCATTTCCGTTAATACCCCTCTTCAGTCTTCCCAAACCTAAGATCAGACACCATTAGCATATTTTCCACATGCAAAGTTTGTGGGTAAAAGAAATTGAACAAAAATCGCTCTTAACTACTTATCACCTTTTGAAAATCATGCAGCAAGAATTTACCAAAAAAGATTTATAACTATCTTTAAATTGCAAATTTCCACCATGTGTAAATTTTGATTGGACACCATTGGATGCCCTAGTAACTCACAGATGTGGAAACTATGAATATAACTCGAGAACTGTTAACTTCTTTATTATTGATTTATTAGCAGAAAGAAGGTACTCAGCCAGTTGCCACAAGCAAACAAGACAAATAATAAATACATGTTCAACAAGATGATAGCCCAACCTAGGAAATAAAGTAGAATGCACATCACATAAGTCTATAGAAAATCTCAATTATTACCATAGAACCGCTAGAAACCTCCAGGTTAATGTAAAGATCACTATGGACACAATCTGATTTGTTGAAACTCTCCTCCGCTTGCTGCGACCATTGGGAGCAACCATAGAGGTCCTTTCTTCTGCAATCATTACCTAAATCAGTAACAAAATGAGAAAAAAGTGGTGATTACAATAAAAGCCAAGTGCGGCCGATAATTTCAGAGATACGATATGGGGTCAGCTAATTAAATATATGTTCTACAAGATGATAGCCCAACCTAGGACATAAAGCTGAATGCACATCATGTAAGTCTAAAGAAAATCTCAATTATTACCATCGAACTGCTAAAAACCTCCAGGTTAATGTAAACAACACTATTGACACAATTTGATTTGTTGAAACTCTCTTCCGCCTGCTGAGACCATTGGGAGCAACCTAGAGGTCCTTTCTTCTGCAATCATCACCAAAATCAGCAAAAAAACGAGAAAAGAGGTGATTAAAATAAAAGCCAAGTGCGGCCGATAACTTCAGAGATACGATATGGGGTCAGCTAATTAAATACATGTTCTACAAGATGATAGCCCAACCTAGGACATAAAGCACATCACGTAAGTCTATAGAAAATCTCAATTATTACCATAGAACCGTTAGAAACCTCCAGGTTACTGTAAAGATCACTATGGACACAGTCTGATTTGTTGAAACTCTCCTCTGCTTGCTGCAACCATTGGGAGCAACCGTAGAGGTCCTTTCTTCTGCAATCATTACCAAAATCAGCCACAAAACGAGCAAAGAGAGGTGATTAAAATAAAAGCCAAGTGCGGCCAATAACTTCAGAGATACGATATGGGGTCAGCTAATTAAATACATGTTCTACATGATGATAGCCCAACCTAGGACATAAAGCAGAATGCACATCACGTAAGTCTAAAGAAAATCTCAATTATTACCATAGAACCGCTAGAAACCTCCAGGTTAATGTAAAGATCACTATGGACACAGTCTGATTTGATGGAACTCTCCTCCGCTTGTTGCGACCATTGGGAGAAACCCTAGAGGTCCTTTCTTCTGCAATCATTACCCAATCAGTAACAAAACGATAAAAGAGAGGTGATTAAAATAAAAGCCAAGTGCAACCTATAACTTCAGAGAAAAGAGAGGTGATTAAAATAAGAGCCAAGTGCGGCGATTACTTCAGAGATACGATATGGGGTCAGCTAATTAAAATCAATCAATATGATAATGGAAAAGTGAGAATATGGGGCAACTTAGCACCATACAACATGATAGCATGACTAATAGAAAAACGCAATTGCAAACCCTTAAAATTTCTTATCATCATAAGGAACCATGAAACTTTATTGCAATATAAAATCCGTAACACCCAAAACTTGGCAATACTTGGAAACATATTATTACCTGAAGATCGGTGATTGTACCAGTTAATGTTAGTAAATGGGGTGAAAATACCTTAATTAGAAGCTACTAGATATGTGGATTCCAAATTCCCATCACTCCTTGTGGATTCATCTACCTTTTTGTCATTGGTCAAAAGGGCGCTGTTTGATCCTAGAAGCATCTGCCTCACACCTTGGCAGAGCATGTTCAAGGACTTGGTCCAGGTCAAGAGACGCAATACCTCTCCACTCCATTGAAGGTTGGGGAGCCCGTTAATGAATTCCTTATTTGGTTTGATCCACTCAAAAACCTGGTATGTTCTCCTATTGCCTTTACAACCCATGATTTATGTGTCTAGATCTTCTGTTTACTTGATGTCCACCTGACCTCATAGGCTTTAGAAGTCTCTCTTTATTCTACTTTGAAGTCAAAATCCACTAAAATTAATAAAATTCAGCTTGTGCTTGTTGTGTGCATATTTGTTGTAAGGTTTTCAGCAAAAGTGCGTGTTCTGATCCTCCAAACTCTTAAGTCATTAATAAGTTCAGAAGCCAATAAACTAGACATCTTGTCTATATATTTGTAGAGATCCATGACGGACCGGGCTGTTGTTTCATTACTTCTTGTGTATCTCAGGTACCGAGATCTATACATGTATATGATGTGAGAGAGTATTTTATGACAAGGTTTAACATTATTCTGCATTTGTCAATCTCTTTGAATTCTCAAAGCTGGTTTTGTATGTTATCAAAACTGACAATTGGGGACGCAACTAAAACGAATGCAATAGAGTGGTTACTTCTTTCTATAAAAAGAAAAAGAGTGTTAAATTTATGGTTAGTTTAATAATCATTTATGGTTTGTATTTATAGAACTTTATACACGTGCTTCCTCTTTTATGACAAAGGAGGGCGTCAAATATAAGGAAATGATATCACAATCTTCTAAATGAGCAACAAATCAGCTATCTTTCCCTCTGTCCCACCCTCCATCTTGTCCCTATAAAACAATTTTTTTGCCAAGTTCCTTAGAGTCGAATCTCAGTTGGAACAGTGGGCAGAAGTTAGCTATCATGTCGTTTCTAAACCCCTCAAGGACAGTTACAATTTTGAAGTAAGAAGGCATTTCACTAGAAGCCTGCGTTCAGAACCATCAAGAGTCAGAATGACAATCAAACAGTCATCAAAGATCAATAAATGGCATCTGGTTATGCATCTTCAAGCCCCACATAGATAAATCACGACACCAAGTACAACCGTGCTTGAAATAAAATGGGAAGTGTTTGCGATGAAATACCTCATTCTCCCATTCCTCCTGACCCATAGAAAATCGGAAAACCTCATTCTCCCATTCCTCCTGACCCATAGAAAATCTGAAAACCTCATTCTCCCATTCCTCCTGCCAACAGAGTCGTCATCATGCACAATAACTTAGTCAATGCAATGTCCCAGTTCCAGACATTTTTAAGCATCATTGTCTTCAGCGCGAGAACTTTGAACATGCCCTGAACCGTTATTTGATAGCATGACTTGACAAATACTCGGCACACGAAGAAAGAAGCCTGCAACAGAGTAAAAGATTGAGATAACATAAGAAAGATGATGAAAATCTCAAAAAAAAATAAAAAATGAAAGTCCTAAGCAGAGTTTGAAGCCAAAGTAGAAGCTGGCTATATCCCCACTCTCACAAGATCATTAAAGTGAATACCTTCATTGAAAAGAACAAAAAAAGTTCGAGATACATGAATGTATTGTCGAGGCATGAGATTTTGGGTGCTGTGGGTAGTGCTATGCAATCTGCTATAGTTGTGGGTCGAAGGGTTTTGAAGAACACCATGGACACAATAACAAGAAACAGACAGAAACAAGCAGAAGAATAGAAAGAGTTGACTTCTATTGTAGTGTTTTAAAGGCACTAGGCGCACCGAGGTGCCATGGCCCCCCGGAGCCTAGGCGCAAGACGTGAGGCGAGGCGTGTGCCTCATCAAAGTGAAGCGCAAGTTGTGAAAAATAATATTGGAAATCCGATCTTCAAAATGATGAATGTGATGGCGTCGTCTCTTCAAAATTGGAAAGGTAGAAACAATTCAAGTTCTGTTAGGAGAATGCTATCCTAAAGACAGTATTTGCCCCCACTAGATGGTGTGCACCGGGTTACAGCAAATCCGCCTTCAAGATAAAACAAATCCGAACTCTAGGTTTTTTCTGTCTGCGTTTGCACAAATGAAGACGAACAGAATATCCACTAAACAGATGTAAAACAACCAAAACTGATATTCTATTTCTGCAGAATAACTGAACATCAGTATGTCTAAAATTCTAGGAAGAAAGTGCGTAGTGAGACTATAATCCAATACGGAATTTTTGGTGTATAGAATGACTTAATCAATGGCCTATTTATAGGCTTATAAGTAGCCTTGTGTGAAAGATTGTGTCTTTAGTAGACACACATAAGGAATGGTCATGTCTTTTAAAGACACTAATTAGGAAGAATTATGTCTTTTGAAGACAATTAATTAAAAGCAATCATGCCTCTTAGTAGGCGGGTCCTTTCATAAAAACATTTAATTAGAAGGGTCATGCCTCTTGGAGGCAACCCCATGTTTCATATCCCTTCCCAATAAACACATCCCTTCCAAATAAACACATCATAAACTAATGGGCGTTATAGCCATTGCTGCCATTCCCATAAAGTCACAATTAATGTGAAATGGTATTGCAACCTTTCACAAAAAACCTCTCTCAATACCTTTTCAAAAATCCCAAACCAAAATCAAATTTTATTTTGAAAAACTCTAACAAATAATAGGATACAGATATAGGCAAAATTAGCATCACAAATAAATGCTTCTACTATTACAAATACCATACTACTTATTAATTTATCCCTGATTATTTATTTGAGCAATGAAGACAAATAGCATTACAAAGTACTTGGTGAGTGGTGCGGTAAGACTCTGCTTGTCTTGACTGTATAAAAGAAGAAACAAAAATAGAGCGAAGGAAAAAGAAGAAGCAGAGCTGCAGAAGGATAAGACGAGGAAGAACAAGTAACGGTTATAACCACAATGTAACCTTGAAATCAGCTATAAGAGAACTATTACTTCCTCACATCTATCATAACTCATAAGAGATTTGTGGGTGCGCTCTCAAGTTGGGAGCTCGAATGGGTGCTCCGAGTAAGGAGCACGCTCCTATTAATGAAGGAAGAAATTTGGAGATCTCTTTGCAAATATATGCAAGGAAGAAGAGAAAAGACGTAAGAGAGACTTAGGACTCTCGTCTCGTATTAGACTTATAAAAACCACATTGGGCCGTCTTTTCTCACTCATGTTTATATATAATAAATACTTACATACATGCTCCTTTCGGTGCTCCCAACTTACTACCTTTTACATGCCAGCTCCCGTTCCAGCTTCGTGCAACTAAGGTGCTGTCAAAGGCTAGAATTTTGCATCAAGATTTTTTACATTCTAAAACTACTTACTTACAAAATCTCTCCTTAAGCCTCGTAAAAAAGTCAAGAAGTTAGACTGACAATGTTTGAAACACCAATCTACAAGCCACAAGTTAGAGAGTTTAACTTTCAACCATAAGCATGCCAAAAAGGCAAAAAAAAAAGAAAAAAAGAAGTGATGTTTGTTTTTTACTTTTTAGTACTTTTACACTGATATATTATAGATTTGTAATTATTAGCACCGATCTTTGTTATATGATTGATTTGTTCAACAAATGTCAAAATTATAATAGTCTTAAATTTCCCATTTAAAACCAAAACAACACTTTACCTCATGGTAACCAAATATGTAACTTTACATCGAACAAAGTTACAAATTTGAAGTAGACTGACATGTAAATCATCAGTTGTGGAAACAAGATTGTAAAAACTCTATTCATACGGACTTAAAGTTCAAATAAATAGATTCACAAATTAGCCTACGTATAAATAAATACACTAATAAATAATAATTACATTTATTGAACTACATCTCGCTAGGGAGTGAAGGTAATACACCGCATATATGTGGGGTCTTGTCCTCAAAAAAACAAAGTGTGTGGTTGCCACTGCTGAATAGCATGCTATAATTTGTTGAGTCCATTTTCAAACACCTTAAACTTTTGAGACAATTGGTCCATTTTCAAGCACCTTAATCCGATGTGCATTTGGTCGTGGCTGCGTTCTGCTACTCGGTTGCGAATTTTGTTCGCTCTATCTATGGATAATTGCATCGCCACATGCAAGTCGTGATTATACGTGGGGAAGGGTGTTGAATAGCTTGATATATACATGTGGGTCAATTTCCGAATAGCTTAAGCTTTTAGGACAATTGTTAACTTACAACACGCAATAGTTATTTTGCTCATGTTACTCCTAGAAACCGTGTGTCTTGAAGTGAGCCTGACTCTAGCAATAGCCAGTAAAAGGTGTAAGGCACATGAAAGTATTGAAACTACCCCAACATACAACTTTTCGTGAAAAAGTAAACTTGCTCAATTGTCACAAGATTCTTTCATCAATTGACATTAGACAGATTTCCCGAGATGAAAGAGCAATACATAATGCTTTTCACTTGTAATGCCGCCCGTAACAAGCCGTTTTAGTCGCATGACCTAAAAGGCAACGTAACTAACCGCGCAACAGCGCGCAGTAACGCCATAATGACAATGTAACTCCATCATATAGACAAAGATTAGACTTTTGCAATCATAAATTTTCCCCTTCCTAGTTCAGCATCAAAAAAAATTTGTTCCAAAACAAACACTCTCTAGGCCACCGTAAAACATATAAACCTTTAGATCTATATGTTTTGAAGCAACAATTAAAAGCCTACAATTTAAGTATCTTGATTTTAATTGGTAGTTCCCAAATAATTTCACTTGCTAATATTCAACAACTCTCACAAATTGCATGTTTGAAACCTAAAAGCATTACTAACATTTACTAACAAAATGCATAATAGTTAAGTTATACTTTATCATTGACGACACATGACAACATTAATTATTGAAAAGATATGTGAAGTCCCTTCTTAGCAATTTAAAACGAGTATGACGTTCAATATATTAGATCACATTTAAAGCTTCCCAAAACCCACCAGTATCCTTTCCTCATCGAACTAAACATGATATTATCAAGAAAACATGCATAAGTTTAGTAAAACCAAAAACCAAATTAAGCCTTGTCAGAGTAGGTAAACAAAATTAAATTTAAGCTTCAATCAATTGGAATTGGCTAAATAAGTACCTTTTTTGGAATTTTGCTTAGTCAACTATATGTTCACGAAAAAAGCACATTTGCATTATTTTCTAGCTACAGAATCCAACATCAATTTAGGTATAACTTATGTAGTTAAAATATGGGAAAAATTAATGCCAAAACTGTTTTTGTTAATGCCAAGACTTTCATACATAAAAAACTTGTACCATGTGCAAGGTACAAGGATCTTATGCCTAGAAATTTTGGCATTAACAAAAAACAGTTTTGACATTATCATACCCTTAAAATAATTGAAAAGGCAGTGTTTTAAAAGACTCTAGGTGCACTGAGGTGCCATAGTCCCTTGGAGCCTAGGCGCACAAGTCGTAGAAAATAATAAGATTTCTAATATAGGGAAAAAAATTCAACATAAGTAAATGCTTGTACAGATTCAAATACCATAAATTATATAATTCCCAACGTTCAAATCCCCAAATACGAACAAAATCATAACATCTAGTATAAAAATCTAACGCCCTATAAAAATCTAATGCCTAACATTTAGTTCGAAAGCATAGTAAAAGGGGAAAGGGCACTCAAATATCTAATCATGGTCGCCTAATCCTCAACAATTTTCTTCTTCGTCATTTAATTTGTAACCCTACTCATTGACTGAGTTTTCTTCAAGACTTAAATAGCTCAGCTATTATGTTTCTTTTGGTTAATCTAGGGCTAACGATTAGAGCCTTTTTTTAGTTCGAAGGATTTTATCTAGTGCATTGCCCCACATCGTAATCCTCATTGATCAATGGTTGAGATGAAATATGAGCGTAGATCGAAGAAAAACTATGAAGCTCTAGCCTCATGCACCTCACACCTCGCAGTGAGCCGCATGCCTTAAGGGCCTTAACTGCATTTCATGTACATGCACCTCACCTCGGGGTGCCAAGGCCTTTTCAGGGCACCTTGCCTTGCCTTAGCGTCTAGGCACACGAGGCACATGCCAGACAAGGTTGTACAATCTTTTGTCTCATGAAAACAACAACTATCTTGATTAGTTAGCTTGAACAACTAACATAGGAGAGAATAGAATCCTTTCCATAACAAGACATATACGTAGCTACAAACACAAGCATACATTCCATACACAGTCACTACCAACATCTTCAATTTTCAATGGTGATTCTTATTGAAAGTCAATAGTAGACAATGATAGTCGATCACCTCTAAGATAGTAGGAATTAGTACAGTTATCATTTTCGACATACTTGAACCAGCTATTTATTATCATCAGTGGCGAAGAGAAAAAAAATTGAGTAGTAGCCACTGTGCAGCCTTGTTTTGTCCAGAAATCTCTCACTCGTCTTAGTTGCAACTATGCAAATGAGCATCAAGTTATTCCATCACCATCACATAGACACCTCCATCGTATTGCCTCAATCACGCATTGTCGACCACCTCTAACATAATAGAATCGCCATATTTATCATTTTTGGGGTATACTTGAACTGCCAACGTTGCCTAGCACAAATGATGCCCTATGGTTGCCTCCATGATCAGAGGTCGAGATAAAACATTGAGTAGCTATTCTGCAACCATTGTTTTCCCCAAAACCTCTCAACATCCTTGCATTTGTGCAGATGAGCATCAACAAGATATTCCATCATCGCCACTAGACACCCCCATCGTATCTGCAACCTTTTTTGCCCAAAGAAATCTTGAACAATTTAGTTGCGTAATAAACTACTAGTATTTACCGCCAATGGCTTCGCGTTATCTGCAACAATCTTTCTCCCAAAAATCTCTCGAGACCATCTCTTTACATCAGCACTCTGAATCCCCTATGTTGATATAATTTGCATCATTTATAAACTTCCACTCCAAATAATCCCCAAATCCTAATTGATTTTCTCCTTCAATCTCGCCAATAATCCCCAAATCCTAAATATTCTAAGGCAAATTATGGATTCAAATCATTTTCACGTGTGAGATTCTAAAGGGTACTTAATTAGGTGGAAATAATTGGGCTTTACAGGATCGAACAAGCGGCAAAAACATATGTTATTAATGCCATAAAAGCTATTAACACCATTATTCCCACTTTAAGGAGGGAAGAGAAACATAGGTATTTATGCATGCTCTTAAACGTTGATACCACATGTGATCTTCCAACGTAAAAAACTAGTTGTCTAATCTTAAATGCATGTACAAAGGGAACTCTAGCAATCGAATCCCATCTGATAGGAGGATAAAACCAAAAAGATGTACCACTTGTAGCAACAGGAAAACCCATGCACATGGTATAATAGTGACTATTTGTACTATTTCCTCTTAGACACGAGACGTTGCACCTCCCATTCTTACTATTTTTGTTAGATGTTAACATACATGGAGACAAAAGTTTTAAGTTCATTTGATAGTCACATTTAGAAAAATATGCTCAAAAAAATATATTTCTGAGTCTTCTGACCAACATAGAAGCCCCCACTGCGCATAGCATTGGCATGGACAGGTGACACAACACTGACTTTCTAACATGTCAGTTTCCAAAACTTGGAGGACACAACATGTTGGGGGCACGTCTTAAAAAACATATTCGTCCATCATAGGATATAATTATAAGTAAAGAAAATAAGACTCTACAGTGTTCGCACTTATCATCACAGCATTCACCAAGGTGTTTTGACAATAACTGTTTCACAACTCACATTTGTCATTGCTCAACCAAATAGATAGGACACGGATACAACAAAGATACATTGAAAATCAGTACTTTTATTATCTTGTTATAGATAGAAAATTAAACCAAATGCTGAAGAGCATTTACCACATTCCAAAATCTATTCTATTTATATAAGGAGAGCACCATTTGGTGCTATGAAGCTGTATGGATTTTTTCATTTCCAAAATAGTCCCTCAAGAAATAGCTTATTATGCTTCAAATGTTCCGAGCCACAAACATAGGAAGGACAAAACAGTAAACAAACAAAAAAAACCACCCACTAAGCCACTACAACTGCTCCTCAACTATTTTTTGGGTTTGCCGTACTGTCATTTCATCCCTCTAGTTATCATATTAAGCAAAGACCATTTACAACGTCAAAGTCAATCCGATCCTCTTTCCCCTTATTTCCCTTCACTCTGACCTTGACTTCTTCTTCTTGTCTTAGCATAGCTATTGTTACAAAGATTTGTTCCTTAGAGTCCCCTTTTCCTCCTCATCTCTCCTTTCTCCTTGTTTTCTTCAAAGAAGGTATTGTTCACAATTTGACCTCAATTAAAGCCTCTTAAAATTTATGTTTTGGACCATATTCTGTCTCCAAAGTATCCTATCATATCTATGTAGTATCCCAGCCGTAATTGAAACCGAACAAAATTTGGTGGAAAAATTGGATACTTACTCAGTGAATAGTGAATACGTATCTGATGGGACAGATGGGTTTTCATATGAGCAGTATCGAATATGCATATGGCGACAATTTGTAGTATCCATATTCCATGCTAAATAGCTTCCAACGTTTAAAGAAAAAATAAACAAACAAACAAAAGGAAAAGGGGAAAAAACAACAATAGGCCTAATAATGTTCACAAGAAGTCAACAACACTCCAGTCCCCAATTTAGGGCAATCTAACCCATCCCGGTTGTTAGTTTCAGACCTACTAAACTAGATATGAATCTATGATGATTGTTCTTCATGCATTGATGAGAATGGATACAAAAACAAATTTAGTTCAATGAACATACAGTTTACTCCAATGGAAAATGGGAAGCATGGAGTAAATACCTGAGACAACCAGATCCAGGGTTCAGGAGATGTAAATAATGTTGCCCAAGTGCGGGTAAACCTGAAATTTGAGTTTCATCAATGAGAAATTATTATTTTAACAACGAACAAAATAGTTTTCCAAGAAATTATTTTCACAGCAAACGAAATAATTTCCAAGTTTGGGGCAAGTTTCATCTTTCAAGTGATAGCAATTATCTCATTTGAACAAAAAATTTAATAGCATTTTTATTTGGCCTTTTGTCTTCAAAACCTCTGTAGCTTTAATTTTCAAAATCTTAATCGAAGGGGCCAAACCCAACACTCAGTGGAGCCCTTAAGCAAACAACTACTCAATGTCTTCCAAGCTTACATAAGTTCTTGTTAAATCAAATTGAGCCAACAGCTAGAACATGCATTTGGATACAATTCTTTGACTACGTAGAGATAGCAATCTGTTATCCAACATTTCTTTAATTTTTTCCCAGATCCATCTATATATGTTGTCGATTTGATTTAATTAACCCTTGAGCACAGCTTGATTTTTTTTCCAGATCAGACAACTTTTTTTGGAATTAAAGGTTAAAAATTCCATTTTTGTTTACCTCTTACGATACAGGACTAACAAAATTGGGTTGGAAAGATAATGAGATCTAGTGACCCGTGAAAACTACGACCAAACAACACATTAGACTTAGAGTAGGCATCCACATACACGTACTCAATCTAAACCAATCAGATCAAATGATTTTAAGCACATATCGAGCAATGGGGTAGGAGATGAAGAAGTTAAATCTAAGGGGAAAGAAGACGCAAACCTTTGGTAAATCACTGAAGCAATAAACGAAAACACAATGATATGTGTTTACGCTTTCGTCGTCGTCTTCTTCGTCTCCATCGCCATTATTATCTGATGATGAAATCATGATGGGGTTGTAGAGAAAAACCCTATTAAGAGCCGTTGGAGTCTTTGCTTTACAAACCCGCAAGCTTACATGTGTGGGGTATTTACAGGACGACTGCGGGCCTCAAAACCATCGAAAAGGATGACCTGTCTAATTAAATGAAAACATTTTCGACAGGGAAGAAATCCAAATATACACTTGGATTAATTAAATGAAAACGTTTTCCATAGGAGATGTTTTAATTTTTAGATTAACTTAGGAAAGAAATCCAAATATGCTAGATAACATAGTGTGGATACTCTTTGTCATTTCATTATGCATTAACTAGAAAGAAAAAAAAAGAAATCTGGAAAATGATAACCTGTCTACACTTGGATTAATTAAATGGAATGTTTTCAACGAAAGATGTTTTAAATATTTCAGATTAACTTAGGAAAGAAATTCAAATATGCTAGATAAATATAGTGTGGATACTCGTTGTCATTCAATTATGCATTAACTAGAAAAAGAAAGAAATTTGGAAAAGGAGGATCTGTCTACACCTGGATTAATTAAATGAAAACCTTTTCCATGGAAGATGTTTAATTTTCAGATGAACTTAGGAAAGAAAATCAAAAATGCTAGATAAACATAGTGTGGATCCCCATTGTCATTCCATTATGCATTAACTAGAAAAAGAAAGAAATTTGAAAAAGGATGACCTTTTTACACCTGGATTAATTAAATGAAAATATTTTTCTACGGGAGATGTTTAATTTTCAAATTAACTTAGGAAAGAAATTCAAATATCCTAGATAAATATAGTGTGAATCCCCGCTGTCCTTCCATTATGCATTAACTAGAAAAAGAAAGAAATCTGGAATAGGATGACATGTCTACACCTCGATTAATTAAATGAAAACGCTTTCCATGGGAGATGTTTTAATTTTCAAATTTACTTAGGAAAGAAATTCAAATATGCTAGATAAACATAGTGTGAATCCCCATTGTCTTTTCATTATACATTAACTAGAAAAAGAAAGAAATTTGAAAAGCATTAGTGCCCACGAAAGAAAGAAGTCTATTGCATTAACTAGAAAAAGAAAGAAATCTAATTGCATCCCCAATCAAGGTAGTTTCTCCAAAGTGCAAATGCTAGAAGTACTAAAAGTATTAAAGCTCTTCAGAAAAAGTCTGGTTGTATCCCAAAATGTTGCAAATTGTAGCTTTTCTGAGTGAAGGGAAAAAAAAGGCCAAAAGGATGGGCTTTTTTTTAGAAAGGAATTGGCTTTTTGCTACAAATTTTAACTTGAGCTAAATTTGAGAAACTCCCACTTAATGTTAATACTTTTTTTTTTCTAAATTATTATACGACATCACCCTCATTTGGCTTCAAATAAGTATGATCAAAGTTGAAGAACGGCTTGATTTTTAAACTTGCCTCTGGAACCTGAAGATTAGATTTGACACCACACCTACACTGTTTGACACACCTTTATGTTCTATTGCATGAGTCTCTTCCCTGCATGCATCTGATATTACTTTTATACCACACAACAATTATCATCATTAAATGATTGGCTGTCAATCGAGTTTACTCTTGCCCATATATTCTACGGAGTATTGACGTCTTATATCCACCTTACTTAGATCACTTCAGAATTTAACGATGATTTATTTGAAATCAAGCATATATACCAAAATTTGAGCAAATGACATGAAATATAGAGCCCTCCGTTCTTCCAAATTCGTCATGTTTATTTCCATATGCCATCGGAAGACCTTAATAGTTCATCAAAAAATTTATGAGACACCCAAATACACCCTGAAAATTCCACTTTGAAACTCTTATTGCATTTAAGTTGCTGTGAAAAATGTAGTTCAATTCAAACCAAAAGCACGAGTCTGAAACGGAGTTACCCCAACAAGCCTGGTCTGCTTGCTGCTACCATGTGCAAGAATGCGTTTCAACAAAAAAAAAAAAGCCTCTTGAGTTATGGATGAAGCGTCCTGGGTAAGACCCCAAACTTATATCCAACTAAATGGCAAATGGGAGCATTTTGTGGTTAATCAAACAATGGTTAGTGCATAGTTTGGTATTAGTGCATAGTTTGGTTAATCAAACAATGGTTATAACAGTGGAAACTAGTCATGAAACAAATAAATTAAAAGGCACAAGATCAAAATACTTTGGTATTAGTGCATAGTTTGGTCATGAACGGTGTTCTACTACAACAAGATGCATAACAGGATTGAATAACAAAGCTAAACGATCGGCAAGAAACAAACTGTTTTGACAATCACCAAAAAAGGTAAACAAATCAACCTAGCACCCACACAAGAACACAAAGATTAACTCAAGCATAAGATTAAGCGTACTTTACGGGGGAAGGGATGGCAAGGATCCACTATAACCTGAAGAGATTAAGAAGAGCCGGTAATTGTATCCCAAACTTTTGAAAGAGGCAACAATGACAAAAGAATAAACCTAAGAAGAAAACGCCAGACTCTTCTTAGGTTCCCGTTTACAGAAGAGCACAAAATAGGGTTTAAATCCCAAGTTTGGGCGCATGTGACCAAGTGGACGCTCATAACTACATAAGGGACATAAGAACTTAGGAGTGCTAGGTACACGCCCCCCTCTCATATGCATGTAGGCCCCACCACGTGTGGACCCCATATTCTAAGGTGTAGGTCCCACATAAATGTGCGAGGGGTGTGGTTGGTAGGTTTTTTCCTATTTTTCTCATGGAGAAATGAAGGCGTCTAATCCCACAACAAAGGGAGCGTATTAAGAGATCTCATCTCATGATTCAGTTGCCTAATAGAAACTTTGGACAAATGAAGTAAGGAATACAAACCAATGCATGAAATTCGCTTGGAGGATGAAAACTAGTAATGGTTCGGTTTTGGAAAAGGAACACAACTACAAAGAATAGCGGACACCACATTAGTGGGTGCTGCAGGTTCAAATTGGAGCTATATGTGCAAAACTACCTCGATGCTGATCACGTTCATCTATTTCTGCAAGTTTTGTCTGCATTTATATTTTGTACATATCATAGCAGTGGTTGGGTTTATCCTTCATTTTATCAGACGCTGATCAAATGCCATCTGAAAAGTAGCGGTGCAATTTTGGGCCAACGAAACATTGCTCAGAAATTAAATAACTGAGACTGATCAAGAAGAAGATGTGGTACCAATAGATTTAAGGAAAGTGGGCGATACCCATTTAATTGTGGCTACGCTCATAGCAACAGTGACCTTTGTAGCTGGATTAATCACCGAGCCAGGTGGCTATGACGGTAGTCCTGGCCCAAGACAAGGCATGTCAATACTAACAAGAGAAGCAGACTACTATGTGGCTGGTGTCGGTTTCATTATTGTTGCCATGGGAGCTATATTGCTTGCATTCATCACCGGCTTAAATGCTGTTTTAGCTCATTCTCCTGGAATCGCAATTGCCATCTGTCTTAATAGCTGCTTATCATTTTTGGCATTTTATGTCGTACTACAAAACGTAAAACCTAACGGTCACTTGGAATGATGCATCAAAATTATTTTTCTTCTTGCCATATGGCACATTTGGAATGATAGGAACCAACACCTATTTGATTCTAACTCCAACTCGAGTTTACCAAGCCCAACGATCATTCCTAAAACCACAAGGAATAAAGCCCGGGAGTGGTTTTTCTTGGTGCCTCAACAAGTCAGTAACCGAAAAAGTGATATTCGTGTTGGTTGGATTCCTCCAAAGGAAAACTTTGTCAAACTCAACACGGATGGCTCCCTTGATCCAACTACAGGGATGGCATCCACTGGAGGAATTCTCCGGGATTCTAATGGCAAATGGCTTGGGGGTTTTCACAGATACCTTCTTGCAAACTCTAGCCTCATGGCCGAACTTCGGGCCTTGCAAGATGGGCTTAATTTTGCAAAGGAGGAACATGTGACGAAATTGGAAGTAGAAACGGATGCTTTGGGTGTTATCCAACTGCTCAACGATCATGAAATGGCTAATCATCCACTTGGCAATATCTTACTTGATTGTAGGTCCCTTGTGGAAGAGTTTGAAGCGGTGGCTATCAATCATACCTATCGAGAAGCTAACAAGTGTGCAAATGCATTGGCAAAGGATGCTCCGGTTTCGGTTGGAGATTACTATGTTTATCTTTATTTTCCAAGTTGTATTGTGGATGTATTTCGTGCGAACTTATCAGGGGTTGTGTACCCTAGAACTGTAAACACTTAATTTATTTTAATGCATTTCCATTTTACCAAAAAAAAAAAAGTTAACTGTAATCCAACTGCAGCCAAGTTAGCGAACAGAAGGGAGAAACTCACCACAAGGAAGAAAATTTATAATAGTTCAGAATAAGTACCAAGAAGGCAAGAACAGATAAAGAGGCCACAAAGAACTGCCGTTAGTATTCCAATGAAACCAATTGCTGTAATTAGTTGTCTGTAACAAAACCACTATTCCACGGAATCAGGTGGAATTTCGAGAAATTATAGAATTGTGGTTACCGCTTATCTTATTTAGACCCCCCATCTTATGTTTCCTTTGTTCCTGTTCGTCAATTGAGTTGATCGACATAAAGTTCGCCAGCACAGACAAATTTGATTCAAGTACACATAAGGGACAAATTATATGTAAGCATAGAGCTCTTCACATTTGTCAGCAGAAGGTAAGCCATTCAGATATTACCATAATCATTCATTCAAAAACAAACAACATAACTATCAATGTGGATGAACCATACAACTATCAGACACTAATTTGCAAAATATGGCCCTTCAACGTAAGCCATGAGGCTTTAAAATGAAGTTCCAAAACATGTGATTATACTACAATCGAACTCCTTGTGGCACATTTAATTTACCTCGTCATTTGACCCTAAATCTTAATAGGCGTTCCAAAATCAGAAAGATACAAAACTTGATAACGATGGAAGAGGAATTGTTTTTCAAAAGAAACTTTGGCACTACGGAAATCTGAACCTGTTCAATGGTATATATCATGATAATAATTCCCGCAGCCAATAACTACAACCACACAAAGAGGATAATACAACCAGCCCCCATGATAAGAAACCAGCCAAATATCTTTCATGCATATAGCAAACGGCATCAAATGCCATTAGAAATCGGAACTCTTGATCAATTGAGGCAATGCTCTCTGGTAGCAAATTACTGCTTTAAATATAGTTAAAGGTATCAGTACTTCAAGCATTCAAGATCAAAAGTACATCACTCGGGTAATGATACTAATCTATAGGGGGTGGCTTTGCCAAACAAAAGACATGAACAAAGCTTAGCTGAAATAGATAGGACTGGACAAAAAGAAGCTAGCTTCAACTGGTTACAAGACCCATAGCCTAAAAACACAAGAAGACTATTAGATGATACAACATACTTTGTAAAGAGAAAGGTCCCTTCATGGATCAATAGGCGCTTCATTTATTTAGCGTTGAGGCATATAGATGAAGTACCCAAAGGAAAGACTGCAGGTGACCTTGACAAAATTCCTGCACACCAGTAGCTTACCAAGTTTAGGGAACTCCAGCATAATATTTCAGCAAAACCACAAACGCAGTTCTTTTTTTCTTTTCTTTTTTTTATCTTCCTTATTTTGTGATAGGAAAGTGAAGATAGAGGAAAAAATACATCTTGTTACCTGGCCAACATGCATGTTACACGGTTTGTACTTTGCTAGATATATCTTTTGCTTTTGCATCTACCTGATCCTGTGGTCAACAAATTCAGAAGATGTTCAACTAAGGGTATGGAGCTACAAACAGCAAATTGCATTTCCCGCAAAAACCTCACCAAAACAATTCAGGAGAATAATGATCAGATTATACATGAAGAACCATCACAATAGTCTGCAACAGGATCAAACGTTCTAAGATCTACATGCAAATATAAGATATAATGTCTTATATATTGGCTTCCCCTAATGTCCTAACACCCTTTGCCACAAGTTGTTATTTATTAGGGTCATGATGTTGCTTAAAATCAAGACCCTATCACCACTACCAATGACCTTCAATTTGCCTGTTTCCTCTAAAGACCAATGCATCTCTAGTTGCCAACATGTACGTCCCAAAAAAGTTGGTCCTAGACCTAGACTCCTTCTCTTCACGAACCAGCACTACCTGGTGGCTTTGGGAGTGAGCACAGTCGTCAATACCAGTGAGATAACTATCACTTTTTTTATTGCAAAATTGCCACAAGCCCTCTTCATCTCTATCACTGTACAATCTATATTGTCAATGTCAATGGGTATGAAATGTCGTAGGAAATACAATCCCACATTGCTTGGGTATGAAATGGGTGATCACTTAACATCATGTTGGAACCTCTCCACCTAATAGCTTAAACTTTTGGGTTGGATATAACATTTCCACATGTAAAAGGAACCAATATTTTCTGTATAACTGATTAAAAAAATGATCGGAGTCTCTCATTTTGTTTAAAATATTTTATTTGTGGTCCATACAAAAAATAAGTTTAATTCGGTATCAGTAAGAGTATTTACGAAACATCCAAACTTTGCTCTATTGAATTCTAGAGCAAAGTTTGGATGTTTCGTAAATACTTTTACCGATACCGGATTAAATTTATTTTTTGTAGGAACCACAAACAAAGTATTTTAAACAAAATGAGCGACTCCGATCATTTTTTTAAGACCCAAAAAGGGATTTGTACCCACTGGTACAGATTTCTGGTCTGTACCAGTAGACTTTCTGAACTGATTTACCTTCAAAGAGGGATAAGCCATGTATATACCAACATGACAAGATAAGAAAGGAAACAAGTAGGCCGAAATCAAAGCTTCATGACCCATGAATCCATGATCTATAAATGATAAATCATGGGATCTTAATTTATTCTACTTTCAACATATGTGTCCGAGCACATTGTTCAAGGTTGTCATTTTTTCTTTCCACATGCAAGGCAGATCGCATGTGAGGGAAAAAGTTAGCTAAATATAAATTAATCTTTTGGAAAGATTGGTGACCTGACTTGGTATCAAATCCTAGTACCAAGTTGAAGTCTTGTCACCCCAACTCTCTGTCATTATGCACACTATATCCCCTATGCTCAACTGCTCGTGCAACTTGTTCAAACTCAGTCTGGGTCTTTCTACTTGCAAGAAGAGGTTACATGTGAGGGGGTGTTGGCTTGATATGAAAGGTTGGGGCAGTTGGGGTTATTTACAAAGCATTTGAGTTTCTGGGATGATAATTGATTCAATAGCATAACAAAAGTTCATCACCCCATATAGCTAAAACAACTCCATGGTAGATTTCGATTAAGCTGACAACAAATTACAAAAATGGAAAACAAAAATCAAAATTACATTCAAGTTTTCTATTCATCAATTATGCTCTCTCCTTTTTTTTTTTGCAAATTTATACTAGCTGATAGTAGTTTTTTTTTCCTACCCAATAAGAAATAAGATACTAAGACGAAGCATCAACAGGAAGAGAAGCTGACAAGGAATTACTTATAAGCTACAACAATTGTCACTTTAAGAAATCTTGACACCCGTTTGCTTTGCCCCACCAACACCAAACAATGAAAACCAACTTAACCAACAAGAAGTCAACAACACCATAAACTGCCCTAAATTAGTGGTTAAGTATTTTAAGACTAAGATGGCAAATGACAAGCTAAAAACGAAATTATATCATTACATCAAACACGAATGAAAACACGACTAAAAACACAAGAAATTGAGTTGATGGAAAGCTCACCACTCCTTTGCTTTCATAATAATCATTTAAAGCCCACTGGTACTTTGATTGATTTAACCCAAACCAATGCGCCACGTACTCATCCAAACTTGAATGAGCTGCAAAAAAAAACACAACAAAATAATAACAATATCCTCGAATTTTAAGGCTCTGTTCATTTCCATGGAAACCAGATGCAAAACAGTAAGACAATTAAGTATTCTCCGAAAAGTTTGTTCCTAACTTTCAGAAACATTTTCTATCTTCTATGCAACCACATTCTCATAAAAACACCAATGTTTGGAAAAGATTACAAAAATTGCGCACAGAAAATTTCGAGCCCTTTGTCAAATATCTACCAAAAACTCAAATTCGAGTAAATAACCCCCATAAAACTTCCTTGATGACTCGCACCAAACACTTGATTGAATTTTACTAAACCAAGGGACACTCAAATTTAAAGGGCATTTTGTCTTCCAAATTTACAACTATACAAATGAAGCATTTACAGGAATTTCTGCTTAGATTTTAGTTTCCGTCCTCAAGAGCTTCATTTCAAATCAAAACGAACCTTAAGAAAAAATCCCCAAAAAGCAACAGAAACCAAAAACGAAACAAAAACCCCACAAAAAAGAAGCAGCAGAGGTGGATGCACCACAGAGATCAAGGCAGTTACCGTTCTGGACTTTGGCGACTGCGCTCCAGAAGAATCCAAAGGCCGAGCCGTCTGACGGAGCTGGCTTCTGAAATTGCTGCGGGGGAGCCTGAACCGGAGGCAGCGGAGCCTGAAGCGGCGGCGTCCGGGGCTGAAGCGGCGGAGATGGGACCTTCTTCGTCGGAGAATCGGAGTGGGGTACGGAGGGTTTGGGGGTGGGAGTGGAGGGAGGAGTGACGAAGACTGTGTAAGGTCCGATCTTGCCGATCGTGGGTGGAGGTGTCGATTCTTTGCTTCTGATCGGCATTTCTACTGGGAGTTAGTTGCAGAGAGAGAGAGAGAGTGGAGTAAAAGGTATAGACAAGTACAGAAATTAGATGAAAGAGAATGTAGAGATGTTTGTACGTAGTACAAGGAAGAAAGGAATTGTGTGAGTGTGAGTGTGAGTGTGAGAGAGAGAGAGAGAGGAGACGTGTAGAAAGAAGAAAGGAATTGTGTGTGTGTGTGTGGGAGAGAAGGGGGGGTTTAGAGTGTGAAGTGTTCTGTAAAAAGGAAGGTGAAAAGTGAGTTTGAGATGAGCCAATGCGGAACAGAACAGAACAGAAGGGACCCGGGGGCTCTGCTGCCCGCCTGGGCGCAGCAGCCCCTGCCCACTAGCAAAAACCTTACCGTTTTGCTAAGGAATTTTTTTTTTTACCATCTAATTGTAATCCTATGAAACAGAAACGTGATTATGAGAGTTCTAAAGATAAAATTTGATTATGTCTTTTTAGAATAATATGATCAGAATAATAAAATCTTCACACTCGTTCAAACGGATTAAAAATTGGAGCACTTAATTTTTTAACCATATTTTTTAATATATAAAACGGATTCAAAAAATTAAGTACTCAAATTTTCACTCCGTTTGAATCAGTGCAAAGATCTTATTATTTTGATCATATTTTTCTAAGGGGTCGTAATTAATTTTTATCTTTAGAGCTCTTATATTAAATATATGCTCTTTATTTAGGACTATGTAGAGCAAAAATGTGATTATGAAAGCCTTTTAAATAAAAATTAATTGTGACCATTTAGAATAATATGATCAAAATAACAAGATCTTTGCACCGATGCACCGATTCAAACGGAGTAAAAATTTGAGCACTTAATTTTTTGAGACCGTTTATATATTAAAAAATATGATTAAAAAATTAAGTGTTTCAATTTTTAATCCGTTTGAACGAGTGTGAAGATTTTATTATTCTGATCATATTATTTTAAAGAGACATAATCAAATTTTGTCTTTAAAACTCTCATAATTACATTTCTGTTTCATAGAATTGCAAATAAATGGTAAAAAAAAATTTTCCTTAGCAAAACGGAAACGTTTTTGCCAGTGGGTAAAGTGGGCAGGGGCTGCTGCGCCCAGGCGGGCAGCAGAGCCCCCGGGTCCGAACAGAAGAGGTTGAAGAGGATAGATAGGCTAGAGTTTGAGAAGTGAATTGGGGAAATCACCGATCAGTGGCCCATGGGGCAATTAAGTCTCAACCAATGGACAAGTTTTCACAGAATTTTAAAAATATGAAACGGAAAAGAATATTTCATTATACATGGAAAGGGTCATGTAAAAAGACTAATATATTCAAAATCCTAAGCCTCTTCTTCTCTCCCTCCGTACGACGCAGCTGCTGCTGCATCTTCCTCTCTCTCGAGAGAGAGAGAGAGAGAAATTATTCGTTTGCCCAAACGAATTAAAATTTAAATTTGGAACATCGACACACGTTCTTCTCTTCCACTGCACACAGCCTTCTCTCTAAAATTAATTAAGTGTTCCAAATTTCAATCCGTTTGAATGAGTGAGAATATTTTATTTTTTTGATTATTTAATTCTAAAAGGTCATAATTAAATTTTGACTATAGAGCTCTCGTAGATTAGCCCTAAGAAAGTTGTAGAATCAAATATCTCTTAGGACTAACTAACGAGAGCCCTAAAGTCAAAATTTAATTATGACCCTTTAGAATTAAATAATTAGAAAAATAAAATCTTCTCACCCATTCAAACGGATTGAAATTTGGAACACTTAATTTTTCAACCTGCAGTTTATATATTAAAAAATATGGTTAAAAAATTAAGTGCTCCGAATTTCAATCCGTTTGAATGGGTGAGAAGATTTTATTTTTCAAATCATTTAATTCTAAAGGGTCATAATTAAATTTTGACTATAGGACTCTCGTTGGTTAGTCCTAAGAGATATTTGATTCTACGACTTTCTTAGGGTTAATCAACGAGAGCCCTATAGTCAAAATTTAATTATGACCTTTTAGAATTAAATAATTAGAAAAATAAAATCTTCTCATCCATTCAAACGGATTGAAATTTGGAACACTTAATTTTTCAACCTGCAGTTGATATATTAAAAAATATGGTTAAAAAATTAAGTGTTCCAAATTTCAATCCGTTTGAATGGATGAGAAGATTTTATTTTTCTAATCATTTAATTCTAAAGGGTCATAATTAAATTTTGACTATAGGGCTCTCGTTGATTAACCCTAAGAAAGTCGTAGAATCAAATATCTTTTAAGACTAACCAACGAGAGTCCTATAGTCAAAATTTAATTATGACCCTTTAGAATTAAATGATTTGAAAAATAAAATCTTCTCACCCATTCAAACGGATTGAAATTCGGAGCACTTAATTTTTTGGTGCCAATAGAGTAGTGTTCATGTGGTCTTTACTAATACCCAATGTAGTCCGTTATAATAAATAACTTGCTCTTTTATATGTCAAGCAATAGTCAATTATTTGGGACAAAGTTCTCTAAAAAAATATGACTTGGTCGATGTTAACAGAAATATTGGTCTTTACTAATACCCAATGTAGTCCGTTATAATTAATGACTTGCTCTTTTATACGTGAAACAATAATCAATGGAGTCTTGGAAAGTATTTTTCAATATCAATCAGGGATATTTTTGTCTTGATAAATTATAAATTCCATGTATTGGGAATTAATATTCTCCTTCTCATGACTTATGATTTCCGAAAAGATTGTCTGGTAATAATTTGCCCCAAGCCCCACTGTCCTGTCATTTCCCCAAGTGAATTTGGGGTTTTGGGTCCCCCTCACTTGTTTCTTCCTATCTTGGACAGGAATATGTAATTTGGGTAGCGGGCGGCAATTGGGGCTAAATTTGTTGACCACACCAATTCCAAACCAATGCACGGGATTCGATGCTGGCGGGTGCCTCGGTGCTGGGATCTCTGTCTCTTTTCTTCTACCAATACTGTACCTTTTCTCAACTACTCCGTATCAGAAAACCCTAAAGATCACGACATTAAACGGGTTCGGCTCCCCTCCATTCTTCCACTGTCCAGTATGGGTCAGTGTGTGGCTGGGATGCAATCTGTCAAATCCAAAGCTCCACGTTATTTCCGCTCTCAGATGGACAAAAAGCTTGGTAATGGAGTTAACGGATACAGAACGGAAAAACAGAAACGGTCCGTTAAAAAATCAAGTATTCAAATTTTTAATCCGTTTGAACCGGTGCGAAAATTTTATTTTTTTTAATTATTTTATTCTAAATAGTCATAATGAATTTTTTGCTCTAAAACTTTTAATAAGTACCCTAAGAGAGTCTTAGAACAAAATAAGAAACATGTACTCTCATATAAGAGCCTTAGAGACAAAAATTCAGTATGACTATTTAGGATAAAAAAATTAAAAAAATAAGATCTTTGTACTAATTCAAACGGATTTAAAATTAGAGGACTTAATTTTTTACACCGTTTATATATTAAGAAATATAGTTAAAAAATTAAGTGTTCCAATATTAATCTGTCTTAACCAATGCGAAGATTTTATTTTTTTAATCATTTTATCCTAAATGGTCATACTGAATTTTTGGCTCTAAACTCTTATATGAGAGTATATGCTCCTTATTTTCATTTAGCGCTTTTTTAAGGTGCTTATTGAAAGTCTTAGAGCAAAAAAATTTATTATAACCAATTAGGATAAAATGATCAAAAAAATAAAATCTTCGCACCGATTCAAACGGATTGAAAATTGGAGTACTTAAATTTTTTAACCATATTTTTTACTGTAAGAGAAATGACCGTTTTATATTTCCGTTCTGTTTCCGTTAACACAATTATCAAGCTTTTCGTCCATTTGAAAGCAGAAATAACGTGGAGCCTTGGATTTGGCATAATGCATCCCGACCACACACTGGCCCATACTGGACATTGGACGTAGCAAATTCGAGTTTATCTGATTATTTAACCCATCGTTTGGGTACCGGAGAGAGAAATTCTTTGCAAACTTTGAAGCCTCGTGGGTATTTTTGTCAAAAAAAAAAATTGATTGTTTTTGCCTTATGGCTCAGTGGTATACAAACTCTCAAGGACCTCTGTTAAAAAAAAATAACTGTCTGTCATTCCACTCCACTCGATCAAACCAATTTTAATGTATTTATGGCCAATTACCCCTGCTCTTTTTAGAAAATGAGAGAAAAACCCGTGGGGAGGGATGGAATTGGGAGAGAGAGAACACGTGGGGAGGGCCGGAGGGGTAAGAATTTTGTGAGAAATTTTTGAGAAGAGGGGAGCTGCGTTTTATTATAAACTAGCAGATACTCATGTCTGCCCAAACGAAATACAATTCTAACTTAAATAAATTGTATTCTTTGCCTGTCTGTTCTACTTATTCAATATAACCTACTCACTCTCTGCTTCACTTTAAAAAACTCATGCCAAGGTAGAGAGAGGAAATAAAAAAAAGGCAATAATTTACAAATTAATTATCAACCCTCTTAAAATAATATCAACTTAAAATAAATAAATAAAACTAAAAGGTGATAAATTGAAAAGGAAAGTGTGTATATTATCACAACAGTAGGTCAAAGCATAACTTAAAGAAACATTCTCTTAATTGGATGGCTACGATCTTAGCTTGAAGACGATCAACGGTTGTAGAACTGCTCATGTTTGTGTGTGTAGACAAAAAACTGTTCTGTTTCATAATATAGATTACACTTCTTGAGGCTTATTTCTTTGTGTATCCTACATTTTTTACCATTGCAAATTAATTTACTGCTACAGTCGTGCCCGTGCCCGTTTAATGTATTGAAAAAAAAAAAAGGCAATATTTTGCCCTGGACAAACAAGCACAACTCTAGTATATTTGAAGGTCTTGGGGGCACTTGTAACATTTGTTGGGTCAAATTGACGCAATTGCATAAACTGATACATTATTGACGTAGGAACCATCTACGTTTACAGGAGAATTAGAAGAAAAAAAGAGAGGAGAAAACCGAACAAATTGATAAAGTGACTGGCGGCTTTAGATCGAGAAAATAATTTTATGACACTATAAGTAGATGATGCTTTAGAATGACAACTTATCGATGATGCTGAGGAGTAATTATTAAGTTGTTTGGAAATACTATCACGTGGTGCTTTAAAACCACACATTTATATGAACTTCATACACTTCGTCATGAACCTCACGAGAATGTGTGATTGTGGAGTGACACGAAGCACCACGTGATGATACTCCCGATCTATTGAATAATTTGATGATCCTGAGAAGTGCCATGACCAAATTGTAAGCTAAGTTGGTCTTTTATTTATAGTAAGCAAACTACTGCTAATAAGCGTTCGAAATCCATAAGTAAAGAAGTTGTGAATTGTGATCTACTCCACACAAATACCATTCAGATGAACCTTCCACAGCATACTGCTATTTTTGTCAGATATCACCTATAAACTGCAAATAGCACAATAGCTGGAAGGTAAATAAAGCCCGTAAAAACTTCGGTTTAACCTACAGTACTGCCTCACATATACCTTCTAATCCCTCTGCATATAATTTGCATTCAGTCCGGTCTACAAATCAATTCCTATCACACAGTGAAATTGATAAAGGGAAGCATTCCTCTTCACAAATGGAAAGTGTTCGATGGGATGGAGTCTATATACTCGGTTAGGCTAAATGATTTTTTCATCGTCATGTTAATTTATTTATTTTAAATCGGCATGGTTTTTTCAGAGTCATGGTTTTGCTTATGCTTGTGCTTCTCTTCTTTCTTTCTTGTTTTGACTTGCAATTTATTGATTTGAATATTGATCTACCCTTTTTTTTGGTAATTTATATGATGTTCTCTTTATGCCCCAAAACATACACAAAATGATGTTTCAACTATGTTGATGCAACCAGGCTTTGATTTCCGTGGTGGTTGCACCTTGTGGTGTTATAATCCACATTTGGGGTTCAAATCTTGGTGTCCCCACTCTCCTCCTCTCAGAACTATGTCGATGCGGAAGACTTCGGTTACTAATCAACTATGTTATGCACCATCAGTAGCCTCGCCCACGCAGAACTTCAAAGCAACAAGATGAAACAAGTGTCATCCACAACAATCACACTGTTGAGCACATTTTCAAATAAGAATAAAATAGTTTAACAACAAATAATAAACTTCATCAGTCAAGTACACCCAAATCCGAATAAAATAGTTTAACACCAAAAAATATGATGGTAACTGCATATTTTACAATCATAGACTTCTTCAAGAACAAGTCCCTCCCCAAAACCCGGCAAAAGGAAGGAAAAAGCCGAGAGAGAGAGAGAGAGAGAGAGAGAGAGAGAGAGAGAGAGAGATTAGCAGTTGAGACCAACCAACTAATTTGGTGAAAACAGAATACCAAAATCCTTTGGTTCACTATAACTCTACAACCACCATCAAAAACTTAGAACTTAAATTGGAAAAAAGGTTAAACCGCTACTAGTGAATACCACAACTGTCAGATGAAACCAGTGCATGAGTAAAGAGAAGATGAAAACAGCTGCTGCAGGACAAGAAAGCAGAGGTCAACATATGTGAGAAGAATCCGTCTTCTCTTCTCTTCCCTCCAAACTAGACAAAACAGTTTCATCAGTTCCAGGAACCACACCCCTGGCCCTGAGCCCTAGCGACTAGAAGGAAGATAAGATCTGGGCCAAAGCTTGCGCAGTTACCATGTGCAACAATATGACAACACGGTTTTCCCTTTTTTGTTTTCTTTCTCCAACAATACAGAAACTAAACCTACATATATTATACCCACCAATCTACAGATTGCATACTAACAACACAGATACTAAACCTACATGTATTGTACCCACTATTCTATTCAAGCACTACCAAACTAGAAAACGGGATTGTCCAAAGTATGTTGTACAGCAGCTGCACATAACTTACAAAATCAAACGAAATGTTCATTGCAAGCAACAAGTACCTTAGCACAAGAAAATGCACCAAGGACCGCGGCTAGGTCTGTCGAGCATCTTCATATTATGCACATTCTCCACCAATAGACAAATGAGGCAGTTTCACTTCCTGAGGTCAAGGGATTCCTTGTCTGCTCATTGCCAAAGCTTGCTTTGCGTTTCTCCCAATCAGACAACAGAACTTGCCAAAGATAGCTCGTGAAGATCAGTTAGCATCCACTCCTCTCCTGTTTGACCGCCAAGAACTATGGCCCTTGTCCCTCCAACAACGCATGTACTGTGTCCCCAAGCAAATCGCGGAGGTCGCCCAGGCACGTTTAATATCCTCCACGTAGGCTTCTCATCAGTTGGGTCCAGGATATAAAGCTGTGAGGCCGAGTGAAGACCCGCCACGGACCCACCAAACACCAGTATTCTTCCCCCTGGAAGGCTCACAGCCACATGATCAAGCCTGGGAGGAGGAGCTATGCCACCTGGATTTCCAGCACCAGGCATTCCGCTCCCAGTCACACATCTCCAACAAGGTTCATCCTCACTCAGATCCATAGTGAAGACATCACTCGACCGGAACCGGAGTGGCCCGCTCTTAGCCAGACCACCAAACATCAGAATCTTCCTACCGCCGTAAACGGATAGAGTGTGACCCAAACGAGAAGGTGGAGTCCATGTGACTGGTATCTCCCTCCAGATGGGCTTCTCCATTGAGAGATCGAGCAGAAACGTGTCACTAAGGAGTACTCCGGAATCCGCACAGCCACCCGAAACAATCAGCTTTGTCCCGTCAAGAGTGCAGGAGCTATGCCATGATCGTGGGAGTGGAGGGGCGAGGCTGAAGATTTCACGCCAAGTTGGTTGCTTTGCATCCAGATCCAGTACAAAGACGTCATTTAATAAACCTTGTGTTCCACAGCCGCCGAATAAAACTAAATGAGATCCATTGACACAAGAAAGCGTGTGACCCCAACGACCGGGAGGCGGGGAGCCCACTTTGACATGTTGCCACTCTGGTTTGCTAGAGTTTAAGTCCAATACAAAGGTATCGTTCATTGGCTGCATGTTGACACCCTCTCCGCCAAAAAGAACCACCCTATTCCCAACTGCACATGCACTGAAATTGCAACGAGAAGGTTCGACAGCGCCACCAACAGTAAGCTTCCTCCATGCTGCTGCTTCAAGAGTGGTGAGTTCCCTTGCCAGTCGACCCCACCCAAGTCTCTTCGCTCCTGGAACCGTCTCTAAAACTCTAGTTGTTTCTCTGCCCCAAGCATTTTGACAGACCATTCTCCAAAGGTCCTCATTCTTTGTTATCTCATAGAGTTGCCGGCAAACGGATCCCACAGATGCAATATCTCTTGGAGTCAACCGCGAAAGAATCTTGAGAGAAAGGACCTCATCACTCAATTGCAGAATTCCACAAGCCCCTCGAGTAATACTTCGGTTCCCATCTATACTTGGCTGCCAGGAGGAAAGACTGGAATGGAAACGGTTAGATATTCTTGCTGACTCCTTTGCTGAAGATCCAGGAAGTGGACCCAGATCAAGATTTGCTTCAGTATAGAACTGGATACCAATAAAATGAGTAATTGCATCATCATCTCCACATATAGGTGTCAACCGCAACCTATTCATCACTGGAGATCCATCTTTCCTAAAATTTAACAAATCGCCTTGGAATTCAACACCATCTTCAAGGCATCTTCTTATTTCTGAAACTACAGTAGAATCCACCAGCGGGTGCCTTCTTTTTGCAAATGGGCCTCTGCATTGCAAGAAACGACTGCCAAAAAAGTCCCAGAGAATCAGAACTACGAAACCATTCGTCCTAAACTATACTAAGGGCATCTCCAATCCACACCTCTATTCCTCCAAAATAGAAGATGGATGTGACACATTGAGGGGAGATTTTGTAATTTATTCCCTTTTTCTTTCACTTTTTGTACTTTTTGGGAGAATCTTTGAGGGACTCATCGTCTTTTTTAGAGATTGGAGGGATTTTGTACTCCAAATTTATTTTTGGTCCTCTAAACCAAATTTACTTTTAGAGGACCAAACTCTAAAAAGGACGGTGGGTCCCTCAAAGATTCTCCCAAAAAGTACAAAAAGTGAAGAATAAATGATGAACAAGGTAAATTTTAGTCAACCATGACTGAGATGCTACAGAAAGCACCAAAATTAGAGCACGGTAAGATAGATGTAAGTAGGTATTTCAATAAATGCATCAGGATTGAAAGAAAAATATCTAGAGTAGAACAATATTAGAACCAGAAGAGAACGTACTCTCAATAAGCATAAAGGAAACCAGAAAAAAAATATGCACATCTATGCCAAATTCTTCCCATCACTATGCTGGAGTCCGAGGGAGATAGAGATAAATGAAAGCTATGTTTGTGGACCCAAAATCCTAAAGAAACCACAAGACAATACAGAATCTAAAAGCAAGGATCACATTCAACCAAACAAGGCCAATTGCTATTCATTTATTTTGGTTGTTGGTTTATTCAATAAGAACTTAAACAACCAATTCCCAATTCCTAACCAAGCATCTTTTTTGCATATTTTAAGCAATAAGCAAGGGAACAAAAAGGGCAGTGGTTTAAAAAAATATCTATCATTTCAGTTACTGGGATTTCCCATGGAAATGACATGATCATTTTTTCAAGGTAGCTGTTCGGTTTCTTGGACTATTGGCAACTATTTTGTGCACACTGTCACAAAACAGTTATTCAGAAGATATACGCATAATAAACACGAAAATACAACATGAAATCTAGTTTTGGGGATTGGAAGAGGCGGGTAGGGAGGAGTTTTGGGGCTTAACACGGTAAAATAAAGGCATGCATAATTAAGCCACTAGAGATCCTTTGGAAACATCAACAACAATGACTAGAAGGTAACTGAAATACTTTTGTACATCTCAGCCTAATATGACATCCACATATTCCCAAGGTACCCCAATTCCCAAACTTCGGTCTAATGTTTGAGGTATCTGGCATATGAGGATGTTGCATATTCCATATTTTTAAGGAATAAGCAAGGGAACAAAAAGGGCAGTGGTTCACAAAAAGGCCTATCATTTCAGTTACTTGGCTTTTCCAAATAAATGGCATAATCATTTCCCACAAAAAATATCTATCATTTCAGTTCGGTTTCTTGGACTTTTGGCAACTATGATGTTCACAACAAAGATATGCACAAGACATCCCCACAATAAACATGAAAATGCATGAAATATTGTTTTGGGGATTGGAAGAGGGGTAGGGAGGAGTTTTGGGGTTTAATGCAGTGAATACAGGCGAAAAGGTAGGCATGCAGGTACAATTGGACAGTTTTTTTTTTTTATCGGCTACAATTGGACAGTTTAAAGCAACACGAGACTTGAACCTAATCTCCAAGAAGCAAGATGCCAAGAACCACCATCCCAAGCTCAAATAACAAAATTAACGGGAAAAGAAACACATCCAACATATGAATTGGAACTACCCAAGTGGAAGAATACAAGTTAATTGTAAACCGTAGAACTTACCAATTCCGGCCGAGGACCTCTTCGGCTCGATACCCGGTGACCATCTCGAAGACGGAATTGACATATATAATCGGATGGTCCGGTTCTAAAGCATCGGAGACCACGAATCCACAAGGCGCTGGTTGGAGCAAATTAGTGAGAGGAAATGGAAAGGGGCCCCCATCGTTCAACAGAAATCCTCCTCCTCCTTCCTCGTCGCCGCTCAGATCAGAACCGCTGTCCCACTCCATCAAAATTTTCTCTTCAACCCATAACCTCAAACCAAAATCCAACACACAGAGAGAGAACAAAAAATGACCTTTGGTATGCAGTTGCTAAAAGCAGAAACAAAACCCTAATAGTCACCACAGCAAATCAGCACAAACCTCAACAAAGAAAGCGAGAAATATACAGAGAGGGAGAGGGAGGGAGGGAGAGAGGGATTAGGGTTCTCTAACTTTTTCTCTTTTGGGTAGTTTGGTTGGTTGTGGTTTGGGGGCTTGGGGAAGATATAAGAGAGTTGTGAGAGAAAATAAGTGGTTTGGCGAAGTTTGGCCAAGTTCTAGCTCACAGACCGATCTAGTGTGAGAGCGAGGGGGTTACCCATAAGGCTGTGTTTGGAATGTCTAGAATAGTGCAATAAGCTGATTTTGGAAAATTTGCACACTCTATGTTAATTATTGAGCAGAAGAAGGGTTAAAAAAAAAAATCGGTGTCATATCTAAATTGCTTCAATTACTTATCAGATTTGTATCGGTCAATTAGTGAAAACAAAAACACGAAATTGTTGGTGCAAGTTTAACCATAATAATAATACTGATTCCCAAACGTGGCCTTGAGCGAGAGAAGGAGAGGGAACTTGCTCTTTGTGCGAAAAATCTGTGGGATTATTGCCAGAGCGAAGAGTATGAGTATGTTTTGGTAGGGTAAAGATAAGACAACGAACGGTATTCAATGAGTTACGTTGGTGTACCTCATACTGGCATAAGCGATAATTTCATTGGCAATAAAATACCCAACTTACCACCCTTAAGCATGTGGTGCGTGGGGTGGGAAGTAATCGAATAATCTTGGATTAGTATGCCAACAAGCCGAGCTCTAGAATGTACATGTTCGTTCATCATGTTTTTAAATAAATTCGAACCAAGCTTGAGCTCAATAAAAATTTGAGAAGCCGAGTTTGTCTAGATTACTCGAATTTGTTCACGAACCTTAATAGTTCAAAAAGATTAGATATTCATACTTTCATACATATCTAAAAAAGTAAATAAAATTTTGATTGGCAAAAAGATACCCAACTTACTGCCATAAGAATGGGGGAGGTGGGGAAGAATCGAATAATCTGAATGCTGCTTAGTTGAATATTGGGTTCTGTTTTTGGCTGCGAATTACGCTACGCTTGGGGCCAACGCCAACTTCCCCAATCTCTTTTCCCTTTCTCTACGTGCTTTATTACTACTGGTTGATTATTGCCACTCGGCTGCCCCTTAAAACCATCTTTCTTTCATTTTCTTTTATTAATAGTACCATAATCGATCCGGTATTCTATTTCTAACACGCCAAGATCAAATTAAGGGGACAAAAAATGGAAAAGAATCAATGACTCTCATCGTCTTGCAGTACTAGATTTTATTGCACCACCTATCACCAAATGATATTTCTAGTAGACAGCAAGGTGCATTCCAGAAATCCTACGTAAAAAGCCGTTTATAAACTAATAAAAATATTTAAAAGAACGCTGTTGATGCACCTTAATAAAACGGTGAAATTTTCAAAACAGAACAAAAAAAAATGTTGGAAAATATCAAAAAATTGGAATTAAAGCCCACAATTTAGTAGCTGAGATAACTGCAAACAATCCACGTTTTCACTACTGAAGGAACTACACCTGATATACACAAACCAACATCCTAAGAATGCCTCATTAGGAAACCCAACTACAAGGAAGAAATCCACCCTTCTCTCCACAGTTTGTTTCTTCTCCTTACATGGCTTCAGATAGCGGCTTATCCCTCTTGGCAAATGTCGCAGCGCGTGTAGAATTCAAAGGAGGCAACCTAGACAATACCCAATCCGGGGAATCGCTTAGCCATAGTGCTTCACCTGTTACTTTGTGTTTGAAGTCGGGAGACTTTTCTTTCATCTACACACATTTTAAAAGTAATGAAATACAGATAGTTTAACGAAAGAAGGAATAGAAGAACTGTATAAGATCAAGTGCTACCTTATTCATTCTATTGTCCCACCATTTATCAGGATTTTCCACCAAGTTCTTCCAGGAGTCATCATCTAGCCCAAGGCAAAGAAACAGGATTTTAGTACTTAGCATGCAAGCAAAAATGACCGCAAAATTTCCTCGATAATCCATGAAAGGAAATTATTGTAAGTGTATTGGTGACAAAGACTTCGCTTTCTGAAACATCTAATTTATCAATCTGCAAGTATTTTTCTTCCCAAAATGGAGAAAAGACTATGGTGAATTCAGAACCAATACATACTCGGGACTACTGTTTCCACTCTCCACTCTCTCCTGTTATCACCACCAATACAATCTCAGGACCAACATCCCCATGCTCTCCTGCGTCCTGTCCTCTCCTACTGTCCCAGGTAACCCTATGTTCCTTGTTCAGAGAAAGCCCTAATCCCTGATTCCCAACACTAAAAGTTGCCAAATACCTTACCATCTAATAAATGAGGTAAGCAAACTTAGTTATAACAATCCCATTTTCCTTCTTAAAATTTCCATAAAATTTTCTGCAAGAATAAAGTTGCAAGGTTTTTTAACTCCAACGAGTACTATACCTGTTACTGAACAAAAAGTTGACACAAATTGATAAACTGTGTTACTTGTGATATCTTTCACATTCCTAGACAGTATCGATAACTTAAATCCCCAAATAACTGCAATTATACAAGTACCCACCTTTAGAATTCTTTCCTTGTTTCACTTTAGGAAGCTGAGCAGCAGATTCAAGACCTGCGAGTTGTGGCCCACCTCCAGAACTCTTTCCTTGTTTCACTTTAGGAAGTTGAGCAGCAAATTCTAGACCTTCGAGTTGTGGCCGTAGCCATTTCGGGGCGCTGTTAAGCCAGAGGCCAAGACCACTATCCTTGTGCTTAAAATCTGGGTATTTTGGTTTTACCTACGAACAGCAAGGAAAAGTCAAACGTCAGCACTATAATCAGTAACAAATATAAGAAGTATCCCCGGAGGAGCACTCACAGATCCTTTGAGTTTATCTTCTCGGTTATCCCACCATTCTAGTGGATTTCTTATGAGGTCCCTCCAAGACTGAAATGCAGGATCTCCACCATCTTCAATCGCACTAACTGGGAGAATTGCAAGGGGGACAAGACAAAATGAGAATTAAGAACTTAGTTTGGACAATGTGACAATCATGGGCAACATAAAGTTATCACTACAAGATAAAGCTGAAGTAGTCAGCCTTTGCAGACAATAGTGAAAGCGCGACATAAAAGAAAATAATGAGGTAATGTGGGCATGATTGACAAAAACACAGAGTGGTGTCTTTTGACCAGATAGAGTAAGAAATTCTCCCATCAGCCATGGGAGCCTCATGCTTCAAAGCCTCCATAAGTGAGGATCCTGAGGAATAATCGACTTATGACCACAATTCAAAAAAGGTTCTGCTGTTCAAGGTCTACTTGCTTGGAAAAATTAAGCAAAACGAGTTACAGGTGCAGTTCCCCAAGAACTGAAGACAAAACAAAGGCATCAACCCGACAGGCTAGGAAAACAACTGAAACAAACCAACCAATTCAAAACAACAGAAACCAGCCAAGGCCTATATCATCAAGGTTAAGCAAAAACACCCTAGAAGAGATATGCAAGTAGTCCAAGCAGATTTTCTGCAACAGAATGCAATTTTTTTTTAGGTGTAGTTTTTCAAGCTGCATCAACTTCTTTGAACTATGAATGTTCCAACCTCCTTCACCAGGAGATTGACATCAGAAAACAAAGTGAGAGAAGAAACAGACTTCACAGAATACATGGCAAAGCACAAAGAAACATCAACAACAACAACAAAAAAGAATTGGGTGGGTAAATCAAACTAGTTTTACATGTATACATATGCATATCATTTTGAGAAGCAGTTACCAGCATCACTACTATCCCGCTGAAGATTTTGTGGTGTTGCGACTTTCTTCATCTGAGAAGATCCCTGTACAAAGCTTATGCTACGCACCATAACCTACATGATTAAACCTCAGGGTATCTAATTATTCCAGCAACAGTACCACATAAGTCGAAATATGAATTGTGGAAGAAAGAGGAAACAAGTTTCACTTTTCCAAAATAACCCTCTCTCTTCAATTCAAGCAACAAAGAAACAGTGAAGGGACCTTTTTACTGCAGGCATTTCTGTGACACTTTTGGCACGTGGATGATACTGGACCACTAGCTTTATTCAAAGTGACTTGCCACAACAAATGCAACCTAATGCACTGATGTCCAAAACCTATATTTGGCCTAGTTGTCAAACTCGGAACCAAATATGTCAAACGACTCTCAATCCTAGTTGTCACCCTCAAACCATGCCAGATAAGCTAGTATGAAAAATTCCAATAGATAAAACCTTAATGCCATCTGTCAATCCTGCTTTAACAATACCCAAAAGGGAGAAGACAGGGAGTGGAAGAAAGAAAGGATCATGTGCCCATAGGAAATCAACATCAGGTCTCACTCCCAAAAATCACAAAACAATCGACATGACAATCAAAGCTACTATATTTTGCAGGTGAGTCTCCATAGTGGCTAGAAATCTATATTTGCCTTGAAGATAGACGGAAAAAGCTTCAGACTTCTCCTCATTACCTGAACATTTGCTTGACCTTCACCCATAGTGAATGGTGGTGGATCTGCACTCAGCTGTCCAGATATGTGAACACGGTCCTTGGCTTTCAGATGGCAGGCCGCAATATGTGCTAGGTCACCTTCAAAAATTATTGGAATCCTGATGTGTGCACATAGTAGAGCAAGAGAATCTGATTGAGATAGAAACCATATGATAACTAAAAGTGAGAAGTTAGGATAACAAAGCAAGATGATAACTTGTCAAGAAGATCAAGCAAGCTACGAAAGATGGTCCAAACACACAATGCAACTGGATTGATTTAATCCTTCCATCGTAATAGACAGAATCATTACAATTTCAGCTGATAGTTCAGTTAACATTTGGTTACATGGGGTCAAACTTATGCAGAAATACAATTTTCTTTTGGCACTTTCTTGCATTTGTCACATGGAACCCCACTAAATATCACCGCTCAAATAGGATAACTTTCGTAGCCTTTCCTAGACAAAGAAGCCCCATTCCCTACCTTAAATAATTAGTTTGAAATCTTGGTAATGCAGGTTGGTCTTATGAGTGAAATAGGGCTGTAAACCAGCCGAGCTGAGAACTATAGTAGACGTTCAAGCTTTGGCTTGAAAACTGAACAAGCTTAAAACAAGTGTTCAAGCTTGGAATTTTGATCATTTGAGCAACTCAAGAGCTACACTCAAGTAGCTTGATTTCTTCATACTAGCCCCTAGCCCGGACCCGCAGTGCAGGGTTATTCAAGCCACTTGGCTTGAAAACTGAACGAGTGTGAAAAACGTGAGCAGGCTTAACTTGTTTGACAATCTCAAATAACCCTTTAACGAGTTGATCTCGAGTGGCTTGTTTTTTTAGTAGCCCGAACACGAAATGAGCAAGAATTGTACTACAGTACTACTAACTGAGAGTTCAGTTATCAATACCAAAAAGGTGGAGTATCCAAAGAATTTCCGTCGCTTTGGGAGATGATGGTGCCAGCCCAGTATTTGCCATCGGGGGAAGCTTCGAACTGGACTGGAATCTGGACCTGCCCAATCAGATTGACCGAGTTGGCAACCTTAGACTGCCATGGAATCTCGCTCGGTCTCGGCAAATCGGCGTTCGGCAATTGTTCTTTCTTCTTTATCCCGTGTTCCATCGGTGGTATCACTCTCTGGGCCTCTGGGGTTTGATTCTGAACAATCTCGGGCTGCATCAAGGGTTTAGGGTTTTTAGCGGTGTACCTCTCCCCCTGATTCTTTAAGAAACTAGGACTACGGGTTTTAGTACCGGTGGTTGTTGAGTATAGAGATGGGCGTTGTTGCGGAAAAGCTACGGGATGTTGTATTTGTAGATGCTGTTGTCGAAGCAGCAGAGAGAGGCATTTTCTTGATAAAGAAGAAGGAGATGAGAGCAGAAGCTCTCCTGCAAGTGCCCTACCGAACATATTCATGGCGCCTTTCAGAACCCTAATACTCTCTCTCTCTCTCTCTCTCTCTCAATGCCACAATTTCAGAGAGACGTATCAGAAGAACAACTGGTTTGCCCTCTTCGAGTTTTCTCCATTTTCCCTCTTCCCCTTTAGGGATGAATTATTACAAATTTAACCCAGAAGTATCCACAAGTTTAAATTGCGCCAACGACGTATCTGTTACAACAAAAGACCCCTGAAGTAACAAGTGATTATTGAGTGGTCCTGCACTTACCGACCCGACCCGACAGACAACCCGAGCGGAAGAAAATAGCAAACATGGATGGTTTTGATTGGCACATTCGGTTGGGTTTGGCTCCATTGGTAAAAAAAAAATGCTTTTGATTGACACGTTCGGTTGGGTTTGGCTCCATTGGTAAAAAATAAATATGTCAGATCAGGTTTGCTGAGATGCCCAAAAAGGACATTCCCTAATTTATTTCGTATCTATCCCACTCCTAGGGATTCTCATTTTCTCTCTCCTAAACTATACCCAATTTTATAAGTTCAAACCCAAAAATGTCTCCCCTCTCATCTCTTTAACTCTCTCATTTCTCTCCCTTTGGATCCAGCCATAGGGCAGTGGCCAAAGCCTCCTTCACTTTCTCTCGATCTCGTCATAAGTCGTAAGTTGTTTTCTCCTTCACTCCTTCTAGAATAGTCTGGATCTGTCTATGATTAGTGATGTGTCTTGTAGAATGTTATAAGTGTATACGATTTTTGTGTGTATTTTCTATTTTGAGTCTTTGACTATTATGTACTCCTTCTAGAGTATTTATGGATGTGAGGTGTACTAGCCAAATCGAGTAGCAAGAGATTTGTTTGAGGCAGTCTCCAAAACCTTGGGCGTTATCTTCCATCTTTTCCTGATGCTCTAACTAGGATGCTATAAATCCACTTATACCCTTGTTTTTGCATGTGTAACGTGGAATTTTAGTAAAATGATGAAAATATACTACTAGTTTTTTTAAGTATAATAATAGTAATCGTAGAAGGGTAAAATATAATTATATAGTGTATATAAAGACTTCATGGCGGGTTTGAGGTAGTTAGGCAACGGGGTGAGGTAGTATAAGCCGAACCCTACCCGACCACGATTGGATTTTTCCATTTTTTTCCCGAACCTGCTTCGATATTCAAAAATTTGATGTAAACTCACCCAGATCGGATTGGGTGGGGTTCGGATCTAGTGGTCTCCAAGCTATGGAAGCTATATTTTGTGTGGTGAAGGTGGCCAATAACACCATGTGGTTGTGCTTCAGATACAATTAATAATTTTCTCCAGTAATCCAAAGTTGACCACTAAGGCATGCATCTGATCAAACTCACACTTTATATCGTTATTTTTCTAAAAAGATATTGGAAAATAAAAATAATTAATTTCCATTCGCCTTCTCTCTTTTCCTCTTTATTATGAGTTTGATACTCCAAAGTCCAAACATGGAGTAGGAAAAAATTATAGAGGATATCCTTCAATTCTTTATTTTTCGTCCTCCAGTTCGCCATTCATATTTGTGAAATCCCAATTTTAATAACCAAATTCTATATATGCTATTTATATCTCATACAATTAGTATCATTCAAAAGATATTAGCACTACCTTCCCTTTAATATAAGATCAATATATAATCTTTTAGTAAAAACATGGAAATGTTAATTATTCGAAATTATAGAGAGTGTTGAAAGTTCGAATATAAATAAAGTTTTTTGGAAAATAATGTATTGGGTTGGATTTTTGTTGATTAGAGTATCCTTCAAAACCAACTTTTTTTCTTATATTGAGAAAAAAAAAACTTTTTTTCTTATATTAAGTTACCCAAAAAAAAAAAAAACTTTGTTTCTTATATTGTACCACTTTGATACTCTTAAATAGATAAATGGAGGTAAAAAAATTGGTGTATTAGATTTGTTAGAATAAATGCATTTACAAAATAATATCGTGATCATATCATGATATTGAAATTGTGATTTGATTTTAATTGAGAGAGCCCATAAAGGGAATGAGGCAATTCCACATCAGGGAAACTTAGAAAGTTAAAGTGATTTATAATTAATCGCCAGCAGCAGGGCCGGCCCAAGGTGTATTTGGGTGTCCAAGACCTGTTCAAAAAATGGTGTCCTAAACACTTGACAATTTTTAAGGAAAAAAAAAACAGTCAGAAAAAGCCAAAACTATAGTATTAAATCCACTTTGCCAATTAAGCCTTTCCTCTGTCGATGTGAGATAAACAAGTTGCAAAACAAAGTCTCCCACCTATAGTCCCACATCGCTAGTTGAAGAAAACAATGAAGGCAAAGAATCTTTTATAAGTAGAAAGTCCTACTGCCTTAGTATCAATGCTCAAGAGACTAGACCTTGCTTTTGAAACTTGGACTGAGCATTTCCTAAAAAGAGTCTTACCCAATCCAAATACTAAAAAAAATTGGGGTGCCCCAAAAATTAGGCATCCTTAGGCCTAGGCCTTGTGGGTCTTATGTCTAGGCCGGCTGTAGCGAGCAGCTACTGTTTAACTTGAGATTAACTTTTTGAGCCACGTGGTTTGGTAAATGGTTAGCAGGTCTTTTATTATAATTTGGATGATTTCCTTCTATAGTTAGCTGAGTTCCTTTTCCTTGTATAAATAAAGGCCTCATTATACGGTTTCATGTTATCGAATTCAATAAATATCTCGTCCCTCATATTTCACAAGATTGGGGATGCTCTAAGTGACATATATGCAGGTCGTAGACTCTCTCACTCATTCTTTCACAATGACCTCGGTCCTCGGTACTAGTTTGTTATACTCTCAAAATTATTTTAGAATACCATAAAAATTCTACTAAATATTTTAAGATAATGATGTGTTATGTTCTTTTTTCCGAGCAACTTTTGTCCTTAACTCAAATCTTTTACTGAATGTACGCACGATTCTTTTACTGCGAAATTCATTTTGTACTTATAACTAATATGTGTCACCAATGATGTGAGCTAGCTAGCTGCATGATTATTAGAGAGCATTTTCTTAAGAGAAGAAAAACCACAGAGATAGGGATGGAGTCCCTATCCCAAAAAACAAAATATGAGGGCATGCATTTCCAAATGGACCACAGAAATGCAATGGAGCCAAATAGCTATGGACCAACCCGAACTGTCTTGAAGTTAATAAGCCAATGGACTAGCTAGTCAAAATCCAAGAGAAGTTGCTACTTACTGGTCAAATAAAAAATCCCAATACTATACATCCAAATCTCACTACGAGAATAATGACAATGGTTGAATGATTGAGGCATTGTTTTGTTGAGAAAGTCCAGCAAGCCAAAGAAGAGCTAACTTGCCAAATTTCCTTTTTAATTTTTCAGACCCTTTTCTGCATGCAAGTAATTACATAAGTTTTTGTAGTTCACGAATTATTTTTATTCAAAAATTGCACGTCTTTTTGTAGAACACGAAAGTATTTTATTTTTATTCAAAAAATTGTACGTATTTTGTAGTGCATGGAAGTATTTTATTTTATTTATTTAGAAATTGCACTTCTTTTTGTAGGGGCCCTAAAAAAAAACATGTAACTTTTGGATAAAAATTAAATAGTAACCAAAACACGGTAAACTAATGAAGTTTTCGTAACTAAACGAAAAGACGTGCAATTTTTGGATAAGATATAAAACAACAACCAATACATGGTAAAATAATGCAATTTTTGTGAGTAACCAAAACATGCGTACACTAAGATTAGGCATAACATGCACTAAAAAGTACGTAAAACCTATGTGGTAAGTACCGTATAAGGCGTTTTGTTTTCTTTAGCGATATAGCAATTTCCCCTTATAAAATAGACAACCAATAACATATTTAAAAAAGGCATTTACATATCTTATAAATGTAGCATTAATTCCCTTTAAAAATAAATCATTGGGTTTTTTTGCAAGTCGAAAGAAGACAAGCTTCACACCCGATTGAGCACTTAACTTACGATTAGAGGGAGCACTTCATTGCGTTTAGTTAAATTTACATTATCCGCTCTTCGAAAGTGAAAATGCACTTGCAAATCTTTTTTAGTGGATCAGCATTCAGCAGCTGTGCCTGTGGTTTGGTCGCTCACTATTACCCTCCTATTTTAATTATTGTGGACGTGACGGTTAGAATTTGCTAGGTGGTTGGTGACGGTGGAATCTGGTGAAGGTGTTTTCCAGTTTCCTTCCTGCCTTCTTTTCTCTCTCTCTCTCTCTCTCTCTCTCTCTCTCTCTCTCTATAAAAATACATATGCTCTCTCCTTCCCCCTCTACCTCCCTCGCCTCTAACTAACGCACACAGTACACTCTCTCTACTCTATGCAATGACATCCAAAGCTTCAATTCAACTAGTCGAGACCTCTGACACTATAGGTTTAATTCTCACTCTTTCTCTCTCTCTCTCTCTCTCTGGAGTAACATATACGTAGTATATAGTACACAGATGTATGCATTTACAAGTACGTGGTATGATCAATTGTGTTTGAGTTTTGCAGATGAGGACAGAGAACATCTGCTGGTGGTGGACATGGAAGCAGGGGAGGGTGAAGCGGAACCCAAGTTTTCGATCCGCAATCTGACGACGGAGCAAGTGATATCGGAGTCGGGGAGGCCGATATTGAAAAGGATAAACGCGGAGATACCAAAGGGGATGGTGGTGGGGATCATAGGCCCAAGTGGGAGCGGCAAATCAACGCTGTTGAGGGCGTTGAACCGGCTCTGGGAGCCACCTCCTCACACGGTGTTTATGGACGGCCGTGATATTTGTAGCCTCGACGTTCTCTCCCTCCGCCGTAAAGTTGGGATGCTCTTCCAGTTACCTGCTATATTTGAAGGTAAACCACTACATATTATATCCCCAAACCCCTCGCCACAATTTACTTTTTGCTTTTTATTTATACTATCATTTGATTCATTCATAAGTTTTTGTTTCTTGTCTATGACACGTTTCTGACATACCAGTAGTTAAGTAAATAAAAAAAGAAATAATTATTACCTTGCCTTAGTATTTTCGTACTATAATCAGTTTCTATCTTCACCATGTGGCACTTGTTAGTATTAGTTACGTACGAAAATCGAACACGTCTCACGACAAAGATCTTTTAGTCGTTCTACTACTATTTTTTATTCCCCCAGAAAAGAGATCGAATCCAGTTGTAGTTTGGAGAGTAATGATTGGCTGAGACTGATGAGGCTAAGTCTAACAGGATAACGAATGAGCTGATCAACAAGATAGACTAAACCCGCTTATGAAGGAAGCAATTTTGTGGGAGCTTAACGATCACTACTAGTTAGTTTCACTACTTTCACTTCTTAAGCAATTTGTCCACCGATCGACGAATATTTTTCTTCACCACTAAGCAGCTTTTGTATAATACTCCTCCTCTCTCACCACGGATTAACAGGGGTATATGTAAAAGTTATTTTGAATTTAGGGGGACTATCATAATCATAAGAAGAAAAAAAATCAATCAAACGTCAAGACATACATACACAAACACATAGGATTCCTTGGGAAAGTCTATAAATACTGTGACTTCGGCAGCACCCCTTTTTTTATTATCTTTGTTATTATTGTAACCACTAAATTACCCCTCGTACATTCAAACTGAGACAGCAAATCAGCCCCACTACATCGATTGGCTCCAAATATTTTTGTGTCGGCACATTAGTGTCCAAATCATTTTCTTTCAATTTGGACACATCACATAAACCTAAAAAAGAACTCAATTCATCGTGCTTTGGATGAATAGTGGTCGCTCAACTTTGGATACTTTTATGATACTATATATTTGCAGGTACAGTGGCAGATAATGTAAGATATGGACCACAATTGAGAGGGAAGAAGCTAGCTGACAATGAAGTATACAAGTTGCTCACCCTTGCTGACCTGGATTCCTCCTTTTTCAATAAAAATGGGCGTGAATTATCTGTTGGTCAAGCTCAGAGAGTCGCACTAGCCAGGACTCTAGCCAACGACCCTGAGGTAATTAAAAGCCCACCGTTTGTTGATACCACCACTTCAATTGGAATTAATTAATAATACCCCCAATTGGGAAAAAAAAACTCGTAGTTAGGCCCTCCAACTAATATGGTCTACTTTCCCATTGTGACTCATTGAATTGATCATGAGTCAAAAACCTTCCAACTTTGATATGAAACTCTTATGCAAACTGTTTCACACATCTCTTTTCATTTTGTAAGGTTTTGCTATTGGATGAGCCGACGAGTGCATTGGATCCAATATCAACTCAAAACATAGAGGATGTTCTTGTAAAGCTGAAGAAGAATAAGGGGATGACAGTTATAATGGTGTCACACAGCATCAAGCAAATACAAAGGATAGCTGATATTGCGTGCCTCGTTGTGGACGGGGAAATTGTTGAAGTCTTGAAACCTAACCAACTATCCCATGCCCAGCATCCCATGGCACTACGGTTTCTTCAGCTCAGCAATTGAATACATGAAAAGTTATTCGTCAAGAGCTAAACGTACTTATTTTGTAATGTGTATAACTTGACCATGTTCTTAGTGTCTCATTAGAAGGTCAAGAGTCCGAGAGTATATGATGTTTTTTTCGTGATTATAATCTTTCAATTTGAAAGAAATAATAACTTGAAAGAAACTATGTGATATGGATGATAAATTTGCATGCCTTCGCTAGCTGTTTATCATCTTAATAATAAGGGAAAGTCTACAATGCACACCCCTTAAAAGGGTGTATCATATGCACATATTTTATGGTTTATTCATAACATTTTAGTGTGTTTCGTAACTTCTGTCCTAGAATTCATAACTTTTTAGCAGTACGATTCGTAACATTTTCATTATGATTCATAACATCTTGGTGTATCTCGTATCCTTTATACGATTCGTAACTTTTTAGCAATATGATTCGTAATATATTCTCTATAATTCGTAACATTTTGGGGAGTACATATAATACACATTCAAATAAAGAGTGTGTATTGTAGTCTTTTCCTAATAATAAATTATCGTCTAATGGCAATCTTGTTTTACCATGTTAATTTGTGTGTAAATAACAGGTATTGTATCGTTCACTTACGATATTAGGAAGCCCTTTTAAAGATGTAGCGAACATTGAATTGAATGAAGAATGCTACATTGAATTGAATTAAGGATAGGAGGTGGAGAAGGAGGAGGTAGCCCATTTGTGATTAGACCAAAAGAGAACCCTCCAGCTCCAATAGGATCGCCTCTTAGTAACGGTGGACTTAGGAGCTGGAATATTAGTATCAATTCCATTCAAAATGTTCCATATCACATGTACATCTTTGTAGCTACACATTTTCACTTCATCCCGAAAGCTGTGATAGACCATTTGTATTAGCCCCACCGTGACTTCCGCCTCCATCACCATCATCACCATCACCACCACCACCAACTGTATGCCCTTTAACACACTTGCTTTGATAGGCATGCCAGGGGATAACAAAATGAGAACAAAAATGAAAATGGCAGGCAGCAAGGGAAAGTAAAAGTGAGGAGTGAATAGTAAGCACACGGCGGTGGGAGAGGAGGCGGCAGAGGAATTCCATTTAACACGTTGCTTTGATAGGCGTGCCAGGCGTCTCTCTTCCCCCACCCGGACTGGTTTTTAGTGACCTCTACCACAAGGATCATAACTTTCAAACTTCCTCCATCTGTTCTTTTCAATCCCATTTTAATTTATTTCTTTCTCTAATGTTTCAAAATATTTATTCTTTTAAAAAATGTCAAAGAAAAAAGTGTATACTAATGTTTCAAATTGTTGATTAATTAAATGGACTTGTTATTAGCGCAAAAAAATTTTGATTTTTTTTTCAACAATGACATTTTTTCTTTAAGTTCACATTTTGGGGACGACCAATTTTAGTTTTATATGTCTAGGGGTTCATCATCAAAGCCAGGGCAATAACAATGAATGAATTTTGGCATTGATCGATGTCACCACTACAATAATCGTAAAAGATGATAGTTTAAAAGTGTCATTAAACGTGAAAGATGACAGTTTTAAAACTGTTATCTGTGGAGCTGTCATTAAAAGTCTGAATCTTAAAATGACAGTTTGAAACTGTCATTAATATCTATAAAGATGATGACAGTTGTGAAATGTCATTAAAGTGTTTTAAAGCCGTCATCTTTTGTAATGACCCGCTCCCACCCTGTATGGATTACTCAAGTGCGAGCACGCTTAACTATGAAATTTCAATTGACTTTGGCGCCCTCATAACTTTAAAAGTCCTTATACAAGATAGGATGACAATATATTATTTATAGCACACAATTTACATTTCTCCAAGCAATGTGGGACTACCCTCAATTGATCCTTGATAAGTGCCAAAATATGTATATTTTGGCCCTTCAATCTACATTTATTAGTCCTTTATTTTTGTTAATTGATTTTTATTTTATGCTTTTTATGTTTATAGGTTACTCGAGCCCGTTGTCCGAGACTTTGGATAAAAAGAAGATTTTAAAGACGTTTGGGATAAAAATGCGAAATGATCCAAAATTGAGTGGCTCATTTATTATTTCTTAAAGTTCAAGGGCCTTTGTGTAATTAAAGCCCTCAACCCTATATAAATAATTCACCTACACTGCAGTAGGTTACGAAGGAAAAAAGGGAAAAGGCTACAGCAGCTTTCGGAAGAAAAAAGAAAAGCACGGACGAAACGAAGAATAAGGCTCTGGCAATATTGTTTAGTATTCTTTTTTCCTTTTAAGTTTTTGATGTCTTGTTCAATTACTCGTACTTCGGTAACTCGGTTTAATTTCTGTTCTTCATAAAAGTTTTTCGTTGATTCTTGTTTAACTTAGATTTTCTGTTTATTTTCTATCTCGCGTAATAGAAGCATGTTTCAATCTAGGGTTTATTTTGTTTCTTGCTTAATAATGAGTGAGTAGTTTGTATAGGTAGGGTCGCAGGGTGATTAGTACACCGTGACCGGTTCGGATACGTTCTGCTCATATCTTGAAATAAAAAATGTAAAAATTAACTTTAGATTGGTAAAATACTTCCCGCAGACAAATCCGGGCATTGTCGGAGCCCATGTGAACGGGAGAATGGGGGTCCAAAACTCATTCTCCGCTGCGCATGGGTAAACGGCGACCCTAAGGTTTCGCATCTTGCGGGGTATCTTTTTCAATGTAAAATTGAACGTTTTTAAGAACACTGAATGGAGCAGGTAAATCCAGACTGGTTGCGAGTGCTATGAACCCTACGACCATACCTCCTTTAATTATTTGAAAAGTACAATCAATTTCTAGGTTTTAATCAAATCTCAATCAAACGACAAGGGGTGGCTACCTAAGAGCCCATTTAAATTATAACAACCCGAGTTTTTAGTCAGCACACATCACCGTCTTTGTGGATTCGACTCCGGTCTTACCGGATATTGTGCTACGTCGGTCTCCGCCCTACGCTTGGGGCAACCCATTAATTTAGGTCTAGGAAATCGTCAAGTATTTTTGGCGCCGTTGCCGGGGACGGTAACGTGTGTTAAGAATTCGGGTAGTTATTTTTTTATTTGTTTTCTTTTTAGTTCTTTTATTTTTTTTTAAATTTTTGAAAAAAAAAATGGCCGATTTTGCAAAGTGCTATGGAGGTTATACAAAACAATTTGATTGTTCAGTATCACTTCCTATATTTTATGGTTTGGCCTCAGAAAATTCTTTTTCGCATATTCATGACCTTGAGGAGGCTTTTGCTAGCGATGAAGTGGCTCTTTTACATGTATTCCCAAAATCTTTGCGTGGTCGTGCTCAAAGTTGGTTTATTTTTTTGAGTCCAGGATTGACATGGAGTGAAATTGTCATACAGTTTTTCAAAACTTTCAATCCCTCGTATGAGACTCATATGCTTTTACAAGAACTATCAGATTTCTCTCAACAAGATGATGAGTCTTTGTCACAGTGTTGGGAGCGATTTAAATTTGTTGTATTTTCTTGGTCGAGTTTTAATTGTGAGCTTGGCAGTCTTCTGGTTATCTTTTGCCGTGGTTTAAACCTTAAGCCATGCGAGGTGGATTTTAGGTCCACTGACGAATTCCTGGATAAAGCCCCTGAAGACGCTTGGGATTTCTTAGATGAATTAACCCAAAAGCTCCAATTTTGTGAGTTGACTAAAAGTTCTGAGGATACCAGTTTTGATGCTAGAGAAAAAGAGGAAATAGAGCCACTTCCTGAGGATATTAATTCTGATGCTAGGGGAAAAGAGGAAATAGAGCCACTTTCTGAGGTTATTAATTCTGATGCTAGGGAAAAAGAGGAAATAGAGCTACTTCCTAAGGATTTTGATGCGAGAGAAAAAGAGGAAATAGAGCTATTTGTTATTTGTGAAAGCTATATGCCTTTTGAGGAGTCATTGCCTATAGTTGCACTGAATAATCAAGTACTCTCAGCTCTAGATTGTGCCACCCCTGCTACTGAATCTCCACTTTTGCAAGAGTTTTTAAATGTGGAGCTGATTAATTTTCTTGGTGTTGATGAATTTAATTTAGTTTATCATCCATATCTTGTGGATTTTGTCAACAATTTGAAAATTAATCTAGTTTGGGCTATACATATGTTGGAATTTAAATGTCTAAACCGAATTCGGCAAATGTGCTACTCGAAGTATCTTATCTTATGGCATGGTCGGGTTCAATTCTTGATAAAAGGTGTAGAATGGAGTACTATGTTCATTGTCTTAGCTCTTGTTGGCATGATAAATGTTCGGAACCCACGTTTGGCTACATGTGCATATTTTTTTTGATGGTCTGGTATAGCCACCCGTTTCTCGCTTGAGAAATAGGGAGAAAAGTAGTACCCGTGTCTTTCGCGTGAAGAAAGTGGATGGTTTTTTGTATTTTATTTTTCTTTCTTACCTTGTTTATTTCTTTGAGTTATTTTTCTTGCTGTTTTGGAGGCTAAACATTTTGCAGATTGTTCGATTCAAGTTGGGGGGTATCCCTCACTCTCTAATTTACTCTGCTTAGCCCTCCTTTCCGAGGTGTTATCTCTCCTCTCTTTTTTGTTTATGTCCGATCTTTATTTATTTTTATTTTTTTTTATGCTTTCAATGCGGACATTGAATAGTTCAAGTTGGGAGGAGGAATCACTTTGTTCTTTATCTTGTTAATAAAAAAAATTGAAAATTAAAAATACTTGTTGGATCTTTTCTACTTGAGGCTTGAAGATTGCAATGTTTACTTGTTGGTTGCTAGTGTTGAGAATTGTTGGGCATTACTTGAATATGATATTGCATGTTAGTTCTTTTTGCTAACTTGGCGATAGAAATTTATTCTGGCATACATTCTTAGCATCTTTGCACTGCACGTTTGTTGGACCTTGACTGTTTGTGAGTTGTGACTTGAGTGCTTTCAATGGCTAGATTAGTGGAGACTTATGCCCATGTGAGCTTTAGTGCCTTATCTTTCTTTGGAGTGGTGTCACATAAACTCTTCGTTTGTCGTAAAAAAAAAAAGAAAGAGAAAGAAGCTTAATCGTTGTCGATCTCATTATCTTTGTCGTCAAGTATTGGGACTTAATGCATGCCTATTATATCTTCTTTTGGGAATGGAAAGTTATATGGTTGTATTGCCCCTAGGAGATGATAATAGGCCATCTTTGCTGATTGAGCCGGTTTGTTTCTTTTTCTTAAATACTTATCTTTGCGAGCCACATTGAGCCTCTTGCATGAGCCTTTTTCTTGTTAAGCTTTACCAACCAAATTGTGTCTTGAGAATGGCGAGCTAATCATGTGAAGATTAATTTTTGAAGAGAATGGAGGAAGTGTATTTGAGAGAGTTGTGCTTGAAATGTGGTGTATTCTTCCCCATAGCTAAAAATAGAAAAATTGAGAAAATAGAAATAAAGAAAAAAAAATAGAACTTGAATGAAAAAGGGAAGACACCCTTGCACTTGTTGCAAGAAAGAAACAAGTTGTTTCATCGTGGAATTGTGCGAGGGATATGGCGGATTTGAAAAGAGTTGAAAGAGGGTGCACATCGTTATACTTGCCCTATGTTGTTTTGGCCTAGTTTCGGACACTTGCTTATGATTTATCCTAACCTTTGAAGCACTTTTTCTTACCCAATGATATAACCGAATAAAAGTCCTATTTGATCTTTGGGGCAATGGGTTATGGATCGATGGATAGATAGTCTTTAATGCTTGACATTCCTTTCATGAGATCATGTGTCTACTTTAAAAAGCTTTCTATTCGTGTCTAAGTGTGCTGGGTACTTTGATTCTTTATTGCAAAACTTCCGCCCGCACACATTGAGAGTTTATTAAATGCACCTCGTTTCGAGCGTTTTCTTTTGTTGAGTGCATGGCATGGTAAGAATTGAAGTCGAGACTCGGTCCGGAGAGAGTACTTGGTTGTGGTTCACTTGTGGTCTAGGTCTTTACTCACTCACGCTAAGTTTGGATGCCATGATTAATTTCTATGTTTTGATAGCATCTAGAACTACTGTTGCGTATGCTATATTCTTGGCATTGGCGTATCAATGAGTTGCATTGCAGTTTTTGGGTTCTATGTGGACAGGATTCACGGTGTTTTGTGGGTAATCATTGCTGAAAACCCTCACGAGACTTCACTCGTCCTACCGGGGCCACCTGGGGGTTTAAAAGATCTATCCCTTAGTTAGTTGTTTTATTTATTTATTTTTATTTTCTTTGCTCGAGGACTAGCAAAATGTAAGTTGGGGGGCGTGATAAGTGCCAAAATATGTATATTTTGGCCCTTCAATCTACATTTATTAGTCCTTTATTTTTGTTAATTGATTTTTATTTTATGCTTTTTATGTTTATAGGTTACTCGAGCCCGTTGTCCGAGACTTTGGATAAAAAGAAGATTTTAAAGACGTTTGGGATAAAAATGCGAAATGATCCAAAATTGAGTGGCTCATTTATTATTTCTTAAAGTTCAAGGGCCTTTGTGTAATTAAAGCCCTCAACCCTATATAAATAATTCACCTACACTGCAGTAGGTTACGAAGGAAAAAAGGGAAAAGGCTACAGCAGCTTTCGGAAGAAAAAAGAAAAGCACGGACGAAACGAAGAATAAGGCTCTGGCAATATTGTTTAGTATTCTTTTTTCCTTTTAAGTTTTTGATGTCTTGTTCAATTACTCGTACTTCGGTAACTCGGTTTAATTTCTGTTCTTCATAAAAGTTTTTCGTTGATTCTTGTTTAACTTAGATTTTCTGTTTATTTTCTATCTCGCGTAATAGAAGCATGTTTCAATCTAGGGTTTATTTTGTTTCTTGCTTAATAATGAGTGAGTAGTTTGTATAGGTAGGGTCGCAGGGTGATTAGTACACCGTGACCGGTTCGGATACGTTCTGCTCATATCTTGAAATAAAAAATGTAAAAATTAACTTTAGATTGGTAAAATACTTCCCGCAGACAAATCCGGGCATTGTCGGAGCCCATGTGAACGGGAGAATGGGGGTCCAAAACTCATTCTCCGCTGCGCATGGGTAAACGGCGACCCTAAGGTTTCGCATCTTGCGGGGTATCTTTTTCAATGTAAAATTGAACGTTTTTAAGAACACTGAATGGAGCAGGTAAATCCAGACTGGTTGCGAGTGCTATGAACCCTACGACCATACCTCCTTTAATTATTTGAAAAGTACAATCAATTTCTAGGTTTTAATCAAATCTCAATCAAACGACAAGGGGTGGCTACCTAAGAGCCCATTTAAATTATAACAACCCGAGTTTTTAGTCAGCACACATCACCGTCTTTGTGGATTCGACTCCGGTCTTACCGGATATTGTGCTACGTCGGTCTCCGCCCTACGCTTGGGGCAACCCATTAATTTAGGTCTAGGAAATCGTCAAGCAATCCTTTTGGTCACCAACCCGACAAACCCTCACACGGGTCCCAACTCCCTCAGGCCGATTGACCACTACCTAGAACTCCCCAGGGGCAGGGCATCACAATCTCCCACATTTAGGAACACACGTCCTCGTATGAGGTTGAGATTTTGTCTCACATTTTCGGTTGGTACAGGCTCTAATACTATATGTAACGACTCACTCCCGATTTGAGACTTCAAAGCAACGACGCTCGTAGATGTCGATGTTTTCTCCAAAAATAAATTTTTGTTCTTCAATGTCGTTTGTAAGGAGAAATTAACATTAAAAAGAAAGAATAGTTATGTCACTATTTTACAAAGTGACATCATAAATATATCAGATCACAGTTTAGCAGAAACTGACATTAAAAAGAAAGAATAGTTATGTCACTATTTTACAAAGTAACATCATAAATATATTATATCACAGTAGGAGAAACTAACATTAAAAAGAAAGAATAGTTATGTCATTATTTTAAAAAGTGACATCATAAATACATTATATCATAGTTTTTTTAGATGACTGACATTATTTATCTATTGCAATATTTTTAATTACGGATTTTTCAAAAATTGACATCTTTTCACTTTTTCAAGCATCATCTTTTAACAATATTATAATGGTATGCAGCTAACAGCCACCTTCATAATCGATTTATTAGGTGCGTCACCTTCTACCCTGTGAAAGTATCCGCCGTTTTATTTTTCTAACATAGTATAATACTCCAATATGAAGCTCCATGTGAACAGCCGTCAAACAAGATGTTCAAGATCAAGGAAAAGCTGGCGAAGAAGATGAGTCAGAAAATCCACAAGACGTTCATGATCAAGGAGAAACTTGCGGCCAGGTACTATGTGATTGCGGCCACAATCTCAAAGCTTGTGGTCTGATAGTAGAACCTTGCGTCCATGACCATGCACGGAAAATCTTGCGCATACTCAGGGAAATTCTAGCAAGCCCCGAATTTTTCCCTCGTGGGTACCGTAAAACGAGACAACTCGCGTTTTAACGACTCGATCTCAGAGAAAAACAAAGACGATAAAAAACAGTGGGAGGCGAGAATTAAACATATCTTCTGTACTTTATTATTCTAAAAAATGGCGTGCGCTCCCCTTTCTGCTCCGGCTCCGGCGATAGAATTTAAAAGATTGGGGGCTCGTACAAAAATCCCTTCAGCGAAGAAGCCACGCCATAAGCATCCACTTACCGCCACCGTTGCGGGTGGCTCGCCGCTCAAATTGAGAGCGAAATTGCCATTGCAATTGAACCTTCCCCTCCGCCGGAAATTAAGCACCAGAGGAAGAGATTGGTTTTCTTGTACTAGTACTAGTAGTTGTGAATACCCAAGCATTAATAGTAGTGGTATCATCATCAATTGGTGAATTCGCTCTTCAACTCTTCTCTTCCCTATTTCATTTGTTTAAATTTATGTATGCTTGCTGACAAAGCAGTTGACATTATGCTGCATTTTTCTGTTTCCTTTCTGGAGGAAAAGCTTCAGTTGAATCAATACACATGCTCGCACTTATCAAGAAAAAGACTAAAACAAGTTGGGTTTTTTGCATTGTAGCTAACAGTAACAGCGACCCAGAAAGTTCTTCTGTATCTTAACAGATTCTCGTAATATTTATTCTCTACAGGGGAATGTGCAACTTCAAGTGGTTTAGAAGATGGTATATCATCATCCCATGGAGTTGGACCTCTCGAATGGTCTCCATTTATTTAGTACTATGTCTCAGTTTTGCTGCAGAGGCACGCGATATTCCACATTACCCATTTGATTATCATGCTTGTGAAAATGTTCGAAGTTATTATGCCGGAATGGAGGATTTGAGAGGTGAAGCACTACAGAAAAAGTTGAATTCTATCATTGCCAGACATCATCCCTTATCCTACAAGGAGGTAAAAAAATATAGCACTAATTTCTTCGTATAAGGATTAAGCAGACTTTCTGATGATTGGTTTCGCGAAGCAGGTTTGGGAAGCTCTTAAGATTCTTGATGCTGCTGATGCTGATAAACCGGAGGCTTCATTAGAAGTGTAAAGGCTTGTTAACATTCATGTTGTCAATTTGAATTAGCAATCAGACAAAAAATGAGAGAGTCCTTGCACCATCACTTGTTGATTTCAGAGTTGAAATTTACTCCTTGAGAGTCGTCTCGAAGCTCTTAGCGGGAAAACCAGAAGGGTGGAATCGTGAGTCACTCGACCTGATTAGTCATGTTATCAAATTTTATTTTACTTGTGATTTATGATGTATAGTGTGATATTGTCAAGGAGTATCAACAAGGCAAGGCAAAAAATGATTCTCACATTTCAGCAACTTAGTTTTGTGATGGCTTATCAAAAAAAAAAACTTAGTTTTGTGATTGTTATACGTGTTCATCTATAACTTCTTAGCACAGTGAAGCCCATTGTGTTGTGGATTATGTCGCAATGACATCCATGTGTTGCGGATGATGTCGCAATGACATTTATATAGCTCCTAAAGCTCTAGAAACTGGAAACTATTCATGTTGCTCTTTCAATTTTTGGGTTTCAGGCGAACATTTATGGCCTCGATCTTATGGGTTAATGAGTGGCCCGTCCTTAACTGATTTGCACAATATTCGCCCAGCTGATGTGAATGGTAATATGAGTTTCCATTCTGCGTATATTTGTGGTCTTAATTTTTTTCAACTAGTATATTGTCTTTGTTAAACGTTCTTCGTAGTGAATTCATCGAGGGGAAACAAGTTCTATGGAGAATGCCATGTTAGTTCATCTAACTGTCGGAAGCCGGCAACCAGAGAATCTGCATTTGACACAGAAGCAGATAAAGAGAGATGGGCACCACCGAGGCAGGTTTGCTGTTGTCATAGATAAATTATTAGGGAGGTGTTAATTTTTTCAGTTACCACCGCACTGCTATAGATGATACAATACAGGTTGTCCATAAAATCTTTCTGGCCTCGGTTTCTATACAGCCATGCGTATCATAGATGTGGCCACTTGACCCTAAGTGACATTGAAGTGGAACCTAAAGGCAGAGAATTAGAATGGAAGTAGTGGCAAAATCGTCCATGGATTTCTTCTGAACTTTCATATCGTTGGTATTATTATTGATCTTTTCACCTGTGCAGAAGGTTCAATACTTTCCCTAGTTGCCCCTTAAATGGAATTCCCCCTTGATTATACTCCTAGCGTGCAGTGTTTTTGGCATTTATGTCATGCAAAGAATTATTTTCACTCATTGCAATTCAGGTTAGAGGTGATATTGCAAGGGCAATAATGTACATGGCGGTCTGTTATGGGGTCAATCAATCTGGCAGAGGCCTTAATCTTCACCTCTCTGATTCTCCAAACATTGGTATGTCAAATATATTCAGTAGAATGAGTCGTCTGTGTTGGCATGTGCATGCATATCTTGAGGGTTTTGTGTGTTTTTCCTTTATTATTCGCTAATTTAATTCAACATATTTTGGCACTTGTGGATATGCCATCAGAGTCTGATACTCATTCACACTTAGAAAAGGTTCTACCGTTTTTCTTACCTACAACATGCTGAAGTAGAGCAATGTCATGCATATAACTCGAGGAAATTCTTGTTGCTTCTGTTGTTTACTTTTACTCTTCTTCTGCGTGTAGATACTGAGAGGTCCTATTTAGTTGTCCTTTTGACTTCCCTTTTCGTTGCCGCTTGGGCAATTGCAGCGCTTTATATCCTCAATAAAGTGACTCAGCTTTGAGTCTCCTTACCATACCTATCCAAAAAAGAAAAAACTAAAGAAGAAAGACTATTGAAAGGTTTAATCTGCCCCTGAGATGTTATCTTATAATGTTTTGCTTTCATCATCGAGCATGTGTCTACTAGTGCCATTGTTTTATAGCACCAAGATGGAGGGTCATTCATTTAAAATCTCAAATGATGGTGTTCTTAAACCTTGAAAAAAATGAAATGTACGAAATATGTTACATTATTCCTCTCTATTGTTGCCTATTTTCTTTTTGATATGAGCTTCTCTGCCACTGCAAATTGTTTTCATGATATTTTGTGGTCCAGTCACCTAATCAAGAAACAAGGACTTGCATAATTAGAATGATAGCTTCTCTATGCCTCCTTTCTGCAGCAAACAAAGAGATGGGGATGCTTTCTACATTGCTGAAATGGAATGAAATCGATCCACCATCTAGAGAAGAGAAGTTAAGAAATGAGAGAATATGCATAAAGTACCAGCATAACCGAAATCCTTTTGTTGATCATCCAGAATATGCCAACCGCATCTGGAAGCACGTTGTTCCAAGACATTAAGGTTTCTACATTGCTGAAATGGAATGAAATCGATCCACCATCTAGAGAAGAGAAGTTAAGAAATGAGAGAATATGCATAAAGTACCAGCATAACCGAAATCCTTTTGTTGATCATCCAGAATATGCCAACCGCATCTGGAAGCACGTTGTTCCAAGACATTAAGGTTTCTATACTCCACAATGGGAAGTATGCCTTAATGAATCTTTCTTCAACAAAGAAGAGATAAAAAAGAAAGTTAGGTCTCTGCCAACATCTGATGTCTGGTTCATAACAGTACGGGTCAATAGAGTGGAAACTTGCTTTAGGTGGTCAGAGATTCGTTGGCAATTTATTTACAATGTATCTGCAATTGAACTGTTTTTCTAACAGAACGTTTGTGGATTGGAAGATCTATATCCAGGTTGATGAAAAAGTGCGAAGTGGGAGGGGGATTTTTGCCGATGTTTATGGTTGCACAGAATTATAAATGAGTTTCAGTAGCCAATTCTTGGGCATGCGCACTTCAGAATTCGTGCTGCTGCCTTGGCTAATTGTTGGCTTTCTGATGGTTGTGATCTCGAATGTCGTCTATGTCGCAGACTTGCATGCTAATCAATCTTTTTGAATTTTTTTCTTTCTTTTTTCTGTCAGTTACAAGAAAAAAAGCATTGCTCGCTAAACTAGCTATTACTAGAACTAGAGCGTGTCTTGGGACGGTGAAGTTTTGCAACGGAATGTAGAATATTTAATTAAAAACTGTCAAGTCTCTTTAAAATAGGGAGTAGTAAAAGTAACTTCACATGAGGTAGCAAACATATACACCAGTTACTGCTACGAGAGAGTTACGGCTCCGCGCAATCTCAGCAGTCTGTTTCGGCAATCAATGGTTGAGATACATTTTTAAATTATTACTGGTAATAAATATCTATTAATGGTAATTGTTTGTTTTTAATTCGGACCGTTCAAAACACTTTTGGATGTGCGAGATGGAGCGCCGTAAATTTTATTTAAGGGAGCCTCCGTTAAAAAGTGGTACTAACTTTCAAAACAAACACTTTATTTGAGTTCTCTACATTCATGTCTTTTTTTTTTGTCTTTAGTGAATTTTTAATCAAATTTTTTACTTTCCAGATGTATAGAGCCTACTTCCGTTCAAAAAGTCAGAAGAATTTGTTAAAATATTACTAAAATTAACTAAGAAAAAATAATACGTAAACTTATAAAACTTGTTAATCTCAAAAATTGAGACAAACCAAATAAAGTGAAAGTCTCTCTCATCACTAATGAGCTCTTAGCTTAGTTGGCATGCTTCGAGTTCGCAATGGACGGTTTGGAATTCAAGGATATGAACAATCTCTAAATTCTCAAAAGATAATAACAATCTCTAAATTCTTAGAGGGAGATTGGATTGTTTTCATAGTATGATGACTGAGTGTGAATTCATGGACTTAGAGTTCAAAGGCCCGAATTACACTTGGTCTAACAATCAAGAGGGTAATAATAAATAACGTCCGGATTAGGTTGGATCGAGCAATGGCTAATGTGGATTGGCTTAATCTTTTCCCTTTAGCACAGGTGGTTCATGAGTAGAGAGTGGGGTCCGATCACTGTCCCGTTGTGATTCATAGCAGGATTCCACTACATCAAGTTCCTTATTCTTTCGAGTTCGAATCTAAATGAACTACGCATCCTGAGTGTAAGGAAGTGATTACAAAGGAGTGGAAGGTTCACCAAAGGGGCTCGGATATGTTCAGCTTAGTTCAAAAGCTGAAGAGGTGCAGAGAGGCTTTAGTGAAATGGAGTAAGGAAGTTTTTGGGATAGACAAGATGAGACTGAAACAGCTCCAGAATAAACTCAAGCTCTTGCAATTAATTCCTTTTTCTGAGGAGAACTTTAGAAAGGAAAAGGAGGTGATCAAGAGATTGAGTTAATAATGCTGAGAGAAGAAATGGCTCTTCATCAAAGGTCTAGGATTAACTGGCTGTCCTATGGGGATAAAAACTCTACGTTTTTTCATCCGACTATTAATCAAAGAAGGCAACGTAATCAAATTGTTATGCTCAAGGCGAATAGTGGAGATTGGGTTAGGGATAAGGAAGGTATTAATGAACTGATATTGGATAATTTCTCTGATTTACATGAGCATTCTGGACCAAGGGATTTCTCAAATATTTTGTCAGTGGTGGATAATGTTATCTCAGAAGGGATGAATTTAAGTCTCATAAGGGATGTTTCAGAGGATGAGATCAAGAGGGCTACTTTGAATTGGGATCCCTAAAGTCTCCAGGACCAGATGGCTATCCAGGCTTCTTGTTCCAATCGTTTTGGGACAAGGTTGGCGATGGGGTTTGCAGGGCTGTGAAGAGGTTCTTTTCTAATGGATTTCTTTTTGAGAGAGCTAAATAACACGAACATTACCCTCATACCAAAAGGTGTTTTGTCCAGAAGCGTTGGGACAGTTTCGACCGATCAGTCTGTGCAATTTTACTATGAAAGTGATTACCAAAGTAATGGCGAATAGATTGAAAAGCATACTTCAAGAAGTAATATCCCCAAACCAGTTAGCATTCGTCCCTGGGCGTCTCATTCAAGATAATATTATAGTGGCACATGACGCTTTCCACTTTTTGAAGATGAAGAAGAAAGGTAAAAGTGGATTTATGGCTTTGAAGTTGGATTTTATAAAGCGTATGACAAGGTGGAGTGGGATTTTGTGGAAGCTTTAATGAACAAGATGGGGTTTCATGCTTCCTGGTTTAATTGGGTGATGCAATGTATCTCTACTGTGAAGTTTTCTGTTGTGGTAAATGGAAAAGCTAGGGTGCAAGTGAGGCCTGGAAGAGGATTGAGGCAGGGCGACCCCCTCTTACCATACTTGTTTGTGTTGGTAAAGGATGTGCTCTCCAAAATGATCTCGAAGGCATGTGAGGAGAAGCTACTTTTTGGGGTCAGGTTTAACCAAAACTGTCCATCTTTGTCCCATTCTTTCTTCGCTGATGATGCTCTTGTTGGTTTTATGCCCTCAGAACCAATAATTGTTTATTTACATTATAAATAAGAGTTTTATTTTATTATTCTGAAATGCTTTGTTTCATACATTGGATATAATTCATGAGATGAATATAAAAGTCCCAAATTACATTGAATATGATATATGCATGTAAATGTGATTTACTTACGAGAGATATAAATCACCAATGTTTGTAATTTGAATTATTCACAATTGCTGATAAGAATGGACTATCTATCAGGTCAATTGCACCATGATTAACTTCTATAAGATAGAATGATCCATCTCAATTATTGAAGTGAAAGACTTCAAGTTAATATGTTGGTGTATTTGGTATACACTGAAGGACCATCATAAGACTCACACTATTTTAACCACTGTCCACTTAAGTGTGAATCTTATAGTGCTAATTGTAATTCACTCTTAATCCTGAGAAAGTTAATGAACTTAAGTTTCTAGACTATGTTACTTTGAGTCACCAATGAGTGAGGTCTAATTCGATCAACACCTCGGTGGGTTGGGTGATTTATGTTAGGACTGTGAGAACATTATTTTCAAGATAGAATTCACTCTCTATTTAATTACAGAGTATAATGTCCCCTTGAGTTAGTTCACTGGATTAGTCTTTAAACCTAGTACTAGTCATTTTAATGAAGTGTTCATTAAAATGTTTTTCTAGACTAAAATTGGGTGAACTAGTATTCAATGGAATTAAAATATAAGTATGCTTTGGTGTGACAGTTGTTTATTATGACCAATTGCTACTTATGGACATTACATAGTGAAGGGGTTCGACATTACGGTATTGGCATTTATCGGGAACAATATATTAATATTCTTGAGGCCTAGAGTTCAGCCATAATTATATAGTGGAATTAATTTTGGTTTAATTGGGCCACCACTCATAGAGATGAGAGAGCGTGAGTCCAGTTTTAGCTAAGCCTCAAGAAGCCCATAGGTCCCAACCCTAGCCCAACATGAGATTGACTTATTGGCCAAGTAAATTTATCCCTATAAATATATCTCTAATTCTCTCATGTAGTACACGACTGTAACGACCCTGATTTTTGGTAAATAAAAATTTCGTTAAATATTTAAATTTTATTTTAATTACTTGGATTTGCTACTAAATTTTTTTTAATTTTTATAATCCGTCATAATTAGATTTGAAACTTATAAAATTATATCTTTCACGCCGAGCAATCTAGTCATTTTTTTAAAAACAAGTATGCTTATAAAAGCACTTGTATATTTTCCTAACGAGTTAGATAAAATCTTTAAATTATATTTCTTGGCTAGAAATCCTACTTGGCAAGTAGAATTAGTTTCCAACCAATTCGTTAGAAAACCCTAATTACCATTTCAATCTAGTTACAATTTCCTAACCCTAGATGGACCTTTTTGACCGTCTTTGAGCCTTATGAAACCCTCCAAACCCTATTGAACCATTAGACTATAGGAGTAATCATTTTATTCCTATGTTTAGTCATTTCACTTTACCTAGCATCATTACTTACCCTACCTATTGGATAATAAAGGCAAGGGAAAACTTTAACTTTTGGTCCATAAATATTAGGGAAAATATTATCCCTTGGACAATAGATTTCCATGACTAGTCATATCAAATTATTACCAATATTCCTTTACCCCTTGGTCCATAATTGTTAGGGAAATTTTTGTCTCTTGGTTATTAGACCTTTGACTTGCCAAAATGCATGACAAGACAAGTCATACAAGAATCCCATCATTTTGCTTCCAAAAGAAGCAACCTTAGACTTGCCATAATGAGAACCTAGATTTGACTAGTCATTCAAGCCCATACTTACCTTCTTTAACCAATGGTTAATAAATGCTAGGAGAATTTTTGACCATTGGTTAATAGCAATTAAGTTGCCAATGAAGCCTTGATTTGACAATACAAAATCATGGGCTAAGGAATCCCATCATTTGCTTCCAAGGGAAGCAAGGCTAGTTTTGCCATGCATGCACACCTATGTTCTAGTCTTAAAATCCTAGACTTACTTTCCTAGATTTTCTTGGATGTATATAGATACAAGAGAGAGAGAGAGAGAGAGATAGAGAGAGAGAAAACCGTGAGAGAGAGGGAGAGAGAGGCCGAAAGTGAGAGAGTGAGGTGGAGTGTGTACATGAGTTTTGATTACTTACACAAGCAACATTATAGCCTTAAGCCTATTTTTTTGACTACATGCCAACCCATTCTAGTCTTCCAAAGTACAAAGCTAGGCCATGATTATATTCTTTCTTGCAAGAAACCTCCCCATAGACTTGACAAGTCCAAAACCCTTCATGATGGCCTAAGATTTGGCCTAAAATGGAAGTGACAAGTCATGGAAGGCTATGACTTGATTGAAAGACTTGAAATGACCACTCAATGGAGCAAATCCATGGGAGAGAGAGAGAGAGATATGGCTGGCCATAGAGGAGGGAGGAGGAGCTCAAGTGTTGGCTATAAATAGCACCCCATGTCTTCCATTCAACTCACACCCTCACTCAATTGCCATTTCCATTTTCCAGACAGCTTACTGCCCTTCACGAATCCTCATTTTTCTCCTGCTTAAAGTAGTTTTTGGAACCAACTCCCTTCGGAAAAGTTGTAGAGCACTTCGAAACCTTCAAGTTAGAGCCAAGAACCACCCCAATCGGTGAAGAAATGACAAAGATATTGGCATCCGAAGTTCAGTAAAAATCTCGGATTTCCATTTCCTGACAGCATACTGTCTCTTCCTTTATCACCATTTTTCTCCTACCTAAAGTAGTTTCTAGGATCAACTTCCTTCACGAAAGTTGTAGAACACTTCGAGAGCTTCAACTTCGACCCAAGAACGATCATATTCGGCCAAATACTGACCGAGTTACTGCCATCCAAAGTTCGGTCCAGATTTGCGAGTTTCACCACTCGTAAAATCTTCCAACTAGCTTATTCGGCCCCGACTAGTTTCGGATCAAGGTAGATTATTCTTACCCCTAACTCTAAGTTTATCCTTACTCACTTACTTACTTATTCCAAGTAAAACGTATGTTGTTTGATCTTTAAGAAAGAACGATTTTCGAAAGTTAAAACGTTACCATGTGAATCGAAGTATTCGTATTTTGATATTCCAAGGAGTATGAGCTTACATATATAAATCGAATGTGTTACTTGTAGTATATTATAGAATTGGATGATCTTGTTAGGATGTTTCATGCTTACTTTTGTCCTACCGCGGAGTCTTTGCATGTAAACGAGACACGAGAACCGAGAAAGTAGAAACATGGCACCTAGGGTGTGATAAATGAAAGGAAATGTTTTCCGAGGAAGGAAATATTTTTGAAACTACATTATGACCGGTTTTGGTGGCATAATGTGAGTTGGGTGTGTGTGTTCCAATGGAGATCCGGAATAGCGGAACCATTGTGAGGTTGTGTGCGTTCCCATGGGAACCCGGACCGGCGGAACCATGGTGAGGTATGGCTTGGTTATCCGCGGAGAGGAGCCAATGCAAGATTTTGTGTGCCAATGGGAACCCGGTGCGGCGGAACCATTGTGAGGATACTCGGGAGACCGGAACGGCGGAACCGAGGTTGGGTGTGTTAAACAAATGGTTTTTGAAAGATTGAGTTGTAAATGAAAATGTTGACACGGTCTACGACGAGTCGCGTAGGAGAAACACGGAAATCTTGGACACCAACGATAGATGATTAACGAATATGGATGTGTCATTGTTAGCTGTATAACCTGTTGTTTGTAAGTTATGGGTTAGCGGGTATGGGTTTGTTCTGCTGAGCTTTTGTAGCTCACGGTGTTACCTTTGGTGACCCTGACATATTATATCGGTGGCGACGCTGGTATAATGTGTCAGACTTTGTAGATGATCAAGGTGAGCAGTACACCTTGGAGGCCCTTGGAGCTGAAGAGCTAGCTCAGATGGAGGAGCAGGCGGAGCTGTAGTTAGGGACCTTAGTTTCCCTTCCCTTGTGTAATAAAAGTACTCTCATGAGAGTTATGTTGTAATAATGAGCTAGACTCACTTTGTTTTTGCAATAAAATGTTTTCTTTAACGTACCCAAAATTCGGGACGTTACAACGACAATTTTTCCTCCTACCAGATATTGAGAGAGAATTGAGAGATTAAAAGAAGGGAGAAATATTCTAGGGTTCCCACAAACCCTATTGGCTGATTTCTCTTGGGTTATAGGGTTGAAGATTTTTGGGGTGCAAGGAGCAAGAAGGAATCAATCTTTTCATAACTAAAAGTAGGGTTTTGTTTTTGAACTCCGAAAAGGTAAAACCCTAACCCTTCCTCATGAAACTTTACGCACACGTAAGAAGTAGATCCGAAACATTTTTTTTTTTGAAACTATATATTTTCCGCAATGGTTTTTGAGAAAAACCCAACAGCTCTCTTATTTCTCAAAGCTGAAATTCAGAACTGTCAAGTGATCAAGGATATTCTGTGCAAGTATGGAGAAGCTTCAGGATAGAGGATAAATTTTGACAAATCTGGTATTGCTTTTTCTTCTAACTTGAGTGATGTTGAGAAGCAACTTGTTTGTGATTATATGGATATTCCTTTAATGAAATTAGATTCTAAATACTTGGGGCTTCTGTATTTTTGGGGAAAGTCAAAAGCTGAGGCTTATTCGTATCTTGTTGAGAAATCTTTGAATAAAATGCAAGGGTGAAAAATCAAACATATGTCGCAAGGGGGTAAAGAAATTATGTTGAAATCAGTGGTGCAAGCTATTCCTTGTTAGGCCATGTCTTGCTTTCTTCTTCCAAAAAAGATTTGTGACAAGTTAAATTCCCTTGTGTCTAATTTCTGGTGGAAAGGAAACCCGGAGAATAAAGGAATTCATTGGAAAGATTGGGATACGATGACCTGTGTCAAGTCTGAAGGAGGGATGGGTTTCAGGAATTTCAGAGCTATGAACGAAGCTTTACTAGCGAAGCAGGGTTGGAAGCTTATGAAGAACCCTCAGTCCTATTGGGCAAAGATTTAAAAAGGGTTGTACTTTCCAAATTGTTCGTTTATGGAAGCAGCGAGAGGGAGTAGGGCTTCATGGGTATGGTTAAGCTTGTTGCATGGAAGGGGGATTCTAGAAAAAGGAGTGAGGTGGCAAGTTCAAAATGGGGAGAAGATCAAGTTCTGGGAAGACAAATGGATTCCGTCAATTTCTGGTTTCAAGATGGTGTCTCACAAACCTATCAATTGCAGTATTGAGTGGGTGTCAGATGTAATCAACAAGAATAGGGGGGTCTGGGAGGAAGATAAGCTGAGGCAAGTGGTGAGTGAACAAGAATGGCAAGCGATCACTTCGATTCCAATTTCATGGATGGAGAGGGAGGATTCTTTGGTCTGGCGTTTTTCTAAAAATGGTGACTATTCGGTGAAGTCTGGGTATCGCTTGCTTTTCATGAAAGAGTTTGTAAAATAGACAGCCAACCCTCATCCTCGTTCACGCCCAACAAAAATCTCTGGGATGTAATTTGGAAGCTAGAAGTCCCTCATAAAGTAAGGCATTTTTGGTGGAGAGTGTGTAGTAATAGCCTAGCAACGAAAGAAAATCTGGTGCGAAGGAAGTGCAATAATTCCAAAGTGTGCCCCATTTGCGGCTCATTCGATAAAACTATTGAACATGTGTTGTTTGATTGTTGCTGGACTCGTGCTGTATGGTTTGGGAGTCATATAAAGCTAAATGTAGGTCATGGTCCCCTAATTCAGCCGAGGTATGGACATCTCAAGTGGTGGATGCATTGAAAGGCAAGGAACTTAATCAATTTTTGAGCAGAGTGGTTACAATAGCATGGTATATTTGGAAATCAAGGAATGAATTTGTTTTCTCATCTAACCCAGTTGATCCAGAGAAGACGATGAGAAGAGCTGGAGAAGCTCTTCAAGAATTCATGGAGATTAGGGTCCCAGGTTTGGTTTCTCCCACTGTGGACAGTGGAGGGCTCCGAACCAAGGTTGCTTTAAATTGAATTGCGACGTTGCTATTAAAAAGAATGGGAAGGATGCAGTTTGTGCAGTAGTGCAGAGAGATTGGAAGGGACAGATTTTGAATGGTAGTGCGAATCATGTTAAAGTAACCAGTCCTCTTCAGGGAGAGTTGCTAGCAATTTGGTTTGCTTGTGGAATGGTCAAATCTCTGGGCTGCAGAAGGGCGTGTATAGAATCAGATAATCAGCAAGCCATCAAATTGAATGTGTCCAAGTTGGTTCCCCCATGGAATGTGGCCTCCATAGTGATGGATATCAGAGAGTTGAGGAAGGAGTGTGAGATAGCTCTCAATTGGGTTAACAGGGTTGCCAATGGACTAGCACATGCTGTGGCTTCCAAGGCGTTAAGAGGTTTACTTCCTTGTAACTGGGTGGCTTGTCCACCTCCTTCCGTTTTTTCTGTTCTTGATTCTGAACTTTCCTCTTTTGTGTAGCCCTGTGGGCAAGATTTTGACTGTTAAAAAAAAAAAAAAAAAAACTCTGTATCCTAGTACTAATATTGGCAAAAAGTAAAATAAAAAATGTCTCTCTCATCCTAATCCTATCCGTTCTCCGGGTCTCTCTCTGCCTCAGTATATGTATTCTTTTCGTATATATATTCTTGCATACTCGAAAAGGAAAAAATCTGGGGCGAGAACAGAGATGGCTGCAATCATGTCTCTCTGATGGGTTTCCGTCTGTTTAGGGTTTACATCAAAATAGGAGCAGTAGTATGTGTGTGGGTGTATATACCTATATTTATATGACTGTTGAGTAAGGAAAAGACAGAGATGGCTTTATCGGACAGCATATCAGCGAATATGAAGCTAAACGATTCGAAGAAGAACAGCCTCCGGAACGCAATTCTGATTCTGGCGCTCGAATGGAAGGATTTCGACGAGCAATTGGACTCTACCGACAACTGCTTCGGCGAATGCATCAACGAACTCGACTGCAGAGAGAAGAACTTGGAATCTCTTCGAGAATCAGTGAAAGAGAGCAACCGAGAGCTTGATTTGGTCAGGAAATCGATCGAGTTGCGCGCTGACGAACTCGAAGTTAAGGAGAAGGAATTTCATTCTTTTCTCGAAGTTCATACTACGTTGTTGAAATTGAAAGAAAAGCAACTCGACGAGATTCGAAGGTCGGCCGAGGAGCGTATTGAAGAGGCTGAATTGAGAGAGGAAAGGCTCAATGATCAGCAGAAATTGATGGAGGGTCTCCTCTTGGAGAGGCATGAGGAGGAGACGAAGCGTTTTGAGACTATCCAGAAATCTATTGGCCAACGATTGAAAGAAATCGGTTCGAAAGAGAAGTATTTCGAAGGTCGGTCGAAAGAAATCGATTCGATTCAGAATTGGATAGAGAGGCGCGCCAAAGAGCTTGATTCGAGAGAAGAACAGATTGATGAACGCGTTAAAGAACTTGATTCCATGCGGAAATTGAACGAAAAGCATTGCAAGGAACTCGAATTGAAAGAGAAAGAAGTTGATTCTGCTAAACTATGGAACGAAAAACGGGCAGAGAAACTTGATTCGAGAGAGAAGGAGCTGGATTCCGTTAAAAAATTTATCAGTCAATCCTTTGAAGATATTCACTCAAAAAACAAGCAACTCAAGTTGGACCAACAATTGATCGAGGAGCGAAGCAAGGAACTCGAATTGAAGGAGAAGCAAATTGATGAAAGGTCTAAAGAACTTGAGTTGAAAAAGAAGCAATTTGGTGGTGCCAAATCCAATGTCAAGGTGGAGCAAGTGGAAGGTATGCCAGTTGACAATGTAAGTAAATGTTTGTCCGCTGATACTCAATTTGTTGTCAAAATGGATGGAAGGAGTTTGCAGTTGTTCCTGAATGAGCGTTCGAATGATCATGAGTCAATGTCTAGTGAAGTTTATAGAGCTCTTCGATTGTCGTTGGATCCTGCTAAGCTAGTCCTAGATGCAATGGAAGGGTTTTACCCTCCTCATCTGAAAAAGGGTGATGCGGTGTTTGAAGAGGATGTAGTTAGGAGGAGTTGCGTACTTTTGCTTGAGCAGTTAATGAAAATTGCTCCTCAGATTCACCCTTATGTGAAAGGAAAGGCGTTGAAACTTGCTGGAGAGTGGAAGGAAAAGATGGGAGCGGTGGCCAGTAACACTTCGGAGGTGTTGGGCTTCATGCAGCTTTTAGCTTCTTACAAGTTGGCTTCTGGTTTTGATACTGATGAGCTTTTGAAAATATTCATGGTTGTTGCTGAGCATAAACAAGCACCTGAATTATGCCGGGAACTTGGTTTCACAGAGAAGGTTCCTGGTAATTATCTCAACTCAAATTCAAAAGATTGCATTGATCTTGGTTCATTTCAAATGAGCTTCATTTGCTACTCGCCTAATCCTCATCGCCCACTTTTATTGTCTTATTATTATTATTATCTACAATGTTCTCTGTGAGACTGTGTAAGTGAGAGCAGGTATTTTTGTTGATGTGTACATTTATTTACTGGTGAGTCAAGAAAGAGTAGTTTCTCTTGGGGGTGCAAATGACATGTTTATTAATTTTACTTTTTTGTCATCTCTATTGCTTGAAATATATTATCCGATTGAGTCAGCTTTATTGCAGATGTTATCGGGACTGCAACTTCGGTTGTGCGGCTTGTGCCTAATGGTGTGGCCATGTTTTTTCATCCTATGCCTTAATTAGGAGTCAATTTATATAGAGATTGTGGAAACTTTATATCCATCTCAAAATCAATTGGCAATGAGTGGAGAGGTGCCAAATGTTATTTAATTATCACCCATTCCACTTGTACGCAATGTGGGACTATATTTCCTTAACATCCCCCCTCACGTGCAACCGCGTTTGAGCTCTGTCATGTGTAACTTCTTTTTTGGTCTATCATCGTGTAACTTTTTTGCTGGTCTATCATTGTGGGGTGTGGATTGTGGATTTTTAAAATGTGGGGTGAAATGGACCCCCTCTGATACCATGTGGAAACTTTATATTCATCTCAAAATCAATTGGCAATGATTAGAGAGGTCCCAAATGTTAATAAATGATCAACCATTCCACTCCTAAGCAATGTGAGACTATATTTCCTTAACAGAGATACCGGTAGATCTATTTATCCCGAATTCTACAGAAATGTTTCTTCTTGCTCTTAATTACACCATTATAATGCGTGGTACTCATGAATCCAATCACAGTCTAGTATGGCATGATTCTAACTTTTATCCGTTCCAGTTTATGTTGTTATTATAGTTTCTTCTGTTCTCAAAATTGTTAAGTATTCTTGAATGCTATGTTCTGATTGCTCCGCATTACTTAGCTCGGTGTTTCGCTCGATAAGTACTATGCATGGTATTATCCTTCCCTATTTCTGATGGCTTTGTTTTGTGCTGCATATACCTGTATCACCAGTGGTCAATTTGGATTTTTTCGTAGGAAATACTTTAGCCGTCATCTGAAATAGCTTGACAAAGCTCTACAAATTTTTTTCCCTTATTTGTGCCAGATCTCATTGACGATCTTGTTAAGGAGGATCAAGTTCCTGTTGCTGTTAGATTTATATTTGCTTTTAAGCTTGTTGATAAGTTCCCACCAGTACCGCTCTTGAGATATTTCTTGAAGCGTTCCAAGAGGATTGCCAAGAAAAAAATAAATATGGAAAAAAATCCTAGTACAGCAAAGGTATGTACTTCTTGTTTTTTGATGTAAATATCACTTCTTACTGATCTGCTTTTTCCATGAGCAAGTTATTAAGTATAATCTAATCTGAATCCGATTGCAGTATAGGGTAATAGATGAAAGAGTGACTTGTGTCGGAGCTGTTATCAAGTGTGTTGTCGATCACAACCTTGAATCCCAATTGCCACTTAAATCCCTTGAACAACGCATTGAACAGCTTTTAATGCATAAGGAAGGTAACAAGCAGATTAAGCCTGCCTGTCTCATCAAGACTGAAGGAGGGCTGTGGTACAGGGATAATACGGTTATGTCATCCACCACTGTCCCTATGCAGTCTAAAGCTTCTGCCTCCACGCATGACCCTGCCACCGATACTATGGCCGGCATCCTTGCCAATATGGATGGAAAGAATTTGCAACTTTTCTTAAATGAACATTTGGAAGAGAATCAAATGATGCACAAGGAACTTTACAATGCTCTTCAAATGTCGTCTGACTCAGGAAAGCTTGTTCTGGATGCAATGCAAGGGTTTTATCCTCCACATTCAAAAAAGGGAGGCATTAATATTGAAGCTAGTGTTATTAGAAGGAGTTGCATTTATTTGTTAGAGATATTAATGAGACTCTCTCCTCCAATTAAACCTCATGTGAAAGAAGCAGCAATGAAACTTGCAGTTTTTTGGAAAGAAAAAACAGTGGTAGTTGAAAAAAATCTACCGGCAATCTTGGGTTTTTTGCTACTTGTTGGTACCTATGGATTGGCCTCTGCCTTTGATACAGATGAGCTTCGTAGTCTTTTTCAGACTGTTGTAGAGCATAGATATGCCCCTCTGTTGTCTCAAGCCCTTGGTTTCCCGGAAAGGATTCCTGGTGAGTAGATAGAAACTGGGCTTCATGTTACCTCTCTCTCTCTCTCTCTCTCTCTCTCACACACACACACACAAAAAAAATTGGATTGTTGATTTAATTACTTGCAGGTTCCATTTGTATGTTAGTAGAAGTTTCCTCCTTATATCCGTCAACTTATTATTTTCTGCCTAGTTTTTTTTTTAACAAAAGATTTCTGCATATTTTTTCTTTTGTATTTTGCACCTTTTGGCCTGACAGCTCTGTTGCTGTAATGCTTCTCACTTGTAAGATATATCACTTGCGTGATTCTTGCTAGCAAATTTGCCTGTGTGTGGTACACTGTACATATGACTGTATGTTTCCATCTGTACAGGTTTTGTTATCCTACTGCTTGAATATTGTAGGATGACTGAGAGTACATTTTAGAAGGAAAATGTACCTTCACATGTAGCATTTTTCCAAATAAGAACAGGGGTATAGTCATGATTGAGGTCATCAAATTCCTTCTCTCTGTTCCATTGCTGAAACAATAAACTTTGCCTAACACCACTGCCGATGGCCACTGACTGCTCATTACACCACAATAATGCTCCTCTCATCCATCCACTTTTTGATAAATCAACCAAAAATTTGTCGTGAGTAACACTATCCGCCATCTTAGGCTTCTAAATTTCCTGGTGACTGGCAACACATAGGAATCCAGATGTGATGACAAACGATGGACAATGGTAGTGCCAGGTGACATAAAGATTTCTTTGGAATCTTTTATGATCTACTTTGCTGCAATACCCTTAAGTTAATTATGGTGCAAGGACAATTAACGTATTGTAAAAGTGCATACACTGCGATCTTACCTAAACGGAGTAGGATGGCAAAACCATATCTATGTATTCATGGATATAGAATTCTGATTCTATTATTTGTGTTATTTTTTAAAGTTGAAACAGTCGATCATTGGGAAGTGAGGTTTATGTATTCCCCTTCCATATTTAGAGAAGCTTTTATTTTTATGCTTCCTTACTTGGAGTCAATTCTAATTCTTAGCAAGTACTTTATAATTTGTGACACTAAACTGTTGATAGACCCTAATTGGCTCCATCTTCAGCTATAATTAAGCTGTAAGTGTAAAATAGTTATGGCTAAAGCACCCAACTCAAAGCCAGTTGGTGGTGGCATTGAGTGGGAAGTCGCCTAGGATCACAAACTAGTTTTGGAGGTGATAATTAACCGATGTTGGACAAGCTTTAATACTCCCTGAATTGCATATGGAGAGGCAAACGAATCGAACATGGGGTTCATAATAAATCGAATTGAACTTATGGCACAGACAAAGGTGGAATCAATCTAGAGAGTCTTGTCCAAAAGCCTGCAAAAGCCACTTTGGAATGTTATTTTTGAGCATCCAAGTCAAAACCAATTGGCTATTGCCTGAGAGTGGAGAGGCCGCAGGCTAACATACTAGTTTTGGGGGGTAATAATTGACAATGTTGGACAAGCTCTAACATTTACATTCGTAGTTAGTGATTGTAATGTACAAGCAGGACAACAATCCAAGGAAGGGCAGAAGGGAATGGAGTCATGACAAGATGTAATGCTTTGTAGTATGGTCTTGGCTTGTGGAAATATCATTTTCTTCTTATCATATTCTTAATTCTTCTTGTTCCTTCATTCTGTAGAGAGTCATCATCGACTCTTTAGATCTTTCCAGAGTCTTCCGGACGTTACCGGAATGTCCCGGGCTCTACTAGAATCTTCCGGATCTAGCAAGAACCTTCTGGGCTATGGTGGAGTTTCACAGGCTTTACTATCCATCTCTAGATCTTTCTTGTAGTATCTTTAGGAGTCTTAGACTAGAGTTATCTCTTTCTAGAATGTTCTAATGTAGTCTATAAATAGGAGATGAGGTCTCCTTTTTTTTTTTTTGTTACATCAGGAGGCCGTAGCCTGTGGAAAAGGGATCTTGCTTATGGCAATACTCAAACTCCTGACCTCTTAGCGAGGAACAATGATTCTAGCCAACTGGCCTAGCCCTAGTTGGTTGGAGATGAGTTCTCCTTGTGCGGGTACATAACACAACACATGAGAGTGCAAGTGAGGTGTGTTAGGTACAAGTCTAGTCTTGAGAGAACTAGTGAGGTGTCCTTGGGTGTGAGTCCACAACATCAAAGTTGTGTGTGTGATACTTAATAGTTGTGTGTGGCATACTGAATAGTTGTTTGTTTGTCTAGTACTTGTAAACTTTTGTGGAATAAAAGTTTACTTTCTATACTTCTACCGTGTTCCATACCCTTCACATTCCTCTCTTCTTCCTCCCTCCCTCCCTCCCTCTTTATTTGCCTTGTCTTAGCCTCTAATGTAATGCAGGTTATACGTAGTAAGTGGGCATTCTTTGGGGAAAAAAAAAAGAATATGTTGTCATGTTGTGGGGTGAGAATGAAGTTTTTGTAGGAAATCAATCGGCAATGTTCTTTGGTTTGATTTTGTTGGGGGGATGACGACCGTGTGAATACAAATAAAACCTGGAAAAGGAATGTCATTATATAAAAGGTACACATCGAGGGGAGGGGGGGGGGGGGGGGGGGGGGGGGGGGGGGGTGCAATGGAAAATTATGGTATGTGGTTGGCCTAGGAAACTCTTAATGTTTCATCTAAAAGTAACACTAAAAAGAAGACTTATTTGTTCTTATTCTTTATAGCTTCTTGTCCTTCTCTGTTTCTTATCTTTTTGATACTTAATTTCTCTCTCTTTCCAGGTGATATTTGATTTCATTTTGTTGGTCAGGCCAAGAACTAATTTTGATGGCAAACAAAACTACTTTTAGTACGACATCCATATTCTTCAAGTAATTGTTGCATTTAACCAATTTTATGTGATAGGTGAATATGAATGTATGGTTATTAGTTCATGACCCAAATGTTTTCATTTTTCAGTATTGAGGCTCCATTTTTTTCGATGTAAAACCTTTACGATTGTAAAATATTTTCTATGTAAAACGTTTTTACAAAAGTTATTTTCCCCAAATTTAGTTTTTGGTGCTTGGTTGACATTTGAGAAAGGCCACACAAATATGCAATAGAAAATACAAATCAATCTGATCAAGTGAAAGCTCTTTTAACAGTGGCTGGTGGGTATGAAATGGTGGAAGTTACAAGTGAACACCTCGGGGGACCGGGTGGAATTCCATCTGCTCACTAGGCATAAAACAACTTACCATTGTTTTGAAAGGAAATCATTTTCAAGATCATGAAAAATATTTTACCGTGGAAAATGTTTTCCAACTTTTTGTCCAACCAAACAAGGGAAAATAAGTAAGATATTTTACACAAAAAAAATTTACGTCCAAACAAACGGAGCCTAAATTTATGTCAACTTTGGTGGGTTTAACCCTATTTTCATGAACTTGGTAATTTGCCTTTCAATATTCTTTGTTTCCTTCTTGGTGGACATGAAATTGCAATGTGTGTAGATGTCCTTACCTTCTAGGGTTATGGATTTGATGCCCATAGCATATCTGTTAACATCACATTTTCGCACAATTGTTGTGGCATACCACCTTTTCAGTGAGTAACATCCTTTTATAGAGACTTCGATGCTTTTATTTAGTTGCTAACACGTTGATTTCTTAATGGCGGTTTTTTTCAATCTCTTCAGTGGACAACATCCTTCATATCCAAGAGAAGATTGATCGATCTGCCTTAGAAAATCTGCAATTGAACAGCATAGTCCCTTCTTTGGATGTGGGTCCTTCGAATTTGTGGTGTGGAGTTCCTGCTTGTATTCAATTTGCATCAGATCCAGCGAAGCTTGTCTTGGATGCAATGCAGTGTTGTTATCACTCAAACTTGGGGATACGAAAAAGGTTAAACACGAATGTTATAAAGAATTTCAGTCTCTTGCTAATTCAGTTATTAAGAGCCTCACTAGCAGTTAAAACTTGCGTGAAAGAAGGAGCAATGAAGTTTGCGTCTGATTGGAAAGACAACCTGAAGTCTCAAAGTCATCTAGAAGTGTGGCCCTTTTTGTTGTTCTTAGCCACCTACAAAGTGGCTTCCTTTTTCAACACTAGTGAGCTTCTTGATCTTTTGGAGATGGTTTACAACCGCAAACAAGCAATTGATTTATTTCATGCCCTTGGACTAAAAGATGAGCTCCCTAGTAAGTGCACTCTCTCTCTCTCTCTCTCTCTCTCTCTCTCTCTCTCTCTCTCTATATATATATATATATATATATACAGTCCGGATCTAACGAGGGATCCCTTACGGCCTTACGGTGCGGGACTCCTCTTTTCCAATCGAATTGCGACGATCCGAGCCGCTCAAAGTGTGCAGAACGTGATTTTAAGGGTACCCGCACCCTTAAAATCACGTTCTGATCACTTTGAGCGGTTCGGATCGTCGCAATTTGATCGGGAAAGGGGAGTCCCGCATGGTAGCACCGTGCGGGATCCCTCATTGGATCCGGACTGTATATATATATATTGATCTATCTCTATACACACACAAACACATATAAACATATGTGTATGTGTGACTAATGATTACCATATTCTGGACTCTGTACCCTAGCTACTTATCCTGTTTTAGGTGGTTTGCAGCTTTAAGTTTCATATTTTTTCTACCCTGAGTTTGTTATATTCTCAGGTTGTGAGAGACTCTGTTTTAGAGGCTAGATATCCTTGTTTGATTTCTTGCTGTTTTCTTTCCACGCCAAACTGCTCGAACTGTGCTTAGGCTGTTTTTTTTTGGAAGAATTGGGTCCATTCTTGTGTAAATTTAAATGCTTCGTTTGAAATATCCTTCTTCTTGCAACAAAAGTCCATAGCTACCAAAACCAAAGAAACACTTACTTTTTGTTGGATGTTCAGGTTGTTTGTTTTTTCGTCTTTTCCCCCCTTCGCTGTTATTCATTTTCTGTTATGGTTGTGTTTGTGGTTCTTTTAACTTGGTTCTTTTCATCTTATTGTTTAGCTTGTCTACCTCTAACTTTTTAGAGGTACAATTTTATCTTGTTCTTCTTGTTAGTGCTTTGGGGTCGTCTCGGTGGTGTTGTGATTTTTGGAATAAAGTTGGGGGAATTTAGTCGTTGGATGTTATGAGCTGTACACTGCTTGTAGGTTTGACCAATTAACAGGAAAAGATGTAGTTCTTCAGTGTTCCATTACAGTTTCTTTCCCTGCCAAATATGATATTCTTTCTTTCTTTTTGGACTCTTGTCCTGCTTCTTTTGTATCTTTTTATGTTCCTTCTAGTTAAATCTTTAATGTTGCTGATCAAAATAAAAGCACAAAAGATACAGTATATGCAATGCATATCTTATAAATATCAGTATTCTACGAGTAAGAATATGGAAGTACTGATTCTTAATTGATCTATTCTGTGAAAGCATGCTCAATTTAGATGGGTTATTGTCATCTCTAAGTGTATCCAATCACCAGTAGGAATCTTTCGCCATAAAGGGGTGCAGGCGTTTGTTCTAATTGCGTCTACACATTCAGAATGCAAAACATATGTTCCTGTGTCCATTTGGTCTTGAATCGTTTGAAAGGTCACTTGCATTGTGATTTTGAGGATTAGTTAATAATTTTATGGATCATTAAATTATTGTGATTTAGGTGTACTATATACTCTTTTGCAGATCATTTAATGATTGCTCCATGCATGGATCATTAAATTCATTGTTTATGCATCCTTGTGAACTTTTCATGATCTAAGTCAATCCACCACTGAAGTTTTTCCAAATTTTTTATATTACTCGGCAAACGTACAATTTCTCTATGAATGATGACTGTCCATGGGGAATTCTAAAGTGTCCACCTCCTATTTGGAGGACACCATGGATATGTTATGCATCTTTGTGGTCAATGTTATGCAGTTTTGTGATTTGATGGTACGATGGGAGACATCATAAATTATGTAATTTTGAAAATGTTAACGCAAATTTTGAAATGTTACGGACTCATGTTGTTTTTGTTACGAGTCTTTGAGGTGAATATGTTACGCAATTTTGTGGTATAATAATGTTATGAGTTCTTGTGTTTTTGTTGCGAGTCTTTGTAATATGATGCATGGATACCGACACGGGAATTCTAAAAAAATGGGGATATGGACACGGCGGGGGACATGCCACATGTATATTTCTTTATTTATATAAATAAATAAATAAATAAATAATTATAGTTTGACACCCAGAATTTTTAAAAATTACAATTTGGCCCCAAATTTTTTTAAAAAAATTACAATTTGACCCCCAATTTTTTTTAAAAATACAGTTTGGCCCCTGCCGTGTCCCCCTAAAAAATTTATATTAAATTATGGGACACGCCACGTGGTGTGTCCCGTACGTGTCCCCGAGGTGTTCCCGCCGTGTCCCTGTATCTCCGTGTCCGACACTGCGATACTTCGACCTCTAGATGTGTCGGTGCTTCATAGGTGGTAAATATTATGCTCTTTTTTGGTCGAAAAGTAAGGGGATATGGCATCCCCCACCCCCGTGGACACTATAGAAGCTCCCGTAAAGCAGTAGTATTACAATTCTATTTTGACCCGTAGCTTCGTGCTAACCCTTACCTCAAGTTGCAGTTAAACAAACCCATAGCTTCCAGTAAAGTAATAGTTTTACACATTTGGGATTTCCATTAACAACTTCACTTGAGAATAGACTGCTTTCTGTCTATGTAGTTTTTTTTTCTTTCAAGGATAAAGTTTGGATCACAAGGTTACTCTTTCCTTAAATTCTTTCAGCAGAGTAACCAATTGGCCACAATAGTCAATAGTTATTCAGAGTTTATTAGCAAAACTTGGCAATTGTCTGGCACCACATGTAGCTAGTCTAAATATCTTACTTTTTCGTTATAGCATGGTTCTAAATACCAATCGTTACATAGTGTAGCGGTTGATATGTAAAGGGATTTTGGACCTCCGTTTCTGATAAGTACTTGTATGTCGGCCAATAAATGGAAATATCACCGACAGGGATGTGTCCTGAATGCTGATACCACGATTTTGAGCCCTGGGTTATAGCATTGTTCAAGTGATTGTTAATGATTACCTTATGATTGTGTTACTTGATTTTATTTTCCTTGTTGGATAGCTTGATATATATTGTTGGGTCCATTTTGTAACAGTTTAAGCTTTTGGGAGAGTGAGTTTTCAAACAGGGTATGTTTGTTCCATTTGCATTGCATCTGTTCCCTGTTTACACTATGTTTCTCCCCTTTGCAATTTGTATGGATGTTTGCATTTCACGCGCACGACGGGGTTGCACATGAGGGAGGGTTGTTGGCACATAAATTTCAGCTAAAATTTGACGCATAATGTAACTCTACGGTTCAAAATTTATGTCTACAAGGGTGTTGGATAACTTGATATACATCGTTGGGCCCATTTCCTAGCAGCTTAAGTTTTGGGAGAGTTGGTGTTCTAGCAGTCCCCTATACCCTAGCGGCCACTGCATGAATTCCTAAGTTGTTGTTTGTTTTTTTTTTTCTTTGGTGACGGAGTTTTTTCTTAGAGGCTTGGATTAGACAGCTTTGTGTTTGCTTAAATGATGGTACGTAATTTAATTGTATTGTACTCGGTCATCCAACTGACTTTGGAGGAAGTTCTATTCTTGACTGTGATCAAGTTAACTATTGGTTTCTGATAAGTACTTTTTTTTTAAAGATGGAAGGGGAACTTTGCTTAATTTGTGGAGTGGTTTAGTAAAATGCATCTTTTGAGAAAAAAATGCCCCACTAGGGGAAGAGGAGATACTTAAGTTCATATTTTTCGTTGACACTTTTTATTTAATAATCTTGCCACCTTTCTAATTCATTTCACTTTCAAGTTGTTTTCTTTCTTCTTGTATTCACTGATATGACTTCCCTTTAGAATGTAACTACGCTAAGAAAATTTTCGTATGGGCCCTCCCTTTGGCAATTCGATAAAACCTGTGTATTCTGTTTTCAGACTTTGTCAACCGTCTTATTCAAAGAGCGCTGCACCTGGACGCTATCAGATATGTTTACGCATTTGATCTCACTGACAAGTTCCCACCCGCATCTCTCCTGAAAGGTTACTTCAGTCATGTGAAAGAGGTTTGCAAGGATGTACGGCGGGAGGGACGCAACTCTTGCAAAGCACAGGTATTTTTTTCCCCTTTTGTTCTTAAATAGGTTCTTCCTAATCCAGGAAGTGTACATAAAAATAAAAGTGAACCCTGATAATTCTGGAGACTAAAGTATCCTTATTTAAACAATTGGGATCAATTACATGAGTCGTTTTAGTTTTATATTAAGATAAGTTTTATATTCATGTTGCTTTTGGCCAAAAACCCACATCAATTTAGGACTTTTAATCCATACCCTGACATTGCAGTAAAAATGATTTATTGATCTCTCTTATTTGTCGCATTTACGGTCATTGTTGTATGCGAGCAAACTATCTTAGTCTATTTTTTGTCATCTTATTTTGGTGAAAGTACTCGGAGACCCCCTCAACTATTACTTTTTCTCACGGAGACCCCCTTACATTTAAAATTGCCCATATAGACCCCTTCAACTATAAAGGTTAACCAATTAGCACCCTTCTGTCAAAAAGACCGTTGAGATGAATGGGTCAGCGTGGACATTTTTTTATAGATGAGGGGGTGGGCGATTTTTAAGGGGTAGAATTGTTATTTCCCCTCATTCTGTTAAGAGAGTTAGCCAATTTTTTTTATTTTATATAGTTGAGGAGGTCTGTGGGCGGTTTTAAATGTTCGGGGGTTTCCGTGGGAAAAAGTGATCGTTGAGGGGGTCTCCGTGTGCTTTCACCACTTATTTTCAATTGTGCTACTATAATGTTTACATTTTAAATTTTCTCTTCTAGTCTTGCCACTCATCCTTCATAACATCCTCATATCAGCTACGTTCTATTTATTTACGTGTGGTTTGTTAGGTTCTCAACATTCTGTCCTGCAGAACATTTCTGTCCTTGGAGTTTTCTGTGGGTATCTGTCAATCACATAATATGCTAGAAGCACCCCTCCAATTGAGTAAACCTACTTCGAACATTTTCGTATCTTACGGTTTTCAATCTTCTCTTGTTCGTTATTTCTATGCCCCTTGTAGGCTGTAGCATAATTTTTATTTCATATAGTCAGTTTTATACCTACGAATTCTAACTCTTTTACTATATGGCTTCTCTCCAAATTTGTAATTGAGTTGATATTGCCTCTGCTTTTAGTTTCATCCACTAAAACTATTAACTGCGAACAACATACACCGCGGACCATAAGCATGAACATGCCTAGTCAACTCCTCCAATACTAGAGCAAAAAGAGAGGGACTCAAGGATATGACCCATGGTATTATCCTACGGTGATAGAAAATTCACTAGTGTCTCCAACAGGTGACCTAATTATAGTCGAAGGCTATGACGCTTTTACATGTCTTTTATTGCATCAATGTCACCCTTTGTCTCCTTTCTCAAACATTGACCATATTATGTTTTTAGGCACCCTAATAGTGGTTTATTCTAACTTGATCATAATCATATGAATAAATTCTTCTCTTCATATTTTTTGTTAGTCTCCTCAGTAAGAAGTTGGTTCCAAACTGTTTCCCTGACGCCTTTGTCACCATTGTTTGGCAATGTTCAATGGCTATCCCCACAATTTGATTATGTGACTCGTCAAATTAGTATCTCTATAGTTGGTCTTGTACTCTTATTGCAACTTTAAATATCTCTTAGCTATTGTCTAAAGGTAGTATTATTATAATTCTTTTCCTCCACTCTTTAGGCATTTTGCTAGTCATTTTAATCTTGTTTAATAACTTTGTTAACCAAAACGCCCCTAACTCACCTAAGCATTTCCACCCCACAGGACAGGGATACCATATGGCCATGGATGGAGGCATGTGGGGACGAGTGGGGGCATGTGCCTCCATGCCCCCACTGAACTTTCAAAAACCTCAGTTTTACCCCTAAAAGTTATGAAATTTATTCTTTGATGCCCCCATTAAAATTACATTTTGCCCTCACTTAATGGTTTGTATGTGGTTCTGCCCCGCTAAGTTATGAAATTTCTTTAACTATTTAATGTAATTAAGGTGAGCGTTTATGAAATATTACATGATTAATAAAACTTGGTGTGCTGTGAATCTACTTTGATTAAGATTTGAAATAAATTAAAGATTAATGAGGTAGGTAAGCAAAAACATAAGAACAAATTGTGTATAGTTTTTTTGGTAGAAGGTTTTGCCCCCCACTGACAATTTTTTTTGGCTCCACCCCTGCATATGGCCCCCATGGCTTACCTGATTTCATCCTATTCAGCACAGTTTTCCCTTCAAACCTTGTTCTACGATAGGACTTGTATTGTCTAATTATATCAAGCTTACTTTGTTCCTCTTATACCAAGCTTTCTAAATTGTTTCATTTAACACTTTTTAACCTATAAAAAAAGAAAAAAAAGAAAAGGAAACTAATCCACCTTTTCTTAATATATTTCTGATGCACTTGCCTTGATTACGGTTCTTTTTTTCTCTCTCATCTTTACAAATGTTCTTTTCTCCATATTTACTGGCTAATTTTGTGTATAGATCGTGATACGCTTTCAACTTAGCTTCTCTAATGGCTCGTTTTAATCACCTTCCTAGCCCTTTCATAACTCTTAAAGAGTTTCCTCATTTTTATGTTAACACCTCCCATCTAACACGAATAACTTCTTAAGTTCTTTCGCATATGAAACCTATTCTCAGGAAATGGCCATAAAGAAAGAAGTGGCTGCTCTCAAAATGATAATCAACTGCATCACATCGCACGGGCTTGAATCACAATACTCACCCATGCAACTTAAGGAACGCGTTGGACAGTTGGTAAGGCAAAAGACAGGCCAGAGAAGTGCTGCGCTACTACGTGCCACCAAGGCTCAGCCTCCGGACATAGTGGACAAGAGGATTGTTGTGAAATCAAAGGCTCAACCACAAGAGGAAGCACACCGGAGAGCTTCTGTGACATCATCCCCTTCCTCCCAGTCTCAAACACAAGAGCCGCTGTGTGGGAAGAAACGTTTTGCCCAAATTCCAGACCATGACGTCTCCTCTAGTACTCAACAATTGAATCCTGCAAAAAAGCTTTGCCAAAAAGATCTATCAACTTCAGGGGGGGTGACAAATAGTAATCATTTGAGTAGCACTTGCCCCGCTCCCATTCATCAGCAGTGCATACAACAGCCTGTTCAGCACCCACCTGCCATCTTTGCTTCAGAAACTGAACCTTATCTTAGAGCACACTCTGGACACTATTCATTGGGTGGGGACTCCACTCCTGTTCCCGGCATTCATATGAGTAGTCATTTAGCATCACAACATGGATCCGGTATTCCTGCTAGCGGGGGATTCCTGCCATTTGGTACCCAATTTGGTTCTGCCCCTAATTTCAATGCCAAGCCGTTTAAGGTAGCAGGAACACCTTACTATTCGTGGTCATTCCCCAACTAGGATGGTCTTAGTGAATTCAGGGGGTAGTAGATTAGGCTCTCGGGTTCAGGTTTGAGGCATGTATGTTGATGACTAGCTTCACTGTGAATAGCTTCTCCTTAATCTTAGTAGTCTTGACGATTGTACATATTCTTCATTTTTGTAATCTAATTATCTTCAGTGATCTTGCTTAGATTGCTTTTCAAAGAGGGAGAGAAGATGTCTTCCTGTAGCACTACACTGACCAGATTAAGTACATAGAGCTTTTTTTGCCTTGTCCTATTTGTTTTTTACTGTAATTCTTTCCCTTTTCTTTTTTTTTCCTCCTTTCTCCTTATGCCTAAAATGCTACAATAGGTCCCTGTGGTATATCTAGGGTTTTTTTTTTTTTTTGTAGAGTTTTTCTTTTGGATCTGACATGGAGTAGTTGATTTGGATGACGTGGTTGCCAACTTGTGATGTTCAAACTAGTACGTGCGTTATGTTATTGCACATTATGCTCCTTGTTCCTTTTTTTTAGCTCTCTCATTAGAGTGCAATGCTCCTGATTATTCAGCTGCTGCTAATTGTTTCAGTTATCACCACATTGTTATAGATAAGCCAATAAAGGCTTCTCGACAAATTGTGTCTGGCGAACCATCGAGTCTTTGAACGCAAGTTGCGCTTGAAGCCATTAGGTTGAAGGCACGTCTGCCTAGGCGCCACGCATTGCACCAGAAATTTTTTTTTGTGTCTGGCCTTAGTTTTAGTTTCTATATAGCCATGTTTATCATAGCTATGGCTACTTCACCATAGTGACATTGAAGTGGAATCTAAAACCAGAGAGTAGGGGTGGAAGAAGGGCCAAAATCTTCCATGGGTTTTTTTCCTGAAATTTCATGTCATCGGTATCCTTCTTGAACTTTCACCAGTGCCTGGGGTTTCTCAATAACTCTCCCTTGTTGCCCCTGAAATGAAATTTCCCCTTGTTTTACTCCCAGCGTGCAGTGTTTTGGCATTTATGTCATGTAACAAATTATTTTCGATCATTGCAATTAAGGTAAGAAGGGGTATTGCAAGTAAGAAGGGATATTGCAAGGGCCGTAATGTACATGGCAGTCTGTTATGTGGTCAATCAATTAGGCAATGGCCTTAATCTTCACCTCTCTCCAAACATTGGCATGTGCGGTAATTTTCTTTTTCTGAAGAGGTATGTGCAATAATATCCCATGCTTGCTTGCCTAAAGGAGGATTGGTCTTCTTTGGGCATGTAAGCGACCACTACTTTTTGCCCCAAGTTTTCCAATTGAGCCTCCTGATTGGGGAGCCTCAAGGCTAGAGGTCAGGGGCAATCTCGAGTTTTTGATGCTACAATGGGCTACTGTTCATGTACACTAGGTGTTTTTAAAAATTTTCATTAATGAGTTTTTGGTCTTTTGCCATTTCCGTCTGTGTCCTTGTTCACCAGTGTAATTTCGTCTAGTTTTGTCTTCTTCTTCGGGGGTTTTCTCGTAAAGCTTGTGGGTGTTCAATGATGTCTCTAAGGAAATCTTGTGAGATCTTGTGTGTGAGAGAGAGAGAGAGAGGCTTAGATTTTGTGTGAGATCTATGCATTTCATGAGGGCAAGGGAGAAGAATCAAAATCATATCAGAATCAGAATCATCTGGAAATTTTACATGGCTTGCTTGCCTAGAGGAGGATTGGCCTTCTTTGGGCATGTAAACAACCACCACTTTCTTTTCCCAAGTTTTCCAATTGAGCCCCCTTATTGGGGAGCCTCAAGGCTAGAGGTCTTGGGCAATCTCGACTTTTTGCTGCTACAGTGGGTTACTGTTCATGTACTATAGCTGTTTTTAAAATTTCACTTTAATGGGTTTTTGGACTTTTGTCATTTTCTATCCGTGTCCCGTTTGCTAGTGTAATTTCGTATAGTTTTTGTCTTCTTTGGGGGTTTTCTTGTAAAACTGGTTGGTATTCAATGGGTCTCTGAGAAAATCTTGTATGAGATCTTGAGAGAGAGAGATCTTAAGAGAGGGAGAGAGAGAGAGAGTGTGTGTGTGTGACGCATTCCTAAGGGCGAAGAGAGAGAGAGAGAGGAATCATATATATCAAAATCAGAATCATCCAAAAAAATTACATGAATTCAGCACAAAAGAGATTCTGGTTCTCCATCCCACATGCATAATTCAAACCAACAGTGAAAGAGAAACAGAGTCAGAGAAAGTAATAAGGTTAAGGATTTGATTCTTATTCTAGATCCAATGGTGGAGAAAGGATGTGCGTTAGGTTGTTAAATCAAGTTTAAACAAGTTAATATTCGACTTATTCAGTTATGATGTTTAAAACATTCAAGCTACTCGAGATATATTTATAATTGGGTCAATGAGCAATACAAATAGCATTCCTCAGAGTTTTGTTGTGTTTTGCTTGCCATTTACTAGTTTAATTCATCATATTTTGACAGTTGTGGATATGTCAGAAGTAGAACAATGTTATGCGTATAACGTGAGGAACTTCTTGTTGCTTCTGTTGTTCACTTTAACTTTTCTTCTGCATCCAGAAACTGAGAGGTACTATTTAGTTGTTCTTTCGTCTTCCCTTTGAGTCTCCTTGCCATACCTAACCAAAAAAGAAAAAGAGCAAATTGAAGAAGAAAGACTATATTGAAGGGATTAATCTGCCCCTGAGATGATATCTTCTATGTTTTGCTTTCACCATCGAGCATGCGTCCACTAATTCCATAGCTAGATTTACAGCACCATCGAAAATGTAGGCATCAATAGAGAGGGATAATGCAATTTATTTCGTACATTTCATTGTTTTCAAGGCAAATGAATGGCCCTCCATCATGGTGCTGTGGCCTGAAAATGATAGCATAGTTTGAATGATAGCTTGTGTATGTGTCCTTTCTGCAGCAAACAACGAGATGGGGATGCTTTCTGCATTGCTGAAATGGAATGAAAATCGATCCACTGTCTAGAGAAAAGAAGTTGAGAAATGAGATAGTATGCATGAAGTACCAGCACAACCGAAATCCTTTTGTTGATCATCCAGAATATGCCAACCGCATCTGGAAGCAAGTTGTTCAAAGACATTGAGGTTTCTATACTCCACAATGGAAAGTATGCCTTTACGAATGTTTCTACACAGAAGAAGAGATCAAAATGAGGTTATTTTTTCTCTGCCAACATCTGAAGATGGGATCCAACAGAGCAGGTGAACAGAGTAGATACTTGCTTTAGGTGGTCAGAGCTTCGTTGGCAATTTATCTGCAAATTAACTTGTCAGCGTGCTCACGGATTGGTAGATCTATATGCAGGTTCATGAATAAATGCAAAGTGCGCAGGGGATTTTCCCTACATTTTTGGTTACACAGAATCCTAGATGAATTAAAGTGGCCAATTCTTGGGCATGCGCACTTTAGAATTCACACAGCTACCCTGGCTTTTTGTTGGCTCTCTGATGGGCGCAATCTCGAATATCGTTTATACTATTTGCTGTCACATCTCGCCCAATTAGATTATAAGCTACTTTGTCCCAGATTTCACATATTAACCATTTTGTTTTGTTTTTTTGCTAAACTAATTATTGTGACTAGACCTAGAGCACATCTTGGGACCTTGAAGTTTTGCGACAAAATGTAGCATAAATGTTGAACTTCACTTGGTTGGATAAGAAAATGAGAAACAAAATCCCAATGCTGAAATTTGTGGCTTTCCTTAGAAACATTGAAAATTTTCTTAGTAAGCTGAACTAAGTTCAATCCTTATGCTGTTGATAGTCAATTGTTGGCCATGCTCATCAAAGCAAAAGTGTCATCCATCTGATACGTATTTAACAATGGAATATACTGGACGCTATGTGCCTAATTGACTGAAATTTTCCAGTTCCCCAGAGACTGGCATGAGAGGGTATGGGTTGAAACCTCTGAGAATGGATCAGTGCTTTTTCTCTCATGTCACTTGTCCTAGCGACCATCTTAGGGTTAAGATAATGACAGTAAACTGGGAACAAGAAGTACTCCCTCCGTCCCTTTTTTTGTGTCCAGTATTTTATTTTAGGCTGTCCCTTAATAAGTGTCCATTTTATAAAGTTAGGAGGATAAAAGTTGGTATATTGTCTATTTTGTCCCTAAAAGTAGATTTTATTTTGAAAAGTTAATGAGTAAAAGTGTAATGATGATGGGTAAATAGGAAAAGGGGAGGAAAAAGTTGATGTGAAAGGTGTAATGATGATATCTTTTTAATAAGTTGGAGTTACGAAGCAGAATACTTAAAAAGGGACGGAGGGAGTATATAATTTACACCTGGAAGATGAAGAACAAACCAAATTCTGTATACTTCTGTGTGCAAATAAAATTGGTGCCCATAGCAATCATCATTTGTTCCATCGTCTCTCTTTCTTGTTTTTTATTTGCCATGCAGCTGTCTTCCACTAAGGTCTAAATGAAAAAGAAAAATCGCATAGAAACTAAATTACACATGAAAACAGAAGGCACTTAGGCCTCGTTCCAGAACACCTTCTTAAAAAATAAGAACTTATTTCACATTTTCAAATTCAATAATAATGTAAATGGAAAATAATTTTTTAATTTTTTTTGCACCGTATAAAAGATCTCGATGAGATCTATCAAACAAGATCCATATTGGTTGAAAAATTATTTGCGTAAACACATTATTTTTGAGCTTGAAATTGCCTTCTTAAAAAATAAGTACTTATATTGAGTTCCGGAACGGAGCCTTAGCTCCACTCAATAATCACAAGCTTGAAAAACAAAAGTTTACTTCTGTACATAATGAGTCGTCTATATATCCTATCTTATAGCTGCCATCCCTTGCCAAAACCTTGAAAGAATGAAGAAAAGGGGAACTAATCTGTGCTTTTCTAAGAAAGCACTTATACCACATCTAGAATAAGCCTCCTATACTTGGTACTCCTACTACTTTTTCTGGATAATACAACAACGAGGCCTCCAAACCAATGGCTGCGATGTCCCCACTATGTCGATGAAATACAAAGTTTAACCTTATCCAAACCAAATCCAATAACAGCAATGCAAGAAGAAAGGCCCTTAACTGGAAGTAGGTTCTTCAGTTCTGCATGTCGGAGATAACAGCTACTCTTGCTCTGTCTGTCACGTATTCTTAACTTGTTTTTCCACAGGATCAGGATCTCTTATTCCTTGTGTCCGCTTTCATTGCTTATGTCTTGCAGCTTCTCTTCATCTTCAGTACTTGCTTTGGTTGACAGGGCACTAGAGGCCAATGGCACGGGATTCTGTTCTTTTGATTGGAGGGTTCGTTTGGGTGATGGGGCACTAGTGGCCAATGGCACGGGATTCTGATCTTTTGTTCCGAGGGTTTTGTGAGACGGAGATCTCATGGGCATCCTTCTCTCACCACCATTTGCATCAACTTTGGTCTGCTTTATCAAATGGTTAAGCCACAACAGTTGCTCAATAATACAAGCTTCACTCTTCTCCTTGTCGGCGTAGTGGAAAGTCTCAATTTGAATCACATCAATTGGACCAGCTGGCTTCCGATTTGCTCCTGACCTGCACAGAAAAGCCCTATCTTTTATTTCTAGGCCATAAAATATCTCTACGATGCTATTGCTTTTACTACGAAGGTTGTAAAACGTGAAAACTGAACAAACTATCGTAAACATAAGTAGGCCAAGCTTTGTTACTCACCCGGTATTTGCCCACTCTCCAACCCAACCAAAACCGTGATGGGCTCTGAATTCAAAAGTTTGCAACCAAAAGGATTAAAATGAGAATCATAAGAATGTAAAAGGCAACTACAAAAATGAAAATATAGTTGCAGGAGGACAAAATTGAAAACAAGGAGATTGGCTATCCTACTTTGCTGTGTTTATGGCCATCGGAACAAGCCACTGCAATGTTTTCTCCATCTCATCCTTAATTTCCGTCACAGTGAGCTGCGTGCAGACACAGCACAAGGATAAACTGAGAACTTATCATTCAAAGCAGTAATTGGAGTTTAACTATAGCAATGATATAGCTGCTACTGGGAAAAAGGAGAATCAGTATTTCCTTTCATGTTGGCATGTTTATCAGAAATCGAATGGATCGCTAAAGCCAAGGTGGATCCGGAAATGAAAAAAACCTGCCCTTCAAAGATACTACAATGAACACCAGAAGCGTACCCCATCTTTTACGTGAAAAGACAGAAGTTTGGATCGCAACGATGCTTTCATATTCGGAGGCAGGCCCTGGTACAACGACTCCCTTAAACTGGAAGGCATCGAATTGCATCGGGCTACCTAATAACATCGGAAATCAATCAGTCAAAAGAACCTAATACAAGACTTCAAAAAGTGCCTACATTGGATCAATCCTGTCTTTTTTGTAGTATAAATGGTGACAAAACATATAAGAAGAATATTTCACAATACAAAGTCCATTTAAGTGTTCTTTGTCACGCGTCAAAATAAAGGCCTTGTTCAACAGAATAATTTTTGTGTTCGCATACACTACGTGCTTCAAAAGTTCCATTTAAGAATCTCAAAATTTAAACTCAAGCCTACAACGTATCAGGAAACTGACTACGCCTTTTGGTTTGCTATCATAGAGGATTGGTCTGATCATGAATTGATGATTAACAAGTAGACTACAAAATGACATGAAAGGGGCGCACCAGCAGAGTAGAGAAAGAAGATGCAAAGGTGATGCAACACGTGGAGGGATGAGACGGGGAGGAGAAGCGTAATGCTACCTCAATTCTCATTAATTAAACTCTGAATAGAGCTCTAATTCATAGAAATAAAATCCCAAGACAAAAGAAACGAGAGTCCTAGTAAAACTAGGAAACCTACTTGTACATAACATATCGTAACTATTACTTAACATGATCGCATTTTATCGTAACTAAATACTTATCATGATCCTATCCTACTAAGTAGTAATAACAATATAACTGCAAATACTATACTAATAATATATTTTTGGACCAAAACCTTCCTCGCGCGGCTAGAACAGTTACAATCCGCATCAGAAGGGAATAAGAAGGAAAAGAGGAAGATGCAGGGATGGAGAGACTCAGTCACTCAGGCCCTAAGGGTGAAAGGTACGCGATAACCAGTAGATTCCACTATCTAAATAAACTCTACTAGTTGATTCCTTTTCCCAAAACATTCATGCACTGATAAACAAAAACTTACAGTTCAATGAAAAGAATAAGAAGACTCGAAAAATTTCCACACAAATCTAAACATCCTGCTTCATCTTCGTTCGCCTGAATGTGTCAAGTCAGTTACCCTGATCCCAATCAATCTTCCTGAATTAGAAGAAGTCACCTTCAAAGACAAAAGCTTAAAAGCCTCTTTCATATTTGGACAGTGTGTTCATTAGATATCACAAGGTACCATTGAGAGTCACCAGACTCACCATGCTGAGAAGCAACATTCAAAGGTTCAAGAACATGTTCAATCTCTTCTCTTTTATGCTCTTGATCGGCCACAAATGTAATTTTCTTAAAAGAGAACAAAGTTCCAGATATATAGATATAAGACATGAAGAGATAGTGCACTCACAATTGTGTCAATCTGGATGACAATGTTAGCATAATGCAATGCAAGACCAGATGGTCCTAACCTTTGCTGATTGACCAGAGATCCTCCCGCTGGTTTATCACAATCTGCAGACATTGTCTCACGCATAAGAAAATACAAAGTTTTCTGTTACAAACTTCTCCAATTGTAAGCTACCCAGCAATGCATTTGTCTAATGATGTTCACTTTCCCCAAGACAAGTACACAGTTCCACATATGAATTGTTGACAGTTCATAAATTGAAAAAAGCTAATGAGCCCTTATATCATGCTTTTAGGCTAGCAAAGATTGACTCATCAGCTTGTTAAAGGCATCCCATTTTAGATGTTGATGTGAACAAGGCTTAATGAGTTTCACTTCTGTGACTTTGGCCTCTACCGTCACCACCACAATTAACATCAAAAAATTGACGCCAAAATACACACCCATCCCTAATATAATAGCTTAACAATTTTATCGTGCATTCAACCTTTGTTATTTGGCCTCTAAACATCACCATCCCACAAGCTTGCCCCTGAGAAGGAGATGAAGTTATCTTTACCATTTACTGGCATTGATAATCGAACTAACTTAGCAACCTTTATGTTGTCAATAAATATCCCAATTGCGGGAAGATAATACACTGAATCGATAGTAGCACCACAACTTTCTTTCCCCATACGAGAGACCCTTGATATTTAGATACTGCAAGGATAGGAAATATCGCCACTGTTATTTGAACCTTCAACATGACTCACAAAATTGTCATCTTTTTCCCTGATACAAGATGTTGCACAAGAAATATGTACCTTTTTTTTCTTTTTTTCTTTTTGATAAGTACAAGAAATATGTAACTTATGAGGTAGTACAAGTCATACATCAAGGCGACAATAAATGGACCTGGTCTTTAACATTTTGAATTAGTACATACCAGCACTGCCAAAGACATGTTGTATCTCCCGATTCAAAAAGAGGACAATGTCAACAAGTTTCTCCATGACCTGTATTCCACAATATCTGATTACTTTACCAGAATTTAATCTAATAGTATCATTTTCCAAATAGTACATAAAAAAAGGAAAAAATTCAAGAGCAAAATTGGATAATAACTATCAGGAAGTTGTAAAAGCAACAATTGGTTTGTACAGTCCACATTAAGATCACAATATAGTACTCTCGCTATCCAGACTGCTTGGGTCCTTTCCATTTAGGATGCCCCCAAATATTTACCACTTAAAATGTCAAAATAGTTCCAAAAGCTACCTCTTCCAAACTCTTAGACCAGAGTGACTTTTTTTTCAAGTTTTTTACAAGCTTCCTTTGGCTTTTCAAATCTGTCCTCAAGAATGAAAGGCTGTCACCTGATGACAAATGAAAAGCATAGCATACAGTTAGTTCACTAATTAATCATGAAACGTCAAACTTCAAACTAGAACAACAAACCAAATGCATAGTTGATGACATTCATCAGTTCTACCTTAAAGATTAACGTCAACATGATACATGGTAGAGTTAGAACTCATACATAACCTAAAACAATTTACATGATGGAAGCAAAGGACCAATACTCATCTAACACAAGAGATGTCTTTAACTGGCATATAGCATGAGTTGTATGATGCCATAATCAGATGGATACTGAAACACATTAAAACATGCAAAGATTTCAGCCCTACCTGAATTGGTCTACTGTGCACAAGTGTCCAGGTAATCGTTTAGACTTAATTTGTTTTTGGTAATTCATCTTGCTGTATGTAGAAAGTGTATTTTGGGCTTTCTAGTACCAAAAAGAAGGATCCATTGCTCTATTCTACCTTATGGTGGAGCATAAGTTCGCCTTGGCTAAAGAAGAAGTGTGAAAAATTCATCCAAAGGTTTAGGTGTGGATATCAAAAAGGACACGGAGTCTGGTTCTTACTTAGTTGTTCTTAATTAAACAATTTCCCCATTTCAGATCTGTTTCCAGTACTTTGGTCTCCAAGATGTGAACCAAAAGCTTGACATTTATTGCCTTTACTACCCTGACCTTGTTCCTTTTTTTTTTCCGACCTTAAACCCGCTATTTTTTTTTTCTTTGCAGTACAGCCCCATACTTGCAACAAATTTGGTGTGAAATGGCTTTCTTATGTAAAGCTGATTGCTCCATTGCCCAAAACAATGATGAAGAGGGTTTAAATCTTGCTTCTTTGGAAGATATATTTTCTACGTAAAGGCTACCAAATTTTACATCAGTATGCAATCTGCCTGGAATAACGTAAGCACATCTACTTGAAACTGCATGCTAGCGCATTTTTATTTTGCAAAGAAAATTGCAAATATCTTAGGTCATGCTTGCTCCGCTAAGTTACCATATCCAACTTGTACTAATCTAACTTTCCGGCTAAAGTGCTGCTTGGAGACCTAATGAATGTCAAGCAGAAAGGGACAGCAATTTCACCTCTTTGAGTTGCATATGGATTATCGTCTTCTAGACGCTTACGTTGACAATCTTGCTCAGAAAGCTTGTCAATTGCCTGCATCTCATTGTACAAGTCCTGCAGCAAAAGGCATATTAACCTTCACAGTAGCAAAACACTGAAGCACATTTACAAAGAAAAGATTAGGATTAATGTTTTTGGAATTGTTCAACATCATTTTTTTAAAGAGGAAGCTGTACAATGTAGAGCCACTTTTGACTCACCGCAGCAAGGTTCACCTAGGATACCTGTAACCACCCAGAAGTCACAGGTCTAAGGTCAACTCAAGGCATTGCCAGCAAGAGTTGGTTGGACACAACACCTCTAGTATTAATGTTTTCGGAATTGTTCAACATCATTTTTTTTAAGAGGAAGCTGCACAATGTAGAGCCACTTTCGACTCACGCAGCAAGGTTCACCTAGGATACCTGTAACCACCCAGAAGTCACAGGTCTAAGGTCTCAAGGCATTGCCAGCAAGAGTTGGTTGGACAGAACACCTCTAGTTCTACGTTTGGAGCCATTGATAACGTTAGACCACTTGGCTACCCTGGTGGGTTTCTTTCAACATCTTTGTAATCCTATTACCATTACCCTGGGATTGAATCATTGTCATTTAATCTATTTGCATGGCTGCAACAATGTAAATCAGCATAATTGACATGTATGCATGTATGTAATGTAAGTGACGTGTGACTTTCATGCGCAACACATCAATGATCTAAGAACCAAGGTGAATGTTGGTTCCTCTTCCTTATCCTTCCTCTACTTCTCCTATGACAAGGGTAGGGTTTCATATTGATGAGGGGAAGATGAAGACAAGGCTACAACTGCCTTTTTGTAGTGAAGTTTGGACATCAACCTAATTTTCTTCCCATGCCAACTCGACAAATAGGCATGCAAGGGACTATGCCCATTAGTTCGCCCATGATTAATAATTGCAAAGAGGTGGAGTGGAAAAGGGGGAAAAGTGGCTATTATGAACGTCAAAGGGTATATCCGAAAATAAACCAAGATAAATGTGGATTTTGCCCCCTTTTTGTTACTAAGCTGGAGTATCATAACGACTAACGAATCAGTGTCAACCTGGTTTAGAAACCACAGAACCACATCTGGAAAGTTGAGTCTAGAGATAAGGACCAGTCCCTTCATCGGAAGATAACCTAGTTCAGGGGCTACCGTACAAAGGTGGAGAGGGCTACACACCCACCTCGTCCCATTTGGCTTGCATTTTTTTTTGAAAATATGCAGATAATCAAGGTTACATCGGGGAAACAAATAGCAGAAATACTATGGTGGCATCACACTTTTTAGAGATTTTTACCTCTAAGTACAGAAAAGTGACACTTAATTCCTACCAAGGAGAGATGGAAAACTTAATTACCACTAGGTCCACTTTTACAAAAATACATTTACCATTAATGGAAGTGTCACCCTAGGGTTTGAGGGTATGCTAGGGTTTTATGGTACTCTAGTGGGTACCCTAGTACCCTTGGATACCTTAAAATCTTAGGGTACCATAGGGTTTTAGGATACCCTAGGGTTTTAGGATACCTTAAGATTTTAGGTTTTAGGATACTCTAAGGTTTAGGGTTCCCTAGGGTTTAGGTTTAGGCGCTTTCATAGAGCCCTAGGGTTTAGGTTTACGCACTTTCAAAGGAGTTTTAGGGTGCACTTTCCTATTATAGGGTTTTAGCGGTTTAGGCACTTTCATAGGGTACCCTAGAGATTTAGGCATTTTTATAGGGTACCCTGGGGTATAGGCACTTTCATAGGGTGCCCAAGGGGTTAGGCACTTACAGTGTTTAGGGTTTTAGGCACTTTCAAATGGTTTTAGTGTTTCGTTAATTAGAGGAGACTTGGTGGAAATTACTTTCTATTTTCTAGACCTAGAGGTAAAATGCCCTTATTTTTACAGTAGTAGATTAGAGAAGTTCACCATCCTTTCTTGACCAACAATTGGGCTCTCATACAGCTAATATTACAAAGCTCTTAGATTCTTTAAGTGAAAATGATACTCACAGCAGTACGGATAACCAAAGTCATCAATTGCTGCATCTTCTGCTCTGCTTCTTCCTGCAACTGGTTCTGAGGGGCAAGTTCTTTGCTACGCCTGAGAAAAAAAATGCAGACAGTTGAAAACGTGGTAAATGTTGCATAAGATAAATAAGCTTAATAGCAAAAAGGTAATGTGATAACTCACTTCTCGAAGTAGCGGTCCAAGTTGTGCCACTGAGAATCTTTACAACGATTTCCAAAACGAACTACTTCTGCCGTGAAAGTTCTGAACTCATCCCTGTTTAAGAATTCAAAGAATTGTTAGATTTCTTGGAGGGTAACAACCTAAAACCAATTGGCAATAGGTGGAGTAACCTCTAGAATATATTAACCAAGCTTGGGTGGCTTAAATGAGAGATGTGTCACGCGGAGGTGACAGACCAGGAGACCAAGAGCTGAGCGATTGACTCGGGCGAAAGAGATGACAGAGACTTTCCCCCGAGAGGTGAGGCCACCCAAGACCTAGCTCTAATACCATGTTAGATTTCTTGAAGGGTTCCAACCTAAAACCAATTGGCAATAGATGGAGTAACCTCTAGAATATATTAACCAAGCTTGGGTGGCTTAAATGAGTGATGTGGGATCTAACAAGAATAGCCAAGTTTGCTATCTTAAACTTAAAAAAAATTACAAACATGCATAATCATTCAGTGTAACCTCCTTAACGGAAGGAACTATAGTACATAAAACTTTCTCTAATACTGACCTCTTATCAGCATCAACAGTAGCTAGGAGTTCATTCATGTCTTTTGAAACTAAACATTGCACCCCTTCAGAAGTAAACACCACTTCTTTCAACTGTCGTATGCTCCGTTTCGAAATGGACTGCATAAGATTAGAACCCTTAACAATTGTGTTGGCAACCTCAAACGCCAAAATTTGAAGTTCACTGCCTTTTGTTTTAACACCAGAAACAAAGCCACTGCTTTGGTTTAAACTCGTCACACTACTCCCGAGAGAATCTAAGACTTCTACAGCCTTCCCAAGCCGAAGACTACGAGGTTTGCCTAGGCGAGAACCCGCTTCTGAACCCTGCCACATCGCCGCAGTTAGTATTTTAACATATCTAATCTAACCAAAGCAATCACGTCCATTGACAAGTAATACAAGAAAATTAAGAACCAAAACAGTTTAAAGTTAGAAAATATTAGAAATTTACTAGAGACAGGAAGAGGATTAGACCTTGCAAACTTATATATAATGATAATGATGTACAATTATACTTTTAATAAGACTACAGACGACGTTATAGAATGAATCTACTGATGGTCACTAATTCCTTTGCAACACAATAGGGAAAGAACCCCGCATTTGATTCTGCTTACCAAACTTCAATTATCGTCCTTTGATACATCAGATGTGGTCCAATGCCCTACTTTATAGCAAAAAACTTTACAAAGCAAAAGGAGATATGCTACATATGTTTTCATATGCCGTAGTTCAATCTGTATAACGTTGGAATCCTTAACCAAATCATGAACTTTTTTACTATTCCACCTACAAACCTTTGTTATCTCAATGCCGCAAGAAGGTAAGTTGATGTGATTATATACCAGCATGCCTCCAATTGAGAGTTTAAACAATGCCATATCTAACACGGTTCTTCCTTATTGTCTTCAAAAAGTTAAAGCATAATTGTGGCAAAACTATTTCTTTATATTGAAAAGACAGGACAATGAATTTTATTTAATGGATCAGTACTTGCGCTGTTCAGTAGCAGGAAAAAATGTGAAAAAAGGAAAGTTAACTGTGCCCACCCACCCAATGTAGCTCCGCCACTGGTTCATGTTTATCAACAAGGGGAATAAAGAACAGCCCAAAGAAAGCCAAAGTGATATGTTCCAAATCAACTGTGTCTCACTCGTGTGATGGCACATCAAGTAGGTATAAAAGTCAAATAAAGAAGAAACACAATTTCAGGAATGATAGTAGCAGATCACAATACCTAATAGCTAAGCATTCCGCCCCTGGAACCATTATTTGTACTTAACTACAAGTGATGTCACTAAACAAAAAACTAATACATTTGCTCGGTGTCATTCTTCATGATTTGTATAATTAGCAGCTCCATTGAGAAGTTTTAGAACGACAATGAGCCCCAGAGAGAACTAGTGCTTGGGTGTTGGTTAGGATCAATTGTTTAGGTCTAGCTTGACGATGGATTTTGAATGCCAAACATTCTCAAGCTTGTAAATTTGGGAAAACAATTCCAAGACAAACACTGGCACACACAGAACAATACTTTCTGGTCAATTGTAATTGGTACATGAAAGTATACTGATTTGGCAATACAGTTCAGTGGTGGATACTGCTAAACAGTCCATGTTATATCAAGTATCATACTATATTTCTGACTCAAACAAACAACAATGAAGTAACATTAGGACGCTGGAAGTTTGAAATAAGTTTCTTGGGTAAACCTACCTTTGCCAGACCCGTTTGCTTAGACCTCCTTGATCGAGACTTTTGCGATAGAGCCCTTGGAAAACGTGGAATTCCGTCATAAAAATCATCCTCACTGCTTCCATAATCAGTTGTGCTGATCTCGGGAAACAAACTGGGTTCATTTAATTGCTTCCATTCATGTGGTTGCTTCTCTACACTTTTACGTCCTTGTGAAGGACTACCATTACTTTGCGTATTTGATTTATCCTCCTTTGCTGAGTTTGATTTGAAGTCATTTGGTTGATAAAGGGTACGGCCAGCTGCATAATTATTGTAAGGACCATTGGCATCTGAGAACCTGTTATGCGGAGTGGAACCTTTGGAACTGCGTCCTCCCATTGTGCTCGCAACAGCCGTGTTCAATTCGGATTCAAGGTCCAGATATAAGCTTAAGTCACCGCATCGGGTAGGAAAAACCAAACTAGTCTTTTAGCAGGTGGAACTGCAAGCCACCTTTAAAATTGGTATTCCACTAGAAGTCAACAGTATGGTTGCAGCGTATGACTGTGATATAAAGATAAAAACTATTACGGTGCATCAACAGGAAAAAAGATACGAACAAAGCAGTAATAAGAAGTAAAAAATACTAGGAAAGAAGAAAAAGAGTCCCAGTCGGAGTGAAAAGACCTCCGATTGGCTAAAATAGAGGACAACATAACCTCTGCACTTCACTATGGAAATACATAAGCATTAGAATTAGAAAAATCCATTTCCCTCCCAAAATCTACAAAACACATACTCTATAAGCATGCAATTGAGGTCTTGTTTTCTGGCCAAAAAATTCATTCTTTGTTAAGCAGAATTAGAAACAACATATTATAGAAAGAGCAGAAAATATGCTGATTTGCATATCAGATTATAGGTAGACTCCATCTGTTCGTGCTGAATGTAAATTACTAAATTTGAGTTGAGGAATCAATTCGGCAACTAGATCACGAAATTAAAACCATATCACAACAGGATTTGTGAAAAGACACCAAATAAGGGAAGAATTACGCACAGCAGCTGAGTTGAGGGAAGAAAACAGTAGGTCGAAGAGAAAACTGTACACATACATAGAGAGATGCAGAGGTATCGTTGTATGAGGAAAAGGAGAGAGAAAACACTCACAGAGATATTGAGAGAGGGGTAAAATCGGATATGGGAACTGTCTGGCTCGAGATTCTACTATTATAATTCAGACGCCGGTAGACGAACACAAGCGAAGGGAAAGCAAGGAGTTTTTCTTTCTGTGTTGAGAAACTTGGTCATGGACAGACAGAGACTAGAGAGACTTGGTAAAAAGGAAGGAAAAGAAAAGTCAAATGCCGTCACAAATACCAACCCCGGCCCCGCGAAAATACAAAAAGTAGTACGCATCCGGTGAGAAACAGGGGTCGCTCCCACCAAATAGTATTTTAGAGCATCTCCGGTTTTGATCCATTTTAACACTCAAATTTAAAAATAGGACAAAAATTACAAAAATCTCTTTCCAATCTTTGATTCAAACACTTCCCCATTTTTGGTTTTACCCATTTTTTTGCTTAAATCTGAGACAACTTTTCCCTTGACCCATTTCTCCAACGGCTAATTAGAAAAAGAGAGAAAGAGGGAAATGTGTAAAATTTAGGTTTGATGGTTGGAGATGTATCTACCCAAAATGAATTTTTACCCAAAAGTTGACTCAAATTTGAGAAAAAATATAAGTGAAGGCTGGAGATGCTCTTACTCCTCCATTCCAAAATATTTATCCCATATGTAGGATAAAGACTAAAAAATAATGTATTTTTTTAATAAAAACCTTAAATTCTTTTCATAAATTATAAGAACTTATCAGAATTGAAAATTTGAAATTTTCTTATAAAAGTTGTATTAATTTTACGTTCTCATTTTACAAATTAGATAAACATTATTGAATGAAGAAAGTAATATCTATTCTGTTCTATGAGTATTAACATCCATTCTTGAACTCTTTCGAAGAAACCCACATCTTTTCCTCAATGTTTGGCACCCCCTCAAGTATTTTTACTTCCTGATATCAGAAACCCATGTCTTTTCCTCAATGTTAAACGATTCCGTTGTCCATTTCGAGAAGAGAAACGAAAAAAAGTGATGAAGAAATAACGGCTACATTGTCCGGCTTATTACTTGTATATACTAGTACTATATACATCCAGCTCAGACGAGCTAAGCGCCTATATTTTCTAAGCCAAATTCGAGCCCCACTATTTTTTACCAAAAAAATGAGCTCCAAAACGTCCACCACACGTATTCGTCTCGACCCAGCTCCTTTTGCATCCAAAGTCTAGACTCTCTTGCCTAAACCCCTCTAAAGCTCTGAATAAGAGCATCGGTGATTCAGTAAATTTACAAGTGATATATTAGTGTCTCGTCATTTCTTTTCACATGGTATTGGGGTTTTTGTTTAGTAATCACTTTCACCGCTGAAAATTTTCGCTTCCCTTGCCTTGCCTCAATCTCACCCTCTCTGTTCCCGCCAGAAAACCAAAGCTGTGGTTTTTCTCTTCTTCTTCCATCACTATTCCTTGATGCCGCTGACTCTTCCCCTCCTCCTCTACAGCGCTGCATAGCAAGGTATTATCCCCTTCGCAGTTTGAGATCTGAGCCCTAACCATTCTTGTTCTATCTCCTACTAGAAGGAATTCGTTTCCTTCATTCATTCATGTAGGTTTAGTTCATGTGCAGTATCATGCCCATTACTCGTTTGATGGTATGCATAAGAGAACGTATTCGATACAAATTTGAGCTATTTTTACCCACTCTAATCATGCTGTATTAGGATGACATTCCTTTTCGTATGAATGACATAACTTACAATGGTTTGTTGGGATAATTTGTGATAATTTCATGGCTCTGAGAGATAATGTGGATAATTTTATTCTTTTATGTGGTTTGCAGAATTTGTACATGCATGTAAATTAAGAGTGCGAGCTGTATTGATGCTTTGATTCAGCCAAGATTGTTTTTTTAAGTGGTCGATATGGGCAAAGCACAACAAAGAACAAAGAAAATTGGAAAGGAATGAAGAGGATAGAAGTAGAATTCAGGGTTTGAGGTAGGGAAAGTTTAAAAAGTGACTGGCTGATATATAAACATGCGACTCTTTAGTTATAATTTACTCATTTTTTCGTTGAGTTTGGTGTGGATGCTGTAAGGCTACACATTTTCTCTGCCCATTCTCCATGGAGCTCCCACAAGTGCTCTACTAGGTCCTCTTCAAGAGTATCTCTTTTTCTTATGCGATGATGAGTTCGGTGAGTTCATGAAGTTCAGTTGAACGCTCATGTGCGACAACCATGGAAGAGGACTTCCATCGATAGCTTTGAAATTGGTTTATTGGAGTCTAATCCATTGACATCTCTGTTATTTTCAATGATATGCTACGTAATATCACGCACGTCTTCATAATACTTTGAGGACTCGATTGTTTAACAGGACTAGTAGTGAAGCGATACATATCCCATAAAATATGTAATTCCATCGGCCTAATAGTGATGCGATTAATAATACCACAAGCACTGTATTGTATATCCCACACTTTGTGGTATAATATATCTGATGAACATTTGTGTCCTGTAAAATTTGTGACTGAACACCGGATATGTGGTCCTTTCAATATATAGTCCAATCCAATACTTATACACAGTCAAATAAACGGGCCCCAAGTGCCTGGTATGTAGGTGCGACTGTTTCTGTTCTTGAAAATCTTTATTCTGGCTGATCTCTGACTCTTTTTTATTCTTATGGTACAGAGTGATGGTAAATCGAGCCATTAGAAAATTTCTTTTCTTTCATAAATCAAATGGAGCTTCCCTCATAGTTAGCCCCACACATTTGGTGCTACACCATCGATCAATGACAACAAGCAAGAGAGTTCAAGACCGAAGCGAGATGAAAAGAATTCATGATCTCGAAATTGCAACAGAGAAGTGGAAGATAGTATCAAAAGTGTTGTTCCTGATGGAGATTTTGAAGGAAGAACCTGAACAAGTAATACCCATAAGTTCACTCGACCAATACCGAAGGCAAATCAACTTGCCCAAGCCACACAAGATATCGGACTTCATTCAGAAATCGCCGAAGCTGTTTGAACTCTACAAGGACCGCAAGGGGGTCTTGTGGTGTGGGATGACCAAAGAAGCCGAAGAATTGGTCCAAGAAGAGGAGAGGATCACTGAAGAGTACTCAGAAAAGGCAGCAGAGCACGTCACGAGATGCTTGATGATGTCTGTTGCTAAGCGTCTGCCTTTGGATAAGATAGCCCATTTCAGGAGAGACTTTGGTTTGCCTATTGATTTCCGAAAAAATTGGATTTATAGGTATCCAGAGCATTTTAGGGTGGTTAAGAATGATGATGATATTGAGTTTTTGGAGCTTGTTTCTTGGAAACCATCTTGGGCCATTACTGAATTGGAAAAGGAAGTGATTGGGGTGTCAGAGGATCACCAACCGGGGTTGCTTTCGCTTGCTTTTCCATTAAAGTTCCCTTCTAATTACAAGAAGGTGTACAGGTATGCTGGGAAGATTGATCACTTTCAAAGGCGGTTGTATTTGTCTCCTTACGCGGATGCACATGGGCTGACAGCTGGATCGTTAGAATTTGATAAGAGAGCAGTTGCAGTCATGCATGAATTGCTTAGCTTTACTATAGAGAAGAGGTTGGTCACGGATCATTTGACCCACTTTCGGAGGGAGCTTGTTATGCCTCAGAAGCTGATGAGGCTTCTACTGAAGCATTTTGGCATATTCTATGTTTCTGAGAGGGGGAAGAGGTTTAGTGTGTTTTTGAATGAAGCATATGAAGGTTCTGATTTGATTGAGAAATGCCCGTTGGTCCTTTGGAAGGAAAAGGTCCAAACCCTTATTGGTTACAGAGGAAGGAAGAAGAAAATTGAAACTCATCATGATTTTGTAGAAATGGAGGCTGAGGATTTGTGTGGGAGTGAGTCTGAGGAAGACAATGTGCATATGGAACAAAAACAGGAAGACACCATATGCGGTTTAGAGGATTCTGCACTTTCAGATGAATCAGAGATGGAGATTGGAGACATTTGCGGTGCATACAAAGCTACTGAAGCATCATGAGGTGATTACAAGTTGTCATTCTACATGGTCCTTTTATCAGAGCACATCTTTTAAAAGAAAATTATCACAATGCATGGTAATACTGACAGTTATGAACTAGTTCTTGTCTGAAAGAGCTGAGGAAGTTTGTTATTGTCAATTATAGAACTATTTTTTTATGACAGCAATCTCTTCAAAACTATGAAGGCGCTAATTGCCATTAAAGAACCATGCAGTTGGAAACCAATTCCTATTTTAAACTGAGTACAAAACATTGATAATTTGCTCACTTTCTTTAAATTTGCTGTCAATAAAGCATAATCCTTATCTGATTATGCACTTATATGGCGAACTTACAAATCTGTCAGTGTTGTTGCAGGCTTTGTATTGCTTAATTACCAGCTGATCACTTTGATTCTTGCACTATACTGTTGAAACATTGTTCTCAATAGAATTTGTATGGTCCTTCCCAAAGTCCTGTTTAACACTTGTTTGAGGCAGATTATTAACAACCAAAGTGAATGATGAGGTACATGGTCTATGATTAATATAGAAAGGTACACGGTTTGAAATGAGAGCACCATCCGACAAATACTGAGAAGGAGAGGCCCTACTCCCTAGCATGATTATATAAAGTTTGATGGTTCTTTATCCCATCACTGATAACAGTTAGCTAAAACCGCTGACCAACATGCATCTCTAACTATAGGTTCAGGACTCATTCTAGCTGGTTATGCACTTGCAATCAGTAAAATTTAGAAGAACAAGCAGTCTATGAAATTAAGGTAAGAAGTAGCTATCTGTTAGGATAAGGGTTGTAAATCACCTTAGCTGGCTTAAAGTTGTATAATACGGTTGAATAACTCACACATTCTAATCCTGGGTCTTTTTCTTTTCTTTTCTTTTTAATGGTTTTCTGCATTTGTCGCAGTTCAAGAAAGCATGCAGTAAGGTGAACATCATATGAAAGATGTCATAATATCACTATCAGTATTCAATTTTTTTTAATGCAAGACTGTGTCATTTTACAAAGGTTGAAGTATTCATTATTCCATTAAATTTAGTAGCAATGCTTCATATATTTGGAGTCTAATGGTTCTGAATGGAAAACTACTTGCTACAGGAGTATGTCACGTGCAGGGTGAAAAAATAACACAGCTTTTAACTCTATGAAGATGGTCAACAACCAGTAACTTTTTGCCCGAAGGGATGGTGGTCCCGTGACTCTGTGGGGAAACTACAAGAATTGGTAATGGTTCCAACCCACAACCGTTGCTCCTCATTCCTCAATATTCAGTCATCTTACCATTTTCACTTTAGCTTTAAAAAAAGAAGAAACTAGCTTCGGAAAAGAGAAACAACCATGCATGTTTAGGTTCTGATTCTTGTTTAGTTACGATTGCTTGAAGTTAGTTTACCCAGTCACAAGCCTCAAGAAAAGGGGATGCTCTCATGTATGTCTGATAGACAGCTGTATTGACTGTTGAGGCTTCTGAGTTTTCCATCAGACCATGCTTAGGCTGACATAGCAATGAACCCTCTATTTACGGTATAGCTATAGGACCATGATGTCCGTTTTCCCTCGTTCCAGGGAAGATTGCAAATAGAATGCTAGGTGGATCAGTTTCGCACTCATATGAAATGGTTTCTTTTTGTGATGTTCGTTTCAGTACATTTTAAAGATTTAAATGGTCACCGTGTTTGAATGCAACGTTTGGCGGTTTGAGGGATTGGGGGTTCTGTAAGAGAGGGCAAAGCAGCTTAATCCTATGCTCAAAGTCTGATAGAAGAGGTAACTTTCCAGACATCGTTTCTTCTCCCATAGTCATGGATTGGACGAGTATTCAATAAGACAAGAATTAGTTTCCTTGTCAGAGCCATCAGCAGTCGGAACAATGGTATGTTGCCTTGCACATTGGGATGCATGCACGAGTTATTTTGGTGCATTTCTTCCTCTTTGTAAATTTTCTTACTGTACTCGTTAGTTATTTACCCTCAATTGCCTCCCATGTTGAAAGAAGTATTTTCAATCTTTTTCCTGCCAAACGTGATGGATTGTGTGTCAGGGCAAACAGAAAGTGTAGAAGTGGAATCATTTGTGCGCTCTTTTCCTTAAATCCATTTTTCTTCAAGAGACATTTTATTGTGCAGTAGCTGGGACATTAAAACAGACCCCAGCCCAATGTGCAAGGCAACATAGAAGTGTATGCATGCAAAAAAAAAAAAAAAGAGTTCGTGAAATAATTAGCGTTGGTCATTAGTAAAAGTAAATGGAAGGTTGGTTTTGAAGACAATGCCTGGCTTGGCAGTATTGCACACGTACACCTACCAGTCTCTTCATAAAAGATCTCACTGACACACTCATGGTGTTCCTTCTTTTAAGAGAGACTAGTTAGATAGTCATTTAATAAAACCAAAAACAAAACAAAATTCTAGCGTATCTTTGATCAAAACAAAAAAGAGTTGCTTGATAGCTTTGAAAAAATTGCATAGTGTAGTTTGGAATGGATGAGAATAACAACAGAATCAGTTATTGAGAGTGTATTTTTCACGGAGCTATTCAATCTCGTGCATCCATTTTGGTTTTAGACGGTCCAGATTTTAATGAAATTTTTCCGTGGAAAAATTAATCATAATCATTTATTATCGGTCATAATTGATTTTCAATCCGAATTGTCCAAAAACATTTTGAACGGTCGCAATTGAGTTCCGTAACGTTTTTACGAAACAGCCGTAAAGAAGATTTTCTCGTTGTCTTAAAAGGCCTTCAAAAAGCACTTCCTGATTTTCTAAAATTTTGAATTTCTTCTATCGTTTTTTTTGTGATCCGCAATTTCTTCTATCGTTTGAAAATCTGAGAAACCAACAAAAAGACAAGTGTTTCCAAATAGCCTATGGTACCCCTCCACGTTCCTCCACCGTATATCTCCTTAGAATTTGTAGTTCCGTAACTCCTATTCGAATTCCAGAACTAATGCTTTTTTTTTGAACATGTGGAAGAGTAAGACAAAAAAATGGAAAGTTTAAAATTTTCCCGTTCCCTTGTTTGGTTTGAGAAAGAAGAGAAGATAAAATGACAAAATAGGATTCTAGGAAGGGAATTAATTTTCACACTCCCATTGTTTATATCCACACTTTCTTTTTTATCTTTTAGCAAAAAAAATAAAATAATACATACATTTATAACATTAAAAAACAAAACAAAAAAAGGAGTATGGATATAAAAAAAAAAAAAGGTGTAAAAATCAATTCCCTTCTAGGATAGTATAATTTTCCTCTTCATTTTCTTTCTTAATTATTTTTTCTTCTCTTCCACGTTTCACAAGCTCCAAACAAAGCATAAACCTCCTAGACCGGATTGGGGGATCATGTTTATAAAAAAATAAAAAAGGGCACCGTTTCATGCAAGAACCCCTCCCCTTTTATGCTTCTTTGTTCCATGTTTGGTATTTGAATATTTTTTTTTCCTCAACCCGATATCGGCAAGGGCTAGTTAAGAATTTGTAGGGTGTCTTACAAATTCTGAAATAGCTATTATTGATATCAAATTGAGATAATTTAACCCATAAAAAATATTTTAAACATAATGAGCGTTTTGAATCATCTTTGTGGGGCCTATTTAAAAATTGATAAAGTGTTAATCTAAAATGAAGTGTTTCACTCTTACGAATTCTGAAAAAATCTCTTACCATTATCGGATTGAGGTGATTTTTTTATGAACCCATAGAAACATTTTAAGAATAATAATTAGTTTTTTGAATAATCTTTATGAAATTCGAAATGACCCTATAAAAAATTAATAAATCGCAAGTTCTTCATCGATTTAATGGGTAACAATACATGAAACAATGAAGCATAAAAGGGAAGACAGTTCTTGCATGAAACGCATGTATGGTAATGCACGAATAATGGCCGGTGGCCAACCTTGCCACCGGTATCTCTTTCCCCTCTCTCTCTCTCTCTCTTCCCAGCCTCAAAAAGCGGAAATCAGCACACCATCACCAACCATAACCAAAGTCATTCTTGGACCCTCATTTTCTCTCTCTACGCAACAATGTACAGCGCCCTTAATTTTTATTACCTAAAAAACAAAACAAGGAATCTTTAAAAACTGGAGATGAAAATTAAAAAAAGCTTGCATTCAAAATATAGAAAGGTTCCTGAGCACAACAGCAAATTTTACCTGTAAAGAGCCTATACACATCATAAAAGGTACCTGATATTGTTCTTTTCCTTTTCCTTTTCCTTTTTGTGTTTCTACTGTTGTTCAATTTTACCATTCCATCACCAAACTTTACTTACCCCATAGAGACAATAATTATAACCAATTGCGTTAATTAAAAACTCTCTTCCAATTACGTTGTTAACGTCTTCTTCGACCCACTTAATAAATTTTACAGTTCATCTCTCTCTCTCTCTCTCTCTGTCTCTGCGGGTGGGGGCCTTTTTCCTGCGGTTAGTGATAAGCACGCTGGCACTCATCATTCCCTCCAAACCCTCTCTCTACTTTTTTTTCTCTCTCCCCCCTCTAAATTTCTCTCTCTTTCTAGACTCGAAATTGTTTGCTATTCGTGAACCCCACTTTCCTCTTTGTCTGTCACCTTTTTCAGCCAGTCTCCTTCTGTTTCGCAAAGATCGAACTGAATTGGTTTGCTTTGCGTCATTAGATTGGATCTGCCCATTCATTCCTTTGTTGTTCTGCTTCGGATTAGTTTTGTCCACGAAGAGGTATTTATTTCTGTATCGAAACTCTTCTTGTTTTGTTCGCTTCGCCCCATTTCCCATTTTATTTTTTCAGCTTGAAATCAATCAAGTGCGTTTTCTTTTCGAGGCATGGATTTGTGGAATGTATTCCCTATTACTTAATTGGTTTCTCCGAAATTAGTAAAAAAAAAAATTTTCTTTTTATATTTCGAGTGCTTGATTTTCGAGGCATGAATTTGCGGAGTCGATTCCTTTTAACGAATTGGTTTAGAAATTCAAAAAATTTATAATTTTTTTGGCTGTGCATACAAATTATAGGTGTGCATGGTTGGGTTGTGAGGGTTTGATTTAATTCCCTGATCTGTGTCGACTGTCTGAGTATATCATTCGCTGATCTGGGTTGAGTTGTGCTGATTTCTCGCGGTATTGCCTGTAATTATCATGGAAAACCCAAGTAAATACTACTCCTACTTATTTGCGAGCATCTATGATGGTTTGTTTTAGGAATGCTAGAATTTCAAGACGAAGACATTGCTTTGTTTTTGGTTTTGTGCCGTCATTTGATCTTGTTCCCATACATGAGGGGGGTGGTTCGGTAGGAAAATTGTCCTCTTTATTTCAGTGGTATCTAAACGCTAAAGCAAAATAATGAGTTTTGTCCCTTTGTTTTCCCGTGCCCAATCTCCTTACAATAAAATTTACTGTTTCCAGCTTTGCTGCTCCGTGCTTTCCCCACCCTTGAGGTCGCTTTAACTTCCTCTCCCTCCCTTTTTCTTTTAGGTTCAAATTTGAAGTTCTTTGGTTTGAAATGTCTTCATTTTCATGCTTCTGCCTCTTATTTATTTTCGTTGTTTCTCTATTTTGTCATTCTAATTAGTAGGAGTAACTAATCTCTGGAACATCATTTGCATTTATTGAACCGAGGACCAGTACCGTCATCTCTTAAAATTAAAAAAAAAAAGACTCATTCAGATAGGTAAGGAGTTAGATAGCTTACTTTAATAAGCTGAAAAAGCAGTTGGAGAATGGAATCAATAGGCATTTTCCAAAGGCCAAGCATTGCATGAAAGTTTACTTTGCTCATCTTGTTAGCATAAAGGCATTGTAATTTGTAATCTACAAAGACCAAAATAAAAATGAATTTGAAGTAGCCATTCCTTTTTCCAGGGGTGACATTGTATATCTTGTTTGTGATGAAACCAAAGCTGAATGACCCAACACACCTTTATGAGAATTAAGACATGAATGGACACATTGAGCTGTGGCCTTTTGATGTCATTGTTTACCTTCACAGCCTCACAGTGGGCCATGATTAAATCACTTACCACTTGTTGTGTCTTAGAAAAAAATAGGCAGCAGTTCTTTGGAAGCATATATGTATGTAACCAAACTTGACATGGAAAGGATGCTGATTTAACAAAGAGCAAGAAACAAACCGGGAAACTGTAAGTTATCAGACAGGCAAATGAATATAAGATGAACTTGTTATTGCGAGAAACCTGATAAAATTATGTCAACATGGATCTTACAGATCCAAGCACAATCAGAAAAAGATGCAAGGGTTGGACAAGTAGGGTATAGACCATTTTAGACTAATTTCATGTGGACAAGAAAAAGTTAAAATCTCTTTGATGAGAAATTGGACGACATCTCGTAGCGATTTGGAGGTTTCTGGTTGCTTTTGGTAAATGGATTCTTCGGCGAACAGGTCTCACTAGTTGGGAAGGTTGTGTGTTCGAATGAACTCTTGATATTATGTGTTGGTTCATCTTGAGGCATGCACATGAATCTATAAGTCATTGAGAATACTCAATGATACTTCATTTTACTGATCAATCTAGTTCCACTAGATCTACCAAATTGAAGTTGAATAATGTTTATTTTTCAAAGCTTTCATTACTACGAATTTCTATTGGCAACAGAGTTGGTGTTGTAGAAGTTCAACTGGTTCAAATTGTAAATCAAATTGTAAATCACACTGGAGACTAAACTTACCTTGATTGAGGTCAGGCTCCAGAATTATTGTGGGATACATCATTGGAATCCAAATTGAAGTGAGGGGTTGAATTGAATCCACAATTGTCATTTGTTTCATGCATAAGCTTATGCTCTCTTTTTTTTTTCTTGGTAATCCTCTTTAATGAGGTTCTGAGTTTGTTTATTTTCTATATGGCATAGCTGCAATGAGTTGTTGAATTATTATGCTACCTTTAATTCGAAAATCCATTACCTATTCCATGTGCCCATATTTCAGGATTATACTCCTATCTTCGGCCCAAAGTGTGAAAAAACAAACCGCCAAAGACACAGTATGGCTGTTTCGATGAGGGATTTGGATCCTGCTTTCCAGGGAGCTGGACAAAAGGCGTATCCTTTACCTTAGGATGTGGTGACGTTGTGAACTTCCCTAGCAATTGTCTTTCTAATGTAGTAAAACTAAGAATCAAACACTCAGCACTACTTTGCAGACTATTCTTTCCTTTTGCGCGGAGGGTAATGAAGTTCTATTCTTGTAGTTGTGTTTATCACAAGCAAAGGGTAAATGGGGTTGACATGCATAACAAGGGAACAATAATGTATGGTGCTATTACTATGTCGCTGCTGCTGTTGCTGCTTTTTGCCAATTATAATGGGTTTACACATAAGTATTTGTATTTGAATTGACAATTTGTGGATGTTCACATTCTGTTTTCCTTTACAATATAAAGCGGAATTGAAATATGGCGTATTGAAAACTTCCGGCCCGTGCCTGTCTCAAAGTCCGCACATGGCAAATTTTTTACTGGGGACTCATATGTGGTTTTGAAGGTAACTTATCTTTTTCTAATCAAACACACTTTTCCCTTGATGACATTGTATTTATGATGATTGATGCTTTACTCATTTTAGTGATCTATGTAAGTGGTCAAACTAATGTGTTATTGCATTTTTAGTGCATTTCTTCACATGGCTTCAAATACCCGTGCATTTCTCCTCCACTGGATATTCTCAAATGAAGAGTCCTAGTATAGCTAACAATCGTTTCATAGTAGAACTTTGCATTTGTCCCTTTCCTTCAGAGTTTACTAGCTTTCTTCCACATTTATAAAGCCAGGGCCATAATTAACTGACGACAGTCTGTGGATAATGGCATAAAGTTAGAATTTGGAAGCGTACTGCTTACATTTCTGTAACTGAGGTTTCTTTCTTATGCAGATGATCAAAGTCTTCTTTTACTTTAAGTATCTCTTAGGGAAGAATAGAGGGGCTAATCAAGGAAGGGGCTTGGTTCCCATTCTCAGATACATTTTTGTGCCCAGAATTTCTGACTCACATATCCTTGCATTTTGCCATTTGACTTATGATTTCATTGGATTTTGATGGAGGAGGTTAGACCCAAGAACATTATTCATTTAATGGTCTGATGGTACTCTTATGATCCCCCAGGGCGGAGACATCATCAACCTAACATCCCAGCTTGGTGATAACTAATATTGAGATATTAGTGTAGGTAAATGAATGAAACTGTTGGTACTAGCTATTTATTGTAAAGGAATGGACTTTTACGCTTGAGGACGTCACCGTATACTTTGATTTGTTTTGAAAGTACAAGTAACATGGTACGTGTGGGGAAGGACGCGAGCACTAAGTTACATGCTCTTATTGGTCTAGTCAGATAGTCACTCTGGCAATACAGCTAATATAAAATCCAAAACAGCCTTCGCCTGTATTAGTTGGTTACATGGTTTTCATCTTAAGTGAGATAGTATATTTAAGTCCTGATCTTTGTCTACTCTGCATATGTGGAACTACTCATTATTCATGAATTTTTTAAGAATCTTATATTTCTTACTTTTCTTTTTGCAGACAATTGCTCTAAAAAGTGGGGCCTTGCGTCATGATATCCACTATTGGGTTGGGAAAGATACCAGTCAGGTACAGTTACTATTATATACTTGTAACGTCCATCGGATGTCTTGCGACTACTGTAAGATTGCCATCTCAACGCTGTTTAAATAGGATGAAGCTGGTGCTGCAGCCATCAAGACCGTCGAATTGGATGCAGCTCTTGGTGGGCGTGCTGTTCAGTATCGTGAAGTACAAGGCCATGAAACTGAAAAGTTCCTCTCTTATTTTAAACCATGTATTATACCTCAAGAAGGTGGAGTTTCCTCTGGTTTTAAGCATGTGGAGGCTGAGGAGCACATTACGCGGTTGTTTGTTTGCAAAGGAAAGCATGTTGTTCAAGTGAAAGAGGTAAGTTTTATTCTTCAGGTGCCCAGCTGATGATGGTTCACGGATATGTATCATATATCAGCTTATTTTCCTATTTCTTTCTTTTTTTAATGCTGGGGATAGGTTCCTTTTGCTCGATCCTCTCTCAGTCATGATGACATCTTTATACTGGATACCAAGTCGAAAATCTTTCAGTTCAATGGTTCTAACTCTTCTATACAAGAAAGGGCCAAAGCACTTGAAGTTGTGCAGTACATTAAAGATACATACCATGATGGAAAATGTGAGATAGCCGCCATCGGTAAGTGAATAATCAATTTCATATTTTCAAAGACAAACATTAATTACTTTCAGTAACTAAGTTTATTCAATGTCTGTCTAACAGAGGATGGAAAATTGATGGCTGATGCTGATACTGGTGAATTCTGGGGTTTCTTTGGGGGCTTTGCCCCACTTCCAAGGAAAACAGCCAATGACGAGGATAAAGCTGCTGATGCAGTTTCTACGAGTCTTTTTCGGTAATGCATGCCATTTGACATTTATTTAGAGGTTAAATTGATCTCTTTCTAAAAGCATTTGATATTACCAAAGGCCCAAATGATATATTGCAAATATAGATCTACTTGGATTCTCTTTTACCCTTCTTTTTGTCCAACTTTTTTGTAGTTGAATTCCTTTTGAAACCTTACATTACAATATAATTTTTATTCTGTTGTTCATAGTTGCTATCTGGTGGATGCAATTGGCTAAACATTAAGTTATCTTCACGTAAATTATTTCATATAGCATTTATTAAGGTGTCTTTCTGTTCTGTGCTAATATTTTTGAGATTTATACATCTGTAATTTTTATTTAATTCCTGTTAATCTGTTTAAAATTAAATTTTAAATTTGAAAAATGAAAAATGGAAGAAACCGGATTTAAGGAATATGTTTCCGAACTGGACTTTCATTTGCACAAGCTGAATATTATTGAGGAAAACATGGGCATTGGTTAACAGAAGTAATTACAATTAGAAATAGAAGTTTTTGTTGCGGTATTAGTTATAAATACTTGTATCTTATTTCTGAATTCTGACAAAAAAAGTCTACTTTTATTACAGCGTTGACAAGGGGCAGGCAGAACCTGTTGGGGCTGATTCTTTGACTAAGGAGCTCCTAGACACAAAACGATGTTATCTTTTGGATTGTGGGCTAGAAGTTTTTGTGTGGATGGGAAGAAGTACGTCTCTAGACGAAAGGAAAAGTGCAAGTGGAGCTGCAGATGTAATTTTTGTTTCTTTTTAGTGATTGGTAATTTGACGTGAATTATCCTTCCATCCTTCTATCATTACTAATTCTGCTGAACAGGAGCTTGTTCGTGGCCTCAATCGTCCAAAATCTCATATAATTCGGGTAATTGAGGGATTTGAGACAGTTATGTTCCGGTCAAAGTTTGTTTCCTGGCCTCAGGCTGATGATGTAGCTGTATCTGAGGATGGCAGAGGAAAGGTTGCTGGTCAGTAACTGATTTTTTTTTCGTGGCTTGTCCCAGGAAATTTTTATCGCAATAGATTTTCTGCACCTAGATTTTTGCATATGTCGTATATCTGTGTGTTTCTATGCCTGTTGCTATTCTTGTTCCTTTTTGTACGAGAGAAGTTCTTACCACTGTTATCGGGTAACGATTGTGCAGCACTTCTAAAACGCCAGGGAGTTAATGTGAAGGGTCTATTGAAAGCTGCTCCTGCAAAAGAAGAGCCGCAACCACATATTGACTGCACTGGAAATCTACAGGTGCTGCATTAAGTTGATGAGTGTCCATATTAATCTAGGAAAGTATAGACTAGTGATCCTTACGTGTATCTGAAATACTTATGACTTTTGTCACATGAAATGAGCAAACGATTTCTGGATACTATTTCATCTGTATTCCCCTCTGACAGTAAGTGTAAGCCCTTTATGAAGGAAGAACAATATCGACTATGATGCAGCATAAAGTCTGTTTTGGAAATTTAGATCTCTGGTTTGTTGCTAATGGTCGTTTCCTAAATGCTTGCACAGGTTTGGCGTATAAATGGGCAAGAGAAGATTCTCCTTCCAGCATCTGACCAGTCAAAATTCTACAGTGGAGATTGCTATATCTTTCAGTATTCTTATCCTGGAGAAGATAAAGAGGAATACCTTATAGGGACGTGGTTTGGAAAGCAGAGTGTTGAGGTGAAAATAATTTTGAGTTTAGTTATTCTTTTGACGTCAAACTGCACTAAACTTACATATTAATCTACAAGTAATAGTACAGATCGTTCTAAAACAACGAGATATATCACGTTCCTCTTCAGTTATCCCATTGATATTTACATCTTCATTTGCTGGTCTACGTTGAACTCAAGTAACACATCTCGAGCATTTTCCCCTTGTTTATCTTCCATGCATTTAAACTTTTAGCTTACAAGCAAATTCCTTTGTTATTCTGTCTCTCCCATACCGCTATCATTTCTTTGGACGTTTCTCATTTTGGCTTTATCAGTTGTGCCTGACTACTAGGAAAACAATGAAATGCTTTTTGGCTGAGTTCTACTGTCTTTGTTTCGTGTTTTATTTCGTTCCTTTCTTATTATGTCACCTTGGTCCAAGACATGTAGTAGCATGTCATTCTTTACCTGTACAGTTCTTGTTTAACATCACACCTGTGACCTGTCAAGTGTTTCATCTTCAATCCATTGGGAACCTTTGCAGATGGTGTTTGAATCGATTCACGTCATGTAAGCGTATGAAGATGACATTATGTTACTTGAAGTCTGAACCATGAAATCTTTGTTTGCATTTGTTGGAAACACCACGATTCACAAATTTCAGTCATTTCTTCTTCTTCTTCTTCTTCTTCTTCTTCTTCACACACACTCACACGCATGCACACACGCGTGCGCGCACGCAACTCAAGCTGCACAAGTGCAGACAAAAACGTAGAAGTGTAGTATGGTATTGGAATACGGTATGTAACCGCCTTTTTATTTTTTCTTTGCTTTTTCTTGCATCATCCGTCAACCGTGTCATGACCCTAATTTGATGTAGCTTTCATGTGATTTGTGAATCTAATTATTTACCATTCTCTGATCACACAACAAAAGGAAGATCGAGCTTCAGCTATCTCACAGGCAAGCAAAATGGTCGAGTCGCTGAAGTTTTTACCTGTTCAGGTAATGTTACCTTAACGAATGGCCGCTAGATTAGGAATCTATAACTGCGAATGTTTTGTGTGTTCGTACGAAGTACATTTATATTACAATTTTGGTTATTGTTGATTTACAGGCTCGAATCTACGAAGGAAATGAACCGATCCAGTTCTTTTCAATCTTTCAGAGCTTTATTGTATTTAAGGTATAGGACTTTTTAGAATTTTGTCTTTGTTTTTTTTTTTTTTTTCACTCAAGCTAACGTTGTTCACTTTAGAGTTAATATTTTGAATTCAATTTTTCATGTTAATTTATTTTCACATTCACTGTTACTCTAATTTGTTTACTCATCAGGGTGGTCTCAGTGATGGATACAAGAAACACATTGCAGAGACTGAACTTCCTGATATAACATATACAGAGGATGGACTCGCATTGTTTCGGGTACAAGGTTCTGGGCCTGAAAATATGCAAGCAATTCAAGTGGAACCAGTAAGTCCTGCTTAGAGCTTGCCTTCTAATTTTCTGTCTTTTCCTCTGAGTAGATGCAGTTTTTCAGACTCCACAACATTTGTGTTTCCGGTCCCATTTTTTGGGTTTTTCCCATTATTTTGTTATTTCTCGCGAACTAGATATGGAGGGACTGTCAGTCTTCTTCCTTTTCTGATTTATTGTAATCTCTCTTTTGGTTACTTCTTTATTGGCTACCAAAGAGGCTTCAGCTAGCAGCATCTTGATTGCTGGCAAAACGAAATAATAGTGCTGCTAAGAGCCCCTCCGCTTCCATAAGAGGCCGTCTTCAGTAACTTTGAAATTTTCCTGTAAATGCAAGAGAACCTCACAATAAAATGATAACTACATATCATGTCAAGTTATTCTATGCGATCCGATTTGTTGATGATCGACGATTTGTGGATGTCCCACACTGAGATTACTACCAACACATTATTCATATTTATGTCCTATAATATTGACCTCGAATATTTATGAAGTTTTTTTACTCGTCTTTTTATTTGAATCAGGTCGCTTCATCTTTAAACTCCTCTTACTGCTACATCCTACACAGTGGGTCAACTGTGTTTACGTGGTCCGGAAATCTTACAACTTCAGAGGACCAGGAACTAGTTGAAAGGCAGCTGGATCTCATAAAGGTCTACTTAGTTTCTGGATGTTTTCCAACTCTGATGAGTTTTTGTTTTTGAACGGCAAAAAAGTTTCATTAATCTTTGAAATAACTCTGATGAGTTTTGATTCAGCACTTAGATATTGGCATGAGCTGTGCTTATGTAACACATCTTTGGTAGACAGAATGCATAGAAAGAGTAATATTCGTATAAAATTTGCATTTCTGAATTGTAGTGGATATCTCCTCACTAGTCAGTGAATGACTTAAATTGGTTTGATCCTTTCATCTGAATGCTCTGACAGTACTTCAATAAGTGTGTATACACTGGTTCTAGGCATCGAAAGGGTTTTAAAAAACATTTTGTCTCGCTCTAGTCAGGTCTAGCTAGTCCTCACATGTTTTACATTCTCCATGCAGCCAAATCTGCAGTCGAAAACACAAAAAGAAGGTGCAGAATCTGAACAATATTGGGATTTGTTAGGTGGAAAATCTGAATACCCCAGCCAAAAGATTGGAAGGGATGCTGAAAGTGAATCTCATCTATTCTCTTGTACTTTCATAAAAGGTTGGGACAGATTATTTCTTAATAACGTCGTATTCCAATTCATGTGATTCTTGGTGTTTGTTGTAATCTGATTCTTTCCGTCCCTTCCATTGCACTGATTACTGCTGAAATGCCTGCTGGTCTTCAGGTGATTTGAAGGTTTGTATTCCCCTTGAGTTCTCTATCTGTTATCTTAGTGGGATTTACAGTGCATGCTTTGTCCCTTGCTACCATTTTGAAATTTTTCTAAAGAGACACCAATTTTCAAGTCCCGTTCCCCTTTTTTCTTCTCCAGTTTCTTTTTTTTGCTATAATATAATCTTACTTATGGTATATAATAGACCGTTCAGTTGCCTGTTGAACTGCATTTTCTTATCGGACTTTATTTTGGAAGTAAGACGATACTGTTGCTCACCACGCATGCTGGTTCTAATAACAATAATTCTGCTGAATCTATGCACCATGATTGAGTTATGAGTTGCAACTGCAGGTGACCGAAATATACAATTTCAATCAGGACGATTTGATGACTGAAGATATATACATCCTGGATTGTCGCTCAGACATCTTCATCTGGGTTGGGCAACAGGTCGATTCCAAGACTAGAATACATGCTCTAACTATTGGAGAGGTATGATCTAAAAGGTTTCTGCTTGAAGAAACTTCCGCGCTTCGATTTGATAGAGACAAAAAGTGGCTACTAGTGTGACTAATACAGAGTCGGTGGTTTGGACCATTGGAGGAAGCTTTATAGCTTGTAGAACATTGTCAGTGCATTGATTTTCTGTTCTGAGTCAATGATTTGTTAGTTTGTTAGTTTTAAAGAGGCCCAAGGCCATGGGCGTGTCGGACCGCTTTCCACCATCTCTCCTAAAACCAATTGGTTGTAGGAAGGGTTTCAATTAAGTCTTTTATGGCATTCGACATCGCACCCGCAAGTCTGTTTTTAGAGCGGTCGCAAGGAGTGGCATTGTGTAACCAAATCCATGGGGGCACTCTGGGCCCAACAGGGCGAAGGACAGTCCTCGTGAAACCCAAAAATCCCCAACATGTCATGATAATAGATGTGCTCCCCACATGTCATGATGTACTTTCATATTAATAGATGTGCTGTAAACAACAAAAATCCCCAAGTCACCCTAATGTCATAGAGTAACCATCTCTTGGGTTCTGATGCTTGCAAGTTTCTTGGTCTCATCCACAATCTCCTATTATCGTTTCTTAACAGAAATTTCTTGAACGTGATTTTCTTCTCGAAAAGTTATCTCATGAAGCTCCAATATATATTATTGCTGAAGGGAGTGAACCGCCTTTTTTCACACGTTTCTTCACCTGGGACTCTACAAAATCTGCCGTAAGTAATCTATTATGATGTAATTCCTGGACATTAACTAGGTATTTATGACTTTTTGGGAGATACTTATGCTTTCATATGGTTGCAGATGCATGGAAACTCATTCCAAAGGAAGCTTGCAATAGTGAAAAATGGGGGCACTCCAATTTTAGAAGTACATATTCTTCTCTTATGCTTCCTTCAGTGTACAGACCTTTCTTGATCTTGATTATTTTCATCTTTTTTTCCTCCCCCATCTTGCTTATTTGTTAGAACCATCTTCCCTTTTGCACATTCTACATGTAAATCTGGGTGATTGGGCCTATAGTTTCACTTCATGTCTTTGGTCTGCCTACTTTTTTGTATTAAATTAAAGGATTGGATGACAATATGGTGAGGGAACAACAAATTTACTATTCCCCTGGATTAGGAGATGTCCGCGTAAGCTGATTGAGACACGTGAATTATCAAAACAACAAATGTACTTGACATGGTAATTTTACATTTGCCATGTTGATAGACTTCTTTACGTAAGTTTGCATTAGTACATTTTTTGGGGGGGTAAATTAACCACTTTATAAAGCAAACAATCACAATCAAACAGAGTTTTTACAATACAGACTCTGAAATGGCTACCAAAAAGGTGCCTCAACTGGAAACCAAAGAACTAAGGCCTAGACACCTGCATAAACACCAGCAGGGGCTGGACACAAACAGAAAAGACCGTAAAACAAGAACAAACTATGTCCCCAGACACCTCTGCATAAACAGCAGCAGGGAGCAAGACACAGAGAAAGTAAGAAACAAAACAGCAAACAGCTAGGATCTATAGATCCTAGAGCTTAAACCCCATACATCAACCAACATCCAGTTCCCATCGGTTCATTTGAGACTTCTCCATGAGCATAGACATGCTCTAACTTCAGTAATAATGTGAGCCTAGGAAAGGAGTAGGGAGAGCTTTGCCTTGATATACTTTGTTGTTCCTTTCACGCCAAATCCAATAGATAGTAGCTGCCAACAAAAGCTTTTAAATTGCGCTAGGAATAGAAACTCCATTCATCCAAGAACAAACCCAATCAATTTCTCCTGACAGCCCCAAAACAGGTCTTCTTATTTAAGACCATCTTCCATGCCTCCTCAGAATAAGGACACTCAAAAAAGAGGTGCTCATGAGATTCCATTGCATCAAGGCATAGAGTACAAACTGCATCAATCCCCAGCCTCCAACTAAGCAGCCTATCCGTGTTGGATAGTCTTCCCATAAAAGCAATCCACTCTATGAAGGCCTAACGAGGTATATGGTGAGAGAACCAAACAGTTTTTGCCCATGGAGCAATGGGAAAAGATGCCCTCAAGGGCTGCCAATCAGATTTTGCAGAAAACTTGCCATCCCTAGTTAAAGTCCATCTAACAGAATCAGGGACAGTTGTATTAGGGATCAGAGTAGAGGGGATATGAGTAACAATTTCCCTAGTGGCCACACTCCTTGGTCTACTCAATTTCTGGGTACCTTGGTGAATGATGGCAGATACCTTGGTGAGCAAAGATTTTTCCTTATTGACTACCATTGCATCCCCAAATTTCTGATATAGAGGTCCCAATGCATGCCAGTAATCAATCCATAGGAAAGTAGAGGCCATCGCCAATGATGTATATAATCCATGGTTAAGCTAAGTCCCTGAGGTGAAAGATCTTCCTAATGGTCCAAGAAGCCTCATTAGGAATTTTAACTCTCCATAAACTTTGATCTTCGATGATGTAGGTGTGAATCCATTTTATCCATAGAGTATCAGATCTTAAACATAAGGTCCACAAATGCCTTAACATGGAGGCTCTATTCCAGTTTTTGAGAAGTCTGAATCTGAGTCCTCTCCTTAGGAGCACACACAAACTGCCAGGCCACCTTAGCACCAGAAGTTTTAAGTTCAGGACCAGACCAAAGAAAGGACTTCAGCAATCTTTCAATGTCACCCAGAACCCTTTGAGGTAGAATGAAAATTGAAGACCGGTAGACTTGTATGCTGAAGAGAACATACTGCACCAATTGGGCTATTGCGTATGAGGTGTTGTGTTTTTGCTTGTTATTGATGCCCACGCTTTAGTTTTGATATTATGTCGTGGGTGTAGAGCTTTCGTGGGTTGGAATTCCCCGTGAAACCCTTACATATATGCTTCTCTTTATGAATGGTTCCAGGCCAACTATGTTGAGTTCCTTTGAACCTTTGAGACTAATGCAATCTCTCTATTTTTCGGTGCTACGGAAATGAACTGATGTAGTATCTGCTTAGATATAGACTACTACAGATCTTTTGACCTAATTTTGAGAATGCTATTGAATGAGGATTGTGCTGCATAAGCGAAAGACGTCAAAATTTAGAGTAGGGTCTGCTAACTGGATGTTTGGAGCTGACACCACAAAAGGAACAACTAAGAGCATCCGCAATGGGAATAATCAAAATCAATAACCAAAATGTACCACATCAGCATTTGATTATTCATTTAGTTCATAATCAAACTTAACAAACTTTATCTCCACATTGGTTATTTTTGCATCCCTATAAAAAAAACCCCCACAATACGCAATGCGCCTATGTCCAATTGCAAACGATTTCTAATCACGCACCCGACCACACCCAATTATTCGTCTCGATGAGATGATTCTAATGTGAGGTGTTTTTTAGTTTTGAGTTTGGTTATTGGGTTTGATTATTGAGTTTTGATTATTGGTAAAAGTTGTTAAGTTTGGTTATGGAATGAGTGAAATTTGGTTATTTGCTAAAAGACATGTAACTTTGCTTATTACAATGTGAGATATTTTTTTAGCATTGTTGTTAAGTTTGCTTATTCATACTAATTTGCTTATTACAATGTGGATGCTCTAATAGCCCCTCTTTGCAGAGTTTCATCCAACTTACCTCAAAATAGTAAGTATAGTCTAAGTCTCTAATTGTGTGGGGTCAAACTTACCTCGTTGAATGAAAAGATTCATTTTGGAATTTTTGAACCAGAGGATATCAAAAAGCTTACTATCAGTGCTAGATTATTTTGGATCTGTATTAATCGTGCTGAAATTAAATGGAAATTAAATGGATGGAGAGGATAGATCATCTAAAAGAACGTTTTTGAAATTTATGTAAAATGTGCAATAAGCTTATTGTGATGTGAAGATATTCCTTTATCTTCATGTTATAGCGGCATTAGTGCTTCAAGAGTCTTGTCAAGACTATAACACTTGAAACTTGACATTTCAAATAAGAAATTGGATAGACGTGATTTCCTCACAGTTGAGAATTACTTGATGTCATAGTGAAACCTTTTGTCAATTTGGAGATTTAGCCTGAAACTGGAAAACGGGGAGAATAAGATTAATAGGCAGAGAGGGGCCTGGCTGATAAGCTGCCCAAAAACCAGTGGTTGCTTTTTTAACTCACAACCATCATTTTTTTCTAATTGGTTATATGGAACCGTTCTCAATGTATGTCATGGTGTTATTGTGGTTCTCAATGTATGTCATGGTGTTATTGTGGAGCTTGAGACGCTGAAGATGGCTCCTACTTTTCTGATTAAACTGCTGAAGAAGTGGAAGAGATGTAGTACCACATATAAGATGTGAATCATGTGATTGTGGGGCCATAACACTTAAGCTAGTTATTTTCTACATAATCACTAAAATGCCTTAAAATATATTTTGCATTGGAGAATACCTTCCTTTAAGATTTGTCATCTTATATATGTACTACAGTCGACACCTTACAGCTGTTAGCATTTTCTTATTTATTCGTCTGCTTGTTCTTATTGCAATAGCCTGTAGTACTGTTTAGTTTGATTTTCTGATCAGAAACATGTTTGCATGATAATAGAAACCTAAAAGGAGAACACCTGTATCCTATGGTGGAAGGTCTGCTGTTGCAGATAAATCACAGCGTTCCCGAAGCATGTCTTTCAGCCCCGAACGAGTACGTGTGAGGGGTAGGTCTCCAGCCTTCAATGCACTTGCTGCTACTTTTGAGAACCCAAATGCGAGGAACCTTTCAACTCCTCCCCCAGTTGTCCGAAAGCTATATCCAAAATCTGTGACCCCAGATTCAGCAAAGTTGGCTTCCAGATCTGCAGCTATTGCAGCTTTAACTTCAACTTTTGACCAACGACCACGAGAAAATATTATCCCTCGGTCTCTTAAAGGTAAGTGTTGCTTTTCTTATAGATGGTGAAGCAGGCATCCATCTCTAAGAGTTCTACTGAAGTTTGAAGTACTCTCTTTTTGTGGTTAAAAGTGAGCCCTGCGGCACCCAAAGAAAATCCAGAGACAAACTCCAAAGAGAACTCCATGAGCAGCAGGATAGAAGCTCTAACCATACAGGAAGATGTAAAAGAGGGTGAAGCTGAAGACGAGGAAGGTCTGCCAATATATCCATATGAACGACTTAAAATATCGTCCACTGAACCTGTTGCAGAAATTGATGTCACCAAGCGAGAGGTATTTGCTCTGAAATTATCAAATCACTAGAAGTTTACACTTCTGTCATGCTGTTACTGAGATTTTGCAAATATAATGCTTGCAGACTTACCTGTCTTCTGAAGAGTTCAGAGAGAAATTCGGGATGATGAAGGATGCTTTCTATAAGCTACCTAAATGGAAACAAAATAAGCTGAAAATGGCCCTTCAATTGTTCTGAGTCTCCTTAATGCCTCTGGTTTTTGTTTCAGCTTCCTGAAGCTCAGATTGCAGATAGAGAAAGCATGGGGTGAAACTTTGTAGGAAAATTTGTACGTGATGTTTTATATTGCTATGGCTTCTATTTCTCTGAAAATTTTGATTTCTATGGCTTCTTATGAAACTCGCAGCATGCTCTAATTGGTGGTTTCTTTTCTTCTCCAGTTAGGAACTCAATTCATCGAATGCTAGGGGGACAGCGTCAGTGCATTTTTAGCTGCTTGTGCTCCCAAGAAGCCTGATTTCGTGATTTATGGATGATCTGAAATTTTCCCGTTTCTTCTCTCCGTTTGGTCGTTGGATATGTAGCGTTTGTTTTTGTTTTTTCTCTCACAATTTAGTTGCTTGTTATTCTTTAGGTCTCCGGTTGGTGTGAGATTGCATTTTTGACTTCCTTTCCCGTTCGATTATTTAACCATTTATTTCAAAAGAGAAATTAGGGGGCTTGCGTTTGTTAACTTTCTAGGCTGTATTGTTTGGAAGAGAATGAGAAGTGTGCAGAGCAGAGTGTAAAAAGCAGACCACTTCTACTTGTTTTGATAATAAAGTGTGTTCTTTTATTTGTAATTACTAGCGAACTTGAGGCACGGGTTCAAGCACTGACTTGCATAATTTTGCCTTAATTGACATGAATTACCAATTCCTATTTGACGAATGAAATTTAATTCCATCAAAGTTCATTTTTAAGCTATGCAAATAAAAATAAACTTTTTATGAATTCTAACTGCACAACTTATCTTATGCATTGCCCGCGCCTGACTTAACTAAGCTCCTCCTCAAAAGCACATCACACCAAACTAAGCCTGCTTCTTGAAAGCAAATCACATCAAACCTGCTCTTTAAAAGCAAATCACATCAAATGCAACTCAACAAATAAGAAATTGTTTAATTCGCCAAAAGTTAGATATGCATGAACCGCATGGAAATAAGAGAATAGTATAACAATAGAGGGAAAAGAATATAGAGAATCGACCAAAAGGACATCTCTTGGAAAATTAAAATCTAAAACTCAAATGGATTTCAAATTGTCTGGTTATAGGGTATATGAAAATGAGAAACTGAAAATCGTTAACTTCTCTAAAGAAGAATGAAGCACAAACCAAAGAGGAGCAATAAGTGAAGTACTAAACACATTTCTAAGCATAGTTTTCAGCAAATATTTTTTTTTTTGAACATCATATTTCTAAAACACATTTCCAGCAAATACTTGCTTTTTAATATACTTTGATTTGATACATCAATTTCAGCACATGTGAACATCTTTTTTAGCCTACAAATTCCACTCCCAGCATGTACGTGTAACTAATTCCAGCATGAAGTAGTAATTTCAGCATGTAAACATTACTCCTAAGTGAGCTTTTAGGTTCAAAATCACACCTACACACTTTTCTATGTGATCTCTAAGTCAACCGCACAATAATTATTGGAAGGTAGAACTACTTACAGGAAGAAGCGATAAAGAAGAAAATGTTCACAATGGTTTAGCATGGGACAACAGAGAAAAAAATGTTCACATTGATGGTTTTTTCCCTTTTTTTTGTATCGAGCAAGTACAATGCTACTTATGTTTTCATAATCTATATGTTTTCATAATAGATTGATCAAACCATGCAAGTTGGGACTAAAGAGTTGCTCCCATTTTATGCATGAAAAGAATTATACGAACATACCTTTATTAATTCAAATTTTGAAGTGTAAATAAAATTAATTCAAATTGTAAAAAATATTCAAAGTTAAAGAAAGTAAAGGAACAAAAACTACAAAATCTCACACTCAAAGTTCCCCCCTCCCCATGCGCACTCTCTCACAATTTCCACCCCTACCCCACTTCTCTCTCTCTCAATTTTAAAAAAATCAAAATTGTAAGAATTTAAAATTGAAAGTTTAAAGACTTTTGAGCCTAACTATATTGGTCCATAGTATAGATTATATTATCATACCTTTTGGGATTGCAAAAAATGCACATGAATATCTTATAAAGACTATATATAAAGTGGGCATAAAGATACACATGTCATTCTTCTTGGCATAGTTGAAAAATAAATAACAAGTTTCATTTATTCGTGAATTCAATTAATGCCAAATAACAATTTGTTCCACTCGTGTCAATAGACTGAAATGCATGGTTTGAACCTTTATCCCCAGGTAATACTCGGTTTCGAGTCTTGTCAGTGACAAGGAGGAGTGGGGGTAAACACTTATGCCCACTTATATCTAGGTGGTGCTTTGGTGATAGTATGTCCTCTTAGACAATAGCTATGGCTCGAATCGGACATTCCATAACAAGTAGAGAGCCCCTATGGTCACACCCAATGGGGGTTGCTACGCTAGTTGCCCCCTCCCACTATTTTTTCTGATAAAAAAAAAAAAAAAAACCTTACAAATGTTTCTAATTTGGAGGGAAGGGCATTCTCAAAATTTTCTTGACCATCTTTTTGTCATCACAAACTTAGTTGGAAGTAATCATGCTAAAACTGTTTTTGTTTGTATCAAAATTGTAGTGCATAATAGTCTTATACGTTGCATATAAGCTATAAGGCTTTTATGCATTACAATTTTGTCCTAAGGCACAAACAAAACAATTTTGATATTAGCAGGGCCGGCTAAAGAGAGAGGCCAAGGAAGCACATGCTTCGGGCCCCCCAAAAATGTTAGGAGAATTTTTAGGCCGGCCCCAAAAATTAAGTTCGGATCTAATTTAGTCTCGCACAATTATTTGCATTTTTTATTCCAACCATGTCCCTGCCTTCCTCACACGCTCAGCACACGGAGCTAAAGAGCATCTAGTATAGAAAAATTATCCAGTACTCCATAAGCATTGGTGCACCATTAAAACATTATTTAAATTTCAAGAAGTCATATCTTTTGTTGTAGATATTCATTTTTTAAAAAAATTACATTTTTGGAACCTATTCGACGATATCTACTGAACAAGATTCATATTGAATATGAAATTACGTAAGATTAAAAAAAAATACCTTTTGCTATGAGAACTGTTTCTATGAGAATTATTTATATGAGAATTGACTCTATGAGAATTGTCACTATGAAAACTGTTTCTATGGGAACTGTCTCTATGAGACTGGTTATAAAAACTTTGTCTACTGTATCAGTTCTCATAGAAAATACATAGTTCACATAGTTTCACCACAAACTAAAATACACAGTTCACACAGTTCTCATAAATAACATAATTGTCATGAATAATGGATAATACACAGTTCTTATAGAAAATAGACAGTTCTCATAGAAAAATGCACAGTTTTCATACAAAATATACAGTTCTCATAGACAGTTCTTATAGAAAATAGACAGTTCTCATAGAAAAAATACACAATTTTCATACAAAATATACAGTTTTCATAGACAGTTTTCATGAACAATACACAGTTCTCATAGAAAATACATAAATGAACAAAAATACACAATTCACATATGTGAACTAGCCGACTACACTATTTACATTTGCAGTTCACATACACAATTCACAATTCGAATACACAATTTACATACACATAGCCTTATCACAGTTCACATGGCCTAACTTGGTTACGAAATTGAGATCTCCAAGCTCATCAAAATGCACATTCAAGTGGGTTTCAATGCCATTATTTACCCAAACAAAAAAAAAGGATAATTGCCACATGCCCACAGTGCACCGTCCACAACTGTTGCGTCAAATAAATGCGCTCCTGTTAATTTATCAAGGGCGCCGCTATTCGCAGCCCTTTATTTTCTCCCGTAACCCACTAAATTTCGGTAAATGGTTGTTGAAAATCATAAATAACATTTCGGTAAATTGCTGTTGAAAACAAGATTATATTTCGGTAACTACATGTCGAAAATATGTTCAACTTTCGGTAAACAACTGCCGAACATGCATTTTCGGTAAACATCTGTTGAAAAAAATATTATATTTCGATAATTGGATGCTGAAAATATATCTCAATTTTGGTAACTAACTGTCGAGTATAATTGAAAATTTTTAACGAGCTATGGGAGTAAATAGAGGGCTGCGAATAGCAGCGCCCTTTATCAAACGAAAACTCGGAAACCTCTGACGACAAGAAATACGGTCGCGTTAATTCCTCCAATTCCCTTGATGTTGATGGAAATTCGAATGTTAGTTATAAGGGAAGCGATAAGAGTGCTGATTTAGAATTCGTGAAAATGGCCATCAAGGAGAGAGGAGATCGCGTCGACGACCAGCCGTTGGAGTCGCCGGAGATGGACGAATCGTCAGAAGAGTGAAGAAAACTCTTGCTCGGAGGGAGGAGATTGCGTCGACAATGAGCTGTCGGAGTCGCCGGAGATGGACGAGCCATCGGAGTAGCAAAGGTTTCTCTTGCTCGGAGAGAGGCTTGCACTCGAACTGAGAAATCTACTCGTGATGTTATTGTGGACCTGGCTTGAAGGGACTGGAAAAGCTCATATTCTCTCACAGAGATTAGGGAAAGGGAGAGGGGCAAACAAGTCAACACGTAACATAACCAAACGTAGGCTCGGCAATAAAATTTAGGGGATGAAACCAAATCTAAAAATTAGGATTGGCCTCTAATATTCTAAAAATGTTAAAAACGAGGGGCCCTCACAATTTTAGAATCTCTATATATATATATGTGGCCCAAATAAATTTTGCCCTGAACCTCTTTTACATAAAATAAACCCAATTGAAATTTAAGAGTCACAAAATAAGCCCAAATGATGGAATTACTCTTTATAAACACTGGGACAATCAAAAAAAAAGAAAAGGAAAAGAAACACCTGAGGAGTAATGGTTTTTTATTTTTATTTTTATAATGGTGGAATTACTCTTTTGTAAGGGTTTTTTTAGATCAATTTTGTATGAGAAATATAGAGAAACTTCATTCAAGAGGTTCGTTTCCGGTTATAAACTGGCCTGGGATATTAGCAACACCATTTATTCTAAGGTACTGCTAGTTAATGCACAAAAGTGCAGTATGTATACTCTGATAAAAACATGCCAAAGCATGTATGGCAATATGATCGTCGTGTTTTCTGTCCAAAAAAGCAAACTACGGTAGTAGTTATATTTTGTACATTTAAATAATTCATCTGTTTGGAACAATATTTTTGTCCTTTTTTTTTTCCCCTCCTTTTAATAGGATTTGAGTTGATTTTTTTTTGGATTAATCATTTATCTTCACAAATCGCATTCAACATTAAAAAAAGTGAGTTAAAATTAGAAGTCAGAAATTTTTTGGAGATTTTTCAATTTTGATTCATATGTTGTTTTTACTATTCTATTTCTACCGTAGAGACGGAAACTTAATCTTAGAAATTTAGTACTGAATAGTACTTCCTCACTTTCTAAATAAGTAAGTATCCGATCCATAAACTTAGGCCTTTAAAAAAATACATATTTTCCGGTTTAAAAGTTCAAATTTTGTTCTCACAACTTAAAAGATCTGTCAATTTGTGAAAAAAGGGGGATTAGTAAAGGTTGCATCTCTAATCTAAACATGAATAGCACTATTATGTTTTATATATCTTTAAAAAAATACAGATACAGGGATAGTATCAAAATTTCCACTTGCCCATACTCGTACCCTTCCGAGGAAAAAAATACTCGTACCCTGAATCGAGATCGAGAGGGAGAGGGAGAGGGAGAGGGGAGAAACCAGGGACAGACTCGCAAGGAGAGGGAGAGAAAGAAAGAAAGAAGGGAAAGGGGACAAATCAGAGAAGAGAAAGAGAAATATACTCTTTTCTTATAGAGAGAGCGTGTCTATATAAGTGGTAGTGGTGGGTGGGTGGGTGGGTGGGTGAGAGAGAGAGAGAGAGAGAGAGAGAGAGAGAGAGAGAGAGAGAGAGGTGATTTGTACGGGAGTTTGAGCTATAACACAGACAGAGAGAAGAGAAATGTCGAATAGCGAAAGGGTTCCTGTTGAGCTTTGTAAGGGCGTCAATGGCCTCGAAAAGGTTGTCCTCCGCGAGGTTCGTGGCAGCTCTGTTGAGGTAATACTCCATCATACTCTCTCTCTTGTGTGTGTATGTGTGTATCTATCTATCTATCGATATACATAAATGTGCGTGCGTTCTAATTACTCAACTCGTGCCCAACGTCTGTAATTCTCCAATCATCATTTTCGTTTAACATCTAGTACTAGTATTTATTCATGCGGAGTACGTGGTGCGATCTGATGCTGTGTATGGTACTTGATGTCTCTGTGGAGTGTTTTGGGCGTCCCACTTCTTCAAAATCTTGGTTTATGCATAGTTTTGAGATGAATTTCCTGGTAATTTCCTACCAATTTGCATTTTGGTTTGTATTTGATTGGTCATTACGTTAGTTTACGGTTGATAATTAGTGAGATCTTGATCTGAATCTTGGACTTAATCTTAGATGCTGATTTCCTATATCCAAAACACATACACCCACACGCATGCACAAGGGGATGACGATATCTGTTGCTGATAAGGCTATCAGGGGTTAAATCCTTCTCTATTTACATATGACACAGAATATGTTATACTTAATAATTAAAAGAGGGACAGTGTTGGCTGTTGCTGTAGTCCCCTTCCTTACCAAAACCTGGGTAAGTTGCACTTCCCTGCTATGTTGTTAAATTCCATTCTTCGTTTCAGTTTCATCCATCTAGAAAGTGGTTTGCAATGCGTTTATTGTGATAACCGTCGCTTTTGTAAGTGTTTGGGAACATCTATGCCGGAGCACTAAACTTTTGAAGGAAAATTATTTATTCTTTTTGAGGGCATATTTTAATTGGACTTAAGATCAAGCAGACAATGTGAAATGTTAACTTGTACATACTTGCTGATACTTCATTTGCAATAATTATTGAGGTATTAAATTGATGAGCCATACCTTGAAGTTGTGGGAAGGAGTTATTGAGTATCACCTAAGAAAGATGACAAGTGTATCTAAGAATCATTTTGGGTTTATGCATGGTAGATCAACTACGGATGCTATCTACATGTTAACAAGATTAGTCAAAAAGCATAGAGAGAAAGGACCTTCACATAGTTTTCATAGACTTACAAAAAGTATATGATAAGGTGCCCAAAGATATTATATGGGGGTTGAAGAGAGAACGGTTGTGACAAAAGGGTATATTTATGCAGCAATTAAGGACATGAATGAAGGTAATAGTAAATTAGAAACTTGGAGAGAAGCATTGGAGTAAAAAAGATTTAGGATCAATAGGAGTAAAACAGAGTACTTGGAATGTAGGTTTAGTGATAGTCAAAGTGCTGGTGTTGACACAATGACCCTCCTAAATAAGGAATTACGAAGAAGCTATGAAGTATCGACACTTCTAGAGGTCGCCATATCCGCGTATTGGACACAGGGACATGCCAGGGGATGTATGTAGGGCTGCAGACGAATCGAGCAGCTCGTGAATCAGCTTGACTCGTTCAATAATCGAGCCGAGCTCGAGCTCAAGTTTTGGGATCACTTACGAAACGAGCCGACCCGAGCTTGCGTGACACTCAAAAGCTCGGTTCGTTTGTATAGGCTCGGCTCGTTTGAAGAGGCTCGTTAAGTAAATTAGTAAGGCTTGACTCATTAAACGAGCCGAGCTCGAGTTTTAGGCTCGTTTAGTAAACAAGCCGAGATCGAGCACTACGAAACTTGGCTCATTTACACCCCTAGACGTATGAGACACACCACGTGGTGTGTCCTTTAAATTAAATTAACTTTTGGAGGGGGACACCACATGGCTGGGACACATCTCTCTCTCTTTCGATCAGTCTCTGTCACTCTCGCTCTCTCTCACTCTCGCGCTGTATCTCTCTCTCTCTCTCTCTCTCTCTCTCGCTATATACATTTACATATATGTATGTATTGGTATATATTTGATGGTATATATCTTTGTCACTATGTGTGTATATCTTACATGTGTGTGTGTGTGTACTGTTATAATAGCAGTACATAACATTGTATGCATCTTACATATAAAAAAAAGTGTATATATCTTTGTATATAAAATGTCTCTCTATATAAAATGTTATTGCGTACATTTATGATATATTTCTATGTATAGTTATTTATCTAATTATTTTTGCCATGTCCCCCACTGTGTCTGTGTCCCCTTCCCGTGCCCATATCCGTGTCCGTGTCTGTCTCTTGCTACATAGCCAAGAAGCGAGTGTTTTAAGTGTCTTGGGTCATTTTTTGTAAGGATGGAGAGATTGGAGATGCTGTAACGCATAGAGCACAAGTTGAGGATGAATTGGGCCCTGCCTTCAGACTGGTCAGAAGTCCAAACTCCTGAAGGGAGCTTGGGCCTTCAGACGATCCCTTAAAGCTCATACCATGATTCGATAGTCCTTCTGTCGCGAGCGACTTGGGCCCTGCCTTCAGCCCAAGTGTGACTCAATGACCTCAGTAGTGGGTTGTCCTTCAGCTGTGACAACCTTCGCTCCCGAGGTCACCTTGTTTCCTTAAGTCCTTCAGATTTGGTACCATGTACCTACAATTGCATCGTTGGGAACTGATTTTCTGCCTGCTTGTTGCCTAAGAAAATCAGGCAAAAAGTCATTAGAAAATTTGTTCATCCAGCCCCCGGCCCCCCACTGCCAAGTGTGGAATGCGGTTTAAGCAAGCAACCCAGCCACTTCATGCAAATTATGTGTGAGGTTTCTGGTTTTGTATGTACTCCATCTTGCCATTCTTTCTACCCTTTCCAGCGTTGTCGATTGTTGGAGGCTATAAGTTGAGAATGACCTTTCTGCACTTCTTCAGTTACCAATAACTTGTTAGAAAAAGAAGTTGTCTCTGTTAATGAACATATCGAAGCTCTCAAAGGTTGAAGGGGAAAATATTTTGGCAAATGGCAATCATGTGATTAAGTGTTGATTACTAGTACCTACCAGTATTGAGGATTAGACCAAGTTCATCTCAATTGGAATTTCTCGGGATATGCAAGTTTAGATTGTTTGATGGTCCAATAGAAGAAACTATTCGTGTGTTGCTTTGTGTTGTACCTGCTTACTTGTGGGTGGTGATTTTTTGGTTGATAATATTTTCATGGGCATTTTACCTCTAGGTCCTGAAAATAGAAAGTAATTCCCACCAAGTCTCCTCTAATTACGAAACACTAAAACCCTATGAAAGTGCCTAAAACCCTAAACACTGTAAGTGCCTAACCCCTAGGGCACCCTATGAAAGTGCCTAAACCCCAGGGTACCCTAAAAAAATGCCTAAACCCCTAGGGTACCCTATGAAAGTGTCTAAATCGCTAAAACCCTATAATAGGAAAGTGCACCCTAAAACTCCTATGAAAGTGCCTAAACCTAAACCCTAGAGCTCTATAAAAGCGCCTAAACCTAAACCTTAGGGTACCCTAAACCTTAGAGTATCCTAAAACCTAAAATCTTAAGGTACCCTAAAACACTAGGGTACCCTAAAACCCTAAAATCCTAGGGTACCCTAAGATTTTAAGATATCTAAGCATACTAGGGTACCACAAAACCCTAGCATACCCTAAACCCTAGGTGACACTTCTATTAATGGTAAATGTATTTTTGTAAAAGTGGACCTAGTGGTAATTAAGTGTTTCATCTCTCCTTAATGGGAATTAAGTGTCACTTTTCTGTACTTAGAGGTAATTTTCTCTATTTTCATTTTGAGTTTGTAATATGGATGTATTGTTGATAATATCCTCTTTTTGATGTTTGCATGGACATTTCTAGCTTTGCTATGTCTGTGTAAAAAAAAAATGTTTGATGGAGTTGCAACTTTCTGTGTCTTCTGTGCTTAAGTTATCTTAATGGAAATTGTGTAACTACACCTTGCTTGTTTGTTCTGTTGTGTTATTTACAGTAAATCCATCCTTTTGTGCAGGTGTATCTTTATGGAGGTCATGTGACATCTTGGAAGAATGAGCATGGAGAGGAGTTACTTTTTGTTAGTAGTAAGGTACTACACATTTCAACTGGTCTTTCCGTTGGTTTATTTGCTTCAAATTTACTGCAGCGGAGCATTTTTTTTTTACTGAACAGAAGTCCTGCATGATCAATTTAATCTTCTTCTCCCTGCAGTAAATGTGATATTCACCAAGAAAAATTCACGCAAAGCTAGTTTTGTCCACCAAAGTGCATGGTCTGTATTACAACAGAATGGCATATTTGTGAGATGCAGCCCACAAAATGCCATTCGGAAGAGGAAACTTTTTGAGTTCTGTTCATGGTCTCATATTGTTGGACGAGGGCTAAGTTTTCTTAGGCAATCAAATAAACTTACCAAAGTAATCATAGTGCTGAGAATGTTCAAGAAATTAAGGCTTTGAATGCTCAATGTATGGTTGTTGGTTCATCACAATGTTCTAAAAATCGCTAGGCGCTAGTCGGGCGGAAAAGGGGTGCCTAGCGGCTAGGCGCCAACTAGTCGGCCGCCTAGGGCCTAGGCAGGGACTAGGCGCCCGACTAGTCGGCTGTCTAATCTAGGCGTCGAACCACCGCCTAGCGCCTAGGCGGGGACTAATCGGCCTAGGCGGCCGCCTTTTAGAACACTGGTTCATCATAGGCTAGAAAAAAACAAACGAAAACAAAATGTTATTGTTAGTTCTGGGTCCAATAGTTGCTTAACTGCTGTAGGAAAATTATGAGGTAGAATAGCGATAGTGTGATACAAATGATAAGTTATGCAAATTATTTGTTGTCAAGAAGCTCTGTCTATTGGTTTTCATTCTTTGGCGCCTGTTGTATTGCGGTTATTGGTGGTTGAGATAGTTTTTGGTCCGAGAGTTATAAATGATTTCTAAAGTATTTAACTTTAATTTGCAAATAGTGGTGGTTCTTTAGTTCTTCAGCTGGTGTATGACATATTTGATTGCCTTAGCTGCTGCTGACCTTCCTGCTGCTCTTCATGATTTCCATTTACGAAGTCTTAGAACCCAAACAACCCTCCCCTTTCCTTCTTTCTCTCTCTCTCTCTGTCTTAGAACCCAAACAACCCTCCCCTTTCCTTCTTTCTCTCTCTCTCTCTGGCTAGACTTCTAAATTATTTGAAGAGGAGGGCCATTGAAACATCACATGGAGCACGTGTGGGGCATAATGGAGCAAAATTTTGGATGAATGTTGAATCTTTATTTGTTTTATTTTAATTTACTATGATGCTGGAAAAATTTTCTAACACTGTATTGGTTTTCTCCGTAGTTATAGGTGATTCTAATTTCTGTAGTTTTAGTAGTTGCTGGAAATTAGTAATGGTCATACTTTAAGGGGTCTAAATTGGCTCAAGATTGTTTTTGAAATTTTCATTTGGAATTTGAGTTGGTCTATATGTGAGTTGTCAAATATGCTTTGTTTGTAAATTCAATTCTAAGTCCTCATTGTATTTGTATCTTTTCATTTATTTGTAGTCCCATTGATTTAATAGAGTTGATATTGTGGAGATGGAGAGCTGAATTATGAGATTTTGTGTGTGAATTTGCTCAACCCTCGCAGTATCTCATTAGTCATTACCTTCCTAAACTTAAATCTTAGGATACTGGGATACGTGTCCCCAAATTGGGCATGGGTACGGGCCTACGTTCTAAACACTTGATTGTAGTATATATTGCTTTTATCTTTTTAGAATGTGTACCGTAAATTATATTAAGAAATGTATTTAAACAAGAAGGGGTTAAGAAAAATATGTTTTTGCTATTTCCTGTCCATGTGAAATACTCGAAATATTACTTTTCTAGCTAATTTGATATTCCTTTTTTGTAAGTATCATAACAATTAGAGGATCTGAGTGTCCAAAATGGATGCAGGTGTAGGACACATTGACACGAGTACTTGAGCCAAAATGAAGGATCCATGTAACATAGCTCATTTGTGCTAATAATCCAAACACGGATCTGGAGTTATAGTGAACTTTTCAGGCCTGAGTACCCTCTATCTGAACCCTAGCATAGGTGCCTGGCCCAACAAAACCCTATCATCAACTGTTGATGCAACTTTAACTTATCAAATTTGTCAGTTCTTTAGTAAGATGATATAAGCTCCTTTCCTTTGGAAAAATTTATTGGGCTCATTGAATCTTAGTCCTCTCTGTGTAGATCTTCACATCCTTGTGCTACTATCTATTGTCGCCGTCAACCGTATCCTTCCTGTTGAACGGCAACCTTGTCTCATACCCTTCATATTATGTAGCAAAACTAAGTAATTTTTTATTGCTCACCAACAGAAATGATTATGCCTGCCACCTCGTATGCCTTCAATTTTGGATTTTGTGGATTAACGGGGACTCTGGATTTGCTTTGTAGCTTAGTTCGATTTATGAAATTATTCTTACATGTATGGATATGTTAAAAAGCGAGCATTGCTTGGGCTTGATTGAGAAATCTCATAGGCATAGACAACGATAACAACATTCTCGGGGGTGATTACTCGAGGCCTGTTCTGGAATTTGGCTTTCTAGTTTTTTTTTTCTTCCAGTTCCATTTATGTATTCCGAATCTTTCTTGTTGAGTTGTGTTGTAAGTTCAACCCACTGCCATGCTTCATCTAGATTATTCTTGAATTGATATAAGTGATGGCAATTAGCTGAGAATATGTGAGGTCTATTGTAGTCGTCCAGATTTTGGAGTGATCTTTTTGTCCCTTGTGCAGGCTATTTTTAAGCCTCCAAAGCCGATTCGTGGAGGCATTCCTATATGCTTTCCTCAAGTATGGGCTTCTCAACCTTTACTTCATGATTGTCTTTGGTAAAGTTTGTCCTGGTCAAAGAAACTTGCTCCATCTGTGCAGTTTTCGAATCATGGCCCTCTTGAGCCGCATGGATTTGCTAGAAACAGGATTTGGAGCATTGATACTGATCCACCTCCTTTTCCAACAAGTTCCTCCAGTAAGGCTTTTATTGATTTGATCCTAAAGCCCTCTGAGGAAGATTTAAAGATCTGGCCTCACAGGTACAGTTTGGGAACTTTACTTTCTTATGCATTTGTCGGAAGAATTAACGTTCTATCAGCATATTTTTTCAATTTCCTCAGAATGAATCACGATCAGAACTCTTATTTTGAGTGGGTAAGCAAAAGTGTGGAGGAATTTTGCAGGATTTTTATTTGATAAATCTGCCAAAGTGAATGTTAATAACTTCCTCTCTTTTTTTCTTCTTCTGCTTTTAGGCTTCTGTTTTTACTTTCTACTCGGTAATTTTTTGGTCAGGTTTGATATTAATTTTTCCTTCTAACCTTGTATATTTATCAATCTCCTGTAGCTTCGAGTTTCGTTTGAGGGTAACCTTGGGACCTGGAGGAGATTTGATGTTGACATCTCGCATCAGAAATACCAGCACTGATGGGAAACCATTTAGTTTCACATTTGCATATCATACCTATTTCTCTGTTTCAGACATCAGGTGTGTGTTGAATGTGATTTTACTTGTTTTTCACTTTAACGAAGCTTTTGGTCATAAATATAACTTTTTGGTTGAAGATGTCTAAACTTTGATATGTGCCTTTGCCCTTAGGCATTTGAAACAAAGACCAATATAACTCTGTGCTTAAAAAAGTGCTGCCTGTGCCCTTTTTTTTTCTCCTATTAATCATGTTTGTATACCTTTTAAACAGGACAAGTGTTTGGAAGGTTCACATAGAGCTTTTAAGGCTCTTAGTCCAAAATTGATTCGCTAAATGTAAAATTTTTCATTTTTGGGAGAGTTTGGATGGGCCGTTTTCAAGACTCCTCCTTTGGTAATGAATGATTTCATTGTTAATAGTTTTAGTTCAAGCATGATATGCCATGTCCACCAGTCATCTGTGTACTGTTACAGGTTTGTGGTTCCTGTTGCAATGTTTAGCTTAGATCATTTTTAGTAACTTTTGGTGGAATATGATCTGCAGCTTTGCACTGTCTTTGATTAGCTTATTTGCGTCTATTCAGTGAAGTTCGAGTAGAAGGATTGGAAACACTGGATTATCTTGACAACTTGCAGAATAAGGAGCGATTTACTGAACAAGGGGACGCAATAACTTTTGAATCAGAAGTAAGTTCAGGAAATCAATCTGCTTTCCCTACTTCTGAGCACATGGTTTACCATCTTAAGATATCTTGTCAATGCTGTGCAGGTGGACAAAATATACCTCAGCACACCTACAAAAATTGCAATTTTGGATCACGAGAAGAAACGGACATTTGTTATTCGCAAGGATGGGCTTCCAGATGCTGGTGAGAATAACCTTTTTTATGTTCTCTCTTCTAGGGTCAGCTGTCGCCTGTTTGTATATTAGGACTTGAGTTTGCTAGTTGGATGCTAATGGATTGAAGATTTGTTTCATCTTATGGACTATCAGCCGATAAATTGCTCACTGTGGTCTTTTATTTTATAAAAACCTAGTCATAGCATTGTTATGATCAACATTTTTTGGATACCTTGTCTGTGCACACTGTACATGTACTCTATACATAGCTTTCTTTCAGCCAAGCACTTGTTTTCTTCTGTTTCCACTGAGCCTGTTGAGTTTATAAGATATGTCTTTCAGCAGTGTGATATTTCATGACTTTTTCCTCTGCAGTGGTATGGAATCCCTGGGATAAGAAGGCAAAGGCCATGGCTGATTTTGGAGATGATGAGTACAAGCATATGTTGTGTGTGGAGACTGCTGCGGTGGAAAAACCCATAACATTGAAGCCTGGGGAGGAATGGAGAGGAAGGCAAGAACTTTCCGCTGTTCCTTCCAGTTATTGCAGTGGGCAGCTTGATCCGCAGAGGGTCCTTCAGAGCAGTTAAAAATCCCATTTTGTGGTCTAAATCCTGTACAGGTACTTTTTCTTTGATTATTTTGTTTAACCATCTCAAATACTGGGTTTAGTATTTATATGAATGTGTCAACTTGGTGGTGTTTGAAATAGGGAAGAGAAGATTGCCTATGCCACCATTTGGTTGATTGAAAGCCATGCCATTTATTTTCTATTTTACTTTACTTAGCTATAAAAAGGTAAGTAGAATTTGAATTATATAAGAACCTATTATGTACTTTTAAATGTATAAATATGATAATAATCAAATGCATCACACACATATGCTCACGTATGTTGGCTTGTATTGTGGTACTAAACCATGTCTTGTTTGTGTGAAGGAATGTTGAAATATGGTACAGTGTGCAATTATTTAGGTTGATAAGTTCTAAACCTTGAAGTTCTGCCTGATGGATGTTGAGTCTTGATTGCATGAATTTTGTGGATGTCTGGTAGCCGCATGTGCTTGTTTATTTTGCAGTTTCAAACAGATATAGAGTGAGAGGCGTAAATGGTCCCAATCAGAAAGGAATTCAACACCTGGAAATAACATTTGTCAAAAGCAGCCAAGCCTGCTTATGTTAGAGCACAGTTCTGCATTAAGACTATGTTTGGCATGTGTTTTTATATATCGTCCAATTCGTTTTTGGGGTTTCACGTGTGTCATTTAATTAACTCACTTTTAACACTTGCTCAGAGTAGTTCCATTTGAGATGGTTGTGGAATTTGTGGTCTTGAAACGAACACTTGCATTGCTAAAACTTATACCAACTGGTGTGCTTAGAGTGTCTCCAAGGCTGCTAGCTACTTGGTACCATTAGCTAAACTAGTTAGGCAAACTTCATTTTCAGTGTTCCAAGGGGCTCTTTATTCCACCAGGCATTTTGCCTTTGGGTGATTCCGCTCTCTTCATGTACCTGCAAGCCAAGGCTGGCTAAGTACAGACAGTTTATTTTTTTGCCTCCTCTCTACCCTTTTGCTGCTAATATCCCAGCCCATTTCTATTTTTTTTTTCCTGCCTAACATAGCTTATCTAGTATCTTCAATTCTTTTAATTGTGCTACACCCAACAATATTAAACTATTGGCACCCATTTTTCAACAGTTTTTGGAAACTAATTTTTTTTCCAACAAAATTTCAATAAACAATATTATTACCCAAACATAACTTTATTTAGTGAAAATGAACTACCACAAAGCGAATAATAATAATAACAAACAAACTACTACATCAAGTAATTGAGAATTTTTCCCCATTGAATGAAAAAAAATATAAATTAAGTGGATGCTTATATTTATGATTATTCTTTTTTTAATTTGTCAAGTTAGTTTGGATGAATAGCTAAATTAGAGAGTAGCATTGGAGTGGGTATACAAAAGAAGGAGCAGGCATATTGTTGAGTGTACCCTTAAAAAAAAAAAAAAAAACTTTTAGCTAGTCATTAATTTTCAAGGTTGTCAAATCGTGAATCGAATCAAGAACCGGATTGACTCTTTTCCGATTCGTGAATCGAATTGGATTGTGAATTGTAACGATTCAGTCCAAATTTCAAAATACATTGGAAAATGTATCTATGCACCTACATAATAAACATACACGGTAAAATCAAATAATTTAAGTTTAAATTAATTTTAAAGTTTATTTCTATTATTAATTGATGATCTTGTGGTCTAATAGGAAAGACACTTGTGGATAATAGGAAAATGGGAAAATTAGCCATAAGGACAGTAAAATAGTTTTCATTTAGGGGAAGGACGCCAGTAAAATAGTTTTCAGTGGAGGTCCTTCAACTTTTTGAGTTTTTTAGCCATAAGGCCAAAACATGTTATAGGGTTTTAGGGCGCACTTTCCTATTATAGGGTTTTAGTGGTTTAGACAATTTCACAGGATACCCTAGGGTTTTAGGCACTTTCAAAGGGTACCCTAGAGTTTTAGGCACTTTTATAGACACATTTGTCCTTATGTTTGATTGCAAAAGGTGCTTGTCCTTGAGCTCAAAAAATGTAAATATGAGGGATTTTTGGCTAAGTCTCTCAAAATAAATACTATGGCAAAATGGATATGTGCATATAGCCATATAGATGTTAAAGACTCATTATAAATGAAAGCTTAGCTTTAACACAATAAAAGTTTGTAGCCTAACAGGTACAAAACTCAGTTGTATGGCAAAATATTTGTGCTGGTCCGAGGCTCTGAGCCTTGCCCCAGTGTAGATTTAGAGGATACAATAAGTAAAAGATGAATTTAGATTACATAATTACCACTTAGTAAATTAAAACTATAACATTTTAAAGACAATGAGCATATCTATTGACTCATATTGTAATAAAATCTGAAAATTTAATCGAAATAAAATAGATAACTCATGAGTATAAGGTATCGTAGTTGTAAACACCTTCAGCATTATCATTTTATGTTCAAGAAGAATGAGGTAAAAGGGTTAACAACATGCTCCGAAGAAGAATAATTACCAATCAACAAATGATTAACAAATTTTGCATGGGAATTGGGTTTTTCAGTATGTATGATCTTATATTCTTGCTTTTGTATGAGAAAAATTAAGGCAAAACCTCAAAAGTGGCATCCCATTAGTCAAATGCAACAACTGTGATAAACCTTAATTCACCTAAGATTTGTATTTTTTTTGTGTGAATTGTTAACCGAACCGTGAATCGGATGATTCACCATTGATTTTAGATAAACCTTGATTCACCTGTAGATTCGTATCGTTTTGACCTAAATCGTGAATCGAATCGCGAATTGTACGATTTTGAAAACTATGGTCATTTTACCTAGTAGACTTGGAGATGCTCTTATGTTAAGTTGAAAGGGATGCCATCTCAGATATATACACGTCTGATCTCAACAATTTTTGGTTTTACCCACTGGTAAGTTTAATTAGAAGCATTAGATAAGATTTTGACGTGCAGAGTTACACCATTAGGGTTCACTTGATAATTTGATTCTCTTGTAATCATCATTATCAATTACTTCTTTTGTGATGTTTAACATTTTTGTTTTAAGCATTTTGCTTGCTTTGGGCCTTCGCAATATTTTGTTTGTCAACTAGATGGCTAGGGTCTAAATAGGTTGTCTATGATATGTGAAGGGGTGCTTGGATTTCTCTTGCTTTATTATTCCTGCATCTTCTCGTGATTCCCGGTGCTTGTGTTTATTTGAGCTCTCAAACAGTTGGTCGCTCAAAGACCCTAATCATTCTTTATGCGGAGCATTAACCTTTAATGTTTTGTTACCCCCAATGATTGGGGACTACATGGGTTCTGTTTTTGTATCCGTCCGTCCGTCATCAGTTAATTGGATTTGTTTAGTGTGTGGTCATGTATCCAATCAGTTCTCCCTATCTGAAGGGTTGTCATGCACACACATAATCAGTTTTAGTTGTTTGCTATTTGCTCACACGGTGGTTTCATGGATTTTTTTTTTTTTTATAAGCGTGGTTTATGGATTTATGGGTAACCTATTTCTGCAGGGTTCTGTTGCAATACGTGGTTGGAGCATGAGAGGAACTTCTTGCTTTGGTGGTTTTATGTATTTATGGTTGACCTATTTCTGCTGGTGCTCTGTTGCAATATGTGGTTGGAGCATGAGAGGAACTTCTTGCTTTGGTTGTTTTATGTATTATTGCTTTGCTCTTTTTTTTTTTTTTCCTCCTCCCCCCTTTTAGGTTCCTTTGCATACAAACTTACAACCTCTCTCTCCCTGAATGAATTTTCTATATTGGGGTGGAAGATGGTGTTCAAGGGTAGAGTTGTTAAAAAATGTTTCGTTTGATGGTTGACTGTTTGGTAGCATGTCAAAAGTGGAACAAATGTGAATGGGTTGATCGGAAATTACTAGTGCTGTGTCGATAAGAATTACGAATATTTTGTCTATAAAGGGATATCCTTTTTCGGGCCAAGAGAGTGCAGGTATCACTCTTTGCGTTAGTTTTAGAGAGGGTCAGCTCCGGAAGCAGACAAGATAGATTGGAAGGTTTGCATTTCTTATTTTGTGATGATTTCGGTGCAAGTGCTTTGGCAATGACCCAAATCCTCCCAACTTCGGCATGGTTTGATGCACCTGGTATCTTGCAAGTACTACTCCTAGTACTTATAATGGAACTTGCCTGGGTCGAGGTTTGCCCATTTACATAAAGTTGAGCCCGTCTTATGAGCAAATCTCCATAGTTTCAATGAATTGCTTGGCTTTTCAGCTTCGCTAACAAGACGTACAGTGATTGGGCAGGACTCGGTAACTCACAAGAAAGAAAAACACAAAAAACTAAAAAATTCGTGCAGATGTATATTTGCTTATTTTGTAAATTTTAGTCCGAACAACCTGATTTGGGATATTTTCATGTATTACTTTCTGCTAGGGCTGTTTGCAGTTCGGTTTTGGGCGGATCAGTTTGGTTCCTAGGCAGATCTGCATCCGCCAAATTGTTGTTTTCTTCATCTATGAGTATTTCGCGGTTCGGTCGGTTTGGTTTGTGGTTTAGGTAGTTTGACTTGGTCGGTTTGGGCGGATTTGAAACAACCTAAGTACTTCGAAAAAATCTAAAAAGCTTTCAAAACTTTTCATCTGAAAAAATGTTACATTACTCAAGTAACATTTTTTAAAATAAAGCACGTTCATATCTGCTTTAAAAACCTCCTTGAAACCCAAAAATCAAAGAGCAAAACACACACATTCATACTTACCTCATACACCAGCCGTCTGTGAGTGTTGTGCAGTCGGATCAATTTGGATGTGGTTTGGGCAGATTTAAACTTGTAATTTATTTTTTATAAATACCAAAAATTTAAAAAGTATAGTAACACAATAAAACATCATACCATTCCGTATTACCCTAAGACTAGCCAATAATTTTTCGTATTGACATAACGTTGAAATTTCTATGTGAATAACAAGCAGCGTATTATTTTGGTGGGGCTAATAGTTTATTGTGAATGGCTTAACTCTTTCCCACATTTTTTTTAATTTTTTACTTTGGGTGGATTGGACGGTTTGAGCGGATTGGGCAGATCCAATCCGCATCCGATCCGCTCGCGGCGGATTGTTGTTTTTTCTATCTGCATCCATCCGTCACATACTTCTGTTTGGCGGATCGGCTGATCCGCTGAGCAGCCCTACTTTCTACCATATCTTTGGCGTCATGCTGCTTCAAATAACTCAAATGTCTAAATCCAGTCATTATCCCTCCCCAATTCTCGTTTGACTGATCAAAATGTTTTATCACATCTTAATTCACTTCCATCTTTTCAGCATGTCGACTTTCATCTATATCAACAGTCTCATACAATATTCCCGCCATTGGAGTAAGGCATCTCAAAGTTTGTAAGTGCAACCCCACCAGACTGGAGTTTTTCTTTCATATTTTCCTTATCTACCTCTCCTCCTCCTCCTCCTCCTCCTAATGGTCTCTTATACGAAGCCAAACAGACGTCCACAGGATTTAGTGTTAACATGTCTAATTCACCCCTTCATATCAAATCCATGACACCTCAGTATTCTCCGTCTCCTATAAGATCATGTGCTGCTTAGGCTACTTTGGTGGAAATCCGGGCCGGGTTGCTTTTACTTCAGTTGGCTCATAATAGAAATATTAGCAGTATTTGCATTCAAACTGATTGCTTAGTTTTTGTTCAGGGTCTGTTCAAGCCAGATAGAGCTAGTTCTTCTCTTTATTTGGCTTTCTGTGATTTCCTGTATTTGTGTTCTTTTTTTGATGCGGTCAAGGTTGTTAAACTGCCAAGACAGGTAGTCAGGGAAGCTCATGATAGAGCTAGAAAAGCCTTGAAGTAATGTAATTTTGTAGTATTTATTTTCTAGTTAATGGGATGATCTTTCTGTCAAAAAATGTATACACACACACGCACACACACACACACAAACACTTAACAAGGTGTTTCAGCAGGCAAAAAGTGAAGGCAAATCATGGGTAATGAACAATCTTGCTGCAAGATTTGACGCAACAACTTATGAAATACTAGAATTTATGCATTTATAAACAATGTCCATCAGTAGTTATTCTCCATACATCAAAGGTGTCAAAATTATAGTAATGCCTAGTTATGGAGTTCAAATGATACAAATAGGCTTGTGACCAAACTAAAGGGCTTATGTTCTATTCAAGCTTAAACCTTGGAAAAGCCACTTATTTTGCGGATCAATTGTTGATGCACTAGAACTTCCCACAGCAGTGTTGGACCCACCACATGCGTCTCCTATCTCTGATGTGATCATCGACTTCTTTTCCCTTTTGCAGCCTCCTCCAATACTCAAGGTCAACTCAACATCACTCTCTTCTGATGATCTACCTTTCCCAGTTTGATAATTTGTCATTGCTGCGTAAGAACTAGGCCCTGTTTGGTGTTCTTCAATGACAGGTTGCCTCTCAAGATCAAAGCCCAATTTTGGCATTCTAGTAAGGGTCTGATCTTGATCTCCAGAGCAGCTACCACTTCTTTCACGTGTGCTCAGATTATTTTCTATTAGCACACTTTGAACATGGATTTTTTGATTGCATGGAGCAGTTGTTGGTTGATGCCGATTGAAGAAGTAAGAGTAATTGCTTGTATGATCTGATCCAGTTGTAGGCATTGGAACAACCCAAAACTTATCTTCTTGTTTAGTAGTCTCCTGATTTCTCATCTCAACCATCAGCACCCTTTGTATATTGTACAGCCTGTGGAGTTCTCTCACCTGAATTTGCCCCAGCTGTTAGTTTTGAACAAGCGCACAACTTGGTTTCACTATTTGCCAACGATTTTTGCTACCAATTGCCTACACTGAAAATTTTTGAGAGAGAGAGAGAGAAGGGATGATAACCTGGTGTTTGAAAATATCTTCGTGCGTTAGCATTGTCATCTTAATGGATTCTAACTTCTGTTGTTCTATCCTCCTCCTAGCCATCGATTCCTTAAATTTGCTGTTAGCAACACTACTTTCTAGGTACTCCTTCAGTGCTTTACTTCGGAAATAGTCCCAAACATCAATTTTACTCACAGAGAAACTATTACTGCTTGGGGTTGTAGCTAATGCATTCATGGCATGCTGGATTCTTGTTCCCATGCCTGAAAACAGTACTAAGAATAGTTGAAGTGAAAAAGGCGAAAAAGAAAACAGATATCAAGACATAGAGCAATGAAACAAACTATTCCAAGAAAAAAGGAAGAGGAAAACTAAAATTGAACAAGTAAAAGAAAAGAGGACGGATGGCGGTGGGCTGGTGGTCAAAAGCTTACTCGCATGTAATCTGGAGATCAGGGGAACATAAGTTCAATATCAATCCTAGACCATTAATTGGCCACTGTCTGCCACTATGCTCGGTGAGACTAAGGTTAAATTATATCTTGAGCGAGTCCCTCCCAATGACCTCTACGTGGAGTCTAGAACTTGTGCGCCCAGCCCGTGGAATTGGGGGTGAGGGCCATGCGCCCGGGCCGCCGGGCCGGGTTGATGTTGGTCAGACCCAAGGTGACTTAGCGGCTAGCTTGGCTCCATGTACGTGGGTGTCAGAGTGGCATTGCTCGGCCACGTGGACTCTGACTTCGTGTCACTCAATGTGTCATGCATAACTTCATTCCTTCATTCGGATAACCTGTAGTGATGTGTCATCAGGCATGTGCCAAGCACAAACTTACTTGGAGCTTACTGGCTCTATATAAGCTACAAAATTAAGCCTAGAAACACACCTGCTGTTACTAGCTTACTCTCCGTACTTAATTTCTCTCTCTTTAGATTGACTTGGGGGCATCTTGCCTTCGGGTTGGCGTACCGTACGTGGCCACAGAGTGTTAGCAATGGAGGCACGGGCCCCACTGCAATTTTTAAAATATCAATTTTACTCCCAAATTATAAAGGCATGACAATTTGTATCCAAAAAATAGGGCTGCCCAACGAATGAGCCGAACCACCCAATTCAGACCAAACCAACGCATGCTATGGACGGATACAGATCTAAAAATACTGATTCTAGCTAGCAGATTCGGTTCGGTTCCGGTTCAAACCACCCAATCCGCAAATTCTTACAAAACATTAGAAAAACATATTGCACTTCAGTACCCAAGCCCTATTCCCATTAGCATCCAAACCACAGGTAAACCGAAATATCACACTGAGAGTCAGATTCTACGAACGCAACCAACCAATTAGCTTCTTAAAGTGTACTATTGTGCGGTTATTTGCTTGAATTCAGTTGATATCAAAGCAAAATTCAATTGACCCATGTTGTGAACTTGTTTTAATTTTAGGGTGGATGAACTTGTTTCGATTTTAGGGTCAATCAATGTTAGACTTGTTTGAATTTGTTTAGACTTAATTGGAGTTAAAGTTTTGGGGCTTTATTTTTCAATTTTCGGGTGTAATGCTCAAATCCACTGAAACCACCCAAACGGATCCACCAAAACCGCATCCAAACCGAACCATCCAAAACAACATCATGGACGGTTGGCGGATGGAGAAAATGACAATCTGCCGCAAGCGGACCGGATTGGAAACCAGACCGATCCACACCAAACCGATCTGCGGGCAGCCCTACCAAATTAAAAGTATAATTTTCCCTCTTATAATACTTACATATCCCCTTGTATCTTTATCAAGTTCTCAAAAAAAAATTATTGTAGGCACATGATTTTTATAACTTATCTTTTTTATATTGTAGCAAATTTAACATTCTAAGTTCCCTTTTTTTTATATTACGGTTTTTTACTATAAAATATAGAAAATTTCTGACAATGGTAATTAATGTTGCCCTTACCGACCTAAATTCCTGGTTGCGCCGCCGTTGGCTTACATCTAGTTAGACACTAACAAACATCCTACCCATGCTATGCACGAGAGCAAGAAAAAAGTTATGTTTAATGTTATTTATAGCTACAGGTAAAGTCGTCTTGTTATATTATTTACCCCTCGAATAAATAATGATTTAACATTAAATGTAAAAGTTTTGATGAAAGAATGTTTAAGCATCGAAAGCTTTTTCTTTTTTAACTGGTGGTATTTTGAAAAGTGTAGGAAAAAGAGAGAAGAAAATGATTATTATTAAGAGAATGCTACATATATATAGGAGATAGAATTAATGAGAGAACTTGATTTTATTTTTGAAAACTACATTTGCTTATAGCATATTGTGGTTGCTTTTGCGCACCTTAGTCATCTAAGAAAAGGGAGTTCAGATCTGATCTAGGAGTGGGAATTTTAGACATGACTCGTGAACTCAATACGAACACAACATGAAATTAGAGGGTTTGGGCTGATCAATTTTTGACACGAACATGAATATTTCACGATTTGCTGACACGATAATTAAACGGGTCGAACGCGGATTGAACTCACGTAACTTGATAAGAACACGGATAATTGTTCACGGTAATTTTTTGTGACTACACATTAGCCTTAAACGAGTTCTTTAAACCATTTGTCTACATATTATAGAGCCCCATTATAGAATTGTTTTTTTTTCTTCAAAATTTAAACCAGTTGAATATCTAATTTCCTTATGAAGTTTCCATGCTAAAAAAGTCCACAATTAATCAAATTCATTTAGACTAATTGGAATTGTGTTTTCATTATTTAGGTATAGTCCTTAATTTAGTGGGTGCCTTTTGATTGTTTTAGTTGCAAATCGTACATAACTATATAATTTTGAGACTTATGTCTAGTTGTGGTTCAAGGCATTTTTTAATGTCCCGATCTAGTTGGTTTTACTATCATATACAGAGTATGTATTTATAATGGTATTGAAAATGTCTTATTTTTGTTATTGAATTAAGTAGTTCATGCACAACAATATAATTTTATGTACACAGTCCGTCAATCATGAGGGGGTCCTCATTTTAATTAAAATGCAGACTCCCCTTTTCTGATCGAATTTCGATGATCTGAGCCACTCAATGTATTCAAAACGTGATTTTAAAGGTATCCACGAGGAATTGGCAAAAAAAATGACCGGGAAGGGTTTCATCCGAACAGTTCCGAACAATTTTTTATTGAACGGTTCAAATAAAAACTGATCAAATCAAGCCTTTTCCGGTCATTTTTTTGCCGATTTATTGATGATACTCTGAAAATCACATTTTAATCACATTGAGTGGCTCGGATCATTAAAATTCGATCGGAAAATGGGAGAAATTGAGAGGTCCAAATTTTAACTAAAATGAAGACCCCTCAAGGGAGACGGATTGTTTATGTACATATTAAAAAATAAAAGGGTCTTAAAAGTGTTAACCCCAAATCCTAATACGACACGGTTTTAAGCAGGTCAGCTTAATGTCAAGATAATTGACACGTTTGTGTTAACATGTATTTTGAATTACATGACACGAACACGATTGTTTACGACACGATGCACACTACTAACATTTCACCAAGAGAAAACTAGCTAGGTATATAATTAGGACGAAATCCAAACGGAGACTAGTTAAAGCAAAAGAAACATTATGGCCTAAATTAACAACCAAATTAATACTCGATCAGAATTTAAATGGAGATTGGGGTAAAAGAGATGTGATTTAATTCTGAAAATACCCGGGGAAAGAAGAAAGGCCCAGACGGCCGCCATTTATATATACTTGTTCCGAGTGTCATTGGGAATGTGCCCCCACTTCCACCCTCCTCCTCATGCGATTAATGCTTTTGCAGCCATGAGCAGCTGCTGGTCATCATCTGATGTGATGATCTCACTACTACTGCGGCTAGTAGTAATTAACAACAATCCATAAATTGATTGGAGAAAACCAGGTATATCTCAGCATCTTTCATTTCCATAATTGTACAGACAGCTCAATGGACGGAGGTGTCTCTCACCCAACTAGTTAAGCTAGATAGGTTGAAGAGAGAGAGAGAGAGAGAGAGAGAGAGCAAATCTATCTCTTTAATTAGGCCAGGGCCCAATGACAAAGAGTTACAGTACTTCCCTTTGAGAAACAACAAAATGCCCCCATATGTTATAAAATTACGATCCTGATTCCTGTAGTACGTTTTAATAACTCTGGATTGACAGTCTGTGAAGAGATCTAGAGAGAGGAAATTGTCTAGTTGAGTTGTGCTGGACTAGTATAGGAGATCGAATACTATATAGTAGTACTACTAGTATATATAGTGCGCTGTTGATGAAGATCGATCAAAAGATAGATAGGGCCCCACCTACAGAGGGAACATGGTAGGAGTAGTTTTATGAGTATACTACATGAGTATGTTTTGATGGGAAAGCCAATTCTAGACAGCTGTTGAAGGCAGGACACCATGACTCATGAGAGGGAGAGGGAGAGGGAGAGGGAGCAAAAATTATACTATGCCCTTGGGGCATGGCCATGTAGTGCCCCAGGGGCAATCTGCACCACACAAATACGAGGCCTCACATATTTGTGTACACAAATACGTGGCCTCACATATTTGTGTGGCGCAGATTGCTCCTGGGGCACCACATGGCCATGTCTCAGAGGCATGGAATAATCTCTCGTCGACAGACAGCGAAAGAAGCTTAGATCTGCTCTATGTTGCTTTGTACTTTTAGTAATTTCTCAGACATCGATCGATACTACTCCTATTCTTTCTTTCTGGTTGATTTTCATTCGTCCCTTTATAGTAGGAGTAATTATTATTATTATTATTTATTTATAAGGTACGTACCCCACTTGAATCAAACTTGGTTGTTCTCTCCCCAATACTACAAAAACCCGTTTATATATACTTCTACCGGTCTATGAAAATTCCTCTCTCTCTCTCTCTCTGGCACAAAAATTTGACCAGTAGCCGTTGTGGGGAGCTATTAGCTTATGTGTCACATAGCGTATGTTTTGCATTTTTTAATAACAAGACATATTCGGATTAAATTGTGGGCGTCTCAACTAATTCCAAATTTGAAATTAACGACTAAGCAAACCTTTTGTACTCTCAAAATTTGAAATATTTAGCCTTCAATTGATTTGAACTCACAAACTCTCGAGGGTAAATCCTAATCTTGCGTGCGTGAAACCCCAGAATATTTATTGAAAGACTCTGGTCTAGTGCTCATATATATTTGGTGAAATCCACTAGGCCATAGACCCATCTACGTACATGCATATTAGACTTATATATTCCTATCCACTCCTACACAATCCGGATGATCTTGTTCTGCATTTTTCTAGTATTTGCTATTGCTGGCATGCTTTCAACTGTTTGTGTCTGCTCAAAATACTACTTTTATTTACATTTTATAAGTATGTAGACCCATTTAGCTAGGGTGGGACAATGACATCGTCAATACGCAGGGTCTTTCGGAGATAATTATTTTTAATCTCTTTATTGTGCATTTGCTTAGAATAGTTAACGACGGGGTTGGCCATGTGATACCCCTATATATGACAAACTAATAATCCTATTATAATGTATTAAGCAAGGAATAAATTTCCATTTCCATTTCCATTTCTAGAGGGAGAGGGAGAGGGAGAGGGAGAGGGAGAGGGAGATTTGATCTTCCATTTCTCTTGGTGCCAGGGTGTTGTTATTTCCGAGGTGATCATTTTCTCATGCTAGCTAAGCTTGACAAAAGCTGTTGGCTTTAATAATTGATTATTTCCTAAGAATCTATTCAGTTTAATATTCAGGCCACTTGCAAAATGCTGTCTATGTATGTACGCTGTCAACATTTCCTCACAATACTTCTCCTGTATAGGCTATTGATTTCATTTGACGTATGAGAGATTAAATTATTTATACTGTTGGCATAAATATTTTTTTCTCTAAATTAATTATATTGTGCCATAATGTTCTATTAATTGGGACCACTGTTTTGACGACGTGGTGCAATGTAATTTATTTGGAGGAAATAAATGTTTATACCGCCGATGTATATAATTTATTCTCGTATGTATATATACTTATTGCTCATAATATTATCTATTTTAATATATAAAGGGGGAGCACCACTCTGGTATTGTAGGCAGCATGCCCTTCGGAAACTCCCGGGTTTCCGAATGCGAGAGCCCGGTTATCGAGGGAGCGCGTGCGCGGACAGCGAGCACTAGCAAAAATACAGAGTCACCACTTGAGTTTTGACGGTCCGACACCCAAGGAACTGTATTTCGAAGCACCTGCCGCGCTATTTGATTTTGAAAAAGTTAAGGAACCAGTCCGTTATAACCATATCTGGGTTCGGGAGCCAGGTTACGAGAGGGGAAGGGTTTTAAGGCACCCCTCTCGCCCAATCCGGAGATCGGTCTCTACTTAGGCATTTTGTGAAAATATTTGCGATTCTTCTTTTATTAACCAATTTTAGCCAATTAGGGTGAGGAAACAGTTAATCAGAGATTTAAAACTGTGACATCTTTGTAGGATGTGAAATGAGAACAGAATGGATGGATGGATATACTAGAAAATAAATGAGGTAAAACCCAACACCATGGCTGGACATCAAAATAGTGCGTTGGAATGAATCTGATACAAGCAGTAGCCAACTTGCATGCATGGATCTGCCAGCATGCAAGTCAACCATCGCGCATCAGACTCATACCATCGCACAATGGTCAAGTCCCGCCAACAGGTTCAATTTTACCTCTACCTCATTCTGAGCTCTGGAAAGACCAGTGCACACCCAGGTTCAAACCAAGCAGTTTATAAGAACTGTAAGCAAATAATTATTACAAACAGAATAACCAAACTTTGTATCAGAACCCCTAAACAGTGGGGGTATTAAAGCAAAGGCCTAGGGCCTAGGGCCTAGTTGCCCATGCAAGGGCAGTTTCTGGAAACAAGAGAACCATCGCGCGATGGTGTGAAACCCTCGCGCGTTGATCCTGACTGGACTTCCAGGAATTGCTTTGCATGCCTGGGCTCTGAAACATACTCAGAAGCCACTCAAGGGCATCCAAGAGAATTTAAACAAACTATCTGAACTAAGTTATGAGTTTTAGCATGCAAGACAATGGGTTAATATTTAAACATGCTTCACAGTAGTTCATAATACTATAGAAAACAAGAAAAGATTAGCATCCTAACCCCATGAGGACCGTCACGTGCTGACTGAAACAGTCGCGCGAGATAGTGGGTCCGTCGCGCGCGGGAATGCTAATGAGTCGATTCTTATAGCCCTGCTGACTTTAGGGCCAGGACTGGTATAGATTACCAGCTTTGGTCCTGCCAGCCTCCCTCAGGGATCAAAACAGTAGACAGCAAGGAATTATACCTTTGCTTGAGTGTTTAAAAATGGTTTCAACAAGGTGGTGGAGCTTATGAAATAAGTGTATGATGATGGCTAGAGTGAGAGAATGTGAAGTATATTTGGGTTTGTATGCCTTCTTTTGCTTGATTTTTTATAACCTTAGTCTTGGAAGACTAATGGGGTATATATAGGGCAAGAGGAGGTGTATGGTGGGTGGAAGGCTTGGCCTAGCAACCAGCCAACAAGGCTGGCCACCTTCTTTTGGTGGAGGAAGAGGCCAACAAGGTGATGGGAGTGGTTATGAGGGTGGTGCAACCCATGCACCTACAGAACACTGTTTAGTCGACGAAAACGGGATTCTTTAGGACAGTGGCCCCCTGATCATCACAAAATCCAGCTGGAAAAAGGTGAAAGTGACAGGTATTGACCATCGCGCGAGGGAGTGATACCGTCGCGCGACGGTTAAACAAGCCCCGCGATGGTCAATAGTCAAGGCTTTGACTTTGACCAACACCTGGCAGATGAAGCATCGCCTAAGGGATCCAATAGGTCGCGCGATGGTCAAACCTGAGGTCAGGGTTTTGATTTAGGGTTTTGGGTTTAGGATGGGCTCCACTCACTCCAAGCTCAAACTGAAAAGCAAAGTAAAACAATCGGGAAACCGGATTGGGGTGTCTACACTTTGCCGTTCTGAAACAACACAAGTTTCGCCTAAACGCAGAGAAATGTGCGTTCGGTGTCGGCTCCGAAAAATTCCTTGGTTACATGGTGAGCCACCTAGGAATTGAAGTCGATCCAACACAACTCACAACAGTGCAAAATCTCCGAGCTCCAACTACTATCAAGGAAGTGCAGCGACTCACAGGAATGGTGGCTGCGTTGAATCGTTTCATCCGACGCTCAGGAGATCTTTGCCGACCGTTCTTTTAAGCTATCAAGACTAGTCGACGAAGGTTCGTGTGGACCGAGGAATGTGAGCTGGCTTTGCGGTCACTAAAGGAGTACCTTTCTCATGCTCCACTCCTCGTTACACCCCTGCCCGAAGAAGACTTATACCTCTACCTTGCTGTCTCGAATTATGCAACCAACTCAGTTCTCGTTCGGAAAGAAGGAATGGAACATCTATCGATTTTTTACTCGAGCAAGACGATGACGGACTCTCAGACGAGGTATTTGCCTATGGAAAAGTTAGCGTTGGCTCTTGTTTCAGCCAAAACAAGCATTTTGCCTTACTTTCAATGCCATAGAATTGTGGTCCTCATCTAGTTTCCTCTCAAAGTTGTGCTTCGAAAGACGGATTCATCAAGTAGGATTTTGAAGTTTTTCCAAGATTTGGCCAATTTTGACATCCAGTTCGAACCCCGAACCGCCATCAAGGTGTGGGCACGCGCCCCCGGAAATTTCGCTTCGGGAAACTGGGTGCGGCCCTTTTTGTGTTGGAAAAGCGCGGCGAAACGCTTCGATTCAGAGTCGCCACTCGGGTTTTAGCGGTGAAAACACCCAAGGAACCGAACTCGAAAACGTTTGCCACGTTTGTTTGATTTTGAAAAGGCGTGTAGACTGGACCGTCGTCACCTTCGATATCTGAGGTTCGGGAGCCAGGTTACGAGAGGGGAAGGGTTTTATGGCACCCCTCTCGCCCAATCCGGAGATCGGTCTCTACTCGGGCATTTTATAAAACATTTGCATTTTTCTCTCATTTGATCATTTTTTAGCCAGTTAGGGCGGGGGAACAGTTAATGGGGGTTAAAACTTTAACAAGTTGTGATTATGTGACAAAATGTTTATGGATGGCTTGATTGCAATAATAAATATAGATTGAGAACAAGCACTGAGCAAACTGGACAAATTGCAGTACGCTGCCCCGCAGGGGCATGAGCAAGTTCTACCAGCATGCACTGGCCGAGCCACTGCATGTTGATTTGACTTGCGCACGCCACAGGGAGACTGACGTACTCCACTCATCTAGTTTCACAGTCCTTGTTTGCAACCCTCTGGGCTCTGGAAAAGGACCAGCGCACACCCAGGACAAACCATGCAGTTAAATAAGCAGGATATATATATTTACAGACAGATGAGATGGCTTGAAGCCATGAAAATAGACAAGAAACCCCCTAAACAGAGTGGGGACAGGAAGGAGGCCAAGACTAAGCTAAGATGCAAGGGCCAGCCAATGGATCCTAGCTTTAGCTGCTGTACGCTAGTCATGGACTACCGTACGCACATTTGACCCTAAGCCAGTGCTTGGCTTTTGCATCATCTGGGCTCTGGAACATGACCAGAAGGATCCCAGAGGCCTTTTGAATAGACAAAGAGTAAGCAATAACCTTTATCTAAACAGTAGTAAACATACAGAAAATAGTAAACTGGTTATTTAGCATGCGAGGGTGATTGACAGAAAGATAGAACAAAAGAAATGACGATCTATGATCCCCACGCCAGTTGTGCTCGTACTGCTATGACTGGCGTACGGCATGTAGAAACTGGCGTGCGCCAAGTATCGTCGCATACGATTGTTGTATTTTACCAGTTCAAGGCCAGGACTAGTATTGTTTACCAGCCTGGGCCTTGCTGGTCCCCCTCAGGGGCCGAAAACAGAAAGGAAAACAAAGGTGGTATACCTTTTGGGTGTTGAAGTTTGAAGGTAGTTTAGAGCCTAGATGGTTGAAGATGGATGTTGCGTGGTGACTGGATGTCAGTGGAGGTATATGGAAGTATGCTTCTTCCCTTTCTCTTTCAATGGAAGAAGAAGAAGAAAGCAAGAAGAGAGGAGAGGGGAGTTTTTTACTTCTCGATGATGCTAACCCCTTGCAAATGAATGCAAGGGGGGTATTTATAGGGGAAAGAGACTGAGATCAGTCTGGGACCAAGGCCTTGTTTGGCTGGTTGGAGGAGGAAGGGAGCCTTCCATGCATTAAATGCATGGGACTTAGCTTGATGGGGGGTGTAGGAGAGAGGGGGAGCGGGCCTGGCCGATATAATCATCAAGGGCTACTGTGGCCGACGTCAGGGTGGCACAAAAGTCCCGCCCAAGTGGCTGGATAAAGTTGATTTGACTGGGTTTGACTGGCGTGCGCCACTATTAACTGGCGTGCGCCGGTAAAAGCTGGGCCACTGGTCGATGACTGACACGTGGCAGATAACTAGCGTACGCCTCCAGGAAACTGGCGTATGCCAGTTGGGTTTTGTTGGGGCTGTTTGGCTTTGGTTTGAAGGGTTTGAAAAGGGTTTTGAGAGAGGTTAGGGACGCTCAAAGCTCAACCACACCTTTGTCCTCAAACTGTTTTCGACTAAAATCATCATTGGGGAAATAAAAGATCAACGAATAACGTTATCTGGACAGTCCAGAATGGGGTGTCTACAGAAGCCCCCCTTTGACGGCACTTGATGCACCATTGACTGGAGACAATTAACGTCAAAGGTTTCCTAGACACCCTCTTCAAGGCTATCCAGAATGCAAGAATTTTGAAGAACCTCTTTGATTCGACGTTGGGACGGATAGACCGCTGCTTTGCTGTCTTTGATGGACAGATCACAGAAATGTGGACCCTCCTGGGGAATGATCCTCTTGCAAAAGCATCGACTCTGTTGGGTAAAGCAGATTGTGGGACGGATAGGTCGTCGTTGATTTGAACTCGGACGGATAGATCGTCGTTTGGTTTGAACTCGGACGGATAGATCGTCGTTGATTTGAATTTGGACGGATGGATCATCGTTGATTTGATTTTGGACGGATAGATCGTCGTTGATTTGAAATTGGACGGGTGGACCGTCGTTGATTTGATTTTGGACGGATAGATCGTCGTTGATTTGAAATTGGACGGGTGGACCGTCGTTTGGTTTGAAATTGGACGGATAGATCGTTGTTGATTTGAAATTGGACGGGTGGACCGTCGTTGATTTGAAATTGGACGGATAGATCGTCGTTGATTTGAAATTGGACGGGTGGACCGTCGTCGATTTGAAATTGGACGGATAGATCGTCGTTGATTTGAAATTGGACGGGTGGACCGTCGTTGATTTGAAATTGGACGGATAGATCGTCGTTGATTTGAAATTGGACGGGTGGACTGTCGTTTGGTTTGAAATTGGACGGATAGATCGTCGTTGATTTGAAATTGGACGGGTGGACCGTCGTTGATTTGAAATTGGACGGATAGATCGTCGTTGATTTGAAATTGGACGGCCTCTGCTTGGGAATGGGTCCAAAGCTTTTCCAAAATGAGTTGGGCTTCCACTTGAGGATGCGTTTCAGCACGGGACATGAATTGGGCCTGAGGCCCACAAACTACTGGCGTACGGCACAAACAACTGGCGTGCGCCATTGATCTCAGAGATCCGAGACCAGATCCGAGCCCAGACCCGGCCCAGTGGCTCCATACGTCGATTAAACTGCTGCAGATGGCAAGGAACCGCCATTCCTTCGGTTTTGAACTCCAGAAACCCAAAAACTCTCTCAAAATCCCAATCTCTTCCCTAATCTTTCATCTTTTTCTCACAACACACATACCCACATTCACCCATGGCTGATTCCGGCGAAGGTGGCGGCAATGGTGGTGGTAGCGTTGGTGGTGACGAGGTTCGGTTGAGTGGGGAGACCGAGGGCCCTCGAATCGACGATCAGTCGGTGGGCGACGCTCCAGTGGTGATCGGCGCAGGCATTTCAGTGAGTGACAGAGGCGGTGATGGCCATGCAGCAGGGGTGACTGGTGGTGAAGAGGGGCGGCGTACGCCAGGCGGGATGCGGTGTACGCCAGGCTCCGTTGTCATAGTGGGTCCACAGGTTCGTCGATTGGATCCAAGCAGTGGGTTAGAGGGTGTGGTGATCACCGGCTTGGGTTCGGCTGAAGCCGGCGGCTCTGGCAGGGGCAGTGGTGATGATGGTGATCGGCCAGAGACGCCGGTGAGAGATCCAGCGAGAGGCAAGGGCCCTGTGGTTAAAGAGGGAGCATCCGGGGCAGTACCCATGGAGGAGGTGGAGTTTCGGCCAGCAGTGGGGTCTTCGGTTCACGTGCCCATCACTCGGGGGGACTTTGCCGAATTTGTGTCTGAGGAGGAACTTGGCCGGTTGCTCCAGGAGAACCCGGGGGTGGTGGCTGCTGTGTTGGCTGCGCGGGAGGACAGGGCCCGGCAGGTTGAGAGGGCGCAGGAGGAGGAGCGCTTGAGGGAGGAGGCCGAGAGGGCCAGGGCCGAGGAGGAGGCCTTTGTGAGCGAGGCCGGGGCAGCAGAGGAGGCTCAGGGGGAGGTGTGGTCCTTTGAGCGGGCAGTGACGCTTGCAGAGTCCATACGGCTGGCCCCCCGCGCTAGGTTCGACGCGACCACGTATACTTTGCCCGAGCCGCACTTTTTTATCCCGTCTGGGGTCGAGAGCCTCGCACCCTTGAGGGAGAGCTACGACGCGGAGCTCGTTCTGAGAGACCCCCAGAGGCACTTATCCATGGACTGGGCACAGGTATTCCTTTGAACTTTGCATTGCTACTTCATGTTTTGTCATTTGTAGCTTTGGAACTGTTGTAGCCTGAATTGAATGACAGAACACTTGAAATAGTTGAATCGACTCGTAGAATGCCCCTGATTTCGACAAAATCGTTAGTGCCAACCTCGAATCGACCATAGGTGGCTTTGACTTGATAGGGTTGTCCTTTGAACTTGAGCTCGAGTAGATAAATTGCCATGACACGTTGAACGCCCGGATGGCGTGCCTCGTAGTTTGTGTCGACCATATTGATAAGCTGAAAACTCGTGCAATCGACTGAGAGATGTACCCTGAGAGAAAAGAAGCCCTGTAGCTCGGAACTTGACTAAGAAATACCTTTGAACTGATTCGACTGATAGCAGAACTGGATAGGAGAATACAAGTGCCCGGTAGCTTTGTTCGACCTTTATGATACCTGTTTTGACTGTAGAGTTACTCTTTGATATTTTGAATTCGACTAACTGTTTGGATTGCAATTACTGATGAAACTCTTTCTGCTGTCTGTCTTCGTTGTGCAGAGAGGGGCGGCCAGCACTCGGGGCCATGGAGGTCCAGCGAGCTCGCTTGAGTTGTACAGGAGCTTGCCCGAGCGAGTCAGGGCCTTGGTTGACGCGGCGGGGTTCCGGCCGTTTATCCTCACGCTGACGGCCGTGAAGAGCGACCATGCTCTGCTGACAGTGCTGGCCGAAAGGTGGTGGGATTCCTCGAACACCTTTCACCTGCCGATTGGGGAGATGACGGTGACTCCGTCTGACTTTGCAGCGCTCACTGGCCTGAGGGTAGGGGGAGAGCCTATCCCGTTTGACTCAGAGATTCACAGAGATCCCGAGGTTCTGGCGTGGTTTTTGGGGCAGGCGCCGGCGGGTGAGGCGGAGACTGTCCATTATGACCAGTTCAAACGGTATTTGCATGGGAGAGAGCCGGAGTCAGACTTGGAGGCGGAACAGATGGCGAGGGCCTACTTGCTGTACTTGTTCGGGGCTACATTGTACCCGAACAAGCGATCCATGGTGCACCTATCCTACTTGCCGGCTCTCTATGACTTGAGCACAGCCTCGAGGTTTGACTGGGGAGGAGCAGCCCTGGGCACCTGCTACGGCTTTATGGGGGCGTTCTCTCGTGGAAAGAAGGCGACGGCCGGGTACTGGAGGGTGTGGGAGGTAAGAAATAAAGCCTGTCATTTACTTCCCGCTTTTCCATTTCTTGCACTCGTATTTGATTTGCATATGAACTGTATTCTGATGCTTTGATTGTCTGACCATTTGCAGCTGTGGGCCTATGAGGTGCTGAAGATGTACCCGCCGGAGAATAAGTGCCCGAACCTGAGGATGCTCCCTCGTGCCATGATCTGGGGTCCCATGTATAGCGGCAAGAAGAAGTCGAGAGGGAGTCTCCTAACCTTCCGGTCATACCTGGACGAGCTGTCGGGTACTCAGGTATGTAACATGCCAAATTGATCATCATGCCCTTTAGAATTGCTTTAATGCTGTCGCTGATGCTTTAAAATCTGTGCCATTGTCCTGCAGGTAGATTGGAACCCGTGGGGTAGCGCCGAGCTTGAGCCTGAGTACCTAGCACAGAGCAAGGTAGTGACAGCAAGCTGGGTGTTGTTGGAGTCTGCTTTCGAGTGGCGGTGGTACCTGGGTGACCGGGTGACACGGCAGTCACTGGGCGCTCTTGAGTACCAGGTGCCCGGGCCACTGCCACCTCACGCTTCTCATACGGACAAGTACACGCTGGCCGAGCTGAGGCGTTTCACTGTTCCGGCCGGGCTTGCTGCCTTCCTGAGGCCTGGGCGCGACCATGCTGTCTACCGGAGGCAGCGCTTGGCTAGGCCGCTTGGAGTGTTGGAGCATGTTGCCGTGCAGAGCGAGGCACTTGAAGCTGGTGAGGAAAGGCGGAGCCGGGTGAGCAGGGCAGCTCAGCCGAGAGAGAGGAGCGACTATGCTGCAGCGACGGGGCTGCCTCGGCTTTCTTGGACCCTAGCCGTGCGGGACGCGGAAGGAGAGGAGGCCGTAGTTCGGTTCAAGCCCACCAGGACAGGCCCAGCAGAGATCACAGGGCCGGTAAGACATTCCTTTATCCCTTTGTAGTTCCCGTATTTCGCTTTCAGTATGTACACTTGGCTTGTATTCTGATTTTGCCCCCAAAACATGCCACAGGCTCCGATAGAATGGGTACGGGAGGCAGCTCGCCTGATGAAGTCTATGGAGAAAGAGTTCCACAGGATAGCCGGCGGCGCCCCTTTGCAGTTGCAGTATCCACCACCGGCTCCAGCTCCCGTTGAGCAGCCTCAGGTATAACCTTTCATTTCACTTTTGACCAGAATTGCTTTTGACGTTTCCTGCACTCATCATTTCAATATATTCAATATGCACAATGCATGCTAACTGAATTGAATGCCTATGTAGGGACATGCTAGGGCGGCTCCTAGGAGGAAAAGCGTGCGGCCTCCCCCAGCAAAGAAGGCAGCTTCGAGCTCCTCCCGGCCAGCGGCAAGGGTGGAATGGGGAGTGCAAATCACTCCGGCCAGCGAGGAGCTCCAGTTCCGTCGGGAGCTGAGGAAGAGGCCTGCAGAGAAGAAGCCTGCCGAGGGACCCTCGCAGAAGAAAAGGAGAGAAGAGGAAGAGGCAGAGGAAGAAGAGGAAGAGGGGACGTCCCTCAGCAGCGGCTCTGACTCAGCGAGCGATCCGAGGTTCCGGATAGACCCTCGAGAGGTAGAGGACAGCGAGGACGACGACGACGAGGAAGACCTTTTTGATGACTGAGGGCTATCACCGAGCCTTAGTTTGTTTTGCCAGTACTTTGCTACTTTGAGTAGATACTTTAATACTTCGACATTTTGGATGGGGCCTGCGTGCCTCTTGACTTTGTGGGCGAGCGTGCCCTGACACTTTTTAGTTCTGCCCGGGCCGTTGTGCCTTTTGATGCTTGAAACATTTCCACCATTACATCTTGGCACAGTAGTATATAACATATGCATTTTCTATTTTATCGCTTTCCCATTACTTTGGTGAGACTTGGTAAAGGAAAAGAACAAAACATCCGCTAATATCTAACATGCATTGATGAATACTTTGAGTCGACAAAAGACACTCGTATACGCACATAATCGACTTAGCTCGAAGAAAAGATGGACAAAAAAGCCCTAGGATACGACACGTATCCCAGACACGCGGGGGATACGGGAGTTTTAGGCGCCGGTAGGCCAAACTCCAAGATTCTCCCCAGGGAAAGAAACTGACCCTTGTGAAAGATAACATAGATGTATAATGACTTGCACGAGCCATCAAAACCGGTAAAATTGCCCCGGTGCAAGGGAAAAACTAAGAAAAAGCTAAAAATGCCGCAAAAATGGACATAAGACGCCAAAGATGACTCGATATGGTCCCGGACTGAAACCGACACCCCCACACAGTCACAATAGGCCTATGTAACATGTATGGTATGACAAAACTTGGCAAAAGCCCCGGAAATGAGTTTTGACCTCCCGTATCCTTGATTTTAGCTTAAAACGGGCCACCGGCGGTCCAAAATCTTCATCGGGCATGGCTTTTAGAATCCGACGCCTGGCCATAGTCTTAAATGATGTTTGTGGCTTGTAGGAACCCACAAACGGCCAAAACCAGCCTCGGAATTGAAAATGAACATGCGGAGGCAGTAGCTGCTGCAAACTGGTTTTTGGTGAATCCTACTGGCGTACGCCATAAGGTGAGGCCCGTACGCCAGTAAGTGGGGGACACGGACACGCCAGTTAAAAACTGGCGTACGCCAGGTCCCTGAACGCCAGATCCACTTGACTGACCCACTGTCCTTTTTCAGGGGCCACTTGTTTTTACTCCCACACGGTTTGCACACGGTTTCTGAGTTTTCAGGGGGCAGTGTCCTTTGCAGAGGGGAGGTTTGGAAGCTAGCATGAAGCTTTGATGGTTTGTTGGTGATGAAAGGGCAAGGCAAAGGCCTATAAAGCTGAGGCATAAGTATTGTAGTCTCCAGGACTGCATTTCTTCCCCTTTTCCCCAGTATACCTCAACACCTTCCATGGATAACCCCCTCCCGACTTTACTTAGGCCTTGGTTGGCGCAATTTCTAAGCGTTGACTGGCTCAATTTTCAATATCACGGCCTTGCCTCGTTCCGCTTTCTTCGACATGTGCCACTCCGCCCAGCGCTCCTGCAGGCTGCTATCAGATTCTGGGATCCTGACGTCCATGTCTTTCGCTTTGGCGACGACGAGATGTGCCCCACTGTCGAGGAATTCCAGGCGTACCTTCGGACCTTCTCGTCCCCTACGCTTGTAGTTCCGCCCTACCAAGCGAGTATGCCTAAACTGTTGGCCAGTTCACTTAACATTTCCCGGGGCCTGGCGGGCACTATCCTCGAGGGTGGCCAAATGAATACCATGCGGCTGATTGAGATGTACTGCCCGAACGGCGATTTGGATAGTGATGACGCTCAGGCGCGCCGCCGCTTTGCCTTGGTAATCTGCTTGCTTGCCGCCTATTTGCTCGTGCCGGCCCACGGGCAGGTCAGCCCTTCATTGGTGAGCATTGCTGCACAGATGGGGGCACGAAGGAACGTGATCCCTTTGGTCCTGGCTGAGACACTCTCGGGTTTGGACTTGGTGCATACGGGCCAGTCGGCCGTTTTTAGCGGCAGCCCGCTTTTGCTTCAGGTAATCTCACTCAGCCCACCTTTTTCCGGTTTTTCACACGTTCTCATTTTACCTCGACGCTCGGCTTAGGCTGCTCCCTAGCTCCTTATTTGTCTTTTCGCTCAGGTTTTATCTGATTTCTTATTTGTCTTTTCTCTCATGCAGTTGTGGCTGTCGGACAAATTGAATCTACTGCACCCTTCGGTGGCGGGTTGGAATCTCTTTCCGAAGAGGATTCATCAAAGGGAGATGCGCTACCCTGACATGGACACAGAAGGCTGGTACGAGTTCATGCGGCAAATGCAGCCTGACGAGATTGCCAGGAGGTGCCCCTGGCTGGATCTCCCGGACATGGCCATTCATTCCGATGGGTTCGACAGGGTGGTGATCGCGGGCCTGTCGAGCTTCACTTTCTACATTCCCGGCCGTGCTCTTCGACAGCTGGGCGCTTCTCAAGAGAACCACCGCATCAGCATTGGGGATTTCCGTGTCCCGAACTTCAACGCTCAAACACTCAATGGTTACCAACGGCGCTGGGGCCTTAGAGCCCTTCAGGCTGAGATGCCGGATTTTGCAACAGGGCTAAAGAGCCGCTATAGACAGTGGCTGAGAGTAGATGTGCATGCAAGGGAAAATATTGACTGACTCCGGGCCACTCTGCTATGCTTAGAATAAACTGCGAGCCGTTAAGCTTCTTAAGCATTTTGTTCTGTTTTTCATGCTTCAACTGTTTTTAAGGCTTTTATACTCAGCTTATGTATTAGAAGTAGTAATTTGCAATAAAGTTGAAAGACAACGGGTTTCCCCTTTCTGATTCGCTTCAGTGCAGCCTTTGACTTGTACTCGACCTCCTCAAGCTGCGATGTGGACCCAAAAAATGTCAAACCTGGATCGAAATTTTGATGGAATGTGACCGAATCTCAAGGTGAGATTGCCTACGTATCCCTTTTCAGGGAATCAGGTCAGAACGTAGTTCAGGCTAAGGTTCGCTCGTGTATTTTACCTCTCCTTTTACGCTCTAACTTTTGCCTAGCACCGCCTTTTCAGGTTTTCGGTCTAGCGAGCTTTCGACTCTTGCCTATTTATTTTTGCCTAGAACCGCCTCCTTAGGTTTTCGGTCTAGCAGGCTGCTCTAACTTTTGCTTGGAATCGCCCACCCTTGTGGTTTTCGACCCAACGAGCATCTCTCAGGGATAATAACGTTTGAGCTGATCCAGGTTGACCAGGGTGTTGAATTCATTGCCGTCGAGGTCGATGAGCTTAGCAGCGCCCCCGGATAGGATGGTCTTGACGATGTACGGCCCGGATCGCTTCGGCCTGAATTTCCCGCGGGGATCAAACACTGGAGCCCGGATCTCCTTTGTGACCATGTCTCCTTCGACCAAGCCCCTGGACTTCACCTTTTTGTTGAATGCTCGAGCAACTCGACGCTGATAACCCTGAACATGATACAAAGCCCAGAGTCTTCTCTCATCAAACAACATCAACTCGATAAACCTTCCGCTTAACCAGTCAGATTCCTCAAGACCACTTTCGACCATGATTCTCAGCGACGGTACCTCAAGCTCGATGGGAAGTACTGCCTCCATCCCATAGACTAAAGAGAAAGGAGTTGCACCAGTTGAAGTGCGGATAGACGTCCGGTACCCCCAGAGGGCGAGAGGTAACTGCTCGTGCCAATCCCTTGCAGACTCGGCAGTCTTCTTGATGATCACCTCGACATTCTTGTTCGCAGCTTCGACCGCCCCATTTGTTTGCGGGCGATAGGTCGTTGAATGGTGGACCTCGATACCGAATTCCTTGAAGAGCTCCAAAACCCTTCCTTTGAAATGACTTCCGTTATCGGATACGAATGCCTGAGGAACCCCGTACCGGTAAATGATGTTCTTTCGAATGAAATGAGCGACCTGAACCGTTGTCAGCGTCTTGTAGGATTCGGCCTCGACCCACTTGGTGAAGTAGTCTATCGCCACTAGTATGAACTTATGGCCGTTTGAAGCAGACGGTCTGATCATCCCGATAACGTCGATGCCCCAAATAGAGAACGGCCACGGTGAAGTCATGCCATACAGCTTAGACGGAGGGACATGCTGCAAGTTCGCGTGGATTTGACATTTGTAACAGCGCCGGACATAGTCGATGCACTGCGTCTCCATTGTAGACCAGTAATAACCCTGCCTGAGGATTTTCCTAGCGAGCATGACGCCGCTCATGTGAGGCCTGCAGACTCCCTCGTGAACCTCTTCCATTATCCTTGTCGCTTCGACGCCGTTGACACAGAGCTTGTGCATCCCGCAGTGCGACCTTCGATACAGCTTCCCCCCACAGATGATGTACTGAGAAGCTAGCCTTTGCAAAGCAATCTGATCCTTTTTCGTGGCCTCGGTAGGGAACTCGCCACGCTCCACAAAGTTCCAAATGTCATGGTACCAGGGTAGGCCATCATTGACATCATCAATGGCGTTGATATATTCGTAAGCAGGCAAGTCCCTTTGTTCAATCACGATTGGCCGCAACTTAACACCTATTGGAAGTTCGATCATTGAAGCCAAAGTCGCCAAGGCATCGGCGAACTGATTCTTCAAGCGTGGGACATGGGTGAAAGTCACCTTATTGAAGCGAGGAATCAGTTCTTCCAAATCTTGGTGATAAGGCTTCAGCTTTTCTTCACGAACCTTCCAATCTCCATTGGCTTGGGAAACCACCAAGTTCGAATCGCCAATTACTTCCAACTTCTCGACTCCTAAAGCGATAGCAGCTTCCATTCCGACGATGCAGGCCTCATACTCGGCTTGATTGTTGGTGACATCGAAATTCAGCTTGAAGGCGAGCGGAATGTGAGCACCGGCAGGCATGATCAATAACACTCCAATCCCAAATCCCCTCTGGTTAGCAGCCCCATCGAAGTAGAGCGTCCATACTTCCTCGGCCACTGTTAGAACCTCTTCGTCGGGGAATGTGAAATCCACGTCTTCCGGGCCGTCGATCGGGTGATCGGCTAGAAATTCGGCCACAGCGCGCCCCTTTACAGACTTCCTCGTGACATGTTGGAGTTCGAACTCAGCCAGCAGAAGCAACCAACGTGCTAGCTTATGGGTGAGTGCAGGCTTCTCGAACAGATACTTGATAGGATCCATCCGAGAAATCAGTCTCACCGAATAGGCTAGCATGTAGTGTCTAAGCTTTCTTGTGGCCCAAACTAGCGCCCAACACGTCTTTTCCAGAGGGGTATAGCGCTCCTCAGATCCGACCATCTTCTTGCTCAGGTAGTACACAGCCCCATTGCTTCCTTCCTGTGCTAGCAGACATCCCATGGCTGTTGAAGAAACGGACAGATAGAGAATCAAAGGTCGACCCGGCGTTGGCGGCATCAGTACCGGTGGGCTCTGCAAATACCTCTGAATAGACTCAAAAACGGCCTGGCATTTTTCTGTCCATTCGAATGGGACCCCCTTTTTGAGCAAATGGAATAACGGCCCGCAGGTTAGAGTCAACTTGGAGATAAACCTACTGATGAACTGGACCTTCCCTAGAAAACTTCGCACACCTTTTTCAGACTTGGGCGGCTCCATCTCAAGAATTGCTTTGATTTTGGAAGGATCTACTTCAATTCCCCTCGCGGTGATCAGAAACCCCAACATTTTGCCTGACGTGACCCCAAACGTGCACTTTTGTGGGTTCAGGCGCACATTGTACTTGCGGAGCCTTTCGAGAAATTGCCTGAGTGTCGGAAGATAGTCTTTTTCCTCCTTTGCCTTCACGATCATGTCATCGACGGTCTTATGGATAAAATCGTGAAACAAGGTCGTTTGAGCCCGTTGGAAAGTGCACCCGGCGTTCTTCAGTCCAAACGGCATTTTTACATAGCAGTAAGTGCCTCATTCTGTGACAAACGTCGTTTTCTCTTGGTCCTCGGGTGCCACAGAGATCTGGTTGTATCCGGAGAATCCGTCGACAAAAGAGAGCAAGGCATGCCCCGCCGTGTTGTCCACAAGCACGTCAATGTGTGGCAAGGGAAAACTGTCTTTGGGGCTTGCCTTGTTTAAGTCCTTGAAGTCGACGCAGACTCGGATCTTTCCATCCTTCTTAGGAATGGGCACGATGTTGGCCACCCATTTGGGGTACTCTGCAACCCTTATGAACCCTGCATCAATCTGCTTTGTAACCTCTTCCTTGATCTTCTGAACCCAATCCGGCCTCATCCTGCGGAGCTTCTGTTTGACGGGGGTAGCCCCAGGCTCCAACGGGATTCGATGCTGCACTATTTCAAGATCGATGCCGGGCATATCCTTGTGAGACCACGCGAAAACCTCGGGAAATTCCTTGAGGAGCTCGATCGTTCCGGCATGATTTTCCGGGGATAGATTTGCACCGATTTGCATCATGCGGGGGTCATCCTCGTCTTTCAAATTTACAAAAATTACTTCTTCTTTTAGAGGCTGAGCACGCCTTTTGTCTTCCTTTTCGATGAGGGAACGCAACTCAGCCGGGATGTCCCCGTCGAAGTCTGTTCCTTCATCGTCAGGGTCGACACAGTTTATATAGAAGCTAGCAAAGTAGTCAGAAGTAGGATCATGCATTTCATAAAACCCCACAGGGTTGCCAAGTACAACAGACTCGAACTCGAAGTAAAAGCTACGACGTGGAGGGCCAAGAGGCACAAACTCCGACTCTGAGCTAGACTTAGACTCGACCGACTCTGTGTCAGACTCAGACTCATCGTCAATGCATGTTAGACGCGGAGTGAAAATGCAGTTATTGAGACTTCCCTGTGCCTTTATGATGAGAGAGGTAGGATCCTCGAGAGCATCTGAGGAGTCGGGCCCGAGCATCAGCACTTCAGCTTCTTCGCCCTTGCCCACCAAACCTACTTGGGCGAACAGCATCTCCAGATCCCCTTGATCAAAAGCCTTCAGCCAGTCAAACTCTCCCTTGGTCTGACCCAGCTGCTTCTCGAACTCCTTTTTGGCCAATTTTTCATCGGCCGTCTCCTCATCGGACCAGGTGTCCGCAGCAAAGATTTCAAATCCCGGCAGCCAAGTGGAAGTCTCCTGATCCCAAAACGGCTCTATCTGTCCCGAATAATCAGAGCCTCCTCCCTCTCGCACAAAGTAGCTGTCGGGGTTACCAAAAAGGGTTCGAGGTTTTCCCGTGTCTTTTCTCTTTTCGGCGTCTTTGGCCGGTGGAGTGTAACCAAGACCAAAGCGACCTTTGTTGGAAGGAAAGACAGAGAACTCAGCGATCCCTTGTTGGTTGACCCCGAGTCCTAGGCCCGGCATGAATGACATCTTCCTCATTATTTCGAGGACAGTTGAGTTTATGGTGAAGTCATCATCCATGGCAATGGCGAGGACTGAGCCAAATGTGTCGAAAGAGAAACCCCCGAAGTCCGAGTCTTCTTCCCCGTGCATAATGCCCAAGACAGGTGTGCCGTCATCTGTGAGCGGGCAGATCCCAGAGTCCGCGCAGATTGTTAAGGTTCCGGTAGGCAGCCCCAGCATGACTTTCTGGTGCAGGGTTGAAGGTACGGCCATAATGTCGGCCCTATGAAGCCAAGGCCTGCCCAGCAGCAGGTTAAAGGTGGCGGGGACGTCGACCACGTGGAACTCTACATCCATTTCGAAGCCCTCGGCATCCAGTTTCAGCATCAGAGTTCCTTCCACCATGCGGCGAGTGCTGTCGTATGCCTTGACGGCCAGATTGGAGGGCGTTAGGTCACTCTTTGAGAATCCCAAACGATAGGCAACCCTCATCGGGCAAACGTTGATGGCCGAGCCGTTGTCAATTAGCACGGTTGGCACCCAATGTCCCCGGCACTTGACGGTGATGTGCAGTGGGCGGTTGTGAGCGGTTCCTTTGACGGGCAGATCCCTTTCGGTGAAAGTGACGGAGTGCTTAGAGAGAAGTGGCAGCACGAGGGCAATCATGGCCTCGGGGGTGATGTCGATCGGTACAGTGAGCCGGGCCAACGCGGAGGACAGCTTCTCACGATGCTCCTTTGATGACAATATCAGGCCCCAGATAGAGACAGCGGCCGGAATCCGTTCGAGCTGCTTCAAAATGGCGTCTTCTTCTGGAACCGCATTTGGAAAGAGCGGATCAGTTCTCTGAGCAGCGGGAAAAGTGGCTTTCTGACCGGGCGGATTGGACGAGCTTCCAGCCTGGAGGTTGGATGGCTGAAACACTCGGCCGCTCCTAGTGACGTTGGCCACATCCCACCAAGATGATGAGTCAATAGAATCCCACAGATCGGCCGGTACTTCTTCCAGCTTGCGCTTCCCTTTGTCCGTTGATGCCATCGTTGCAGACGAGTCTGTCCCCAGAACGGTGTCCCATTCCAAGTCCTCCATCACTAGACCTTCCCAAAAGGCGGGATCCTGTGCAGCCTCTTCTTCAAATGGCGCTCCCGGGTTAGTGACGAACGGAACGTCCCAAAATCCTCCATCGACTAGAGCAGCATTGACGGTCCACACTTCGTTCCCCATGTTCAGGTCGACAATGTTGTCGACGTCCCAAATATCAGCAGGCGATGGGGTCTTAACGGTTTCTTTCGCATCCCAGAGGTCTGCCGGAAGCACATCTAGAACCATGATTGAGCAGTCATCCCCGGGAGCAGAAACAATAGGGCAAGGCTGTTCCACAGAGACGAAATCGAGAGTAGGATCAAATTCATGGATGCGATGGTCGAGCGTGTCAGCAATAGCATTTACCAAGGGTAACATGGCGCCTAGTGGGCGACGAATATCGGGCACAATCTCCCCTTCTTGGAACTGGTCCCAGTACTTCTCATCGAAGTCGTTTTGGTCCACATTAGTCTCGAGACCTTGACCCAATTGCCATCCACCAGGCTGTGGATCCCACACGTATTCCTCGGCTTCCACTTCAACTTGGCTTAACTCGGGCTGGTAAAAGAGCGCGAACAAAGAGAGACCATCCAGAGGGTCAGCCTGCGCCGCGTTCCATTCTACCTGCCACTGGTCTAGCCATATTTGATTGACCTGAGGGTGCGCACGGAACCCCATGTTATACTGTTCAGTCCAATCACTGCAAAGCTCTTCCCACTCCTTGGCTCTGTCTTCCATGGCCCAACCGGCCGCCATCATGTTAATGCTTGGTTCGGAGGGAAAGGGTACAACTGGTCTTGGGTTGAAGGTTGAAGTGATATGGTCGGTGGGGTTGAATATGGTGGAGCTAAGGTTTATCTGGTTCACTTGAGGGTTAGGGTCATGTTTGGGTAAGGAGTTGGAGATGACATTGGGCTTTGTGGGTGGAGTCGGAAGGGTGCCATTGTCCACCAAATCCTGTATCGCATGACGGAGGCGATAACAGGAGTCGGTGTAATGGCCAGGCATTTGGTGATACGCACAGAAAGCGTTGGGGTTATGGCTAGGGGGTGGATTTTGAGGAAGTGGAGTTGGGGCTAGAGGCCTGAGGTGCCCGGTTTTGATTAGCTTCTCCAACACCGAGGAGAGAGGCGCCTCGAAGTTGGCGAAGTTACGGGGTTGATTGCGGTTTCGGGGTCTTTGAGGGGTTTGAACTTGGTTAATGTCGGCAATGTGGTTAGAGCTTTGGGTAGAGGGGTTGTTGGCAGAGTTCGCGTTGGCGTAGCTGTTGCCACCGAACAAAGCAGTGCTGTTCCCGGTGTATGCACGGGGCTTTGATTTTGAGACTGAGGTGGAGGAGGAATTGTCACTCCTAGGCAGAACGCCGGTTTGAAGGGCTTCTTCGATGGCTAGCCCGGAGTCATAGAAGGTTTCGAAATTGGCGCCCTGGACCAACACGAGGTTTTTGGCGAAGTCGGGCTGCAGATTACTGGAGATGATGCGGATCTGATCCTTCTCGCTTGGGCGATCGGGCATGAGAGCGACCTTGGCTCTCCATCTTTGGATAAAGTCTGCAAAGGACTCCTTTGCAGTCATTTTGGTGGATTCCAACTCCCGAGTGGTCATTTTGAGTTGGGCGTTGTAGCTATACTGGGCATTGAAGGCTGTGCCGATGTCCTCCCATGTCCGTCTCTTGGAGATGTCGAGCGACAGGAACCATTGGAAGGCGGGACCGGCGAGATTTTGCGGAAATAGCTGAGCCATGGCATCCTCCCCGACGCCATGCAGCTTCATGGCTCCATGATAGGCCAACAAGTGAGTTTTCGGGTCTCCAGTACCGTCGAATTTTGCAAAATCGGGCATTTTGAACCGATCGGGCAGCCGGGCATTCGGAAATGGGCAGAGGCGGTCCATGTCTAGTACTCCTGACCCTTTTCTTTCGGATTTGGCAACGGCTTCTTCCAACTTGGCCATTTTGGCGACTAAGGCTGCCACTTCTGGGCTTGGAGCGGGATTCTCAACCAGCGGTTCCTCCTGGCCAGCGGCTCCCTGTTCACGCCTTTCACCGCCTTCCCCTCCTGCTACAAGGGGAAGTCGCTCCTCGATTAGGGTTTGAAGATTGGCCATAGAGGCGTCGGCCTGGTCGGCTCTCTGTTGCATGATGGCCAGGTTGCGCTGCAGATCGGCTAGGACGGTTGCAAGATTCGGAGGTGGGACATCCGCCATGGTTAGTACTTCTGTTTTAACAAGCTTGGGAGATGGTGGCGGAGATGGAATAGACGGAGGGGACTCGTGCGGAGTAGTCGGTGGTGAATCCTCTCGTGACACAGTGCAGGCCAGAGCTTCCGTTGCGGTCGACTGAAAGACGAACCCCAAATCAGATCCTCAAACAGACTCGACGGACGGTCCCAAGTAGGTTTGGCTCTTGATTCCGGAATTCTGCTTTGACATCGGCATGACTAGACGGCAAAGTATAAGAGCTCAGTGACAGCCTGCAGTCATTTTATTTGAAAGAATAGACAAGAATGGAAAAATGATCATGCCAACGTCGTCGGTGTCCTCCTAGACTATAGAACTAGGGGGAGTCTGCTTCACGCCACCCGGACAGTTGCCATAGAATCCTCGGATTTTCTTTTCGACGGTGTATTCTTGATTGAATCGAATGTTACCTAGGGATGCCAAAACAGCCTAAGCCTTTGACTTCTACCTTTCTCGAAGTTTCAAAGTTTGATTTTGGAGCAACTCGGCGTAGATGTCATGATACCGTAACCGAAATGGCGAAAGCAGCACTGTGCTGGAGCCTGGTGTAAGTGATTAGCACTTTTAACCCGAGTGGTGTAAGCATCATGCCATTTTCTCCGTTGTTCCTAGTTTTCGGTTTGAAACCCCGATGGGGTTTTAGACAAGGACTTAGAAAGCATTGATTTCCCGAAGCCTCATTGATTAAGGACTTGAAAATTTTGGTAACGTGCAACATCGAGATGCACGACTCGTCATCAGTCCAAGGCAACGCCGAGCGGGCGCAAGACAGACTCGACAAAAGATAACCTAAAAGCCGCCCTAGCATGCTCCTACGCAAAAACGGTCATGAATGTATGTACAAGCATGCGATAGGGAAAGCGGTAACACATAAACAGGATATGGGGTTAGAAACAAGTAATCCTACCCTGCGGGTTCCTGTCTTATGTTGAAAGGTTCTAGTGCTTTGTAAACGCTGTAGAGGCCGGTTTTGGCTTAAAGGGGTTCCTCTGACTAGAGCCGCTATATACCTCCCATTGCAACGCGTAGAGCAAAGCAATGGTCGAACGGTAGTACGACTCATCATCGTCCAAGGTTGTTGGGCGTTCGAGGACCCCGGGCTCCAGTAAACTGTGCCGGTTACCCAAAACACCTCAACGGGGCTGACCAACCATCGATACGAACAGAGAATGCCGAAGAATGATCAAATGAGAGAAGAATGCAACGCTTTTAAAACAAATGCCTTTTGAAGCTTGGCTCACTTTTGTTAATTGATACTTGTAGAAAACTACACAAGAGAACAATAGTAAAAGCCCCAGTTCGGATTGGTCGGATGCTGAGATCCTGTTACGTTACCATTCCGTTCTTCAGTAGTGCGAAGCGTACTGCTTTGACAAGCTTTTGAGAATTGTTCAATTATGTATTAATCGCCAAATATTAATCAACGCAATGTCCCCAGCAGAGTCACCACTGTGGGCACGCGCCCCCGGAAATTTCGCTTCGGGAAACTGGGTGCGGCCCTTTTTGTGTTGGAAAAGCGCGGCGAAACGCTTCGATTCAGAGTCGCCACTCGGATTTTAGCGGTGAAAACACCCAAGGAACCGAACTCGAAAACGTTTGCCACGTTTGTTTGATTTTGAAAAGGCGTGTAGACTGGACCGTCGTCACCTTCGATATCTGAGGTTCGGGAGCCAGGTTACGAGAGGGGAAGGGTTTTATGGCACCCCTCTCGCCCAATCCGGAGATCGGTCTCTACTCGGGCATTTTATAAAACATTTGCATTTTTCTCTCATTTGATCATTTTTTAGCCAGTTAGGGCGGGGGAACAGTTAATGGGGGTTAAAACTTTAACAAGTTGTGATTATGTGACAAAATGTTTATGGATGGCTTGATTGCAATAATAAATATAGATTGAGAACAAGCACTGAGCAAACTGGACAAATTGTAGTACGCTGCCCCGCAGGGGCATGAGCAAGTTCTACCAGCATGCACTGGCCGAGCCACTGCATGTTGATTTGACTTGCGCACGCCACAGGGAGACTGGCGTACTCCACTCATCTAGTTTCACAGTCCTTGTTTGCAACCCTCTGGGCTCTGGAAAAGGACCAGCGCACACCCAAGACAAACCATGCAGTTAAATAAGCAGGATATATATATTTACAGACAGATGAGATGGCTTGAAGCCATGAAAATAGACAAGAAACCCCCTAAACAGAGTGGGGACAGGAATGAGGCCAAGACTAAGCTAAGATGCAAGGGCTAGCCACTGGATCCTAGCTTTAGCTGCCGTACGCCAGTCATGGACTACCGTACGCACATTTGACCCTAAGCCAGTGCTTGGCTTTTGCATCATCTGGGCTCTGGAACATGACCAGAAGGATCCCAAAGGCCTTTTGAATAGACAAAGAGTAAGCAATAATCTTTATCTAAACAGTAGTAAACATACAGAAAATAGTAAACTGGTTATTTAGCATGCGAGGGTGATTGACAGAAAGATAGAACAAAAGAAATGACGATCTATGATCCCCACGCCAGTTGTGCTCGTACTGCCATGACTGGCGTACGGCATGTAGAAACTGGCGTGCGCCAAGTATCGTTGAATACGATTGTTGTATTTTACCAGTTCAAGGCCAGGACTAGTATTGTTTACCAGCCTGGGCCTTGCTGGCCCCCTCAGGGGCCGAAAACAGAAAGGAAAACAAAGGTGGTATACCTTTTGGGTGTTGAAGTTTGAAGGTAGTTTAGAGCCTAGATGGTTGAAGATGGATGTTGCGTGGTGACTGGATGTCAGTGGAGGTATATGGAAGTATGCTTCTTCCCTTTCTCTTTCAATGGAAGAAGAAGAAGAAAGCAAGAAGAGAGGAGAGGGGAGGTTTTTACTTCTCGATGATGCTAACCCCTTGCAAATGAATGCAAGGGGGGTATTTATAGGGGAAAGAGACTGAGATCAGTCTGGGACCAAGGCCTTGTTTGGCTGGTTGGAGGAGGAAGGGAGCCTTCCATGCATTAAATGCATGGGACTTGGCTTGATGGGGGGTGTAGGAGAGAGGGGGAGCGGGCCTGGCCGATATAATCATCAGGGGCTACTGTGGCCGACGTCAGGGTGGCACAAAAGTCCAGCCCAAGTGGCTGGATAAAGTTGATTTGACTGGGTTTGACTGGAGTGCGCCACTATTAACTGGCGTGCGCCGGTAAAAGCTGGGCCACTGGTCGATGACTGACACGTGGCAGATAACTGGCGTACGCCTCCAGGAAACTGGCGTATGCCAGTTGGGTTTTGTTGGGGCTGTTTGGCTCTGGTTTGAAGGGTTTGAAAAGGGTTTTGAGAGAGGTTAGGGATGCTCAAAGCTCAACCACACCTTTGTCCTCAAACTGTTTTCGACTAAAATCATCATTGGGGAAATAAAAGATCAACGAATAACGTTATCTGGACAGTCCAGAATGGGGTGTCTACACAAGGGACAGGTCTTGGCCGATTTCTTTGCCGAACTTACTCCAGGGTTACAAAACGAAGCCAACGCTCTGGCCACAGCTGCGGAGGAAGCTCGGATTGCCGACGCAGAAGCTCTTGTGGAATGGAATAATTCCCCATCTGAATCCTTGTGTGCACGGTATATGATAGGCACGAAGAAGCCTAAGAGGGAATGAAAGCTTTTTTCAGGAGATGCTTGACGAATGACGGTCGATGGGGCTTCCAATGTTAATAGAGTAGGGGCTGGGATTGTCCTCGTTTCACCGAGTGGAACCATTCATGAGAGTGTGGTTTTTATTGGCTACCTGGCAATGAACAATGAAGTCGAGTATGAAGCTCTTATCGCTGGTCTACAACTTGCTCATTGGCTCGACGTGGATTCGGTGCATGTCTTTTGTGACTCTTGGCTGATTGTGGGGCACTTGAATGACAACTACCAAGCCAAGGACGAGCGTATGAACGCCTATGTTAGTCATGTCTTAGCGCTTCTCAAACAGCTCGGCCGAGTGGAGGTGGAATAGATCTCTCGAGAACATAATGCTCATGCTGACGCCCTTGTAGGTCTTACTTCGGTTTAAAAGACCTCGGGCAATCGCACCATTGTGTTTGACGACGTTGAAACTCCTAGCTTCGAGCCATCCGTTCGTCCGGTCATGACAATCACACTCGGGCCGAGCAAATGGACCCAATAATTGCGTACTTGAGGAATCAAGTTCTCCCACCGAACAGAAGGGAAGCACACAAGATCCGTTGCCAAGCTGCTAACTATTTCCTTGATCTGAACGACAATCTTTACCGACGAACCTTCACCGGCCTCGACTTACGAGTTGTTCATGAAGATCAAGTGGAGAGTGTTTTAGACGAGCTTCATTCCGGAAGTTGTGGGGGCACACTCGGGAGGACAGACTATGGCCCAACGAGCGCTCACCCAGGGTTACTGGTGGTTAAAAATGGTCAATCGGAGGATTATGTGAAACGCTATGTTTAGTGTCAGCAACAAGCGTCACTCATCCACCAGCCTGCCTTTCCTCTCAAAATGATCACCAGTCTATGGCCATTCGCGGTTTGGGCTTTTGACATTGTTGGTAAAATGCCAAAGGCGCCTGGCGGATTTGAGTACATGCTTACGGCCACTGACTTATTTACTAAATGGGTCGAGGCTTCTCCGTTGGTCAAGACCATAGCTGGGGATATGAAGCGTTTCATCTGGAAGCACATCATTTCAAGGTTCAGCGTACCTTATGACATCCTTTCTGACAGCGGTTCCCAGTTCGTTGCAGCTGCTACCAAGACCTTTTACAAAAACCGACATATCACGATCCACAACTCATCTGTGGCTTACCCCCAAGGCAATGGTCAAGCCAAGGCTTCCAACAAGACCATCACTTGGGGGCTCAAGCGTCGTTTGGATTGAAAGCTCGGCTTATGGGTTGAAGAGCTTCCTCATGTCTTATGGGCCTACCGTACTACTCCTCAGCGATCCACCGGCCGTACTGCCCTTGTCCACATTGATCCCCACGGGCTCGAACAGAGAACTTCAACCCCGTTGATAACAATGCTTTTGTGGGTGCCGAGTTAGACTTCGCCGAAGAACTCTGAGATAATGCCTACCTTCGGCATGCGGCATATCAGTAGAACCTTCGGCACGCGGCATATCAGCAGGAAGTCGCTCGGGGCTACAACAAGAATGCTCGAGCTCGGCCATTCAACGTTGGTGATCTAGTCCTTCGGATGGTCACCAAGGCAGCAAAGTTGACCAAGCTCAAGGATCCATATGAAGGTCCCTACCGAGTGGTGGAGAAGATTGACCACGGCGTTTACAAACTCACCGAGATGGATGGTACACTGATCGCTGACCTGTGGAATGCCCAAAAACTTTGGAAGTTCCACGGATAACCTTGGCGTCCTTGTAATACCCGCCCCAAATATTTCGGTATTTCAATTACTTTTAATTGAACTATGCGTTTTAGGGGTTAAATCGTAAACAATAGAACTTACGAGGGTTTTGTGTGTGATTTGTGATTGGAGCATAAGTTAGGACGTGGTTCTGCTTACATGTGCTAAATTCCCTTGTGTCTTTATATAGCAAAATATCGATATTTATCTTTCTCCATACGTATCTTGTTTCTACGTATAGAGAGAAAAGGATAAGAAGAAGAAGAAGAAGAGAAAGACATGTGCAGGGCTGTTCTTTATAAAATTATTCAAGGTACTTAGAAAGCTGACGAATTTCTGTAATTTTTAAAAAATGTTCATTTATGTGTCTAATATACAGTGGTAAATTTTTATAATTTTTCGAGAGGTATAGAAAAAGATAAAAAATCATAAACCTAACTGTGGTCAGGATCCTATTTTTTAGCAGACAGCTTACAGAGCTGTGTCTTTTATCAATTTTTTTATAGTTAAGCGATCTTCCTGATTCTGGGTCCTTATGATTCTGAAAGATTGATAAGTTGGTGATGTTTTGGAGTTGGAATTATTAAAAAGTATTAAGTATTCAATTTTTAATGAATTTTCGAATACCGACTGTTCTGCTGGGAATTGTGCTTCGCTGCACAGAATTTCTGAATTTGGAGGTGATTTTGATTAGGTTTCTTTATTTTGAAAAATTTGAAAAAAATCAAAAATGAACTTTGACAAGTGATAATAGTGTGTACCAAATTTGGGATTTATTAGATGCGTATTCTAGTGTTGGCGGATTTTACATGTTTGTGTGACACTGCTGGGTTTTGTAATTGCTGCATTGACACATTTTGGAAAAATGGTCATATCTTTTAGCTCGGGTATCGGGTTAGCGTACAGGTTGTTGATTCTGAAACTAGACTCGTATACCTTTCAAAATATGTAGGGGTTGTGGCTTGTTTTGTACCAAGTTAAATCAGTTTTTGATTTGAAATTGATAGACGTGCAAAATCTGTGATTTTGGACAGATTTTTGTGTAACTTTGGATGAGCATAACTTTATCGTTTGGACTTTATTTTTAACAAATTTTATATCAAAATTCATGTACCGGAGGTGTACTTTCTAATGGTGGTGGTTTCATGATCTAGTTTTAACCTTATAAAAAGTTATATGCAGAATACGACAGGCTGGTTGTAGATTTCAAACCAAATGTAGGGGTTATGTGGTGTTTGAGTGTTATGTTTGTTTAGAGACACTTCTAAACCTTTGAGATAGACATGTTAGTATACGTTAAGCATCTTTAATCTAATTTTGGTATTATAGATTGTTGTTAGGAGTTAGTTTTGATGTTCAAGCGTTCAATAAACTGATATTGTTAAATTGTGGTTAGGTGTCAACCTAGTCAACTGGGAGAGGTCGAAATCATAAATTTGGCGTACCTCGGTCGATACAAAGGTGAGTGTGTTTGATATGGTTCTTCTCCATATAATATTGCTGTGGTGGTGAGTGTATATCTTGCTATTTGTGATTAGCTTTCGATATGATTATTTTTAATGAGATGTTGTAGTGAGGGGTGTATATCATGCTATTGTTGTTTAGCTTTTGATATGTTGTGAATGATTGCGTGTGAGGCACACAATGTCGTAAGCCATATCGTTCAATGGACGATGGTTAGGAGCATGGTGTGTGGGACACGAGATTTGGTTGTATATGCATGTTTGATGAAAATACATGCTGATGGGTGTTGATTGAATCGTCGAAAGTTAACGTATGAGGCATACTATGTTGTATGCCATGCCGGCTAATTGTCGGTGGATGGGAGCATGGAATGTGGGACATCCTATCTTGGGTTCATGGGATATGGCAGACGTGCCACTGCATGTGATGTGATTACATTCATATTGTTGTGTAATGATTATTATTGTTCAGTTGTGTGGATATGTTGGTTATAACTGTTGTATACATTCTAGTATTTCAGTTACATTGGTGATGTGTATTCATGTTGATATTCCTTCGGGTATTGTGGTATTATGTTAAGTATTTCTATATCTCACACACTCTGGCTTTCCTTTTTGGTCTGCCAGGTAGCAGGTTGCTTAGAGTGGGTCCACTACTGGTCGTCGTGTTGAGGTGTTTTGCTAGCATCAGGTGGGATTTTGGTTACGTTGTTGTCGAGTGCCTTAACTGATACAGAATTTAATTTGTAAGGAGTTACAACTAAGGATAGTTAAAGTTTTTTTAAATTGTATAGGTTGTAATTAATTAAGTTTGGTCGATGGTTGGCGCTCTATTTGAGGTTAGCCTTGGACGTTGTGGATGATCGAGTTTGTTGTAGGTGGTTGATGATGAAGTTGGTTTATTGAAGTTGAAAGTAAGTCGTTGGTGGATGTGTTGAAGTATAGAATTTTTAAAGTGCTATAATGCAGATATTGTTTCTTGGTTGTGCGATGTCATGGTTGGTTGGTCAATACGTTGACTCATTTTTATGTTAAGGTGATAAGTCTTCCGCTGAGTGTTTATATTTGACAGGTTGTGATGTGTGGTTTGGTCTTCTGTGTGGAATGCCACGTGGTCACGTCGACTCGGGCCCACTTTGGGTGCCGTTTGCGGGGCGGGGCGGGGCGTGACAGTCCTCCTTTTCTCTTTTGCTCGTTTGTAATTTCTATTTTTGTTCGGAATGTAAGCCTTTGGGCATTTTTATTCAATAAAAGTTTGTTTCTTCTCATTTTTGTTTTGCTTGGGTATACTATTTAGCTCAGGGTTCGTGCCTTCGGGCATAGGCACTTTCACTCAATGATCCTTCGTTCGGGATATTGGTTAGCCTTCGGGCTTACCCAATTATCCTTCATTCGGGATATTGGTTAGCCTTCGAGCAGTTCCCCATATAACTTCTTCGGTATGTTAATCCATTCGTTCGAGCGAAATTCTCGTAACCCTTGGCAATCCATTCGTTCGGGCGAAATTTTCGTAGCCCTTCCGCTTTATTCGTTTAGGTGCAGCGTTTTGGGGTTCAGTTACCTATTCTTCTGCCTTACTGAATTTCCACTTTACTCCTCGGCAATCCATAAAGGCAAGGGGCTACCATATGGGTAAACCGAATGAAACCCGAGTAAAGCTACCAGGTAAGTCGAATGAAAAGACTTGAAATATTTGGCATTTTTTACATTTTTTGTTACATGAGCATTCAAACTCGTAAGTTTACTTGGTACATTTACATTTAAACAAAGCAATCCGAGTGCCAGCAACATACAAACATTCACAAAGAGGAATCAGAACGAATAAAAGACTTGTACATTTTTTAAAAACTTCCATCATTACTTAGGGCATTGCGGGCGGTGCATCGTTCGTTACAATCCCTTACTGAGGCGTGGCAATAGTAGATCGTTCAGTGCCATCCTCAAACCTGTATTAATTACATACTTTGGTTCGGCAAGGGCCAATTGTTCGGTGCCGACCATTCCAACTAGAATGTTCAAATTCAGAAAAACAAAAACAAACTACAATCTTAAAGATTAAACTCTGGGTGGAGCGATAGTTGGAGATTGAGCAGGATCATCCAAGGAAACTTGAACATCTGTACCCTCGGTTGATATGGCTGTTGGCTCGTTATCTTCGGCCTCGGTAGGAGCAAGGAGGGGCACCTCCACTAGTAATCTTCGTTCATCATCTGGCTCAACCCCTGCATCATCCAAGCCTCTGTTGTATCCGAGCATAAAGCTCTTCTTATGTTGAGCCTCTTTCATCTCAGCCTGGCCTGCCAGGAGCTCATCCGCCGCATCCTCCTCGGCTTGGAAGTACCTCTTGTCATACTGCTCCTAGAGCTCCTTTTTCATCTCTTTTTTCATTTCTTCCCTCCCCAGAGCTCTTCCTTCGGTGAGTCCCTCATCCTTCCCCTCGGACCTGATATGCTAAGCCGAGTCTTGCAGTCCTTTGATTATGTCATTCAGATTCAAAATCTGAAGCTCTTGGCTTTGGCGTACGGGCTCGGACTGCTCCAAGCTCTTCATGTAATCCTCGGCAATGTTTTGGTTATGCTCCACCGACTGCTTCAATAACTTTGTCTTTTTGTCATGCTCTGTGAGATAACATTGGGTGCTCATGATAGACTAGGTGGCCTGTGTTCAAAACAAGTTAAAATTAGCGGAGGAAAGCATAACAAGCAGGCAGGAAACTTATTGCAAGAATGAAAGAATCGAAGTTACCCTTCCAATGTGAAAGTAATAATCACTCAGAGCAGCTTTTAGAGAATGGAGGCTTTGGATGTCACTCGACAGGGCAAGTCCGGATTGCAGAGTGAAAGCCAGAGAGGGATCCTCTTTCAAGCTATTAGACTTCAAGATCTGCTTTTTGTCAGGGGTGATGAAGTTCGGCACCCATGGAGTATTGAAATCCGAGGCTAACTCCTTTCCCTTCTCTCCCTCTTCTTTTTCCATTTCCTCTCCCCTCGGATGTTCAACTTTCGAACCTTTTGCCCTCGGAGTAACTCTAGACCGCTTCCCAGCAGGAGCATCCTTTGGGGAGGAAGGGGCGACTGGAGGTTGTTCGAGAGAGTGTTGGGGAGCTGGAACCTTTTGGCTTAGAACTGATCCAGAGGCCTCTGGAGCTCTGGACTTCTTTAATTCAGCTTTCTCTCTCTCTTTTTCCTCCAATTTCTTTTGCAGAACGGCCCTCATGCTTCGGGGAGGCATTTCTCCTTCCTCTTCCTGGAACGGCTCTCCTTTGGTGGGCAAGCGTAAGGTCCCCCGGAGTGTTTTTTCCTTGCTTGGTAGGAGTTCTTCAGGAAGCTCGGTATAACCTTCTTTTGGGACCTGCTTCTCAGCCTCGTTAGAAGTTTTTTCTTGGATTCGGTCTTCGCTCTGCAGATGAGACGATCAATGGATGGGGAGAAAAAGTGATTTTTTCTCTCCATCCTCTTCCTTTTTATATCTAGGGTGGAATTCGAAGCGGTTCAAAGCCCCTAGTCGTTGGATTCGGGCGGGAGATTGATGTGTCGTTCGATGGATGACACGTGGTGATTAATGGGATGCGCCGTACCATGACCCAATGACAAATTGACGCGTGGCACATTTTTAAAATGGCGGTTACAGAAGCATTAAATACCAATCTTGATCTCAGAAGGTTGGCAACTCGGATTTAAGGAGTTGTTCGGAACCAACCTTTTTTTTTTCTTCATCCTTTGTTCGGCTACTAGTTTTCAACTTCTCCTTCCCAACCGAGTGTGTGAAGCAGAAGTTGAGGGACTATTGTAGTGGGCTGAAATATCCGAAGGTTCAAAAGGATCAAAGAGATGATATCACTGTGGACTCATCGTTCAGTTGTCTCAGTTCATCTGTAAGTCAAAATGCATCTTGACATTTCATACCACATATTTGCCGAACGATAGGTGTACCTCTTAGCGTATTGCCAAGCTTCCTAAGAGTAATCGAACGTTTGATACTAACTTTGTTCGGGAAGTATCTCTATCGCTCGGAGAAGTCCTTTCACTCGGTAACTCTTCCATTGTTCGTTTGACTCTGTTTACGCTCGGAAGGACTTTTAATATCCGATTTTGTGTTTGCTCGGCATATCATTCGGTAACCATCTTTGTGGAACCTTCTAGAAACTTCTGATGATATGTGGGTTGTCATCTCTGATAACCGAGATGACATCTCTGATTGATGTGACTTGTCTGACATTGACAAACGTGGCTCTGCAATCTCTAGAAGCGGCGTTCATTAAATGCTCCTGACAAGTGACGTCTTCCGAACGTGACAAGGCACGTGGGGTGCAGAACCAGCCTGTGCAGCACTATACATCTTGGCCTATAATAGAAGAGTGCCCCTTCTAGAAAAAGGATCCGATCTTTTCCCTGAACTACTCTCTTCTCTCTCTTAGCAAATTTCTTACAAAACTTCTTTCTTTTCTACTTACTGACTTGTTCGTCGGAGCTTCTTCCCGGAGGAACTCCCCCTTCTGGTTTTACAAGTACACGAAGATCAACTCAGCACTTCCACGGTCCATTGAAAGGGGAAAAAGGTTCGAGAAGATCACGGTGAAATCCCCCCCCCCCCCCCCCCCCCCCCCCACAATAGACTTGAGGTGAAATCCTAATTCCGCCTTATAGAGTTTTGCAATTTTTTGTTGTCTAATTTGTATGCATTATTATTGGGTTTTGGAAATTGTTTTCCAACAATTTTTGTGCGGCGAAATGTGAAATTCGAGGTTTTGAAAATGTGAAGATAAAAATATTTGATGGAGTGATTCGTACTTTGGGTTGTGTAGCTTATGTCTCAGTGGAAAGAAGGAATCTAATTCTGTATACTCGGATGGACTCTATTGGGTGCATGTATTTTGCTAGGGGTGGAGCCATGTGAACGTCACATGCTGCGGTAAGGTCCGGATGAAAGGAGAAAAGTAGTGCAAAGGATTGCAGTGATTGATTGGAAAAGTTGTTTACTCGACGAAAAGCGTAGTCGTAATGGTCACTTTAACAAAGCTAGTAGTACTCCGTAGTAGATAAGATTGTGACCTTGACTACCCAAGCATGGACATAGGGAGTAGGGTGGGGGGAAATGATACACCCACCGAGGTTCCCCACCGCACAGCCCACCGCACGCACGCCGGGCCCACTCCGGCCACCGGACGGCCGATCCGAGCCGTCCAAAAATTCTAAAAAAAAATCGAGTGGGCCTTATGGGGAGAATCAATAGCATCCGACGTGTGTAGGTGCTCGATCCGAACTTCCATTTTTAATGTCTTAGATTATCTGATTTTTAGAAGTTCGGATCGAGGACCTACACATGACAGATGCCGTTGATTCTTGCCTGGGCCCACTCGGTTTTTTTTTTTAGAATTTTTGGACGGCTCGGATCGGCCGTCCGATGGCCGGAGTGGGCCCGGCGTGCATGCGGTGGGCGGTGCGGTGGGAAACCCTCGGTGGGTGTATCATTTCCCGTGGGAGTAGTATGTGCCAAGCGGGGGTCCAATCTCGTTTTTGACACCTGTCAACTACCCAAGCATGGACACAGTTAGATCTTTTGCAGCACGCCATGCTTTTGTACCTCAAGTCCTCGAGTGAAGGAGATTGATCCTAATGGTTGCTAATTAATGTGATTTGACTTCATTGAGATCAGTTTGGATTCTGTATTACTAGTTGAAAGCTGATTTTGATCACCCCTCTCTCTCTCTCTCCATCGGTGGAGGATTAAACAAATACGTACTAATATTTATGACTTCTCTTATAAAATAAGGAGAAATTATTCGTTGCCCCAAGGGCAACAGCCAGTGGTGCCTCCCACCTTAAATTTCTTGACACTCATTTTCTTCTCTTCTCCTATTCCACTAGACATACAGTCTTTTCTCTAAAATTATAAATTTCAAATTTCAATTCGTTTGAATGGGTGAGAAGATTTTATTTTTTTTATCATTTAATTCTAAAGGGTCATAATTAAATTTTGATTATAGGGCTCTCATTGATTAGCCCTAAGAAAGTCGTAAAATCAAATATCTCTTAGGACTAACCAACGAGAGCCCTAGAGTTAAAATTTAATTATGATCATTTAGGATAAAATGATCAGAAAATTAAAATCTTTCTATCGGTTTAAACGGATTAAAATTTGGAGCACTTAATTTTTTAACCATATTTTTTAATATATAAATTGAAGGTTGAAAAATTAATTGTTCCAAATTTCAATCCGTTTGAATGGGTGAGAATATTTTATTTATCTGATTATTTAATTCTAAAGGGTCATAATTAAATTTTGACTATAGGGCTCTCGTTGATTAGCCCTAAGAAAGTCGTAGAATCAAATATCTCATTAATTAGCCCTAAATGTTTTAAAAATAATGAGCTGTTCAGATTATCTTTGTGGAACCCGAATTGGGCCCCACAAAATCTATATGTACATTGTATGTACCAATAGCAGCACTCATTAAAAAATATGGTTAAAAACTTAAGTGCTCCAAATTTCAATCCGTTTAAACCGATAGAAAGATTTTAATTTTCTGATCATTTTATCCTAAATGGTCATAATTAAATTTTAACTCTAGGGCTCTCGTTGGTTAGTCCTAAGAAATATTTGATTCTACGACTTTTTTAGGGCTAATCAATGAGAGCCCTATAATCAAAATTTAATTATGACCCTTTAGAATTAAATGATAAAAAAAATAAAATTTTCTCACACATTCAAACGGATTGAAATTTGAAACACTTAATTTTAGAGAAAAGACTGTGTGTCTAGTGGGATAAGGGGAGAGAAGAAAATGCGTGTCAGGGGATTTAAGGTGGGAGGCGCCACCTGGCTGTTGCCCTTGGGGCAACGAATAATTTCTCTTTTATAAGGCACAGGACTACAGATGGTGGTGGTGATTTTTTATTTTTTAAATTTGGAGGTACAGGTAACAGGTTGTTTGTAACAAATTAATAGTTTGTTTTTTAAAATTTGGAAGTACTGGTTTTTTTTACTCCAAAGTTTTAGTACACATAACACCAGCTACGTACGAACCTTTTTGACTAAAAAAAATACTCGTACGAGTGATTGTGCAATCACTTATATTGGCTATCACTTCAGTTATTTTATAAGGCATAGGACTACAGGTGGTGGTGGTGATTTTTTGTTCTTTTAATTTGGAGGTACAGGTAACAGGTTGTTTGTAACAAATTAAGAGATTTTTTTTAAAAAAAATTTAGAAGTACAGGTTTTTTTTTACTCCTAAGTTTTAGTACACATAACACCAGCTACGTACGAGTCTTTTTGACTAAAAAAAATGCTCGTACGAGTGATTGTGCAATCACATTGGCTATCACTTCAGTTCCACATTCAGTGAATCAGATTGTGATTCTGACTTCCCCCAAGCCCAATTTTAAAAACTACTCCTAAAGAATTGGCTTTTGAAGTACCAAGGGAATCTCTCTTATCTTTGTGGGCTGCAATGCTCATTTTCTCTAGATCCAATACTCTTTGCCCGACTTTAGAATAATATCCACAGTACCCCACATGTTCTAGCTAGTGCTGCTAAAATTAATGCTCATTTCTCAACCTCAATTATTGTTTTCCTAAAGTTGATTAATCTGTCATTTGATGAGTACAATGTACATAAGGAAATGTTGGAAAGCAAGAGCATAATCAATTACTAACAGATTAACGATTTGACTATCGTGATTTTTGTTTCGTAGTTTTATATTGCTAATTACAGTGCTCTAGTACATGATGTCATCAGCTCGTGTATGCAAGATTATCACTCGGTCCAAGTGTTATGGTAGCTGAGTGAAGACTTAACATGCGAATTGTGTAGTTAAGTATATCCACGATCACCGGGGTGGTAGTTCATGTGGCTAAGGGTCTGAGGCAGCCAAGTTAGAAATTCTCCCCCTCCCACTAGTTATGAGTTCAAGTGGACTTAGGACCAAATGATTGGATTGTGAGGGTCTCATGTCTATTGTATTTCGGTGGGGTTCTGGTGATGGTCCTGCGACATGGTGATGAACAAATATTTCCTCCCCGGCCGGATCAGCTACAGTTCAAATCCGAACATCCCAGGGCAGGTGGTATGGTCACACCCAAGGGGTCAAGTACGTTGGTTGCCCGAGCCCACCTTTTACTGGGAAAAAAGAGGGTATATTCACAATTCATACCAATTTAATGTTTTAGAATCCAAAGGTGGATTTACTTTTACAATTGGAGTGCAACGCTAAGTTTGAAATCCCTGCGTATGTATAGCAAGGTCCACAATGGAGTCTGATCAACTCATTGCATTAAACCAAAAGCTAGTAGCAGAGTCGCTATGCCATTTTTTAGAGGATGTTCAAATAGGGTCCAATTCTGTGCCAGAGTTATAATGCGATGGCTATCGATAGTTGAAAGGTCATAGAAGACCATTTAAAATGGTAAGTCCAACCATGTTTGTTGTAGACAAGTTATCGTTAAGCATTTGTTCTCACTTGAGAATGAAATGTCAAAAAAAATTATTACGGATCCGTTGAGTTGAATTTTGACTAGAGAACAAATGATCATCGAGGGGAATGAGATTAAAGCATATTAATTAAAAGTCTCTATAACGGCAACCCAACCTAGCTGACTGAAGATCCCAAGATCTAGGTTCAACGAGACAACCGAGTTGTATGAGACTTAGGAGTATCACTGAGGAGATATCTCTCCAACTCATTTCTATGGTGATACAGTGATGCTTGCAATGTATCAGGTTAAGTTTTGCTTTTAAAGATTCTTATACCTTGGTAAATCCAAGTGGGGTATAGCAGGATACTCTTAATAAGAGATCACATATGTGAGTGTGAAGGGGCCGCTTTTGTGAGAATCTCTAAGGTTGAATCCTCTAAAGCAATCTCTGAAACCAGTCGGTGTTTCAAGGCCAAAATGAGCACAACCGTAGGAACCAACTGTATTCGGGAAGAGCCTGTGTGAATTTTGTTGTCTTGGTTTTCACAAAATGCTGAACAGTTCAAGGCATCGCGTCCATTGGTTAGCAAGTAAATTTGATAGTCTTTCACAAGGGAAGGTTCGAAGCCAAAAGCTACCTATCCTATGCAGACAATTTCCACTTGTACTCTCTCTGTTGCATTGCTTTTGCATTGGTTATCGAGTCAATTTCATTTATGTAGGAGATTGTTGGAAAATATTATTAGAATATAATATTTTAATTTGATTTGAATGTGAATTGACTTGATTTAGTGTCATGTCTTTTCAGTGACACCTATTTGTTCTGAACAGACACGTTTTATATGAATAGATTTGTCTCCTCCCTTGGTGACTATTCAGAATAGTCACCGGTTAGTCTATAAATAGGATGTTCCCCATTCATTCTAACTGGATTTGAAAAGATGTTTATGCCCTTATTTTCACGGAGTTAGAGTCATGCATTTGAGAGAGTACAAAACACGAGGAGGTTCAATAGACCCATCGATTGAAGTGTTTCTTATGTGGGGAGTTCGATCAAGTAATGCTGGGAGATAGACGTTCATAAAAACCGTGAGCACCGTAGCGGGGATGAATCGGTCTTAAGTACAGAGTGTCATACACTAACACTCGTCTTGATCACCAATTTGTTTCCATTGATTTCAAGGTTTTGAGTTTTAATTTTATTGCATTCATGTTATCAGGTTTTAACACAAATAGTAAACACATTTTTCCAACAATTTCTATGCCCTTTCATCTATCGATAGCCATCACATTATAACTCTGCACAGAATTGGACCCTATTTGAACATCCTCCAAGAAATGGCGTAGCGACTCTGCTACTAGCTTTTTGTCTAATGCAATGAGGTGATCAAACTCCATTGTAGACCTTGCTATACATGTTCGAGGATTTCAAACTCAGTGTTGCACTCCAATTGTAAAAGTAAATCCACCTTTGGATTCTAAAACTTTAAATTGGATATTCGAATCACAACACTATTGTGTTAAGAATATAATTGGACATCTTCAATAGTGCAACAAATAATTTAACTTTGTAGAAATTATAAATATTGATTCCCCCACAATTCTGAAATTAATTCAAAATTCAACAAAATAATTTCCATAGTTTTTGACATGACACAAACAATGTCTAAACTTTCTCTTCATCTCTCGTGTTTCAAGACACATCAGCAAGATACAACCCCCACATTGAGTAACTCACTCAATATTGAGTACCTCTCTACTCAAAATGCTAACTGCAACATGTATTCTAAGTATCTTTGCAGATTCAATATTGGATACTCTCCATAGCATAAAAAACTATGCTGATTTAAAAAGTATCTTGTGGGTGCAAATGGTTGAGTATTAACAATACAATCAAGATTGATGAAGCGACAATATTCCAAATATTGACTTCATGCCACATCAAACATAGCAAATCAATCTATTGGATTTATTGAGATTGATTTCAAAAAATCCAAAACATGGTTTTTCACATCCAAAGATCAATCAATTTGGCTGAAGTGATTCTTAGAAAGTCAAAAGATATGTAAATTATTCACCAATGGTTACACCCTTTGGTTAAACTCAACAGTCGCATGTGTTGGTTTCAATCGCAACAATCACATCCCTTAGTTTGAACTAAAGGGTCACATCCTTTGAAGTTAACTAATGGTCACACATTTTGGTTTAACTCCAAGGACTCTCCTCTTCACATACAGAACATGGTGATTTTTTAGAGAGGCTCATCTAACGCTACATTATTTTGGAAGGAATTTGAAACTCACGTGTGGGAAATGATATTTCCCAGTTTCCAGCCATAAAAGATTTATAAATGAAGTATGTGGTGCCCGTTCAAAACAATGGAGGAAGGTGTGATGTGTCTCAATAGGTGTGTTGGTTCTCAAAAGGCACTAGGAGACCATTCGACCGATGATGTCCTTCAAAATTGGCGGTTATGTGACTTATGTCCACAGGGCTACAACAAATTTTCCCTTTTGCTTCCCAACCGATGCGACCCTGTGGTAATCGCCGCTATTCAAAACTCCAAATCCCAAAACCACATCATTTGTTGCTCTGTTTTTCCGCAAAAACATACGAAGATATGGTTGTCCATCTTCTAATGCAACACAAATAAAAGGTATCTACAAAACCCCTTCATGAAACACCATGATCTTTCCCGAAAGTTGTCTTTTTCCAAGTGACAACTATTTCACCAAGACTTGCATTACTTCCCAAAAGACACATTTCCATTATACATATGTAACTGACCTTTGCAACAAATCCCACGGTTTTTCTTAAACCAAACCATCCAGTGAATGAAAATAAAGAAGACCACACATGCATCTCTATCTAAGCCTCTAAGGTAATGTATCCGTAAGCAAACTTAGACATGATCATTCTAATGGAGATGGAACTGCATAAAGTCAAAATCCAAAGCACAATAAAACTGATGCCATGCGAAGAATAGATATCAAAGGATTTCTCACGTTCTTTTATTTCTTACCCTACTGCCACATGCCATGTTACGCATCAGATTAAAACTACAATTGAATTTCCAGTGGACATCATGATCAATGATCTTATGTACACGTGGAGGGTTTATGATGCGTGTACATAGAAGCCTAAATAAATTAGACAACTCAACAACGTACATCAAACAAGACCAAATAACTAAAGCCCAATACTCAACAGGCGCATGGCATTAAGCCAAAGAAAAATTACATAGCATGTCTACCATTCAGATCATGCAACCATTGGAAAATTTCCCTTTTCAACAAAGCTACCAAATAGAGATCACAGTAGATTCACAAAACCAACGAAAATTGTCAGGGGAAAAAAGGTGAGTTTTCCATGGAATGTAGACGAATAGATCTCCATAGTCACACTAGGTGGCTCATGCCATTCATGCATGTATGAAAGAAAACTTCTCGGGGCTAGTAAAAGAGTATTTCCACACTTGTAGAACAACAAATAATCATATTGCAGTACTAGCCACGTGCATGCAGATTAATCCTACACTTGTCATAATGAATTAACGATCACATGAAATTTAGTGAATCAATTGACATAGCACAAATTGCCGGAATGAAGAATATATGAAACCCAAATTCATACGCACATGTATACACAAAAAATACTAAACTCCCTCTGCAAGTCTTCCGGATAACAACAAAATAAAAGGGGGCCTGCATTTCCGTTTGAGAAGGCAAACTCATGCATTTCCGTTTCAACCAGAAGAATTTCCAAACGAAGGAATCAAAACATACACAAAAAAAGTAAATGCGATTCTGTCTTAAGATTGTTGGAAATATATGCTTACTATTTGTGATATCCCGATAATATGAGTGCAATAAAATTGAAACTCAAAACTTGGAAATCGATGGAAACAAATTGGTCATCTAGGCGAGTGTTAGTGTATCAGTGTATGACACTCTGTACTTAAGACAGATTCGTCCCCGCTACAGTGCTCACGGTTTGTATGAACGTCTATCTCCAAACACTACTTGATCGAACTCCCCACAAAAGAAGCACTTCAATCGATGGGTTTGCTGAACCTCCTCGTGTGTTGTACTTTCTCAAATGTATGACTCTGACTCCATGAAAATAAGGACATAAACATCTTTTCGAATCCATTTAGAATCAATGAGGAACATCCTATTTATAGACTAACCGGTGACTATTTCGAATAGTCACCAAGGAAGGAGACACATCTATTCATATAAGACGCGTCCATCCACGACGAATAGGTGTCACTGAAAAGACATGATACTAAATCAAGTCAATTCATATTCAAACCAAATTAAAATATTATATTCCAATAATATTTTCCAACAGCTTTCACTATGTATCGAATGAAAAGAACGTACAAATTATATCGACTCATATAACATGTACTTATAACCTATGGTTTACATCACCAACTACTGTAATAAATGGTGATGTACAAATAGGAGATTTAAAAAAAAAATACGTATAGGAAATTGCCAAAACGAAACTCTCTAATATCAGCATTATTTCGCAAAATTAGGGGCCTAATCGCGACTCCCACAATCACCCCGTAATGAGGGGATTGGATTCTTTGAAGCGTAATTGGCATCCCTCCCTCCCTAATAGAAAACAAACAACTGATGGTCCAAAGGTTCTTTTATCGAATGCCTGCGAGAGAGGGTAGCAAGCATTGGTCCTATATGATATTCATCTCTAGCATCTGGACTCTGGAGTGAATCCCGGAGCCTGAGGATTCACCAGTTTAAGAGGCATGGGGGCAGCCTCCAGCCTGAGGACTTCCTGCTAGACTCTTCGTTTTCCACAAAAACCAGGTCTGCATCCCCGTACTGAAAAGTTTTCAGATATCATACCTGAGAATTTAAATCCTGCATTGGGAATGTGAGTTTCCTTTTACAATACCAAATTAACATGAAATGCAACTAATTTCCTTCTGTTCTTACATTGTTGTTCCTGGTATTTCCCTTTAGATCTCACCTTTTGCAATTTTGAAGCTGAGATAGATCTCATGACTTGATTCAAGATAATTCCAAAAAACAGGAGATAAAACTGCATCGAAAATCAAACTAGAAATATCACATCAAGCAAGAGCTGATTGGCATCATCACCATTGCAATTTGTAAGGGAATTAACGCAGAGGTTCATTTTAGTTACATGTTGAATGCCCATAATTACGACATCCTGCTGTTTAGTAGCCCCCTAAACAAAACTACCTTGAGTTGATGCATGCATAAGAAGGTTTAGGTCGTACTAGTAATCGTCATCTTCTTCTTCCCTTGAACCGAAGAATCTCCTGATGACAGCAGAAGCGGCTCCAAGAAATATGAAGAGAGCAAGCACTTCGAATCCACCTCCAATGCCAACTGCAACACTCGGACCAGGTGCAAAGAATGAAAATGGCGACCAACCCCATCCTCCATAAAACGGTACACCATAGCCGTAGCCGTAGCCACCAACTAGGGGTGGAGCAACTGGAGGATTGATATAAACATTGGTCCTGCTCAAAGTATCATATAGTAAAACATTTAAAAGGTATATTTGATGGAGAACGAAACCATTGAATTCTCAGCAGATGCAAGGTAGATACAAACCTAATAAGTATGGAATCATCAGAAGGAAAGGGTGATATATTTATGAAGACAGCACACACAGCTAATATCACACAATATGAAAAATTCAAGTAACTTTTAATGATGCTTTGTATATGTTAACGTGGTATTAATACAATTGGATTTTAGTAGAGTAACAAATGGGAATGCAAAATTTTAGTGTCAAAAGACTCAAAACTGTGGTTGCGTGCACATGGGGTACAATGGCTAAGGTGTTTGTGTCGTGTAACTCGTAGATGAAAATGTCTTCATTTGATAGATAAAGAAGAGTTTATGGGAAAATGGACAAAACTGGAATGGAGAAAGAAGTGTGAGAAATAAGCAGGATTTGAAAAAAGAAAGGGCATGAGTTAGCTTCAATATCAATAAATAACAACTTCAGAACTAACATCCATGCCCTTTCTTTTTCAAATCCTCCTTATTTCTTGCGTAACAAAGTAACGATTAATCTTTACTTTTGTCACACTTTCCGTGAAATTAGAACTAGATTAATCCAACACTTCATGTCTTCGTTCTGGAAAAAAAAAAACACAGGATTCAAAATTAAGCATTCAGAAGATAATATTTTTGCACGGTAGCGAAGGTAAAAACACAAACACTGGGGGAGAAGGATCCCCATAGGGCGCCTCATGGCTAACCCAAAATCGTATCATAGTGATCTTTGTTGTTCAGTTTGTAGGGGTCACTGAATAGCATTCAAAAAATTAAATTGATTGGATCTTATAACTTATAAGTTTCTGGGTCGGACAACATTAGTTAAACAAATGAATGTTTAAAAAGGTATCGCAAGACAAATATATCTTGATCATGCAGATATCAATACCCGGTTAACTTGATTTCTGGTATTCAATCCCCATCCCCATCACAAATTGCTGCAATCTAGGGTGGTTAATACCTTAATAGTCAAATACAAGAATAACAAGAGACTTGTAACTCCAAAGTGTCCTCACATCAGTTACCAAACTGAAACCATAACCAAAAACAAAATAAAGACAATCTAAAGTTCTTATATTACCTTGAATTATTGGTTCTTGGTCCGGAAGGCCGGGGGGACGATGACCGGAAAGCCTGACCGCCAACTCGACCGCCTGTCTTGGCGGCCGATGCAGGGTCTACCGACCCGAGCGTCAAAACGCCAGCTGCCAATGTCACTATTGCCAGCTTAGCAAACTGGTTCTCAACTTTCCTGTAAATTCAGCCCCAAAACAAGATACTCCTTGTTTCAGAAGATTCCCAAATCAAAGTAATTACTACTGTATAACAGATTGAAAAAGATGTGTGTGAGTAAGTAATTAAACAAGTACCTGGGGGAATCTTTGGGTTCATTTGGCTGGTACCCACAACGTGAGGTTGGTATGGTATTCACAGGAATCAGTGTCTTTCTACTTCTGTTGGGTTTGCGTGTTGGAGTGAGGGCGTTGGTTAGAAAGCTCTGCTGCGAGAAAGCTACGGACATGGTTGGGGTTCAGAGAGCTATATTCTTATGCGGGTTATTGTTTGGTGAAACTTAATTGCAATGCTTCTTGTCAATTTGTTCTTGTTATCGGTACTAAGAGAGTGACGCCTAACTTGGGGTTCTTTGACAAATAGCTCATCCTTTCCATGATTCTGGATTTACCACGTGGTGGCACCGTATTGGCTGGCAGGAAGTTTCAATAGTGCACATATATTCAACATTTAATTGAATGTTCTAGTGGGTTCAATTCAGAAAAAAAAAATAGAAAAGAATATTTGCACTTCCACTAGCATGTCCTAAACCATTGATAAATTTCCTGATATTTGTCATTTTATTAATAACGCACTTTAAACGCGATGTTTAGAACAATAAATTCAATTGTCTGTCTTTTGAGAATTGAATTGAATTGGTACTGTTTAATTGTTCTTGAGTTGATATATACTTCCCCGTTATGATTGATTCTCAATTGCAAGAATTGAACAAGTTTAACAAAGATTCATAGCTCCACTTATGGGGAAGATTCTTATTCATCCAAAAATTGATGTTATCTGCAAGGTTGATAACAAACGTTATTTGCAAGGTTTGATAATACACATAATTTCGCTGATTTTGCTGAGCTAGAAACATTCTACGTGAAGTTAGGAGTTAGAAAACTTTAAGCTTACTGTTTCCAGAATTTTGAGCTTTAAACTTTAATATTGTATTTTGCACTTTCTCACGAATTTTTTTTAGCTAATTAAGAGTTGCATGTGTATTAAGCCTATAAAAGAGTCTTGTACTTGTCCTCTCTATTGGAATGATTTTATTTAGAAACATAATAGCGGGTACACATTTTATGTTAACTCTGCTCAACATCAAAGCATTAGTTAAGCAGCCAAACACCTGTTGGAACTTGAATACATAATACAGGAAATGATGTATAGCACGGAAATGTTCCCATGTTCTAGAAAACTTTTTATAGTTAAAGGCATAAGGGTTTCTTTCCCTTCATGATTTGGGCCTTGGAGCGCGCTGATGCAATGCCCTTCTCTCGTAAACATTTCTCCATTTTTCATACTGTATAATGCTGCTGGATGTTATCGATGTCCAGCCCTTTCAGCTTTACCACTGACTCGACATGCCCCTTGAGCGTGTTAAGCTCACGAAGCCTACAAGCACCAAAGGATGAAAAACAAAAGCCAGTTTTTAGTCCTTAATACTAACTTTCAAAGAAACAACATCAATCAAAACTGAAATTTGTTTAGTTGAAGGTTTAGAGTTGCACCATGGCCTATCCTTGCAGGTTGCAAGCAAACTTTTCAATAGCTCTTAAATATTTCACATCAGAAATGATGGTATAGTAGCGCTTACCTTGCAACCTCAGCTCTCCTCTTAGCCTGTTCAGCAATTTCAGACAGCTCTCTGTAACTGCTTTTCTCATTGAATATAGTAGAGGCTTCGGGTGGTTGAAGTCCATGCAGAGTCCTCTGAGCAAGTGCCCATTGAGCTTCCCTCTCCTCTTTGCCATAATCCTTCTTTGTGGTGAAGGCAGTCTGTTGTCAGAAAGAAATTAATTTCGTGCCCATGCGCTTTCAGAAATAGAAGCAGATTAAAACTTCAGAGAATGCAATACCAATTCCTGAAATGATTCACCCCAGCTGATAATTACCTTGTTCTCGAGCAAGTTAAGCCATGCTTTTCCACTTAGGATGTAACGAATGGCGAATTTCATAATGTCAAGTGGGAAATAGAAGACAATACTATAAAGCCAGATAACTCCAGCCCATCCCCAACCAACTCCTTTAATTCTTGCAAAAGCCCAGTTTGCGTAGACGGCAATCACGGTTGCCACCTGCAAATTCAAGACCGATTTTTAAGTAACTTTTTTTTCTTGCCAAGCCGTATACATCAACAAGGGTTAAAGGCTGTAGTTAGTAAGTTAGTCCATAGGGGATCCAAAGGCTGTCCATAATCCTGAACCACAAACGCCCCTGACAAAGCTCGAACCCTAGCCTACCACAAGGGAAGGACCAAGAAATACCATTGGGCTACAAGCCCTTTGGCGATTACTAAGTAATTTAGTATGAACCTTAGACCATATTTGGATCTAGGGAGAGGAAAGAAAAGGAACAAATCCCAGAGCCAAACACATCCTTTTAATTTCTTGACGTATTGATGCAAATTGACATCTATACTAGCAGAAAAAGGAACATAAGTTGCCTTTTAGTTCAACACAACTTTGCAGACAATATGAAACTAGAGTTTAGTGTAAGAATAATAACACAAAAATAAATGCTTACCAGCTGTGCAATCAAGAAAGCACTGACTAATAACAATCCAGGGCGTTCCAAAAATGACCAGCTTCGAGATCGAGTGACAAATATTAGAGCCTGGCTCACAATACTCACTTGTAAGTATAGAGCAGCCATCATTTCAACTTCACTGTTCCCTATAGATCTTACACCAAATTTGTCCTACATCATTAGATTATAGAAAAAAAAAGTTAAAGTTGAAGAGAACAGTCAATAAATGGTCACATTGAATATTGAAATAAAACAATGAGGTTTTTTATTTCGTACAGAGAAGAAGTCAGTTTCCTTCATGATCCAGAAGAATATAACTGTCATCAAGGCCAGGTAACCTCCAAGCACAATACCGGTAGCAAAAATCTCTTTCAGTTTCCAGCTATCAGGCAACGGAGATGGCTTCACCCGATCCTTTGAGATTGTCATTATAGTTCCTTCAGGGGAAAACAGAACATTTTGTCAATGCTCGTAAAGTGAAAGAAAGGAAATGAGAGGAATGAGGTACTTAGATATTAGAAAGTGAAACCTCACCATCATTTAGAATGGCAATGATCAAAATCATGAAGGGTGAAAAGTCAAACCTCCATATCAAGGCAATAAACATGAAACCAAACTACAACATAGACACAAAACAACCAACAGAAAAGGTTAGTGGGCGCCTATAAATACATAATCATCACTATCGCATAGTTTGGAGCTGGCCTTATTAACTTACCACAATACGGATTGTGATGGAGACTGCATATATCTGCAAAAATGATATTTTGGACAAGTTATGAATAATCCACTGCAAATGTTAAACAATCCAATCGATCGATCGATCGATCGATCGAGAGAGAGAGAGAGAGAGAGAGAGAGAGAGAGAGAGAGAGAGAGAGAGAGAGAGAAGAAGAAGAAGAAGAAGAAGAAGAAGAGGAAGAATTTAACTGTGTAATTCTTCATCCTTTGGAAAATAGCTCTACTCGTGAGCACCGCGCTGATGATAACACTGAGTCCCGGTTCAGTTAGCACGATGTCGGATGCACCCCGGGCAGCATCAGTAGCATCAGCAACAGCAATTCCGATATCTGCTTTCTTCAAAGCAGGGGCATCATTCACACCATCTCCGGTCATTCCACATATATGCTTCCTCTCCTGCAATTTCTTCACGATTTCGTATTTATGCTCTATTACAACAGACATAAAGAAATGGAAGGTTAGAATAAGTACTGTTTTCTTTCTGGAACGAAAGCAAGATAAAAAAAGAAAAGAAAAAAGGTTAGGTCTTCATCAAGAAGAAAAAAAGCACCTACCTGGGAATACACCTGCAAACCCATCTGCTTTCTCAATCAACTCCTCAACAGGAAGGGCGGCTATGGATGCATCTTTGTCTTGACCAAGTAAAGAAGCAGATGGATACATGTTTGTTCCCATTCCCAATCTTCGGCCGGTCTCCTTAGCTATAGCAAGTTGATCACCTACTCATTGAACATAAGTTAAGTGAGGAATAAACAAAAAGATATGTTATCGAACAAGGCATGATATTTTCAAAGTTTAGAGAAGTTCAAGCTATGATTACCGGTAATCATCTTGACATTTACACCTAAATTTAGAGCCCTGCGGATAGTCTCTGCACTATCATGCCTGGGAGGATCAAAGAGGGGCAACAATCCGACAAATTGCCATGGGCCACCTGGACTTTCTTTAGTCTTCTCTGGCACTTCCTAGAGAGGTAACAGAAGGCAACAGTTGGAGGGTGTATGTTATAAATTGAAAGAACATAACTAACGAAACACGGACCCTAGAGCAGATATATTTTCCCATAAGAACACACTCTCAAGAAAGCAAAAAAATCTATAATTGTGCAAACCTGACTTGCAACAGCCAATGACCGGAGTCCCCGCTCAGCAAACTTGTCAATGATGGCATGGACCTTCTTCTTCACATCTTCCTTGGCATTGCAAAGGGTTAAAATCTGTTTCCAGATAAGGTAAAGCTTTGATGAATGTAAGTAAATAAGCTTTCATATTTTGTCGTGAGGAGGATAGCCAAAGGAAAGTGTAACAAGGTACCTGTTCAGGGGCACCTTTGCTAGCTCGATGCCAATTTCCCTGAGCATCAATGTAGGTCAAAGCAGTCCTCTTGTCCACAGGATTGAATGGGAAGAAATGCACCTCTCTAATACCAGCCCTTGCCTTCAAATACATTTATGTAGCCAAATTTTATGTCCTTTCTTTTCCTTTTTCCCGCCTCATTCAAAAACGTCATAAATAAGTACGTAAAAGTACCAACAGAAGTTAAAAGAGAGTTATACCTCCTTCGGATCAGCAAGCATCCCCACAATGGCAGCATCAATAGCGTCCTGGTTCTCAGTTCTAGAAGCCCTTGCAGCAAGAAGAAGCACATGTTCTTTATCCACACCCTTTGCAAACACCTCAATCAAGTTCTTGTCAACACTCAGTTTGTTGAGAGTTAGAGTCCCAGTCTTATCACTGCAGAGCACATCCATGCCAGCCATCTCCTCAATTGCAGTCATTCTCTTGGTAATTGCACCCTGCTGTGACAGCCGATGGGACCCAATAGCCATTGTGACAGACAAGACGGTGGGCATAGCAATTGGAATACCTCCAATCAACAGAACCAGGAGGTTATCAATTCCGTCCCTGTACTTTCTGTGCTGAATTGGGTACATTACAATAATCTCGACTAGCATCCCAATAGCAATAGAACAAATGCAGAAGTTCCCAATTGCCGTAAGAACCTTCTGGAAGTGTCCAACTTGGTTGGTACTGTCCACAAGATGTGCAGCCTTTCCGAAAAAGGTATGAACACCAGTAGCAATCACAACAGCTTCAATCTCACCTTGTTTGCAAGTTGAGCCAGAGAAGACTTCTTCATACGGGTTTTTGGTCACTGGAAGCGATTCTCCGGTAAGGGCTGACTGATCAACCTTTAGTGCATCACCCTCAAGAAGACGAGCATCAGCAGGGATTATGTCTCCCAATTTGATACTAATAATGTCTCCAGGAACCAGAATGGCAGCGTCTTGCTCACTCCATCGCCCATCTCTAAGCACCTATACATGAGATAATGACTTGAAACAATGGCTATTATCAAATTCTGAATACAGTTTCACCAACTTTCTCAATGTTGAAATCAAGTTATAGGAAAACCAGTCACTGGTAAAATCTTTACCTTAGTTTTTGGTGCAAGACCGGCCATGAGAGCAGCAGCAGCATTACCAGCATTGTTTTCTTCAATGAAACTGATGGTGGAGTTGATTACCAGCAAACAAATAATACCCACAAAGTCCTGCCAATCCGGGGGCTTTCCGTCGCCATTGGCCAGGGCTATTGCCATCACAGCTGCAGCTTCCATGACCCATGAGAGTGGATTCCACATAAATCCAAGAAACTTGAGTATTTTGCTTTCCTGTTTGTTAGAAAATACAACAAATTTACCATTTGAAAGTGGATGACATTTTTTATTTGCCAAAACGCATTGATTAGAACTGGAAAGACCTTTTTCTCCTCCAATTTGTTTGGTCCGAAGATCTGAAGCCTGTTGGCTCCTTCCTCTGAACTTAGACCTTCTCTGGTGCATTTCAGCTGCTCAAACACTTCTTCAATTGGAACCTTTTCCTGTAGAATACAGATTTCATTAAAAGCAAAGAGACTTCCACCCTTGTAATTTGTATACCACCCAGTTCAAGCTTCTAACTAGATAAAGCAACAAAGGTGCCATGGAAAGAGTATTACCATATTCATTAGACAACCTTACCCTGTGGTGGTTGATTTGCCACAAATAAATTCAAGTAAGAGTCTACGAGAAATTGTGGGAGAAATTTGAGAGCTGGGTTTGAGGTTTTTTTTGGGACCAAAATTTAGATTCTAGGCAGTCGGAAAGCAGATTTTCTACTTTTTGCGGTGAACATGACCAACATTTGTTGCACCTTAATCATAATCTCACAATCATACCAAACACAGTTATCTGCCTCTTGCCAGAACCTAAAACTGTTATAATCTAAAATCTGTTTTCACAACTATTACAAACTGGTAACTCCTCGAGTGTCAAAAAGGTGTGGGTTGACTTCATTACAACTCTATCTACAATATTACAAGTAACTCATGTGCGCTCCACAACCTGAATTAATAGAGTCAGGCACAAACTTGAGTGTGTACTTTATCATCATGATAATTGCATGTGTCATGCCAGCTAAATGAAGGAGTCGGGGCACTCATAAACTGATAAAGATAGACCACAATTAGCTATCCGTGGTCTAATGCTCGAGTGTTTATTGAGTGGTTTGGGTCACCATTACATGGTGTCTCAAGACTCTTAACAGGGCCGACCCTAGGCATAGGTCCACCAGGTGACCGCTTAGGGCCTCCCGTTTTGGACCCAAAAATTGGGCCCCGAAATAGCTAAATATATTAAATATAATGTATGCGAAGAATATTTAAAAAGGGCTATTATGGCACAGTGGTTAGGTGCGTGCGCACGCCGCGCAGTAAATGTAAAGTCGTGTGTTTGATTCTTGGCATCTTTACTTTTTAAACACCATATCTTTGGTAAGTCGTACAAAAAAATTGTTTGTAAGGTCGTGTATTTGATTATCAGGATCTTCACTTTTTAAACACTAGTAGCTTTGGTAAGTCATACAAAAAAATTGTTTAGACCTGAAGGTACCAAATAGATGATACAAAATTATGCCACTAAACCACAACACTAATTTGCTTCTTTAATCGATCAACTAATTAATATACTAGCATATTAGAGGCCCCATTTTCAAAAACCGCCCAAGGCCTTGAAACGTAGAAATTGGTGGCAGAACCCCAAGATCATCAAAAAAATTACGTGGTCCAACAGCTTAAACTTTTTAATGTACTCCCTCCGTCCCTTATTTAGAGTCCAATATTCCATTTTGGATTGTCCCTTAATAAGTGTCCATTTTGTAAAGTTGGTGGGTAAAAATTGGTGCATTGTCTATTTTGTACCTAAAAGTAAATTCCATTTTGAAAAGTTAGCGAGTAAAAGTGTAATGATGATGAGTAAGTAAGAAAAGTGGAGAAAAAAGTTGATATGAATTGAAAGGTATAATAATGATGTCTTTTTAATAAGTTAGAGTTACGAAACAAGACACTTAAAAAGGGACGGAGGGAGTATCATTTTTCTATTCACATCATTACTAAGCCGAGCAAAAAAAAAAAAAAATTCGCATCATTACTAAACAAACTACACTACAACAAAAAAGAAGAAGAAGCACTTTTAGCGACCAAAGGTGCCAAAATGAAATCCAAAATTTGTCACCAAATGATACCTTTTGGCAAAGAAATTGGATTTTGTCACCAAAAGGTGTCATTTGGTGACGAAAATTAAATACCGTCACCAAATGGTACATTTTGGTGACAAAATCAATTTTTGTTGCCAAATGCAAGACTAATTACCTTTTAAATTTTGAAAAAAATTCAATATATTTAAATAAATAATCTATGTCGATATAAATTATACATAGTTTACCTTAAAAATTATTGATAAAATAGTAATATATATATATATATATATTAAATTTTGCAATATTGTCAACGAAATGATAAGTGGTGCACTAGTAGAAACATCTCAAGTTTGAGCGACGACAAAGTGGAAATAATTTTTCTAGTTTAGTCGTTTTTGGCAACGAAAAAAAAAATCCATCGCCACAATGTTTCATTCGGCCACAAAAAAAATTCTTTGTCAAAATTTACATTCTTTTGCCAAAAACGGTGACCCCTTTGGCATGAAACAACGAATTTGGGTGACGAAAATTTTTGTCGTCAAAAGCTTTAGCGACGAATTTTATTCGGCGTCAAAGTCTGAATTTGTTGTAGTGCTAATTGAGACACATTACTAATACCATGACAACGTGGCTCATGGACAATTTGTTAGAAAGGCCAAACTGAATATGAGACGTTCTAGTTTTCAAGTCTGTTTAACGCAAAAGAAAGAAGGAAAAAAAACAGTTTCGGAAATTAAAACACAAAAAGTCTATGGGTACAGATTCTTTGAGCACAGATGCATTATGGCCGGCGGGGCCCACTTTCGGGTCTTGCATAAATAATCCGAGCGACTCATACTTTTAGGAAAATGCTAGGGCCGGACATATCAATGTGTCACATCCCAACCACATCTCTCTAACATGCATGCGTGAGAATTCCACAATAAATGTTAGAGACTCACATATATGTGAGAAATGTGTGGTTGATATGTGACAAATTGATGTGCCCCTAACATCTCTCATACTATAAAAAAAATTCAATCAGGCTCCGACAAACATGAGGCGAATACAGATAAATGTAAGTACTTGATCTAATCTTTCAATTTTTATTTAGAATGCAAGATGTAAATCTGAATGAAAAATTAAATTAAGCACGTACAATTATTCAAGTGAGCTGAATTTTGTCTGAGTCACTTTAAAAAAAATTAAATTTAATGCACAATTCAAATCATTTGTGTAGAACCCGAAAATGGGCTCCACAATGCATTTACGCACAGTCAAAAAATCTGTAGGCAATAATAGGCATAGTTGGTCATAATACGACCTTCTTTAGTTGTCCTTTAAAAAATACTGGCCTTGTTCATTTAGCACATTTGGGTATTTTAGTTTTGGTAGTGGGTGGAGAGAGAAATAGGATAATGATTGGAGAGAGGGAAAATGAGTGGAGAGAGATACAGAGACAAATGAAATTAATAATTGGAGAAATAGGGTAATGATTGAAGAAAGATATAGGGTAATGATTGAAAAATAAGTTAAAACAAAGTAAATATGCTAAACGAACAATGCCACTGTACTCTTCAAAAAATTTGATTGTTTGGTTATTCGTGCTTTTTCATTTTTTGCGATTTTTTATCTAATTTTTTACTTTTTAGAGCTACGTAGCGTACCTCTTTTCCAAAAATAAAATTTTTCGTTAAAATATAAAGAAGAATATTTATGTTCTCATTGCGTACAATTCCCAAAAGGTACTGTAGCAGTTGGTACAAAGAAGAATTCCTGTCCATGTAACATCAGCGTTATTTCCAAAATCCCATAATGCTATCGCCATGGGAGTCAATAAAGAAAATCCATTCATTGTTTTCCCCCTTTTCATACATGTTGGTCAACATAGTTGAAACATCATACAGTACATATTTGTCAAAAGAGTTGAAACATATCGAGCAAAAACCAAAAACATAGTTGAAACACTGCCAAGAAACATTTAATAGGTCAATAAAAAAGAAAGAAAGAAGGAAAAGTGAATAAATTTAGCTTATAGAACATACAAAAATAGGTACAGTCGATAAAGTCATTAATCTAAAAACATGAAGAGTTCTTTTTCTATTTATTTAAAAATAAACTGATTGGCTAGGGAAAGATATAAAACATATAAATGTAATTCTCTGTGCGATTCTACATGTGCTTAAATGAAAGGAGGAAAAATTTGATCAACCAAAGATAAATACCAAGAGGAAGATGTGTGTGTTTTGTTGGAGAAAGTCACGGGCACTAAAACTCGTGAAAGGAAAACATGCATGAAAAGCTTTTAAAGTTTCGAAAGAGAAAAGATAAAAGAGAAAGAAAGTGATGACTCATGATACATGCATGTGAGGTTGAAATTATCTCTCCTTTTATTTGGTCTGCGTTGAACTTGATTCTCTAATCAAATAAGGCCGGATATATGGATCAGCTCCATATGCATATATCCTCTACTATACTCTTAACTTGAGTTGAGAGAGCAGAGATCGTCATGCATATTTACAGATTAATTAACTAATGAAAAAGTAATTTTCATATGAATCATATCCATCAGCCTGTAGAAAATTAAAGGCTTTACACAAAGGAATAGAAAAATGAGAAGCAAATTAAAATAAACTAAGGAAAGTGAGAGAATTAATATGAATACAGGTATCGTGGATCTACTATGTTTTTCCTGGGTTGCATTTCGGCCGGGAAAATTATCCGAAAATTCAAATCCCAGTTTAAGAATTTCCAGGAAAACGCAGGAAGACAGAAAGAAATGAGGGTGCATGAGAAGATTAGTCGATATATAAGAGAGGGAGAGTTGTAGGATTATTACCAGATCAACAGTCTCGTTTTTTATCTCCTCAAGACTAATTGCTTTATCACCACCCATCGATCTTTAGCAAAAAGCGCGCTAAGAGAGCAGCCCCCCAGACAGAGAAAATTAAGAACGGAGACCAATTATACAAATTTATAAGTGAGTTAGCTGGCCTAGTGCTAGTGACTCATTGAATGGATTCGCTTTCTTTCTATCCCCAAGAACACTTGTTAACGATGAGAGAGAGAGAGAGAGAGAGGAAATGAGTTGGGGGGGTTCTCAGCTTAGGCTCTACGCCACTTTATACCCATCACGAGTCGCCACTCACCGCCACTTTATGATACCCGTCGCTTTTTAACACCCCTACTCTCCTCCTCCCTCAATTTCTCAAGTGCCTACACGACGCACTCACTCACAATCTCTCTCTCTCTCTCTCTCTCTCTCTCTCTCTCTGTGCTTACATGTATGTATACACCTCCCCCCTTCTCTCTGCCCTTATATTATATGTACGTATACACCTCCCTCTACACGTACATACAGGGAGTGGTAAATTAATCTCCTTTCACTTCCTACCCGTATCTTGTCGGATGATGCCTAATGCCTTCGGGTTAGGAAAAATTATCACCGGCCCCTGGGACATAGCCCATTTTAAATATTTGGCGTTACGTATCGTATCGGCTGATAAGAGCTTTGTAATCTTCTAACACCATTACACCTAGTTGTATCGGAGAGATAGAAAATCAAATGTGTATTGAGCGGTTTTTGATACTTATCGATTTTTTCTTTATTCATAGACCGGTTCACATGCGTAACTCTTCTTCCACTAATGCATCATATATTTTGATGATTTTGCAAGATTGCCTTTCTTAAAGATTAATTTTGTATCTTGTTCCTTCACTTTTGTTGAACGTCAATGGAATATGGTGGCACACGAATCAGAAACCCCGTTCTTTTTGTATGTTTCAGTATTTAGACTTCCATTATACCTTCATGTGGTTTCTCTCTTTTTCGATGTATAGGCCATAGCCTTAAGAAGAGTACAATTTCTTTTCTTTTTTCTCAAAAAGTAGGCTAGCGTAAGGCACTTTCTTTGTAAAATACCTCACGGAAGGTTAGTGTTATTCACACAAAGAAATTGATCATGTGATTGTATGACCTACCCACTCCTTTTAACTGGTCCCCACGTTTAGAATATCACACAAGAGTCTATAGTAATTCCCATCTTAGATCTTATCTAACTGGAAGGAGACTTTGAGAGACACGAGTTGTGGTGGTAGTGTTTGTGTCTGATTATGAGAGTGAGAATTGACTTTGAAACTTGTATGGTATGGGTCCCCCAATAATCACGCGGGAAGTCCTCGCCCCTCCGCTGCCTGTTCCAATCTGGACGGAGCAGCTTTCAAGATATAAACCACTCCCGTTTTGAAAATATTGGGCGCAACTTACTATCGAATTTTTTTGGTTAAATAACCAATTTGGAAGGTCTATAAAATGATTTTTTAAATTTTATTATCAAAATAAAAAACCGCTTTCAAATTGTGGGCCCAATTTAGTCGAATTCATGTAATTAGAAAGAGGGAGGCAGTAGTGCGTTCAGCTTAGCATATAGTGAAATTGCCGACTCTCTAGGTTTTCGAGCAAACCAAATCATTTCAATATTATATCAAACCTAGCCAAAACATACACAGAACAATAAGGGGACACTATCGGTCCCAAAATACAAAACTAACAAAATAAAATAAAAAACAAAAAACAGAAAGAAAAACAGGAAAAAAAAAAACCCCGCATGGAACCACGATGCCAGAGCCGGACCCATCGAACACACTCGTGAGGAGGGGTTAGAGAGGCCGAAGTTGAGAGGCCAGGTATGAACACGGAGCAAGCCCTTCTGGATGACCCGCCGCTCCAACTCTAACTCTTCCCGCCGCAGACTGGAGGTAGAAGCCACTGCAGACGCCGTCTTTGTCTTCGGTACTCTGATTCCAAGAAAAACCATATCTAAAACCCTAGATCTGGTTCTTGAGTCTAAAAATGGAGGGGAGAGTGAGAAATCTCAACTCCCAAAGGAGAGAGTCTCAATCACCTCACAACCTTGAGCCGGGCGAGTGGAGAAGGAGAAGGAGAGGAGAGAGGCCAGAGATGGGGGATTGAGTGGTGAGGAGGAAGGAAGTGGGTGGGGGATGGGGCCGAAAGAAGGGGGGAGGCGGGGAAGGGGAGCAACAGAGGGGGTGGGGCGGAACCCACCTCGACTCTCTCTCTCTCTACCTTGCGTTCTCTGGATGCCTTTAGCGCCGACTCTCTATTTCTGTTATCAGATCTTTGGCTTCTCAATTATCTATCTCCTCGAGCACAGCAAGCAGTTAATTGGGCGGCTAAATCCCATTACAAGGCGTATATGCCTCTTCTTGTGCTCTAAGGACCATCAAACCAGACCAAAACACAAACAAGCACTCACCAAACACAGATATTTTATGTGGTTTAGCAGAGCAGACCAAGCAGTTAATTGGTTGGCTAAATCCCATTACAAGGTATCTGTGCCTCTTGTTGTGCCCTTAGGATCATCAAACCAAACCAAGACGCAAACGAAGCACACAATAAGAGCAGATATTTACGTGGTTCCCCAAAATCAGTACTCCACTGAGGCAACCTGAGCAATCACACTATAAATGGATTGAACAAGCTTTACAAGGGTAATCTTTCAACTTCTTCACTCTCTCACACGCGCTTTGGATTTTTTCTCTGAGAAACCAAAGTATCCTTTATATGCCAGAGGAAGTGTTCCTATTCCATTGCACGCCTAGACAATAGTTACTCCAATGGAGGCAGAGGTGATGTGCAAATGGGGCTGAGAGAGACTGAAGAGGCTGCGTGCATGTTAGTGAAATGCATTTTATAATCATTTCCCAAACATACAAAATGCAGAAGTGCATAATGAAAATTTTTGGTACCCCAAAACCAAAGAAGCTCTTTGCTCTCTACATGGTTTGCTCTGTTTGAATTTTGTCAGGATTCACCAAGTATTGAGTTTCATCAGATACTGCACTATTTGCATACGTGTTCATATGCACCGATATTTCCCTCCCATGACTTAAAGTTAAAGAGCCCACTGGTAACAGTTGCTTAGGAAGAACCAAAAGCAAGTAGTGGAGAAGGTTTAGAGAAAAAATGGTATCAATATGTGGTTTTGCAAAGAGAAAGAAAAGTGTCTGATCTACCAAAAAGGCGGAAACAAATAACAAGGTACCAGCAATGATAGAGAAATGCAGAAAGCAAAAGAAATGAAAGAAGGAAAATAAACTCAGTTATTTCGCAATAGCTTTTCCCAACTGTCTCAAACTAGGAACCATATGTAGATTTCCTTTCTCCTTTTCTCCCTTAAATTTAACGCATACGCTTAAACAGTGTCAGGAATAGCTTTTCTCATCACATGATGCAAGCCTTAATCAAGCTCAGAAAAAAACAAATAGCTGTGAACACATAAGAGAGAATACAATACATCCAATGTCCAGTTAAAATAAGGATTTGCAATTGCAAACAACATCAAGTGAACTGAATACTAAGAGGACAACCATAACTCGGAACAGAGTTGAAGAATCGGAGCACCAGAATTGTGGAACATGGCATGATTTTAACATCTCCATTCTAGGCTGTTGATACTGCCAAACAAAGTAGATTAGCATGATGTCAAAAACTAACAAAAAATCTCAGTTAAAAAAGTTATTTTTGACAAATGAAATGTTATCAAATAAGCAGACACTTGCTCTATGGCAACAGATGTCACCTGTTATCTATATCGTACTCGGGCGGCATTCCCTTTATGCCTTTTTGGTAATAATATCTTTACTTATCCAAAAAAGAAGTTATCTATGTCATTTTATTACCTATGGTACGGTTTATTAATATTACACAAGTAAATACATTCGTCATGAAAAGAAGTAGACACGGGCTCCCATGCTCTCTTACACAACTAAAACAGATCACCACCTTACCATTTCCTTTCTAGATTTTCCTTATCAAAATGGTGGAACATGGCATGATTTTACCATCGCCATTCTAGTCTGTTGATACTGCCAAACAAAGTAGATTAGCACAATGTCAGAAACTAGATTTTCCTTATCAAAATTTTTTCTTGTCAACAATTTGTAATAAAGGAAACAAACAACAACAAACTCACAATTTTCAAGGAATGGTAAACTCAACAGCTTTACAACTAAAGTAATAGAAAAGCGACCCATGGGTAAAAGTCCCAATCTTCTAAATAAATAAAAAAAAGGTTTGATGCCTTAAAAGGTTTCCTTTTGCAAGAACAAACACTTGGGTAAAATTAAATAGAGGTAAAGACCCAAATCAGCAAACATCTTCAAATATTACGAGTTGATGTCTTCAAAAGATTCATTTTGTAGCTAGAGACAATTGGATAAACATGAATATTTTACCTTTCCATATTATAGAAAGATGAAGAAAGCATGTTAGGCTATCCACAGTGGTATAATCAAAAGCCAATTGTTTTTAAAGTTAACAATGTTGTGCAAAAGATGGCTCACAGTGATATAATCAAACTTAGCAACATCCTTAGAAATAATCAAATTTTGGGCTTTGGATAACCAAAACTAGCAACTTTTTTCAATAATCAAAATTTGTGGACCCCACACCACATAAGTTAACTAGTTCCAAAATTTGCATACAAGCGTGTTTCAAAAATTTGCATACAAGCGTGTTTCAACTGGTATTTTCTTCTTCTCTTCTTCGCCTACTCTACATCTTCTTCACTTCACCCACAAACTATTTCTCTTTATTTCCCTCAAAAAGTGAAGCTCATATCTCTCGATCATCTACAATTCAACCCATCGTCGCCGGATTAAGGTATTTTACTATTTTTTTCTGTTTCTATTTCCCCCCCTCCCAAAACAAAAAAAAAATTCATAATAGAAGGGAAAAAAATCACCGATTTTTACTCAAAATTAAGAGAGGGAATCGATATATTTTTGCCCAAATAAAACGTAAATGGAGAGAAAGTGAATGACGGAAAACATTGGGGGAGAGAGAGAGAGTGAAATTGTAGTAGACCTTTATTTTGGTTATGGACTAGAAGTGATCATTGTGAAGCTCAACATTGTTAAGCTTAGCAACCTCTTAAGTGAATAATCAAAAGCTGATGTGTCAACTTTTGGTTATCCTTTTTTGATTATACCACTGTGGATGGCCTTAAGACCTGAATCTTTAGGAGTATATGGGGAGAAAAAAAGGGCCAAAAATAAATTTCTACAAATCAAAAGTGAGTTGGTCAATTAACTATTCGTCAATTTAGTTCCAAGATTCAACATGTTACCCCTCTTTAGTTCACCCAATAAAAGTACGAGTCGTACTTGCGATACTAGAAATGATTTATACATCTACGTGTGAATGCATGATTATTTTCTCCTCTGCTCAGTAGTTCTTTTTTTGGTTATATTTCAACCTTGATAAGCTTCCAATAGTTCCCCCTACGCCTTGTCTCAACAAGCCTAAGCCATCCTTCAAATTACCATATTCAGGTTTCACAATCCCCAAGAAACCTCAACATCCTCTTCCTCTTTATTGAGGTCCACAAATGCTCACAACCCTTGGAAGATATGTTGTGACCATCAATTGCCAAGACCATTATAGCAATCAGCCCAAAAATCTATACAGGACGCAAGCTTGAAGACATTAGAATATGTACCTTTAGTAGGACTTTCATCCTGGGGTCTCATGGCTGGAAAGAGAAGAACTTCCTGTTGCCCCCCGAGAAAAGGGAAAAAAAACATTAGCTGAAAAGCTTACCAATAATGACTTAAAAAATAAGATGTGTTAAACTATCCAGATCCACTCAAACAGGGCAACGACCACACTGCGAAACCAACCTAACTAACACCACAGGGAAAGGAGGGGAGCAAAAAAGACCACAGGACCACACAGATAAACGCAAACCTTGATGTTCTGCGAATCTGTCAGCAGCATAGTTAGTCGATCGATCCCCAACCCCCAACCACCAGTTGGAGGCAAACCATACTCCAGAGCCGTACAAAATGTTTCATCCAAAGCCATTGCTTCATCATCACCTGATTGTCGGTCCTGAAATGTCCACCGATCAACATTTCAGTCAAGAACAGAGCAACATGGGTGCAATGCAACTAGAACTCAATTACTGACATTATTGATACCTTGAGTTGGTCAGCGAATCGTTGCCGCTGTACTACAGGATCATTTAACTCTGTGTATGCATTGCAAAGCTGAAGTGCCCAATACAGATGGTCAAAAGTATGTATTCAATAATATTCAGAAAATAACTCAGAACTCTTCAGCTTGTATAACCTACTTCATGTTTGTTGATAAATAATTCGAAACGTTCAGTCAGGCCTGGTTTTGACCTATGCCACTTTGCCAATGGACTCATTATCTCTGGATGGTTAATGATGAAAGCAGGGTTTACACATGTCTCCTCCAGAAAGTGTCCCACAAGCTGCACTTAGAGAGACAATATCATTAACCATAAAGAACATACAAAGCCAGGTCATATTTTTAAACTGAAGCATTGAGATTGGGAAAAAAATCTAACAAACAGAATAAAAAGCTAAAAAAAGACCAGGACATCGAATATTTCGATTAAAAAAACAAAAAACTGTAGGACCTCTCAATTTATTCCTAATAGGAGATAATTCTACTGCTATAATGACAGATATTTTGAGAGGATAGGATAGTGTTACTATGAGACCTCGACAAGAAACAAAGTAGGCCTGAAAGACCACAGCCACAGTGGAGAGAGAGAGAGAGAGAGAGAGAGAGAGAGAGAGAGAGAGTATACGTCTGTGGGATTAATATATACAACACAAAAAATAAATGAACTTGATAAGCATCAAATCACACAACAATAAATCAGACCATCAGAAGAATGGATCATTTATGGAGCATGACATATGAATCCTCTATTAGCCATCGACTAGTTAACTCCCAAAATATACCTTACTCTCATCTTTCATGGTACAGGACTAAGTTCTATGGTGAATTTTTTTGGCATCAATAAAATGTCAGAAATGGCATCAACAAATAGCTACTTTAATAGCCACAAAGACAATAGCAAGTGCCAGCACAGTTTCTCAGTATATGTTTGCTTAAGTTTGATCCTCTTCATAAACCTAAAGGCTATGCTCCCAAGTCCCAACATACCATTCAAGCTTAATAGGAGTTCAAGATTTCAAACTCATGAGCTTGAAGGCCAAAGTGCGGATCGGACATTTGGCACGTGTTGCACACTAATCCAAACAATTTTTTTCTTTTTAATACTTTTAGATTTGGACATTCTTAGGACACTAGAGGGACACACCTACCCATCACTTAAAACACAGATGAAATAAATCACAAGTTAGAAAAAAAAAAAAATTAGCTTGCTATCAAGTGCTAGTATAAGAACAATAAAATTACACCAATTCACACCTTGTCCAGGTAATTGTTAGAAAAATAGATGATATATGGTTGTCTATAAGGTATTGATAATGAACGGTTGGATGTCTGCCATACAATTAATGGTAAATAACAGGTGGTTTGTTTCATCATTCTTAATGGAATGCATTTATTAGCTGAAAAACAACTTACTGTACGTGTTACCAACACGGGTTTTCATAACCAAGTGTAATGTCGCGTTATCATTAACATCTCAAAGGAAAGATTGCTATAGTTAACAAATGTACGCACTGAGACTGTGGATCCCGGCACACTAGCAGTACTTTTAGTCTGAGAGAGTAGATGGAATATTGTTTGTTGTGTTCTGCATGTAACTTTGACTACTGGAGTACTTGTTTAGTCAAATTTATGTAGTACTAGTGCGAGATCGATGTCTGTGTTTCCATTTTCACACTACCTCAGTGCAGCATATCAAACTATAACTATCCCATTTCAAAGTTGCACAAGGGGGAGGGAGAATGGGTTGCCAGGGGACGAACTATTGGCCTTAATGAGTCTCAAAGCGGTGCCCTACCAGTGGGCCACAAGCGGTGCTCAAAAAGCATAACTATTTGTAGCAGTTAAAATGAGATAACTGTTTTGCACATAAATAAACCAAAGGCAAAGGCCTTACTTTATCCAGCAGACGAGTTGTCGTTTGGGGAGGAGGGCATTTAATGTCATATTTCTTACATGCATCTGCCAAATATACGTTAGCTTCGTCACTTGAAAGATTCTTTGGTATGTTGAGATTCGCCATCTTCTCCAACTCTTCAATCATGTCAATCCTCCTGCAAAGGCCAGATAAAAAAAAAAGTTTTCCGAATGAGATTTTTCTCAACAACGTAAAGGCGGCATACTAAGTTAACTTACCACTGTGGACACCTTAGTATTAGTATTTATGTTTATCATCATCATTTGTCTTGTTCAATAAGGGTAGTTTAGACTTTATGTTTCCTTTGGGTTAATAAGGGATTACTATATAACCCAGTGGTGACTTTGTATAGTTCTTTACCACTTTCACTCTTTTGCAATACACATATTGGTTTCTCTCTTTCGTAATAAGCACAAGCATCGAATACTTCCAGAGACCTGAAAGGGGGAGTGAAATCAATATCAATCGGATCATTATCCAACCCCTTGGCATGATACTTCAGTTTATAGCCACCTGTTAGTTCTTTGACCATCCCTGTTTATGGAACATTTTAGCATTATAAAAAAGTGAGCAAGCTACATACTCTCAAAGAAACTTCAAGGGAAAAAAAAAAAACCAAACCCAGAATGTTTACATCCTAGAGTTGTCACTTACCACTCAACATTTTCTCTGTAAGCTCCATCAAGTCATTATAATCAGCAAAAGCCATATAGAACTCACATGTAGTGAACTCAGGATTATGTGTCAAGTCGATCCCCTCATTCCTGAACTGTTTTCCTATCTCATAGACACGGTCCAGTCCACCAACAACTAGCTCCTTCAGATAAAGTTCAGGTGCAATACGCATGAACAGCTTCATGTTGAGTTCATTGTGGTGTGTCACAAAAGGGCGTGCAGCTGCTCCCCCAGCAATCATATTCATCATAGGAGTTTCAACCTTAAAGTGAGGGAATCGCATAATAAACCAAAAGAAAATAATGTAACTTCGGTAAGTTCAGGATAATCAGCAAATAAGAACCAAAAATTTACAAAGCTTTACCTCCAAGAAATCAAGATTGTCAAGAAAGCTTCTGATATATGAAATGATCTTCGCTCGGGTCCTGAATATATGTCTAACCTCCGTGTTCAACATTAGATCCAAGTACCGTTGACGGTATCGTGTTTCCTAGCATGAAACAAGATGATTTCAGTAGCTACATGGAGATGAAGGGAGGAGAAGAGAGAGAGAGAACTAAACAAACAGTTACATCATGACCAAAATGAATAAACCTACTCAAATAATATTCGATACCTGGTCCTTTAGTATGTAACTCTCTGGATTCCGAGCACTTCCCGGGGCCCATATATCCTTTATAGAAAAAACACAATCATGTAAGAAAAAAAGAATCACTGACTAAAGCAACATTGAATGTGCCAAAAAAAAATCTGAACACCTTCACAGTGGTATTTTCTGAACCAGGTCCAGACTTTTGCCTTGGCATCATATGGAGGCAATGGGACAACAATACGAATGATCGTGGAAAAAGACTCAACTCTCCTCTCTTACTTTTTCCTACAGAATGGCCGGAAAAAGGCATTAGCAAAAAAACAGTAATGAAGCACGCTTTATTGAGCATACAAATCTAAACAATTTGTATCACTCCAGCATCTAGTGTACAACGATCTTAAAAGCATTTTGCATTGACAACACAAAAGAGACATGATGGAGAACGTTTACAAGAAACGGACCAAGAAACGGACTGAACAGTGAACATACTCTCTCAGTATCTACCAAATGTAACCAGAGAGAATGCCTTTGTATGTAACCAGAGAGACCTCACATGAGCTCAACGGCGAGGATCAGGGGCAAATGACCCTTTTTCTGCCAATGGGACTTTAGGGTGCACCATTTTTTCTAGTGTATAACTTTAGACTGTTAATAGTTAATACCATTAAAAACACATATATGCCAATACCAACTTACTACATACTAGCTATTATAGGTGAAAACTTACCTGTCAAAAGCTCAATTCTGCATTAAACATTAAAACTGCCAGTATCTATCATGACAGATACACAGATGATTGCCAAATAGGAAAAGAGATACCTCTGTACTTGTTTTCTGGTTTCTTAATATAGCTTTCGGTGGTGATTGATATGTACAAAACTACAGAAGAAAATAGAAAGGAACTGGGTTTTCTTTTTGTTCATTTGATGGAGGAGAGACTTGTACAGTAACATGTTCTTTTTTATCAGCATAATACTGTTAGCTAAGCCCTGACATCACCCCTTAAAAAATCCCTAAGCAGATACGGGCCTAAGTTGTGGCAATAGGGGCCATGACACACCTGGCTGGGAGAAATATATGATGGTTGAGAGCAAGAGACAAAATTTCTTATCCCATGTGGGGCAATTTCCTTATGATTCCACACTCCATCAGGTCAAATGGATACACGTACACCTTGAGGAGATGTTAATGACCAACTTTGTTACCACCCATGATTTGTTAGAATTAGAAATTGGCCACTTCTTGCATCTTTACCCACCAACGTGAAACTAAACACAACATTTAACTTTTACATTGATTTTGTTCAACTTGTGAAGGACCCTTACTATCCTCATTTGGAAATTGGTCCAACTAGAGTGAGCTTCACTTGTTTACAATAGGCTCTTTAGATGTGGGATGAAGGTGCAAGGACAACTAAAAGAGTTGGCACCTCCTTACACTTCTAACCAGCAATTTATTGATCAATGTGAAGATCCAATAAGTTTTACAAGAATTTCTTCCAGTAAAGGTAATACACACCACTTTGGATTTTCATCTTCTCCTTTACATAGTTGTAACGGTGAGAGGTCCATACAATGAACGAGATAGCAACATGTCAAAGAAATTTCAAATACATATTCTACAATCTACATTCTCCTTTTTTTTTTCGAAATTCTCTCCCACCAGCTTTTTCAATTTGAATTTGGGCATAAGCCGATGTGGCAAGTTTAAAACCATTGATGATATAATGAACCTCTCCATTACACCCATGTGACGGAGAGGATCTGGACCCCAAACCTGTAGTCCTAAATTGAAGCCAATTATAAGCTCTCATTATCTAACAAACCAAATCATCACTAGAACCCAAAGTTGTATCTAAAGGAGTCTCAATCCACCGATCAATTTTGTCCAAATATGCACGAAAGAATTTGGGAGAACTTAAGAAGATATCATTTATTGGTTGTGGGTTGTGGCAAATTAGTCCCCTTTCCAGCAATGAACAAAGATAAATAAGCATCACAAAAGTGATATTTATTTGACAAGTCAAGTGTTCCAAACCTGGATATCCAATAACACCAACAACATCTCCCCGCTTAACAGAAGAATGGAACTTGGAAAATTCAGTTTCATCCATCTCGGATGTCCTGCAGTCGTTGATGTATAGTTAATATTTTGCAACGCATTGAAGCTACTGGCTAGTATAATCTATTTCACTGGTTGTAAAAGATAGACAACTTCAGCCAGATAAATCCAGATAGAAAAAGCAACAAAGACCCAACATTCTTAAGTGATTAGTAGGAATTGCAGTTGTCAAAGTTCACGTATGTCAAAATTTGACATTTTAATTACTAATCACACTTTTGCAGTTGTCGGTAATCTTGAATTGATTAGTTTGGTTTGAATGGTGAATGCATTCTCTTTTCTTTTTTGGTATACCAAAACTAGCTATTACTAGATAAACATTATTAGTTGAAAGAAGCAATAGTGGGAGCAGAGGCGCATAGAAGTGTACAAGGTAGCAAACGCCTACAGGAACGTCTATGTATTCATATTCACTTTATTGTAAGAGATATTTTTGCTTAGTTATAGTATGAAGGTTAAAATTGAAGAATATTAGAGGTTAGTGCCATGTTCGACTTGTCTTTCTAAGGTAAATAACTGTTTGTCGAATGTTAAGTACTAGGAGGCACATTAGTTGTGTTCCATTTCCCCTTTCCAAGTTAGAAAATAACATCTCTAGCACTTGTGTTTTCCAAACACCCTACAATTTCTAACTTGTCCTCTTCTTAAAGTGAGTAGGTCTTGAAAATTTGTTGATTGCCATAAATTCTCTCTTCCTTGATAGCCTTTCTTTTATTCTTGCATATCTTGGATACTAGAGAAATTCTATTCCAGTTGGGGAAGAGCTTCTTTCTCAATGGGAACGCAGTTCTAGCAAGTTTCTTGCTTTGAAATGTGGACTCATGGTACCAGCACAGAATCTCATCCCCAATAGACAATTCCAACAAAGGGTGCATGGAAAAATTCTTATTTACAGGAGTCAATTATACACACGAAATGCCTGCTCCCTGGACAAGAATAATGAAACCACCCAATTACCATATTTGACCCTATATAGTTACTTGCTTTCCCTTGAGCTTCTACCAACCTACATCAGCATGATGTCCAAGAAAAGTATCTCATGAACATCTTAATTTGTATGTCACAATGAATCATCCTAAATAATAGTTCAGTGATTCTCCCTAAGTTAATATAATTGATTTCATGTGGATGGCATTAGCATTAGTGACCTACTGACCTACAGGTCTTACTAGGCCTGTGTCGCCTGTCCACCCAACCTGACCCGACCGAAAACAGACTGAATGGACGGTTCCAATTACCTTTAACGGTCAGATTTGGGTCCAATATCTGGGATTTTTTGCGTGGTCGGTCGGGTGTCGGATGACCCGACCCAACCCGGTCAACATTTAAGTATAAAATGTAAAAAACCATAATTTCCTACCCATTTCTGTGTTTCACTCCTCTCCTCCCCACCAACCCCTCCCCCATTTCCCGTCCCACCCAAATCTCTCTCTCTCTCTGACCTCGACTCAATCGCTCTCTAGAGCGCTGTGGCCGTGGGTGTCGTGACTCCAGCGATCGATTGTGATACTCTACACTCTACAGTGGTACGTCTCTCTCTCTCTCTCTCTCTCTCTCTCTCTCTCTCTCTCTCTCTCTCTTTATGCACTGATTGTCGACTGTATATGCGATTTTTAAAGTGTTTTTTTGCAATTTGGTGCAATTTGTGACTGTATATGGCTTTGGGTTTCCGCCACAGGTTCACAGTTCACCGATCCCCTTTGGGACTTCTCCTTCTAGTTCGAAATCAGAAACTCAACTCAACCCACCGACCCGACCCGACCGAACCCGATAAATCCAATCCAAACTCAATTCGGTCAGAACCCGACCAAAGTTTTGGTCAGTCTCGGGTGGACATTTCAATAATTCGACCAAAGTCATGTCGGGTCCAACCCGACCCGAACCCGTCCAAATCCGACCCATGGACAGGACTAGGTCTTACGATAAGGGGACGTCAAGTTGATAAATAAAACAAGTTCTACTCTCGCCCAACACAGCAACTACAAATAATTACGCAACATCAATTTCAACTTACTGAAGAGCTAACCAACTAGTAGGACAAAGTAAAGCTTCAGCCCATGGCTTCAAACCCTACGTGGCATAGAAATGGAAACTTTTGGCATGATCCTTTGATCCACCCAAGATGTCAAAACGAAGTGTCAAATCCAACATGGATTTGGTTCCACGCCATTTGCTTCAGATTCACTATGCAAAAATACTCGGAATTCAACATCAAGGTTGGAGATGAAGGTTTGTTGATGTCAAATTTGGAGATGCCAAAATGCAATTAAGCATGTGCAAAAATGGATACTAGATAAGATTGCACAATTTTAAATAATGCAATGAAGTCCCTTGATTATAAAAGAAGAAAACGACGAGTTCTGCATAGTTTTCATCAATAAAAATGTCAATCAAAATGGTACATAAACAAAAGTGGAGCTCACAAAACAAGGCCACTTAGAAATTGCACAATTTTAAATAATGCAATGACGTCCCTTGATTATAAAAGAAGAAAACGACGAGTTCTGCATAGTTTTCATCAATAAAAATGTCATTCAAAATGGTACATAAACAAAAGTGGAGCTCACAAAACAAGGCCACTTAGGACTTAGCAATACAACCCCTAGAGAAGACATAGATGAAACATATTCGTTCAATAAAATTTGTCGACAAAAACTAAAAAACTAATCATTTACATTTGTAAACTTCAATAAAAATGATTACCATTACAAAAAGGGGCATCATATAACAATATTGATGAGGTAGTAACAATGATTAAATACCTCGCATCGGCCATGACTTGAACTTTTGCACCACCACCATGTAAATCATAAAAGAACAGTTTTGATGAAGAAGATCGCTTGCTCATGATTCGCCCTAGCAAAAAACAAATATAATTGAGATCATTTACAAGGAAACATGATGGTGGATAATAGTACCCTACATAGTCAATCAGAAAATACAATAGAGCCCTATATGTATTCAGATAACAAATTTCATACCAGCCAAAGATACTTGAACATCTTCAAGATGAGCACCATTTGTAAGACTTTGATAATTCTCTATATATTCGAGGATTGAAATCGAAACATGGAATTTGTGAGGATAGGGATTACTCCCAGCAATCTTCAAAGCTGCAATGGCTTTAAGCCTATTTTCAAAGTATTGCTGCATGCAAAGAATCAGTAAAGTTCAACAAACAACTTGAGGCATGTGGTACAATATTTATGAAAGAACAATTCTCAAGTCTTTCAAGCTGAGAAAAATGCACAAATAAGTAATAAGAGAAACTTTACTGTTGGATCCATGTCCTCATCATCTACCATTTGGGGCTTTGAAACCTGGGAGTTTGACACTGCAGCACCCTGGGGGAGTGTCAATATCATCAAAATGCAGACCAGAAATTCAAGATATGCTTAGTAATAACAGTGTGATAAGCCATGTTGTGCCCAATACAAGACAAGGGGGAACATGTAGGGAGGCACCTTTTTTTAAGGACAATCATTCTGCTTATTCTATAACGACCCGTTTGTTAGACGGATAAGGTTTTGGATGGATAAGGAAGAAGGATGGATAAGAGGTGGATATGTTATAAGGGGGGATTAGTTAAGGAGGGGGATTAGATTATACTTGGTTTGAGTAGTAGTTGATATCTAAGAAGGACGGACACGTCTACAAGCCTTTCGTATCCATGTCGGACACGTATCGGACACGTACACGTTCCCGACACGCGTCCAACACGTGAAATTTAATTATTTTTTCTGAGTTGGACACGCTCCGACGCGTACCCAACACGTACTCGACACGTATCGGACACGTTTTGGGTGGTTATGTAATTTTTAAAACTTAGAAATGGAGTAACAATGTACTATTTAAGATATGAACCAAATTTAAAGCCAATATCAATTAACTTGACAATGAAAACACAATCCGCTATTCTCATATTTTCATCGGAATTTTCATCTTTAATTTGGAAAAAATAATTTTTTTTACATAATATTGAATTTAGTATATAAATATATTTATTCATTTATGTACTTAACGTATCCCCCAACTTGTCTGTGTCCTAGTTTTTTTGAAAAATAACGTGTCTGCGTATCTGTGTTATGTCGTGTCCGTGACCCATATCCGTGTTTCTTAGGTTGATATAGGTGGATAATAGTAGGTGGATAAGAGTGGATGATGTATGAAATTACCTGGTTGCCCTCATTAAATTATTACATTGGGAATACAAAAAAGGTTTGAGGGGCAATTTGGTCTTTCTCCCCACCCAGATTAGCTTATCCTAGGGTTGGGGGTAGGATTAGCTAAGGCCCCTCCAAGGGCGTGAGCTCTCCCCCTCGCGCTTATCTCCCTTCCTTCTCCCCCTCCATCCCTTATCCTCCTCCCACCCTTCTCCCCCTGCCCTTAGAGAAACAATATACTAATGGATTTTATAACTTTTTCAAAATCAAACACTAAATCCACCAAATCTAGAACTGCCTTCTCAATATCTATATTTAATAAAACTCCCATACCTCAAATTTTGAGGGCCATTCAAAAAGGAATAAAGTTATGATTAAGAACAGTTTTTACAAACTCAAATCGAGTTACAAAAGTCCCTACTCCCTAGGAAGGTAAACCAATGGGGATAGGATTTTCCTTGATATCCAAAACAGCATGGTGCTCATTTTTCAGAAAAGTAGTGCTGGAAGCCAGCAATACTTAGTGAAGTTTTGGTGATGACAAAATACCAAAATGGCATGCAGGTAATAAAGGATTAATATTTCTTTTAGCTTGATTACGTGGTTTCGGAGTTGAAAAGGTAAACAACCACGAAATAACAGTTGAGGCCTTGCTTGTGGCATGAAGAGGAGAAAACTAAAAAGAATTACTAGAACGAGATAAGAAAAATTTATACTAACATGGAACTGAGAAATTTCACAGACACAATAACAACATTGCCTAATATTCACCCAATTGAATACAAGGAATTTTGATTAAATAGGAAAAACAAAAACCTTTCCGTATAAATATACTTAAACGACCCCAAAACCATATGAAAGACACTACATACCACGATTGAAATCCTAAAGATCCCTCACGAAAACCCAATTTTAGTACACTCTCCCAGATGTCAAACTCTGAAATGCAAATCTATCATCCACTTGACGAATATCTCTAATGACTTTTGCTCAGGAAGTCCTAATTCTAGATTTGATAAAAGATGTTATTCCAATGTTCCTTTTTCTTTTCCGGCTTACCGCACGGAGCATTATTTTCGCCAATAACCAACAGAAAGCAGAACGTATGCACCCGTACCTGCTTAGCCTTTTCCTCTTCTTTACGCCTTCGTTCCTCTTCCTTCTGCTTATTCTTCAACTCTCTCTTGAGAGCACTACCACCAGAGAAATTAAATAAAATCAAGTTTCCATTAGATTACAGATATATGCTCATATGCGTACATTAACGGAAAACCTTACTTTTTGCTGAGAACTTCAGAGGCACCGCCCCCATCTTGTTGATCCGACATTGCTTTTGATGTTCTTTACCAGAGTGAGCCGCCGGGGTTATGTATTGAAGGTAGCAGAAGGTAGGGTTTTTTAGGGAAAATGCTACCTGCTGTGCACAAGTCACAACACAGATTCTACGTACGGTGTTTACGCACCGACGTGGCTTCTGAAGTGGCACAGTCTGGGCGGGACCCATCACTCTTATTTAGAGCATCGCAATACTAGTAATCAAAACCAATAATCCTTGTCAAAAAAAAAAAATTTCAATAATTAAAATGTGTCATGTCAGTATTTGATTATCCATTTAATCAATACTGAAATTTAACAATCTCTACTTCCACATTGGTTATTTTTGCATCTCTAACTAAAAAAACCCCCACAATACACAATGCACATCTGTCCAATCGCAAATGAGTTTCAATCACGCACCCGACCACACTAAATTATTCGTCTCGAGGAGACGTTTTCCAATGTGGGGTGTTTTTAAATTATTGAGTTTTGATTATTGGTAAAGTTGTTAAATTTGATTATGGAATGAGTGGAATTTGGTTATTTCCTAAAAGACTTATAACTTTGCTTATTACAATGTGAGATATTTTTTTTGAGTATCGTTGTTAAATTTGTTTATCCACATCCATTTACTAATTACAATGGGAATGCTCTTAGTGTGGATGTGCGCTTAGGTATGTATTTGGGGTACAACTGTTGTGTAGCAAATTTTGGCCGTTCAGATATGTTTGGACGATCTAGATTTTAAAAAAGTTTCTCTAACGAAAAATTTAACTTTTTCGGAGAAGAATTTGAACGAATTCTGACCATTTATTAAAAATTAACTTGTAGACTAGTAGTACAAAATCTTTATGCACAACAATAGTTGGCATTAAGCCATTAACAAAAATAGTTTTGAGTCACATGAGATGCCATTTGCTATAGCCTATAAGGGTTATAGGGGTCAAATGGCACGGCCCGTTTGACACTTTTAAATGGGCACGACACGATTAAAAATGGCACAACACAACACGACCAAGTGAAACGGCGCGGCATGATTGAAAAATGGCATGACATGACACTGTCAAGTAAACGGGCCGGCACGGCATGACACGATTAAAAAATGAGCCAACAAGGCATGACATGACATGACACGATTACTTAAAGGGAAAATGATGGCCAATGATATGTTTTGATAATTAATATCCGCCAATGATGTTTTCAGCATTAACAATTGTTCTTAACATGTCTTTGGAGGGTATTAATTATTAAAACACATCCTGGGCCGTCATTTTCTCCTTTAAGTAAATGGGCCCGGCCCGGCACGACACGATTGAAAAACGGCATGACACGACATGATCAAGTAAACGGGTTGGCATGGCACAACACGATTTAAGTAAATGGGCCCGGCCTGACATGACATGATTTAAGTAAATGGGCACGACACGACACGACATGATTGAAAATGACATGACACGATTTAAGTAAACGGGCCGGCACGACACGAAACTACGATTGGCATGAAGCTAAACGGGCCAAGCCTGCACGGCACGACCCGTTTGACACCCCTAGTTGTTGTGGTCGGCCCTGGGGTTTGTGGAAGGAATTATAGGGTTTGGAGTTTGAAGCGGTAGGAGAGAGAAAATTTGCGGTGCTTTAAAATCCACCCAGGCAAATTGTAAATTGTCCGAAATTGAGGGGCAAAATTGTAATCGAGAATTTGGCATGCCTTGGGCAATTGGTAAAATGGCAGAAATTAAAGAGCAAATTCGTCCTAAATTGAAAAATGGCAACCGAAACACTCCTCCTTATTATAGACGGTTAGATAGTAAGATATAAGTACACTAATATATTCACTCAATAGTAAATCTATGGACATACGTATGTACATATCGCATATATATATATAGATGAACAGTCCTGTTTGGATAATCCACAGTTCCATACCAAAAATCATGTACTGAACCATATGGTACAATGGTTCATAATTTTTTGTAACCGGGATCGAACCATTAATCCACGAATCCGGACCAAAATGTACAGCTTGGTTTGGTTCGAACCTATTTAGCAGTTCTTTTGGATTTGTTGTAGTCCCAAGCCACTCTACTTCACTACCCTCACAAAAACTTGATCATTGATTGTAGAGCTCTATGGACAGATGTGATCGCGCTAAGGGCTACATTCTATGTGAGGGAAACCAAGTAGTAGATAACCTAGCAAGTATGGGACTGCGCCACCGATTGTGTCGCTGGTTATTCCGCGAGCCTATATGGAGCCCCTTCTAGCTACAGATACTCCAGGAACCTAGTTCTGAGAGGTTTTAGTTTTGTTTTCATGTTGTCAGTCTATTTCCCACTTCTCAGTTGAAGCTTGAGACTCTCCACCATTTACGTTTTTCTAATATTGGTTCTCAGCAAGTTTGGGAAACCTCTTTGGTGTCTTTCGTCATTATGCCGCACCAAACACCAGATATGGCTTGGGTTAACTCAGCTCCTGATGATTTTTAAATATTTTCGGTCATAGCTTTCCGGGGGTAATGGATTCAATCTGCTTATGATACCAACGCTCTAATTCTTAAAGTGATCGAGTCCATCGGGAGGTCGGGGTCGTTCCTTCTAGCTGGGTTAACAGGATTTGAAGACTAAGTGTTATTGATGGAGCTTAGGACAGAGATAAAAGAAAAGCTAGGGGTGGGTTTTGTGATCAAGAGTGTATACACCCTATTTTGGACTTTCCAAATTAGTTTACTTACGGCATTTGATTTCCCAATGATGATTACGGCCAAGAACATTCCGAGGTTATTGGTGTGTTTGAGCTTTGAGCGTCCTGAACCTCATTCAAATCTTTGTCGAGACTTGTCCAAACCCTTCAAGCCAGAACCAAATGGCCTCAACAAAACCATACTTGCTTACGCCAGTACTGTGCTGGCGTGCACTGGTAAACTGCCACGTGTAAGTCATCGACCGTTGACTCAGTTAACACCAGCGCACGCAGGTACAATGTTGGCGTACGCCAGTCAAAGTCAGTCAAATGATACTATTCAACCACGTGCTCGAGACTTTTGTGGCCACCCTGACATAATCTACAGTTCGCTGATGATTACAAGCGTGCAGCCGGCTCCCCCTCTATCCTACACCACCTTTCAACCTAAGTCTCATGCATTTAATGCATGAGGACTTCTCTCCTTAACCTAACCACCCCTTAACCCAACTGATCACCCCTCTCCTTAGTCCACTTCTGGCCTATACATACCCCCTTTGCATTTATATGCAAGGGGTTCACAAATATAAATCACCATAAAAGCCTCTAGCTCTTTTATTCTATTCTCTCTCTAGTTCTTCACTCCCTCTCCTTTCATTCATTGAAAGAACAAATAAAAGAGCTCCATTATCACAAACCACAACCCTCATTCTATCCACTATCCATCCACTAAACTTCAAGTTCAAGCTCAAACTCACCATCAACATTAAAGCAAAGGTATACCACCTTTTACGTGCGTTTTGTTCTGACCCCCGAGGGGGACTAGCAGGGTCAAGGCTGGTAATCTATACCAGTCCTGGCCCTAAAGGTGGTAAGGTTTCAAAGGCAGTGTGAAGCTATCATTGGCGCGCGCCAGTTATTTCAAGGCGTACGCCAGTATGGCGGTACGTGGAGTACTAGCGTGGGGATCACTGATCAGCTATTTTCTGCTTTTCTCTCCATTTTATCACCTTTATGCATGCTAAGAACTAGTTTACTGCTTTCTGTATTTTAGAATTGTGTAGGTGTTTATCTGTTATTTCTGTTTTAGAAGGCCACGGGGATCCTTCTGGTGTTTAGAACTATACCGATTTTCAAGACCGGGGCTCTCAACCACTCAGCCATCTCTCCAAAAGATAATTTTTCTTGTTTAGGGTTTGGGGTTTAGGGTTTAGGGGGTTTAGGGTTCGGGGTTCGGGTTTAGGGTGTAGGGTTAGGGGTTTGGGGTGTAGGGTTTAGGGTGTAGGGTGTAGGGTTTAGGGTTTAGGGGTTTAAGGTTTAGGGTTCGGGGTTCGGGTTGAGGGTGTAGGGTTAGGGGTTTTAGGTTTCGAGTTTCGGGTTTGGGGTGTTGGGTTTAGGGTTTAGGGTTTAGGGTTTCGGGTTTAGGGGTTTGGGGTTTGGGGTTTAGGGTTTAGGGGTTTGGGGTTTCGGGTTTCGGGTTTGGGGTTTAGGGCTTAGGGGTTAGGGCTTAGGGCTTAGGGTTTAGGGTAATCACCAAACCAACTCTCAAGGTAATCAGCATCTAACCAGGAAAAAGATCACTATCGAGAAACCCATTTCGAAAATGGGATCAAAAAATGTAGTATTCAATCGAGATGGTAGGAAATGTAGATTTCAATTCCGGTGGGGGAAAAAAAGGGATCAAATAAGAACTGCAATTAACACAGCGACATTTCAAAAACCTTAGATTTATTCAACAGCTGTAAAAGATACCCATTTCATGAACCCAGATAAACCGAAAACCAGCATGGATGATTCAGGACCCAATTCAGCATAAGAGGATGGAAGAAAAAAAGCATAAGAGGGAAAAGAGTTTTATTTGCTACCGTGATGAGAGTAAGCAAACACAGCTCTCTAAGTGTAGATATGGTCGCTTGCTACGATCTCGCTTCTTTCCACTCTGTGGGAAAGTAGACCCATTTCCCCCTCTCTCTCTCCCCTTCTGAATCTGATGTGTATAGATTCATACGGATGTATGTAATGCGCATAAACCATAGGCGGAGCAAAAAGAGCAAAACAAGCAGATATTGGCTTCGCCCAGGTTCGAACTGGAGACCTTCAGTGTGTTAGACTCACGTGATAACCAACTACACCACGAAACCTTTGTTGCTATCCATATTCAATTAATTATTTTATACATGTAATTATTCTGGTGATGCATTGATGCTGTATTATTTCTTTTGGATGATAAAATAATGCATTTTTGGTATGCCAATAACACATTGGTTGTCAATTGTCATCGATAAACTCTTTTAGCAAGCCTGTTTAATTATATAGTTGTGTATGTATTACCTTTCTTTATCGGTAAGAATGATTTCATTGTCAATCATTGCAATAGCAGAGAAATGCATTAAGAGAGTTTTGAATAAGAGGATAGTATAAAACTTCTTCTACTACTGCTGCTACTCAAAAACTCAACCTACCTCTCTCAACCGTGGCCTTGACTTTTTTAAGAAGTGAGAAAATGACTCAACAAACAAATTTTTACTACATGAATGATAGATTTTTACTACTATATAATATAATAATAACTGAATCCAGTGAATTAAAGGCATATATGGATAGGAGAATTCGGACATCAAAGCTAAAGTAGAGAGTGTTTGTAGGAAATGCAAAGAAAAGATAATGATGGCTGATGGGTTTGGTGAGTCCCGTAAGCAATGATTTCAAAAGCGCGTGAAGCGCGCGCTATAGCGCGAAGCGCAGCGCAGCGCAAGTGTTGCGCTTCGAAGAATAGCACTATAGCGCAAAGCATTAAGGCGCACGATATGGCGCAAGGCACACGCTATGGCGCAAGGCGCAGAGGCGCACGCTTTTAGTCTTTGATCCAAAAATTGATCCGACGGTGCAGAATACACATCTGATGGCACCGATGCACTAAATAATTTTTCTTTTAAGTCTGATTTAGCCCTAAATCAACCATACGATTCATTCCTAGCCTAACCCAGCAGCAGAGCAGCTTCAGGCGATCGAGATAGCACGTGCAGCTTCAATCGATCGAGAGTCAGTCGATCCAGAGCAGCTTCGGTCGATCCAGAGCAGCAGCTTCAGTCGACAACAGCAACGGTAACCTCCTCCTCCTCATCCTTGTTTCTTCTTCTTCTTTCTTCTTTCTTCTCTCTTCTCTTCATCTTCTCCTAGAGGACCGAGACTCTGGCCAATTTTTTTTTTGTCTCTCTCTCTTTTTTTTCCTCTTCTTTCTTTTCTTTGAACTCCTGGGCTGGTGGGCAGTGGGCTGCCGAGTGCTGGCTGTGCCGGCGCGTAGACCTCTGTGATTTTGTTCTCGAGGCACCCAACCATTTCTCACTTTCATGCTGATATGAATCATCTTCTCCTGTTTTGTTCATTTTCTTTTCTTTTCTTATTTTTCCTCTACCTTTTCATTAGCTTAAGAAAAGATACGTGGGATTTTTTTCTCTCTATGATGCGGCACCATTGAGCTTTTAAAAAAAAAAAAGACTAATGAGTGACATTAGACTACAGGGTAGAGGATGAGTTTACTACACACAAATCACTATAAATCACACCCATGGAACCAGTGTGCTGCGTGCAAACTTAAATCAATGATTTCTCCATGACTGGCTATCACTTAAATAACTCTTGAATCCAAACCCTTTGATATACCAAAAGATGTCAAATTTTGTATTCCTGCTGATTTAGTTTGAGCCTTTGAGGAGATTGTAAAACTTCAAACTAGGTTTAAGACTTCAAGTCTTTAACCGCTGTGGACACCAACTTTGAGCACCAGCTTTCTTTTCTTTTCTTTGAACACCAGTGGGCTTTCTTTTCTTTGAACACCAGTTTTTTTTTTCCAGCTATATGTGTTTATGACTTTATGGTATTATTTGTAGATGACATCTGAAAATTCTAGTAAAAATGACCCCGGTTGGAAGTATTGCGAAAAGGTTGATCCACACAATAATATCAAGTTGAAATGTATTTTTTGTAACGAAGTGAAAAATGGGGGTGTGTCAAGAATCAAGCAACATCTTGCAGGAGGAGCTAAAAGGAATACGGCGGCATGTTGCCGATGCCCACCTGAGGTTAGAGATGAGATGAGGGAGTTTATACGTAAAAGGGATGAAGCAAAGAGTCAAATTAAGTCTATACCAGATTTTGATGTTGCAATGAATGATGATGATTATGACTTGGACCTGGACGATGATATTATTGAATTCAATCCCCGTTCTAAGAAATCTTCTACTCACGGAAGCACAACCTCCACATCTATTCATTCTAAGCCTAAGAAACCAAGAACCATAGGGCCTCTCGACACTTACTACACTCCTGAACCAGAGGTGGTAGTGGAAAATAGAAAAGCCAATGGCAAACAGTCAAAAATTGATGAGAATGAACCATATAAGAAAATATTGAAAGACCGGGCTCATCAGGCTATTGCAAGGTGGATATATGATTGTGGGATACCTCTAAATGTTGTGAACAATGATAGTTTTGCGCCAATGATAGAGGCTATTGAGCAATACGGTCCGGGTTTGTGTAGATACCCCATTCTGGACTGTCCAGATAACGTTATTTGTCGATCTTTTGTTTCCCCAATGATGATTTTTGTCGAAAACAGTTTAAGGACAAAGGTGTGTTTGAACTTTGAGTGTCCCAAGCCTCTTTCAAACCCATATCAAACTCTTCAAACCAGAGCCAAACAGCCCCAGCAAAACCAAACTGGCACACGCCAATGTCCTGGAGGCGTACGCCAGTCATCTGCCACGTGTCAGTCATCGACCAGTGGCCCAGCTTTTACCGGCGCACGCCAGTTAATAGTGGCGCACGCCAGTCAAACCCAGTCAAATCAACTTTATTCAGCCACTTGGGCGGGACTTTTGTGCCACCCTGACGTCGGCCACAGTAGCCCCTGATGATTGTATCGTCCAGGCCCGCTCCCTCTCTCTCCTACACCCCCCATCAAGGCAAGTCCCATGCATTTAATGCATGGGAGGCTCCAACCTTGCCTTGACCAGCCAAACAAGGCCTTGGTCCCAGACTGATCTCAGTCTCTCTCCCCTATAAATACCCCCCTTGCATTCATTTGCAAGGGGTTAGCATCATCAAGAAGCAAAGCTCCCCTCTCCTCTCTTCTTGCTTTTTCTTCTTCTTCCATTAAAAGAGAAAAGAAAGAAGCCAACTTCCATATACCCCCACTGATATCCAGTCACCATACAACATCCATCTTCAACCTTTAGACTCTAAACCACCTTCAAATCTCAACACCCAAAAGGTATACCACCTTTGCATTCCTTTCTGTTTTCGGCCCCTGAGGGGAACCAGCAAGGCCCAGGCTAGTAAACAATACTAGTCCTGGCCTTGAACTGGTAAAATACAACAATCGTATGCGACGATACTTGGCGCACGCCAGTTTCTATATGCCGTACGCTAGTCATGGCAGTACGAGCACAACTGGCGTGGGGATCATGGATCGTCATTCTTTTGTTCTATCTTTCTGTCAATCACCCTTGCATGCTAAACAACCAGTTTACTGTCTTCTGTATGTTGAGAACTGTTTAGATGTAGTAGTTATTGCTTATTCCTTGTCTATTTAGAAGGCCTCTGGGATCCTTCTGGTCATGTTCCAGAGCCCAGATAATGCAAAAGCCAAGCACTGGATTAGGGTCAAACGTGCGTACGGCAGTCCATAACTGGCGTACGGCGTTTGTCCCGCGACCCAGTGGCTGGCCCTTGCATTTTAGCGTGATTCTGGCCTGCTGCATGTCCCCACTCTGTTTAGGGGGTTTCTTGTCTATTTTCATGGCTTCAAGCCATCTCATCTGTCTGTAAATACATATATCCTGCTTATTTAACTACATGGTTTGTCCTGGGTGTGCGCTGGTCCTTTTCCAGAGCCCAGAGGGTTGCAAACAAAGACTGTGAAACCAGATAAGTGGAGTACGCCAGTCGTTCTGTGGCGTGCGCAAGTCCAACCAACATGCAGTGGCTCGACCAGTGCATGTTGGTAGAACTTGTTCATGCCCCTGCGGGGCAGCGTACTGCAATTTGTCCAGTTCGCTCAGTGCTTGTTCTCAATCTATATTTATTATTGCAATCAAGCCATCCATAAACATTTTGTCACATAAATCACAACTTGTTATAGTTTTAACCCCCATTAACTGTTCCCCCGCCCTAACTGGCTAAAAAATGATCAAATGAGAGAAAAATGCAAATGTTTTATAAAATGCCTGAGTAGAGACCAATCTCCGGATTGGGCGAGAGGGGTGCCGTAAAACCCTTCCTCTCTCGTAACCTGGCTCCCGAACCTCAGATATCGAAGGTGACGACGGACCGGTCTACGCCTTTTCAAAATCAAATAAACGTGGCAAACGTTTTCGAGTTCGGTTCCTTGGGTGTCTTCACCGCTAAAACCCGAGTGGCGACTCTGAATCGAGGCGTTTCGCCGCGCTTTTCCAAACACAAAAAGGGCCGCACCCAGTTTCCCGAAGCGAAATTTCCGGGGGCGCATGCCCACAGTTTGCCCCCACCAACTTATCATCAAGTGCGAGTTCCTCTTCTAAAAAAAGAGGTAGAACATGTTAACAAGTTGATGGAGGAGCACAAAAAAGACCAGGAACAATATGGGTGTACGCTAATGAGCGATGGGTGGACTGATAGGAAAAATAGAACATTGATGAATCTTTTGGTGAATTCTCCTAGAGGGACCATGTTTCTTAAATCTATGGATGCGTCTGGAATTGTAAAGGATGCAGAAATGATATATGAATTGCTTGATGGGTGGGTGGAGCATATTGGAGAAGCAAACGTGGTTCAAGTTGTTACAGATAGCGCCGCGGCAAATGTGGCGGCAGGTGAGAATTTTAACTTGAAGTTATGAACAATTAAAAATCACTTATTATTCTAGACTTCTAGTTCTAACTTCTAACACCACTTATTTATAACAATTACCAGGGAGGTTGTTGGAGGCAAAACGACCTCACTTGTTTTGGTCTCCGTGTGCTGCCCATTGCTTGGACTTGATGTTAGAAGACATTTTTAAGTTACCAAATTTGAAGACAAATTGGGAAAGGGCAATAATGATTCATGGTTATATTTATAATCGACCCTCTTTGTTGAATATGATGAGGCAATTTACCAAGAGAAGGAGCTCGTTAAGCCGGCAAAAACTCGATTTGCAACCGCTTTTTTGACTTTGCAAAGGGTTTATGAACAAAAGGGAAACTTAAGGAAGATGTTTACTTCAGAGAAGTGGACCAATAGCAAATGGGCAAAAGAGCAAGGAGGGAAACATGTAGAAAAAGTCATGTTGATGGCCTCATTTTGGAGGAATGTGCTCCTTGCCCTCAAGTTCGCATCCCCACTTGTTAAGGTACTTAGATTGGTTGATGGAGAAGTCAAGCCTACAATGGGATACATTTATGAGACTATGGATCGGGCTAAAGAAACTATTGCAAATTCCTTCAATCAAAATAAGGAAATGTATGATGAAGTCTTTAAGATAATCTACAAGAGTTGGGAATCCCAATTGCATCGGCCTTTGCATGCAGCTAGTTTTTACTTAAATCCTGAATTTTTTTACAAAGATCCAGAGGCTTGCAAAGTTCCAGAAATCATTGGAGGCCTATACAAATGTATCACAAAGTTGATTCCCAATAATGATACACAAGACCTTGTTTGTGCTGACTTGATGAAGTATGAGAGAGCTGAAGGACTCTTCGGTAACCCAATGGCAATAAGGCAAAGAAATACAAGGGGCACCAGGTATCATCATGTTAACCTTAATCTAGTAACTAATTTAAGTCCTAAGAGTTGCACTTTAAGAATGTTTTCCAATATCAATATGCTATGGTGTGCAGCTGACTGGTGGGCCTCATTTGGTCATGACACTCCCGACTTGCAAAAATTTGCCGTCAAAGTTCTTAGCCTTACTTGTAGTTCCTCGGGATGTGAGCGTAATTGGAGTGTCTTTGAGCATGTGAGTATATGCTAATCAAGTTCATTCATTGACTTCCTTTAGTTATGTATGATCATGAATTTAAGTCCATTAATTATTAATGCAGATTCACACAAAAAAAAGGAATAGACTAGCTCAAAAGCGTCTCAATGATTTGGTATTTGTTAAATACAATAGAGCATTGAAACGCCGATACCTCAACCGTGATCGCATTGATCCTATATCCTTGAAAAATATTGATGAGAGCAATGAATGGTTGGTTGGGAAGATGGAGGAAGAAGCTGTGTTTGAGGGTGATGATTTGAATTGGGATGATGTTGCTTTAGCTTCTGGAGCCGAAGAACCAAGGAAAACAACTAGAGCATCAAGTTCAAAGTCAACAGACTCAACACCTATCGCGAAAATGGCAAAACCAACTCCAAAGGCTAAGGCTTCAAGAGGAAAGACATCTCTTATAGATGAGGTGATTGAAGAGGGAGAATGGGAGACGGATGATGATGAGGAGGAAGATGTGGAAGGATATAAATCAGAATCATTAGATGATGATGATGAAATTGAAGATGAAGTTCTTGGTTCTGAGAATGATGATTAATGTCTATGCATGACTCTAGATTTTATTGCCTTTAATCCTTTTGTTATGTCTCTAAGGCTAAACATTATTATGTTAGCTTTTCATGGATGATATGTTATGTTTCGTGTTTGGTACTTTCGTTTAACCAATGACATGTTATGTTTTATGACATTTGAAAGTTTTACAAGTGTTTGTCTGTCTTGAAAACTTGTTCTAATAAAATTTGCCTTATTGCGAAGGGAATTTTTTTTTTTGCGCTTAGCCTCAATAAAGCGCGCGCCGCGCCTTGCGCTAAAGCCCCAGGGGACTGTTGCGCCTCGGTGCGCCTTTCGCTATTTAAAACACTGCCCGTAAGTATGGAGAAGAAGAAAACTATGGAAATTGCAATAATCTTGCGATTGAATTTTCACCCTACATTTTGGCCAAAAATAAAGAATTTTCACCCTACCTTTTTTTTCCCCAAATATTTCGCCCCTCAAATCCAAAATAGTCATTAGCAGTTGAGAAATGATCCACACGTATAAATTAGTGACTAGAGGTCGAGCACACGCGCGTGTGAATCTTTTGAACTGAATATTTAGACTAAGTTCTGCTATGGGATTCTTGGATTTTTTTTTTCTATTTTGTCTTTATTTAAAATTTTCCTGTCTTTGTCATTTTTATGCCTAACTTAGCCTAGTTGTATACTTTCATTGCAAGCTAACACATACATGTATGAAGATCAAGAATTAACACATTTGCCTAATGCCTTTGTTTGGATAGTGATTTGAAAAATATTTCTCAACTCAAAAAATACTCATTATTCATACTTCCAATCATTACTCACACCTATCTCCAATTATTATTCTCATTTCTTTTTTTATCTCTCTCCAATCATTACACATACTTTCAATTATTACTCTTATTTTTCTCTCCACTCGTAACTCTACAAAAAATTTCAAAAATGGTCAACTAATAAACATATCATCTAAGAAAACGGTTTCACCGCAAAACTGTTCCTCTATTGGTCAGGTATCATTTTTATCAGAAATCACATTCATATGTAGGTGACTAGGTGTTATTTTCATTTAAAGGTATTGCCGGTATCTTTCATAGTGACTAGGTGTTTATCTCTTGGAGGAATACCCAATCAAATAGGAGGCCGAGCGTCGATATTGCCGGTATCTATTTCGATCATCTTCTCAAGCAAAGAGACCATTTTCTTACTTTGATGTTGTCTGTTGTTTTTGGTCTTCGTTTTCTGTTTTCACCTGGAGATTAGTATTTTCTTTTGTTCATTTTAAAGGGTGCTGGAGCAAATAGTATAATTGTGTTTAATGCCAAGTTAGCTTTGTAGCAAATAGTGTAATAGTATGAAGGGGGAAGTCACAAATTTGAAATATTGAAGCTGAGTTCTCTAGTTGTATATAGTAGTTTTGTACTTTGTTAATGCATTCTCCATGAAAATTGAAAAAAATGATTTTGATAGCTGAATTTTTTTACCAGGTTAACTTCCAACAATTTGAGCTATTTAAAAATTTGACAGTGCCCAAGGCATGGGTAAAAATTTGATACCTAAAAATTGAAATAGTATTTTGAGCTACTACCAAGATTTAAAGGGTAATTCCAATTGGGGTAGGTAGTGCCGTAGTCACGGATGAACCCTAATATAACATGCAACGCACAAGCTAGTAGTAAGAAAAATTAGTCCCTTCGTGGCTTTGTTCATTTGTCGCAGTAATGATTACTCTTTCACACCTGTGATTAAAGGCCTCGGATTCTCTTAAATTCAAACACCAAATGGTGCCAATATTGACATAAACTTCCTCTTTGAAGTGTGCATCTCAAGTATTTCTAACTTATGTGTTCGGATATATAATAGATGACCAAACTGCATTTCATAAGACTCAAGGAAGCACAAGAGTAATATTGTGGTGCGGGCTGGGTGGACAGGAATTGGATTCTGCTTCATCAGCTTTGTCTTCGCCTTTTTGTGCTGCTGCTGTTGAAGGCTGGTGCCGGTAGCGTAAAAGTGTAACAGGTTTACTTGCATTCACCATTAGACGTGGACCAAAACTGATCCTGGCACGAATTCACGCAGCACAGACATTAGAAGTTCAACCTTGGTCCCATGAGGGAAATAGCACCCATCCCCTGCCAACACACAGGTACATACAGAAACCATAGCAACAGAAGAACCTGCTCAAAAGAAGAAGAACAGAGGCAAGATGCTATCATGAACAACTGCTTAAAAATCAATTAAACAATATCCAAACATAAATTCCCCTCGTAACTGTAAAACCTGTAAGATAACTGGTGATTAAGTTATGCAGATTTTCGCAGGAGTTGTAAGGAGCCTGTCAACAACAAATCTTAGCTATAACCTCTATTGATTAGGATGATTACTTCAGTCTTGCAATCTCCAATCTCTGCATTAAAAAGCATTAATCAAAAGCTTCTAAATGCTTTGAAGTCTTGACATAATTTTATTGATCTTTTGACTTTTCAATATCAAAAGTAAACTTGGCTCATATTAATTGCCTTATACCACCACACTTAAATTGAATATAAAATTTCAAATTAGAAAGCATAACTGTTTGGCTAAGACATATACCCGAGATAGGCACTTCAAATTTCAAATTCCATAAATCTCTTCCTAGCCGCCCATTGGTCCATTTACTTATTCATATTGTATTTGTTCTTCATAAAAGCAAGACACTTGGGAAGCATATCGAACTTATTCTACGTCAATTAACAACAAACGTTATCTCGTTTGAATTCACCTAACATATTCCTTTTTATTTTATATTTCTAGTAATGTTTTATTTGTTTTCACACACACACATGTGTGTGTGTGTGTGTGTATTAAACTTTAGGGTGTGTGAGAAAAGCAAATAGATGAGAGGGTGTCCGTGGAATTTAACCAAAAAGTCCTACATTGACAATGTTTATATCTCATATATGGTCAATGAAGCTTATCATTAGAAGACATTGACGACACAAACTAAGGCTCTTTTTCGATCACTAGTCTCCTCCATATATTACACTGCAAACATTTTAAGAGTCTCCTACTTTCAACGTCATGCTGCAACTTATATTTTACTCTTTCTACTCCCTAGCTTGGAGTGCCTCTCTCTCTCTCTCTCTCTCTCTCTCTCTCTCACACACACACACACACACACACAAATGTTATTTTTCCGTGTTTTCAGGTGAATAGAATAAACCACATAACCACCAACTAGAGCAAATGAAGTTGGATGGCGATATGAATGATGCATAGAGTAATCAAATGTTACGAGTATTTTAAACTCTGTTTGACCATAGGCCAAGCAGCAGTCATGTCCTTGTAGAATTGTTGGGCATTTAAATATCCCTCATTGCAAGGGAAGGGAAAATTAAGATTGGTTCAGTTCCAAACACATATCAAACATAAATCATACCTGACACACAAAACGACTGGTTTCCTATTTGAGAGGCTTCATACCCTGCACAGTTTCAAATTAAAGCATCACTTACTGGAGTAAATATTTGTTCTTAGCCATTGTTAAAGCCAAAGAGTTAACACCACATCTTTACCTAATTGGCTAATTGTGATATAGCATATCAGCTAGAGAAAAAGATTAATTTGAACATAGAGTCCTAATGTCCATTTCAAAAGCTCTAAGGGCAAACAAATGGGAAACTTCATCAAAGTAAATTGCCTAACAGATATAGGTTAAAATTTGCATGGTTTTTATTAGAAGTTATTATTGCCCATAAAGTCTATGCGCGTAAGTATAGGGCGTTTGTTTATATACCAGAGTGCCCCCAAACCCATAACCTCAGAACATAGAGTTAGGTATCCACAAGATTGGTACGGGTGTATTGAGAACATTGGATTATGATGGAAACCAAATGATATTTTGAGATAGGATGTTACGGAGGATTATTTAACACGTACTTGAAATTTAATCAAATTAAGCATAAAATGGTTCTCATTCAAGCAATGTTCTAAAAGTCGCTAGCTGCTAGTCGGACGGTCGGCTACCTTCGAGCGATTAATCGGTGTATATTAATTAGTAATCGGCGATTAATTGTTAGACCGGACCTAATAGGATAGGCCCCGCCAACGATTTATATTTCCTTGTTTTAGAACACTGCATTCAAGTGATAGGTTGGAAATTTTTCTTCACAAAATACCAACTATCATTTGTTTCTAAGAAGAGGATCCAAGTGCCTAATATGATTACGGGAGTCGGATACATCCTATGCCCCTATCCTTGTCATCTTTAGCAGAAACTGGAAAACTGAGGATTCAAAGTAACACTACCTGCCAAGACCAAAATATGTCCCGTCGTTTTCTACCAGGTGCATAGCAGTCCGAGCCTTTGTCATTCAGGATGAGCCATTGTCTCCAAGATCTTAAATCATCATAGTTTCTCGCCAAAACTTCCCTAAATGGGACTAATTTGTTCTTTTTGCATGCCTATTTATAATTAATCATCGCCTTTGGATGCTCCACAATAGTGATATTTCAGTGGTAATGATATCGGGAATGACTCAGGAAGGAAGGGCATTCATGGATCATGGTCTGATTCGTCTGAACCTATCCTTAGGAGAGAAGATCATATCTCTTCCCAGCTCAAATTAGTGTAAGGCTGTCTTACAATAAATTTTAAGCTGCATTTAAGAGGGACCAAATGGCTGCTGCTGCAACAGCTCGAGACAGCTCCAGAAATGTTCTATGGGCCAAATCCAAGGTGGGTGTGCCGTATTCTGCTTCCTCCTCTTTTCTGGAAGATGCTCAAATGGCTGTTGCACGTGGGCTACAATAATATTGGTCAAATGTAGTTTAGTAAGGGAATGCTTTTACGAGATTCAAGCTTGTCAAAGTGCTAAAGAAGACCTCTTATGGCTGGTGTCGCCTTCGATTAACGATATTCGGGTGCTTACCAAAGAGAATCTACTTCAACCGCTTATAGTCCTTTTGTACAAGGCAAATAATATATCAGGATCTATTATTAAGTTCGATCAACTACTGACGAGCAAAAAGTGTGACATCCTATCTTGGGAGGTAGTCCCGCATCGGTGAGTTACCAATGGATTATTGGATATATAAGTAAAGACAAACTAGCTACACGGTACATCTGAGCTTAAGCTTTTGAGCCATGAGTTAGGCGACGGATTTCCACGGAGAGCTGGTGCGGGTCGTTACACAAAGTAAGTGGTCTTTATTTCCAGGCAGTCAATTAATTCCAACCAAGTGCAGAGCTAAGGTTGCTCCACTAAATTATGGGTCTCACGGGTTCAAAACTGAGAAGCAGCCTCTCCATGTGCAGGAGTACGGTTGCATATTGCAGTACAGAACCTAGTGCAACAGGCTGCTTTTGTTTTTATTGCTTTCGAGAGAAAAAGGTTATATTGCCATTTCATGTTCCTTTTTGGCCTTTTCAGTGAAATTAACCTTCGTGCCGAAATAACCAAGCAATACAACTCAGTCCAGGTATTCACCCCAAACAAACAGCACCGATACAAAGAAAAACAAGCACACAGGCAACACAGAAGTCTAAAGCCTGCACAAGAGGAACACAGAGCTGAGCCCAATCATCAAACTCCAATTATCCTAGATCTACTGAAGATTTGGGAGAGATATTCCATCAGCAGAATAGCTGCAAATTTGCTTTGACTGATATGCCACAGATTTGAATTGTTTTGACTGGTATTTGTCAATGAGCTAGCTTTCTCTCTTAGGTCCACTTCAATAGGGCTGAAAATAGCTTCCAGAACCTTGGACCTGCTTTGGAACACTCCGGCATTCTTCTCGAGCCACTAGTGATAAACGCTGGCAACAAAGGTCAATCTGACTAGAGTTGCAGCAAGGTTCTTTCCCTTTACATGATGCACTACCCAATTCAACTCAGAACTCCAAGTTGTGGCAGCCTGAACACCCCAAAGCTAGCCAACATTAATGCCCAGATCATCTTAGAGAATGTGCACTCCGAAAGGAGATTGTCATGTGATTCGGATCTCACATTGCACAGCGTGCATCGGGGGTCAACATTCATGTTCCACTTCCTTATCATGTCCTTTGTTGAGAGTCTGTTTGTGTAGCACAGCAAGAGAATGAATGCCAGGACATTACTTTTGAACCAAACCACAGAAGGGACCTTTTGACCTGCCACTCTCACAGCAGAGAAAGTAGGGCGGATAGAGAATTCCCTAGCGGTGCTAGGGATCCAAGAAAATGTGTCTTCCAAAACTAGTAAGGGAGGAGGGGGGTTATGTTCCATAATCAGCTGAATGGCTTTGTTCCTCTGCTTGGCCACCTCCATTCACCATTAAAGATGATTGAGGAAGACCTTGGTGAGTAAAGAACTTCCCACATCTATACTCACTGCATCTCCAAAACTTACTAGAAAGGTTCCCAAGAGAGCGTCGATTCTCCATTCATGTTCCTCTTTGCCCTTTTAACTTATAATACTTCTGCCACATTTGTCTCCAGTAGCATATCCAAAAGGCAGTTGTTCAGGTAATCAAGATAATCTTAGACCCAAGGTCCTTGATACATGACTAAACTATAGGATGAACACAGAACATATGCAAGACAAAAACTACCCTACTACTCTCTATAACTAAAAGGGAAAAAATATGGAATAATACAAATAGATAGGAGTAATTCGGGCTCATTTCAACTTCTTACTTGTCATTTTATCAAAAGGTACGTATCACACTGAAAATACTTCTTTTGGTTCCTTATGTCTTTTGACTCTTTTCAAGTTTTTACCATGACGAAAACCAAGGTATCAAAGAATTTCATACTCCCATCTATGTCACTGAAAACTCAAGGTTATCTAATTTATTAGTCTACTCTTCCACATTCCAAAATTGCTTCTTCTGTAGGAAGTTAGATGTTTATGCCCATCTTGGCATGTTAAAGTTGGAGAATAACCTTTCAGCAGAGATGTGGATGCAGATGACAGAGCACGCAGACAAACATAACCGAAAAGTAGAGAACAAGAATTGTATAAAGCAAATATGTATGCAGCACATTATCAAACTTAAATGCCTTTTGCAAATGTAAATCTACAATTTTGGTACCAAAAATGATTTTACATGTGAGTTTTACCTTAGATGCCCTGTACTCATTGACTACCATTCGGAGAGAATCATCTGAAAGGATCAAGCGTGATAGGGCCCCAGTGCTTAAACTGCAACACCACCAAATACAGTAAAAAATGGGATGCAGAGAGGCATTAAAAACATGATCAACAACTCAGCCAACAAACTCTAACAACAGAAACAACTTTAATGCTCTTCAACTAGTTACAAAGGACTGTTTTCATTGTGATGATTCAATTCAACACCTATCCACGTTCATTTCTTAATTCAATTCTACATCCACAAGCCACTTACAGGTCATGGAGTGTTGGACTTGTCCCACATCAGTTATACTCAATATTGCACTTTAGTTTTGAGTGAGGATAGGAAAATTTAAGAAATTCTGCTTTGATATTTCAGAGTTTTTGTGGTCTGGTGCTGATGTTAGTGTTTGTGGTTGTGGCATATGGCATTTAGTGAATGTGGTGTGGCGGTAGTGGTGTTGTGGCACTAGGAAAATATCGTTCAGTAGTGGATGCAGTGTGGCAGTAATTGCTTGTCATTTAAAAGTAGGGGGCGTGGTGCAGCTGTTGTTGCTTTGGTGTGCAAAAGTCATGTTGAGAGGAAGATCCACTTTATAGCACCTTTAGCCAAATTTCTCAAAAGAAAAATGGTCTATCAAATAAACAGTAAATGTAGCATTTCCATTGGATTATGTACGTTGGTTTTCATCCTGCAATTGTTTATGCAATTAGTATACCACTTCAAATGAACAACCAATTCTTGACTTTGATGCTTATTTCTTTTCATATTTGATACTATTGTGCTACTATAATCAGAAAATGAGGGAAGACTCAACAATCTGTCACTGGGGCTTAAATTTGTCGTCAGGCCTAGGCAGAATTCAGAAATTGTACCCCAACTTCTTTGCTGTGTCAGAGACAGAACTCTCAACTGCAAAAATTAGATCCACCAATGCTTGCATTCCCTGTTGATAAAACAAAGTTAAAATTACAAGTCAACTTCAGTTCCATCTCAAAATAACAAAAAACAACTTCTTGTCAATAAATAAGAAGATTGACGGCAGATACCAAATAAAATTTCGGATTATTTGGCCCAATTTGTGGACCAGAATCTGATCCTCTGATCGTTGACTTCTTAGGAAGGATTTGGAGGAGCTCTTGAGGAGGTGAATATGCATCCAGATTAACAGTATTCCTGACTAGCTCACAAGAATTCAATTTCATCCAGATGTACTATCACGTTACGTCCGGTCTTGCTAGGGGACGGCTTAATGGCTAGCAAGGGTGTTTGAGATTGGTGTGTGTTTTGGGATAATGCATAGACGTCTGGCTTATCCACTACCGGGGACGCCCGGTAGCTTTTGAATTTTGAATTTTGAATAGCGGAATGTGCATTATATTTGGCTTACGGTTTCGAGCTCTTTGTTTTGAATATTATCGAATTATTTTGCATTGTCCATGGAAGGCATGTGAGTTAAGTATTAATCATTCACACGAGCTTTGGCTTATGGATTTTCTTTTCCATCTTTCAGGAAGCGATGAGTAGGGTGGCATGGTGTTTTCTTTTTGGACGTGTTGTATTTTTTTGGAAACTTGTAGAAAGGAAGTTATGCTTGTAGACACTTAGCTTTGTACATGGTTTGTTAGCTTTTGAGTTTGTAAGTAAGCACAGCTATGAGAGGTTTATCTTTTGGTTTATAAAACCTAAGTAAGACTTTGGTTCGTTATCAATAAAAGCCGTCTTTTGCTTCCGCTGTTATGTTTAGCCCCTTTTGATTATCGCTTGCTTAGATGATATTTGATTTGTGATTTGGCCTTAGTGAGAAATCACTGGCATTTGTCATGATTAAGACCTCATGGGGCGGGTCAGGGTCGTGACATTACTAGAACAGTATATTTCATTATTGGCGTAGATAAGAAAACTCTATGGGTCCTTTAACTGTGAGTTGAATTACATTGTCATATCTGTAGACACCCCATTCTGGACCGTCCAGATAACGCTATTTTTCGGTCTTTTATTTCCCCAATGATGATTATTGTCAAGAACAGTCTGAGGATGATGGTGTGTTTGAGCTTTGAGCGTCCCGAACCTCCTTCAAACCCGCTTCAAACCCTTCAAACCAGAGCCAAACAGCCCCAGCAAAACCCAAACTGGCTTACGCCAGTACCTTGATGACGTACGCCAGTTAACTGCCACGTGTCGGTCATCGACCATTGCCTCAGTTATATCTGGCGCACGTAGGTCAAAGAATGGCGCACGCCAGTCAAGCCCAGTCAAATCAACTTTATTCAGCCACATGGACAAGACTTTTGTGCCACCCTGACGTCGGCTACAGTCTCCCTGATGATTACATTCGGCAGGGACGTCCCCCTTCTCTCCTACACCCTCCATCAAGCCAAGTCCCATGCATTTAATGCATGGGACGCTCCTCCTAACTTAGCCCAACCTCCTAACCCAACTGATCAGCCCTTTCCTCAGCCTCTCTCTCCTCTATAAATACCCCTTTTGCATTCATTTGCAAGGGGTTAACCACATAAAGAGCCCAAAAGCCCTCTTCCTTCTCTCTATCTCTCTTCTCCTCCATTGAAAGAGGAAGCAAAAGGGGTCTTTCAGTCACCCACTCCACTGACACCTCCCTCACATTGTCACTCTCCATCTCCCCAAATCAAAGCTCAAGTCATCTTTTCATCCCAACCAAAGGTATACCACCTTTGTGTTTCTTTCTGTCTTCAACTCCTGAGGGGAACCAGTAAGGTCCAGGCTAGTAGCCAATACTAGTTCTGGCCTTAAACTGGTAAAATACAGCAATCGCGTGAGATCAAAACATGGCGCACGCCAGTATATTCATGTCGTACGCCAGTCATGGCAGTACGTGCACTACTGGCGTGGGGATCATTGATCATCATTTCTGTTGACTTACATTTCTGTCAATCACCTTAGCATGCTAATAACCAGTTTACTGCTTTCTGTATATTTAGAGCTGCTTAGCTGTAGTAGTTAATGGTTATTCCTTATCTGTTCAGAGGGCCTCTGGGATCTTTCTGGTCATGTTCCAGAGCCCAGATGATGCAAAGCCAAGCACTGGATTAAGGTCAAACTGGCGCGCGGTCGTTTATGACTGGCGTACGGCAGTGCTTACCATGATCCAGTGGCTGACCCTTGCATCTCAGCTTAGTCTTGGCCTCTTTTGTATCCCCACACTGTTTTTGGGGGTATTCTGTTGTCTTTCGTGGCTTGAAGCCATCTTATTTGTCTGTAACTGTATATGTTCTGCTCTTTTAACTGTGTGGTTTGTCCTGGGTGTGCGCTGATCCCTTTCCAGAGCCCAGAGGATTGCAAACAAAGACTGAGAGACTAGGTAAGTGAAGTACGCCAATTGAGTTGTGGCGTGCGCAGGTCTTATCAGCAGGCACTGGTTCGACCAGTGCGTGCTGGTGCTGAGCCTGCTCACACCCCTTCAGGGCAGCGTACTTCAACATTATTCGGGTTGCTCAGTGCTTGTTCTCAATCTATATTTATCATTGCAAGCAAATCATCCATAAACATTTTGTCACATGAATGCAACTTGCTACAGTTTTAATCCTTATTAACTGTTCCCCCGCCCTAACTGGCTAAAAATGATCAAATGAGAGAAAAATGCAAACGTTTTACAAAGAAATGCCCGAGTAGAGACCGATCTCCAGATTGGGCGAGAGGGGTGCCATAAAACCCTTCCCCTCTCGTAACCTGGCTCCCAAATCTCAGATATCGAAGGTGACGACGGACCGGTCTACGCCTTTTTCAAAAATCAAGCAAACGTGGCAAACGTTTTCAAGTTCGGTACCTTGGGTGCATCCCGCTAAAACCCGAGTGGCGACTCTGAATCGAGGCGTTTCGCCGCCCGCTTTTCCAAGAAGGGCCGCACCCAAAATTTTGCGTAAGTGAAAATTTTCGGGCGCGTGCCCACAATATCTCACTGATTCCATCGTGTACATCACACAAGCCTTATGTTATGGCAAGTTGGCAAGTGTCAAAAAGTAATCCACGGTACTAGAAAACATCCATTGGGCTCTCAATTAACATTCTCTTTTACCTTAAGAAAGAGAAATAACTTGCAGTATGAGTTGCAAGTCATTAAATTGTAGTTTAGGTGATAGAAGTGATACACAAAAGTTTGGGGTATTTCCTACCCAAAAATAATAGTAGTGCTAATCAAAACTTGAGAGGTCCCATGTGATGAAGACCTGATCTCATTCATGTACATGGATTAATTCGACTGTTGAAGCTCAAAGTAGGGGTAGAGTCACAAACAGACTGTGGTGGCTCAGATCGAAAAGCACTTGGTAACGGGCCAATTTGCAGCATTGATTTCTTTGCCTGACTAAATGCCTTTTTTGGTGAAAAACCTTTTTCGATTTATGTAATTTTCTTTGTTAGAGCTTGTCCCACATTGCTTATTATAACCTCCAAAACTAATATAAGAGCTTGGACAGTCTCTCCATTCATTGCCAATTGGTTTTGAGATAGTATTAGAGCAGCTATCCACATTGCATCTAGGTCCTGTTTGCCAGCCTAGATTTCTATTTTGGTTATTACATTTTCCACTTCTCGCTGTTTGGAAGCCTCGCCATAATGAGTTCCGAAAAAATTCATTTTCGATTTCTGGTGTTAGAGAACAAAAGGCAAAAGTAAAGGGAGAGGAGTTTTTTCCTTCTCATTTTCACTTCTCTTAATCCAGTTTCCTCATGAGAGGACTAAGTATATTGAAGCCGACTGTCATCTTGTTCGAGAAGAGTTGGTTGATGGTGTGATAGCTAGTCCCTTCGTCCATGGGTGCCCAATTAGCTAACATGTTTATTTAAACCATCGTTCAATTTGGCGTCATAACTTTTGTGCGTTGACATGGTGTGATAGCTAGTACCTTTTGTGCATTGTAACTTTAGGGTTCGTTTGGATGCTTCACTGTGAAGGGGGATTGTGATATACCCCCTCCTAATCCGTGGGCCTGGCTGTATGGCGTGGTTTGGATGCTCAATAACAGGGGGGAATTCTGAAAACCCCCTTCTCCATAATCCCTGCTAATACCCCCTAAGGGAGGCTTACAGATGGCTAGGGCTTGAGCAGTCATTGTGGAATCCCCCCTAATCCCCCTATCTTTCGGACGATCGTACCCCTTGTAATCCCCCTTCCCGTACCCCTTGAACAAAAGCAAGCAAAAGCAAAAAAATTTAATTGTTTCAAATTTCAATCCGTTTGAACCGGTGGAAAGGTTTTAATTTTCTGATCATTTTATCTTAAATGGTCATAATTAAATTTTGAATCTAGGACTCTTGTTGATTAGCCTTAAGAAAGTCATACAACCAAATATCTCTTAAGGCTAACCAACGAGAGCACTAAAGCCAAAAATTAATTATAATCCGTTAGGATAAAATGATCAGAGAAATAGTATCTTTGCACTAACTCAAACCGATTAAAAATTGGAACACTTAATTTTTCAACCTACAGTTTATATATTAAAAAATATGGTTAAAAAATTAAGTGCTCTAATTTTCAATCCGTTTGAATCGGTACGAAGATCCTATTTCTCTGATTATCTTATCCTAAAGGGTCATAATTAATTTTTGGCTCTAGGGCTCTCGTTAGTTAGCCCTAAAAGATATTTGGTTCTACGACTTTCTTAGCGCTAATCAACGCGAGCTCTATAGTCAAAATTTAATCATGACCCTTTAGAATTAAATGATCAGAAAAATAAAATCTTCCCACCCATTCAAACGGATTGAAATTTGGAACACTTTATTTTTTTGCTCAACACGTATTTATTCTAATTATAATGAAACTAACAAATTTTGTCATAAAACACTGAATAAGGGCAAAAAAGTCATTTAACAGTTTTTTACATCAATCCCCCTTCCTTATACCTCCAATTAATCCTCCATCCAAACCAAGTACTATTTTATCCCCTTTTTTTAATACCTCATCCAAACCAAGTACTATTTAATACTCCCTCCATAAATGTGGGCCATCCCTTATTAACCAATATCCTTTACTATCCAATTTTCCCTTATTACATAATACCCCCAAACCTAATCCCCCATCCAAACGAGCCCTTATGGGTATTAATTTTTATATGGCGTCTACAAATGCAAACATAGTTTGTATTTTGCATTATGCGCATTATCTGGACCTATTGTTTCTTTAATTCGCATTCACCATTATCTTACCTTTAGACATATGATTGTATTTATCTATGTATGGCTCCGAAATCTTTGGTTCGATACCTCTGGATCTATGGTTAGGGCGAGTGTAGAGACCCGTATTAAAAACCTTTTTATTTTTAATGTTGGGATATTAGAGGACCCTTTTTAAAAGAATTGATTATTATGGTGGATAATGAATTGGGGATTGATGTGCAAGAAGTTGAAAATTCGGTGCAATTGTGAAATATGTGAGTGTATGGCATGTGATAGATGTATGTATCGGTGTAGGAGATAATTTTCTCCTCAATTATAATTCTCTCTTTTCTCTCACAGTAAACACAACACACCCCCACGCCACTCTCTCATCTCTCCCACGGCTTCTCTCTCTCTCTCTCTCATCAAATTTCTTCCCCAAATCTCAAATTAACCAACGGATCTTGGAGTATTCTTCTCCTAGAGTCGAGTTCTAGTCTTTGATCGCGTTGGAAAGCTCGGAGGAGGTGTTTTCGGGAGAGGTTTTGCCTGGAGATTCTTGGGGTTTTAATTTCAACCTTCGAGGTAGGGATCTCCTGCCTTCTTTTCATGTTTAAGTGTTAGTTTGATGTACAAGAATCAAGTTTGTTCATCTATTTTGAGTCTTGAATAAATCTAGTGTATGCTGAAAATTTCGTGGGTTTTGGTAATCTGTCTATTGGGGGCCCTTCTGCTAGGAACCAATTTTTGGTGTCTTCATAACAGTTAAAGTATGTTTCAATACGAAGATTTCGGTACCAAGATCATGAAAAACGGATAATCACACAATTAATTATGAATTTTTGAATACCGGCTCATAAGCTTTTCGTCGCAATTAGTGCTGACCTCCAGGACCAGACACCTTGAAAGTATCCATCTCGCACTGGCTCATAAGCTTTTCGTCGCTCATTGTCAGTAATTCCCGGCCGCCGCAGCCCCGCCCATCATCACTATCGCCAGTATTCCCGTTACTACCACCACCACCAGCAGTACTACTAGTGCTGTTACAATCACTAGCAGAAGTAGTATTGAAATCGGAGGCTGCCGTGATTCTTCGGCACATGCCATCGCCTTGGTTCCTTCTTTGACAAATAAAGCTTCGAGGATGAAAACGATAATGGCAATAAGAGGAATAGGGAGTAGAAGAAGAAACAAGAACGGCACTTCCATTTCTGCCGATTCTGATAAGAAACGATCTCAAAAAGGACTGTGCCATGTAGAGTGAGGAGGACATCTCCAATCACCAAAGCAAATGGGAAGAATCTTCTTCTCCTGGTTTGCTTACAAGGGTTTCAAATTGGCATCCAGAATTCCCGATAGATTTTTTCTTTCTTTGCTTCTTTTTTTAATTAAATTAATAATTACGGCCTTGACTGTTTTCTTTCTAAACATTTAAAAAAAAAGAGATAATTTTAAATTCAAATATAATGAAAATAAAAAATAATATTTCAATTATTTTTTTAACAATTGAAATATTATTTTTTATCAATGAGATTTATCAAATAAAATTTATATTGATAAAAAATTATTTACGCAAATACATAATTTTTAAATTTAAAATTATCTTTATTTTTTAAAAATTCCTATTTTAAGAAGCGGAACGGATCCTTATGTCATATTTCCTTTATTAAAAGGTATCCGGTCCCTAGACTATCTAATTGAATTATAGATAGATCACCGGTTCAGATTACTAGTAATTTTCATCCACCGGCTTGAACTAAAATTAGCGTATGGTACGCCAATGCAATACCAATAGCATTTTCGTTTTGAGATTAAATTCTTTTACATCTCCTAATCTCTTTCTGTTTTTCGGAGGAGGGGGCCTTGGAAGCACCTCTCTCTCTCTCCCTCTCTCTTTTATCCCCTTTCATCTCGGGTGGGTAAGCAAGCACAAAGCAATGTCAATGGGCTTGGGAGCCATACCTTCTTGTGCCACATCAAATGCCGCCACCATAGCTGCAGTCAGGTTAGCCAATAACCGCCAGGGCCACGTCTCATCATCTTCAGTTTTCCGAAATCAGCAGCTGCGGCGGCAAGTACTCGTTCAGAGTTCGTTATCTTCCCAACATAATAAGGATGCCAGAGTTCGTTGTCTCACGAATAACGACGAGCCTGAGGTCCCATCCCTTTCCACTCGTGCAACTTCCTCCTCTGGTTCTACAGCGTCGTCGAGCATTGGCAGCAGCAGCACCTTGGGGTTGTCTTTGGAAATCAGAGAGATAGACGAGAGGTGCAAAAAGTGGCAATGGAGAGGCTACACCATCAATTACTTATCAGTTCACGGTAGGAGAGAACAAGTACTCAATCCCGATTCAAATTCCAATTCTGATTACCCTCCTCTTCTGCTTGTTCATGGATTTGGTGCCTCCATTGCTCATTGGCGCAGGTAAAGGCTCATTTATTTTGTGTTTTCTCTATTGTTACTTGTAATATCCCTAGTCTTTAATTATGTTTTAAGTTAATTATGTGATGTAATAGGCTTAATATGTGAGTTATTGGGCTTAATTTGCTAGTTAAATGAAATTGGAACATAAGTTGGTAAATAGCACACACACACACACTCAATAGACACATAGAGCTTTCCAACGATACATCCCATGCATCATGGGTATGTCCGAGTGATAACAGATTTGCATCCAAAGTTGACCTAAATTCTGCCTTTGCACCAGTTTTTACTGTTATGTTGAAGCTATAATCGTAAGGCCGTATTTAGGTTACCCGAACTTTGTTTTTGATGTATGACCTTTGGATTCAAAGAAGAAGAAGTTTACTTTTCAATGGTTTAAGTGTTGCCCTGGAATTCATGTTGTTTAATTGGATATGGTCAAATGTAAATGATTAATTTCGCCAATTTGATATGTGGGGATAGGATGAGTTGATCTAGGTGACTAAGTGTTGGTTAAAGAGAACTAGTAAGTATAAAAGTTGATGTTATCATTTGAGATATGATGATGTGGTAGGATATATGGATTTCAAGGAAAGGTGTGGGAATAAAATGGAATATGAGTAGTGAAATGAATGGTCTGCTTAGGTTTGATTGTTTTGACTTACTTCCATGAGATTGAGATCTTATAGGATTGATTGACATGTTGGGGTACGTATTGACTAATGATTAGTTTGTTAATGAAATAGAAAATGAGAAGTGCTATGTGGATAAGTATATTGAAACAAGAACACGTCAGAACTTGTGGTGTATAAGGGATATACAATATTGGTGTATGGATATGCGAGAAAATGATTTGATTTTGATGTTAATCGATACTCAGAGAAAAATTGGATATGCGAGAAAATGATTTGATTTTGATGTTAATCGATACTCAGAGAAAAATGAACAGTTTTTCCTCTTTTTGTGTTGTATCCATGGGTTGGTTTATTATGTGTCTTTGCTATGTGTGGGAAGTGGAGAAATGTTGGATAATTGAATGGTAACAAGAAAGTCACGGATCCACTAAAAGGTGAGATGCCGGAATGAATATTGGGCGCACGGGGTCCTCAATGCCCGGAAGTGCACAATGAAAGCCATGAATCTACCGAAAGGTGTGATGCCGGAATGAATATGGGACGCACGGGGTCCCTAATGCCAGGAAGTGCACAAGAAAGCCACGGATCTACCGAAAGGTATGATGCCGGAATGAATATGGGACGCACGGGGTCCCTAATGCCCGGAAGTGCACAAGAAAGCCACGGATCTACCGAAAGGTGTGATGCCGGAATGAACATAGGACGCACGGGGTCCTTAATGCCCGGAAATAAAATCGAAACGCGTGACATGGTGAAAACGGAGAATCTTGTTATTTTTTTTATTATCATACTAAGATTGAAAATGTCAGTTTGAGTTGGTAACTTGGAACGTCTAATGTGTCAATACATGTCGTCTTTTATTTTTCCCTTTAGACCGCCAAATCATTGTGGCTTGTTCTCCTGATGTGTGATAGGCAGTTCTGTGTGAATGTATAATTGGTACCTCGTGGTGTGATGCATTGTGCGAGTTTCATGTATGGTATTTGCTTGTCAGACTTATAAGGGAAATCTTAATGTGGAGGAGTTTTGCTAGATGTTGAGATTTGAAGTTTGATTTGGGATTGACGGGTGAGTTTCCTTGTTGTTGAGGTGCGGTATTGTTCGACTTGTCATTGCTTACCTTATGTTCTAGCTCTACATGCCTAGTGTGTATATTTTTGGTGAGAGGTAGGTTGGTTGTAGGAGAAAAGGAAGTGAAAACATTTTGTTAAAGAACTCAGACTAATCTTTAGATCATTGAAATGGAAATGAAAAAGCAGGGATTGGGTTGGGTAATGCCGTAGCGGTAAGCTGAGATTTTTAAGAATATTGGTGTGTGTGGTTGAGAGTGTTGGTGTTTGAGAAATGGAGTTAACTATTTTCCAGCGTGAGTATGACATTTTGAGCTTCACTTTTTGACAAAACACGTATGCTTTTGGAAAATGTTTTCCCTTGTGATCTGTCTTCACTTCTGCATGTAATTTAGGTATGGATATCTCTACGAGCTAGTGTAGCTCACCCTATCCTTTCAGGTACTCGCCATGGCACTTAGCTTGGATTGCATGGAGTGCACATTGAGACGTCTCTTGGGAGCTTCATTGGAATTATTAAGGAGTTGTTTATCATCTAGTCTAATTCATGTTGTGTACTTCACCTGCAATTGAATGTAGTATCTTTTGGTTTGAACATATGTAAAGCTATGTATAAACTCATCTCTTTGATTATTGTGAAGCCCTTTTTAATGGAAGACGTTTTGGAGACTTCACGTAAAAAAAAAAAAAAAATTTAGAGAGAAGAAGAAGAGACTTTGATTCTTTATTTGGATTGGCATGACAGTTAAGGGTAAATATAGTATGAGAGGAAGACTTTTGTTATGGAAAATATATTATTATTGTAGTTGAAAATCGAGGGCGTGACAGCGAGAGTGATCCCTAGTCTTCACCTAGCCTGCGTAAAGGAACACCGCTAAAAGGCCACACTGGAGGAGCTCTGGAATGGCCCTCCGGCATGAGGATGAGAAATGTGCAGAGCTAGAAGGAAAGTATTAGGGTTCTAGTGGGGGAGAAGCATGTACCTCTTTAGGGTTGCCATCAAGGGATATTTATGGAGGCCTCCTTACTTGCTCTCCAAGTTTGCACATGTGCTCAGCACGCATCGGCCGATGTCACCCTGATGTCAGGATTAGGGTTTTGTAACCGTTTGGGGTATGAGTTGGCATCCCCATGTGCGCTCATCATTATCTTTCAGCGTAACTGCCGGGTGTGATGTCACAGACGCCACCCTGGCATGAAGCGGTTATTCACATGTGCACGTGCTGGCATGCCTGGGTATGGCCGAGCCTAAGAGCTCGGCTCCGGCGGCAGCATAAGTTCCTTGCTAGGAGATTCTAGGGACGTTCCCTGACCAAGCTCGGCCGTGGCCGAACCTAAAAGTCCAGCAACTTGGCCTAGCCTGATAGCAGCCCAAGGGGTCGAACTCTGAATGTCGGCGACTGGTACCCCGGCCTGGCCCTAGGGTATGCCTTAAAGCCCACGCCTGCAACCAAACCGGCCTTGGTAATCCGAGCCGTGTAGTTCGGCCCACTACAATCTATGTATAGATAAGTAGAACATACTTATTAAGTGTCTTTCTGTGCACGTTGAAGTAAAGAAAAGTTATCATTGTATGCTGATTGAATGAGTGGAGAGGTGATATCTCAATTTTCTAATATATTGTAATACTGTTCACGTGACTGACTGACCTTGTCCTTCCAGGAATATTTTGACACTGGCTCAAAGTTACACTGTGTATGCAATTGACCTTCTTGGTTTTGGCGCTTCTGATAAGCCTGAAGGATTTTCATATACCATGGATGTATGGGCTCAGGTATATCCCTAACCATGCTTGAATTCAAGTCTTTTGAATGAATTTTCAGCCCCTTAGAATGACATTGTTGTCTCACCCATACGAACTCAATGTCAGCAGTTAATTTTGGATTTCTTGGATGAAATTGTACAAAGGCCGACTGTACTAATAGGGAACTCCGTTGGTAGTCTTGCTTGCGTTATTGCTGCCTCAGGTTTGTTGTCTTGTTCTGACTGAGTGCATGATGTTTATCTCGTTTTTGAATTATTATTTGAACAATTTAGTCGGGAAACCTTTTAATAGGTTGACGCTTGACATGTTGGTTTGTTTTCTCCAACCAGATTCTAGTCAGTCCCTGGTTCGAGGGCTTGTTCTCTTGAATTGTGCAGGTGGCATGAACAATAAGGCAATTGTTGATGATTGGAGAATTAGGCTGCTGTTACCTTTGTTTTGGGTTTTTGACACCTTATTGAAGCAAAAGGCAATTGCTTCTTTCATCTTTGAGCGTGTCACCCAAAGGTGTGTTGTTTGTTAGTCATTATTTTTTTTTATTGGCATTCTGGAATATTAGTGGGATGAATGTGAAAAATTCATGGTTCATGGCTATTGCAGAGATAATCTGAGGAACATTTTACTGTCTGTTTATGGAAATAAGGAATCTGTGGATGAAGACCTGATAGAGGTATAATGATTCCCTTTGCAATATATGTTTTTGGTACCGAGTCAATGATAAGGGTCATAACACATGTAAGAACCTCGGGGACTGGATTGATGTCAAGATAACCCAAGCAGTCAGTAAATAATTTTACTAACTAAATGGGCTAAACATAATCTAATTTAAGTTGAATTTTAAAACTTGAGACATTGTCATGCTCTGTTTGGTTAACCCCATTATGATACACCACCTTATTCAACAATTCTAGCGAAATTTGCTTGGGCAAAGTCACTTGATTTTCTGGAATTATTAAATAAAGCAAGATGACGCTGAAACTTTTTGTCACTGTTACCAACTTTAGATTGTTTTGTTTGATATCGTTGGGCCCATGTCTTACCAGCTTAAGCTTTGGAAACAATTCCTTATCTAACTTCATATTTGAGCTTTGGCTCAGAAGGTATTGGGTTCAAGTCTCTTGGTTTGCATTTAGTCAACTTTTTGGTATGTTTGGTTCTGTGAACTCTGTTTAGTTTGCTTTTGTCGCTCCACGTGCAAGACAAAGTTGCATTGGACTTGGAGTGAGGGCATTGGATAGCTTAACAGAAATGTTCGCCACATATCTTAACACTTGAGCATTTGAAAAATATTGGTGATTTTTGAGGGATCAGAAACTTGCAAAACCTAGATGGTGCAAACTGTGTCAATTATTTTTTTATTTTTCTAGAAAAGAAGTAGCATTAATGTGTACTTTTATACAACTTGATTGCGGAATGCCATACATTCCAATGAGTGGTCGCGGACCTATCCCAGAGTAGTCTATTCTTCAAGTTATGAAGTTGAGATCTTGATCATTAATAATGAATGAATGGTGAACACTAATTGATGAAGTAAAATTAAAAGTCAAGATGGTTTAAATAATTCAACATGGATGAATTTACCACACGAAATGATCAGAAGTCATATTTGAACACAAATTGTTGAAAGATGCAATATAAAACAGTGATTCATGAAGAACTATGATTCAGTGATGAGTATTTAAATAGAAGCCGCTGATGTGGGAACATAACTTGGCAGTAACAATAGACATTGTTTAAAACTATCAAAGGGTCATAAGAACCTTAACCCATTTGGAAATGCATCAACATAGGAAAGAATTGAATCAAAATGCAAGTATAAAGAATTGGAGTTTTCTCTTCCAAAATTGACCCATTTGGAAACACATCAACCCAGGAAAGAATTGAATCAAAATGCAAGTACAAAGAATTGAAGTGTTCTCTTCCAAAATTGGAAGTTCAGGGAATTTAATAAGTACTCTTATTCTAGTTGAATTGAGGCTCTCTCTTTCTTGAGATGCACATATGTATTTGAAAACGTCATATGCACATGGTCTCGCACGGTAGATGCGGAGCCCATACACATCAAACGGTTCCGGGCACATGTGTGGCTAGATCCGTGCACGTCCATCTATATCCCTAGCATTCTTTCGGTTTGCACTATGATTGAGCAATGTTCAGCATGTATGCTTCCCCTATAAATGTGCAGATCATTAAGAAACCAGCAAATGATGGGGGGGCGCTCGATGCTTTTGTGTCCATAGTGACAGGATCACCGGGGCCGAATCCTGTGCAGTTGATGCCGAGGATCACCTTACCTGTTTTAGTTTTATGGGGTGACAAAGACCCATTTACCCCACTTGACGGTCCTGTTGGTACATACTTCTCGACTCTTCCTGCTCAAGTACCAAATATTAGCCTTTTTGTTCTGGAAGGCGTTGGTCATTGTCCTCATGATGACAGACCAGATTTGGTGCATGAAAAGTTGCTGCCTTGGCTTGACGATCTTCTTCCTGCTTTGTAATACATCACATTTTGTTTACCTCCTGCTTGCAGTTGTTGAGTACGTTATTTGATATCTCAATAGATTCAAGTCCCTCAATTAATCATTGACGATTTGATATTCTGCCGCACAAACAACGAATATGTCGTGTTGTAATAACATGGATTTTTTGTTCTGTTTGGCTTGCAATCTTTGTTGTCAAATTTAAGAAGGTTATAATTACACACCAAGGCTACATATGTTTAGGGTTTAGGGATCGGGTGTACGTGTAGGTTTTAGGGAATGGGGTTTAGGATATAGGGATTTTGGTTTTGGTTTAAGGCTTAGCGTATAGAACAAGTTGTTGTATGATACTCTGGATGACATGGTCTTTCAGAAAAGAAACAACGAACTCATAGGGACAAATGGTTTCAGGCCTAATTATTGGGGCACACTCTATCTGTCCTATTTTCTGGACTACCATTACCATTAGCCTTTCTAAAAGAATACTTGTAGGGGACATATGAACGAGTAATGCCTAAAAACGTGAAGGGGATTATACACAAAGGGAGGGGTTATGCAGCGTCGGTAGAACTGCCTGCTCTTCTCAATTTGAGGCACTCATCTTCCTCAATAGACGATGACTCGGTTAATTCTCTCTCTCTTTCTCTCTCTCCAACACCCAAACACACACAGAGACGTATCTTTTGTGTATGCTAATTGATCATTTTGACTGCATATTTTAGTATAACTTGGGCGGCCGCAGGGAGGATCCTAATCAAGCAGGCTATAAGTGGCGCATGGTTATAGCCTATGACGGCACTCGATTTTCAGGTGTTTCCTAACTTGTCTTTCACTAGTCAATTATTATTGCTATTGAAGAGTCTATAGACATCTAAGTTAGTATCAGATTAGTGGATGAGATTATGGCAATTCAAAAACAGAATATACTATAGGAGGTTTTATAATTGTTGTGATGGAATTTCACTCTTCAACACTTAGCTACAATACATATACATATATTTATATATGTGTATACTCTTTATAGCAGAGTCGTCACCGATGCAGTATTCCCAGTATGTGTTCTTTACTTAATATTTCATTGTCAACCATGGAAAAACTCTTTATTTTGTCACTGTCTTGTTCTTGTGCATCATCTTTTGTGGATAAATTTGCACAAATTAATTACTTTGTCCCTACGCAAGTAGAAGACCACCTGCTTATACCTTGCAGATGTCATTGCTCTGTATGGCTTTGGATCTATCTTATTCGTTGTGTGTGGATATTGGTATTCTGTCTTCTTGGGTACTTTTAGTGTGGTCGGTCTGGTCTACAAAAAATGCCCAAAATCATATGGTTTTAGAGCTATGGTGTTCCAAAACCATATGGTTTCACTTTTCATTGTCTTGGTAATTATTAATGCCCTCCACATTTCATTGAGTTGTCATGCTAGAGCTATAAATAGTCATTGAAAACTTGGAGATGAGACCCACCAAGTGGGATAAGGGAATCCTTCCATTATTATTCTCCTTCTTTCTCTTAGTTTAAGAACCCCCAATAGAGACTGGTACGATTCGATACAATTTTTTCTCCATTCGGGTTTGATTATGTTGCAGCTTGATAATTCCGAGTAGTATTCTCAATGTCCCATTGGATGAACTGCATTGCATTGTTTCAGGTTGGCAATATCAGCCGTCTCCGCCAACCATACAAAGCATTGTGGAGAAAGCTTTAACTCAAATAACAAAACAAGAACGGAGGGATCTCCATTTGGTTGGAGCAAGTAGAACCGATAGTGGAGTCCATGCGTGGGGTCAGGTATGAGTATTCTCTCCTCTGCTCTCTTGTGGGGATTGTAGTAACACATAAATCAGGTGAACTCAAATTGTATTTAGCTTCCAGGTGGCACACTTTGTTACTCCTTTCAACTATGACAGATTGGATAGCATTCATGCAGCCCTAAATGGTCTTCTTCCTTCAGATATCCGAATCAGAGAGATTAGCCCTGCAGCGCCTGAATTTCATGCTCGATTTTCAGCAAAGAGCAAGATTTATCACTACAAAATATACAACAGCAGTATCATGGACCCATTTCAGCGCCACTATGCTTACCATAACGTTTATAAACTAAATAGTGATGTCATGAGGGAAGCTGCAAAGCATTTCATTGGGAAGCATGACTTTTCTTCTTTTGTCAATGCATCACACAATGATCGATCACCAGATCCAGTGAAGAATATATTCCGCTTTGATATAACTGAAATGGTAATTGTGACTTGACCAAGCTATGTACCTTAGGTGATGGGATTTCTGGTTTTCTTCCTCTCTCCAATTTCTTTTTCGGTTTCTTTGCACTGATACACACCAATGATCGTTATGAATTTGACGGCTGACGTGTCATTTTTTAGGGACCTCTTTTGCAGCTTGAAGTCGAAGGCTCTGGCTTCTTATATAGACAAGTGCGAAACATGGTATAATTAGTTCTTTTGAATCTTTTGCTGTTCTCAGTTTTGTCATAGTCCGCCTATGTAGTTCTTAGTTTTGTGGAATTGATGATAGTTTTTTTCATGATCTTGTATGTGCGATCGAAACTTTAGGAGGTTAGTAGGAATGAGGCATTTGGAGTGTAGCCTGTAATGCTTTAAGATCATTTGAAATCTACTCTGGCAGGTTGCTTTATTGCTGCAAATCGGAAGGGAAGCAATTCCACCTGACATCGTTCCCAAAATTTTGGCAACTCGAAATCGCAAGGAGCTTGCAAAGGTTGCTTTACCTGCTCCACCGCATGGCCTGTGTCTTGTAAGTGTCAGTTACAATGAAGAACACTTGCGGCTGCCAGCAGGTTGCTCTTCAATTAGTTTTGGTAGGCATCATAGCATAAGCAAATGCAAGCTTCCATTTTTCTAAGATATTCTTATGTATGGCAGTAGGGGAATGCTAGAAGCACATGTTTTAAATTCTCCGGGAATTCTATCAGATGGTCAATTGGAACTTGTTGAATAGCCTTCAGTTTCAGATAATAGATGTTAAAACTACACTAGTTCATTTGAGGGTTGCTAAATGTGCGCCGAAAGGGTTCAGCATTTAGGGTTGTAAATCCAGGGCTTAATGGTTTTAGGGGTTTAGGCTTTAAGAGTTTGCAGTTGGTGTATAGTGGTTTAAGTTCTAGGGTTTAGGGTTTGGTGTAATTAATATGTATAGCCATTCGAACCCCCACCATTTAAGGCAGTTTAAAACGGTTTCATCTTGAGCCATAAATTTTGATCCAAATCACAGTATAAACCCCCAAAAGATCTACTCCTTACTCAACGAGGTATAACATTTCTACAAAAAGTTCTAGTTGATTAGACATCGGTTACTCAGTGGCCAAAGTACATTGTTCTTGAAAAAATAAATGGCAAATATGATTTTATGATTGCACTTTAAATATTCAATCATATAGTTGTCAATATTGATCAACTCGATTTTGTTTTGGGGATTTTCTAATCGTTCAGTTTTGTAATGTTAACGGTCTAGATCAAATTTTGACTTGGAATAAAATTGTTGCTTGAGGCATAGCAGGCTCCCAAATCTCCATTTAAGTAGCCATATACATGAAGCTCATATGCTATACATAGCTCAAGAGCGTGACTAAGAACTTTTACGTCGTCATTCTTTGTTTCGCTTCTGATTTCCATGGTGTCTATACATTTGAAATAGTGATATTTTGCTCTTTTTTTTTGTTGCCAATTGCATGACTTTTGTTAATTTTAATTATGTTAAGTAATTGGATGACCTCTCTGCAATCGTTCATCATCTTTTACAACAAACACAAAATATAAAAGAAAATAATCACTCCTTCGGTCCCAAATTGTTGGTCCTTTCAAAATGTCGTGCATTTTTAATTGAAACGTAAAGTTTTTCTATGCATACTTATTGAATTTTTTTTCACCATATTAAAGAACTCTCGTGATGTACATTGAGAAGCGATTAACAAGTGGTAACCCTTGTGATGTAGGGAAATAATAGAAAATAGTTCTACATTGATTACAAAGGTAGATAATTGTACATACAAAGAAAATAGATAGAGACAGTTGACATACTCCCTCCATCTCCTTTTTAAAATTCAGTATTTCATTTTGGGCTGTCCTTTAATAAGTGTCCATTTTGTAAAGTTAGTGGGTAAAAGTTGGTTCATTTTTCATTTTGCTCTTAAAAGTAGATTCCATTTTGAAAAGTTAGTAAGTAAAAGTGTAATGATGATGTTTTCATAGAGGGTAAGTAAGGAAAGTAGAGGTAAAAGTTGATGTGAAATGTGTAATGATGATATTTTCTTAATAAGTTAGCGTTAAAAAAACGGGACACTTAAAAAGGGACGGAGAGAGTATTTATTTAGTAATTGTGGTGACTTTTTTTGACTTGGTGTTTACACCCGTTTTTAGCACCTAGTCCTGGGCAAGCGTTGGAAGGTCATTTAGTTATCTTTTAATAAATTGGGCCAATAGGTAGAGATGTATCGGAAAAAATTAATGGGCCAAAGCAGTCTTGGTTGGGCCCAATTAATTTTTAGCCCATTTCGATCTAGAGTTTGGATTTGTGGGCTCTGGGCTATATTCTGAAAAGATCAAAGTGAGGCCCAGTCGGTTTGTTATGGGAATAAGGCCTTGTATATTTTTAATTTGTTCAAAAGGCCCAAGACCGTGGTAGTTAAATGGCATTCTGGAAGGATCCCATGAAAATAAGAGAATGGGATCATGGGGGTTAAAAATTGATTGGCCATTTTAGCCGTTTGCCTGGGTCAAAATGGCCACTACTCTTTGATTCCCACATAAATAGGTGGTGGAAGAAATTTACTATCTCTGATAACTGCCCATGATCAAAGAAGCACATGTGCATTACTCTAATAACTTCCCATAACCGTTGCATTATAGAGGGAAAATTGGGAGATCATGGGACACTTGTCGCCACGAGGTGAAGACAACAAATCCTCTTGCATGCAAAACTGTGGATGCTCTTTGCCTATAAATACTAGAAGTTAAGAAGAAAAAATGGTCCACACACTAATTAAGCTCAACGCTTAAACCAAAGCCTTCCCAGCGAAGCAAATATCTCATTTCTATCTCTCTTGTATCCCAATTTTGTTATTCCGACATAATAAAGTTATTTCTATCTCTCTTGTATCCCCAACTTTATTATTACGACATAATAAAGTTATTCTACATTGTTACTTCTTTTCCTATACGGTTAGGAAATTATTAAGTTCTCGCTCGTAGAGGCAAAACCACGAACCAACACTGCAATCCAACCGTTAGGTTTGCAGCACTTTCGCCCTCACGGTTAAGCAGTCAGAAAAGGGGCACTTAGTCCTTTATGTTGGACGCAAAAAGTCCTGGCACGCCTGCTCAGTCTTTGAGCCATTTCGGAGCTGAAATTTTTTTTGGCACGCTTGGTGGGACCCTAATCGTCTACGGGTTTTATTATGGCAAGGAAGCAACAACAGCAGCAACAATCGGATCCACCACAAAGTCCTGAGGGAGTGGCAGTCGATGTGCCATTACTCGAGGAGGCTGGTCCTCAAATCAGCGCTTAAGATCTTAGCGATGCTACCGACAGCATCAAAAATTATATGTTTTTGGCAGGACATGAGATCTCCCGCGATGTGACACTCTCAATTTCACAATTGTTCTCTCAGTCCTTGGAACCTCTGACCATAACGGTCAACAAAATGGTTGCTACGCTTATAGAGAGGCTACTGCTCGCTCTTTAGCAGTAGAGCTTTCCATAGTTTGGTGTTTATGGCAACGGTCAAGACCAAGCTGGCTTATTAGGGGTACCTCCCCATCCTCAAATATTTTACCATGCTACCTTGTCCAGTAGCCCCGCACTCGGGGGGCAAAAGGAGAAGAGAGTTGTGATTGGAGGAGCCCAGTCGCCTCAAGCAAATAACGATCAAAGGTTTGTTTTGGTTGAAGACTTGAACAAACCTGACAAGACGGACAAAAGGCCTTTGCAAAGAGGCCAGGGCTCTGGAAAGGACAAAAGAGTTGCCCATACTCTTCAAAGCATTGATACTCGGGGGGCAAGTCCAGCCCAGAACCAACAAGCACAAGAGGCACACTCGCAGCCGCCTTCTGTGCCAGACCTAGTTATGGGAAGGGATCAAGTCCTGAACTTGCTCCAGGAACAGTTAGGGCCTGGTTTCAGACTTTTGCGAAGGCCAATGTATAGGAAGCCTCATACCGAGGAGGTGGACAATACACCTTTCCCGAAGGGCTATAGAGTTCCAGAATTTCAGACCTTCAATGGTGAAAGCGCAGTCAACAGTGGAGCACATTGCCAGGTTTCAAGTTCAATGTGGAGAGGCTGGCACCATTGATGCTCTAAAGTAGAGGCTTTTTCCCAATTCTCTTACTGAGACAGCCTTCACTTGGTACATCAACTTGCCACCTAACTCGGTGCATACCTTTAGGGTTTGGGTTTTAGGGTTTGGGGTTTGGGGTTTTCGGGTTTAGGGTTTAGGGTTTAGGGGGTTTGGGGTTTTGGGTTTTGGGGTTTTGAGGTTAGGGTTTTGGGGTTAGGGTTTAGGGTTCCGGGGGTCCAGGGGTCCAGGGCTCAGGGTTCAAGGTTTTTTAAGGTTCAGGGTTTAGGGGTTAGGGTTTAGGGTTTACGATTTCGGGTTTACGGTTTCGGGCTTAGGGTTTAGGGTTTAGGGTTTCGGGTTTCGGTTTCGGTTGGGGGCTTAGGGCTTATGGTTTAGGGTTAGGGGCTTAGGGTTTAGGGTTTAGGGTATAGGGTTTAGGGTTTAGGGGTTTAGGGGTTTGGGGTTAGGGGTTTCAGGGTTTAGGGTTTAGGGGTTAGGGGTTCGGGTTTCGGGGTTCGGGGTTAGGGTTTAGGGTTTAGGGGTTAGGGTTTAGGGTTTAGGGTTTAGGGTTTAGGAATTAGGAAGCCGTCTCCTTATTCACTAGACTTTCAGTAAAACAATGACTATTGGTGCCCGGGTTATAAAGAAAAGACTCTATCAACAGAAGACAGAGATAACTTGGACAGCTTGAAGGTTGATCCGTGTGCCGAGTTTGATCTTTTCTTTCGTGTGATGGATGAAACTTAGTTTCCCATTGAAAATGAGAGTGACAAGTGTGCCGATCCAGCCGGTATCGAGAGCTCTAATGATCATGGCGATGAAGAAAACTAGGTAACCTTAAGAGGCCTGGCCTACTTGCCCCCTAAAGTCGAGTTAGTGCTATGTACGTCATACATACTAGGCGAAACCACCAGACAAAATGTTAAAATACTTCGGGTGCACAAAGTAGCTTAATCCTGATTCAATTAGGGCTTAGGTGCTTAGTTGCGAGTCTCCTGCCGAGCCTCTTCCTTGTTCCTTAGGCTGCCCCTTGAGGGCGCATTATTGAGTCGATGCTGTTACGGCTTTACGAGGTGGAGATATCTAGGATTGCTGTGGATTGATGTAGCTTTCATTCTGAGGTAGCTCTTTCGAGAGCTTCCTTGTCGTGTGTAATAGAATTCTGGTTAAAGGGTCTTATCTTACTATTTCCTTCCATAAGGCCTTTCTTCATGCCGGAGCATCCTTTTCGAAAGACTCAACTGCCTCTGCTCGGATCAATGCGTCTTCCGCTTCTTTTCCTGCTTCTGCACCTACTGGGAAGAATGGGCTAAAGCCCTGCGGGCAGCTGGGAGAGGGGAATAGGTGGAGCATTTCAAGGTAGGTCTTTAGCTGCTCCAACGAATCGAGTTGTCTACGATATCCAAGCATGCAAGCAAGTCTTCGGGAATGGAATCGACCTGCCTACCTTCGGTCTAATGGCCGCGGGAGGGGAAGGGCTTTAAGCCGAGTGCTTGCTTGCAAGAATCGACATCGAAAAGTCACTCTCAATCACAGCCTGAAATGGGGCTACAAGGGCGGATTTCGGGTTACTGTGAAAAGCAGAGTCCTTTGTGCTGGCCAGTAGTTCGATTGATTGCTTGCTATCAGGGCAACTATTCGTGTTTGTGTGTTTCCAATTGGTCATTCTTAAGAGTTCACCTTCCCTTCCAAAGGATAGTTCAGTGAGCAAGGGCTTGCTTTCAACATTTGGAAGGGGAGAGGAATGACCGGATCTCTATCCATAGTTGTCTGTATTGATATAGATCCTCCGGTTAAGCCTATGGAACAGAGGGAAGAAATCAAGAAAGAAAAGAATACAGCTGCAATCAGTAATAGAAATGCTTTGAAATCCCTATCCCTGAGCTCATATCTGTCCGTCCATCTATTTACTTAATATCAACTGTGTTCTCCCCGGCTCCGATACTTCCTCTTGACCGGCGATCAGATCAAACGAGGGTACTCGCTAAGGAACCTCTCCTCTAGCTCCTCGACTGGCAGTTCCGCTTCCAATTGATTGAACCTGACGGAACCACTCCTTCTAAAGCTAACAACGAACTGAGATAAAGGGGAGTGCTGCCTAGATAGATTCATTGATTCGGATCAACGAGATTACTGCTGTTCCAAAGGATAGTGTTTAAAGTCCCAAGACCCGTTAGCCAAAGACCCTGGTTCTCATCGTTGATTTGGATGTTTTGCCAATGGAAGGTGGGAAGTAGATAGACACAGGTGCCGTTGATCGGAATGATGGCGGAACGGAACTCGTGCGAAAACTGTGGTCCATCAGATCAAGAAAAGGATCCGTCGAGTAGATTTGTTTCTTTCTTTCCGAGCTTCAATGCTTTTGCTTAACAAGCAGTCAGTCGAGAAAGACATCAAGAAATGAAGATAGACGAGTGGATTCCCCTTATTCCAGGCACTAAGCGTGATCCCCAGGGAAGACTCGGGGTATGACCCGACAGGAAAGCTAGCTACTCACCAAGAGATTAGACGGAACAGAGAATGACTTCAACAATTCCTCTGGCAAAATCCTCTGATACTAGAGAAAAATGAACAGATAACCAGGAAAGGCAGATCGGGAAGAAGTTCCTTATCTTGATTTAGGAATAGTGACTGGTAACTAAGCGCATCTACTACTCTAGTCCTTACTAAAGGAAGGAAGAGAGGACTGCTTACCGGTAGCTAATCTTTGCTCTTCTCTCTTTAGCAAGAGGACGATGGAACTAGAAAAGTGTGGTAACGCAGGGTACCCTTTTCTCGACCCAAAGAAGGTTTAGTCAGGACGTCGTTCCCCTCCTTTGTGGTGGTTTTTCAACCCGTTGCTTCGACTTGGGAAATTGCATCTGGATCCTCTCAAACTCCGACAGACACCGCATTATCTGCATCACCAGTTCTAGGCATATAGTATGTTCCAGAGCCCTTAGTCGCGAAGTTAGAAGCAACTATTGATAGATAGTGCCCGATTTCAATATCCTGCCTGCGAATCGAAGCTGTCATCTCTGACGCTCATGGATGAATCACCCGCCGGAAAGGAAGGGGCCTTCCCCTCCCCTCATTAGCCAAGTTGGAAATGGAAGTGGTTGGCTTGCTACGACTAGCCGGAATAGAATGAAGGAATGATGGAATCTCCCACCATTTCAGAGCCAAGCCTTAGAGAGACGGCCAACAAGCCGTATCTTGCTGGTATGGATGGGAGGATCGGTTGAGAAAGGAATGCTTAACTACCGACAGGAAAGCCAGCCAACGTAGAAGGTGGATAATAGCAAGGCAACTGGATGCCCGGGGACCAAGATAATAGCGAGGCATAGTTTCTTCGGGGAAGCCGCAAGCTTTGGACACTACTATATTCATTCGACTTCATCCTTATCACAAGCGAGACCCCCCTTTCTAAAAATGCTCTAATAGTTCCGACTTCTTAACAGAAAAGGTTCAGAAGGACCCGAAATCAACACTTCCTTGAAACGATCTCTAAGTATATATCAGGTGAGTGTGCTACACTCCAGCCATGAGCGCCCCTATGACATAAGCGCTCTTGGGTGGGGTGGGCCATCACATCATTCGCCAGGTCTTTGAGTGCCCGTCGTACCACGTGGTTGGTGCACTAGGCTGATC